>NC_058386.1:123197971-123807646 GCF_018350175.1 Felis catus | reverse complement strand
GGGCCTGGAGACCACAGTCATGAGTTTGGATTCTATTATAGGAATAATGGGAAGTCACTGGGAAGTTTTAAGCAGGTAAGTGGAGAGGATTTTAGGGAGACAAGGTAGAAGCAAGGACACTAGTCTGAAGACAACTGCAGGTATCTGGAAGAGAACTTATGGTGGTCTGGCCCACAGTGGGACCAGTGGAGGTGGGAGAGGTGTGTGGATTCTGACTTTACATTGAAAGTTAAGCAGAGACTATTTCCTGACTGGTTGGATACAGTGGATGAAGGAAAGAGGTAAATCCAGGATGGGTTAAAGTGTTTTGGCCTGAGCAACTGAAAGGGTGGATAAACCATTACTGACATGGGGAGGATTGGATGCAGCTGGTTTGGGAGAAAAACAATCAAAAAGTAAATTATGATGGTGTTGATTTTGAAATGTCTTAGTGGCATCTGGTAGGCATTTGGATATTCACCATTATCTGGTCACTACCTTCATGTGCTATTGGAACAGTTATTCATATAATCATTTTCTTTAAATCAACCTTAAATCAGCTCACTTTTTCCTTTAGCTCCATGCTAAGCAATAATATTCATAACATCAAGGGATTTTTTAATTAATTAATTTTTAAATTTACATCCAAGTTAGCATATAGTACAACAATTATTTCAGGAGTAGATTCCAGTGATTCATCTGCTATGCTCATCCCAGCAAGTATCCTCCTTAATGTGCCTTACCAGTTTAGCCCATCCCCATACTCATGATCCCTCCAGCAACCCTCAGTTTATTCTCTATATTTAAGAGTCTTTTATATTTTGTCCCCTTCCCTGTTTATATTATTTTTGCTTCCCTTCCCTGATGTTCATCTGTTTTGTGTCTTAAATTCCTCATATGAGTGAAGTCATACAATATTTGTCTTTCTCTGACGAATTTTGCTTAGCATAATACCCTCCAATTCCATCCACATAGTTGCAAATGGCAAGATTTCATTCTTTTTGATTGTCGAGTAATACTCCATTTTGTGTGTGTGTGTGTGTGTGTGTGTGTGTGTGTACCACATCTTCTTTATCCATTCATCTGTTGATGGGCATTTGGGCTCTTTCCATACTTTAGCTATTGTTGATAGTGCTGCTATAAACATTGGGGTGCAATAACATCAAGAGTTTTACAGACCTACTGGTGTTTTTTGCTCAATACACGTTAAAATCAATAATTACAAACATAGTTCCCAGATTCCCTTGAAGTTCAACCCTGACATTTCCTTCATACCCAACCCTTAGCAGAATCTGGGCACCTAGCATACACAGACTTGAATTGAGCCATTGGCTTTGACACCCAGGAGCTTCTGAGGGCATTTGAAGGGATTGCAGTGAGGCATTCAGAGAGGAAGACCTGGTCTGACAGCACAGTGAAGCCTTGAGGGTAGATACCTAACTGCCTCAGTGAGCCCTGCTCTGCCCTCTGCTAGATGGGGGGGGGGGGGGGGGGGGGGTTCATTGAGCAGAGCCCACCACCCTTTTCTTAGGTCCATGCACCCTCTGGTGGCTGAGTTTTCTGGCTCTGTGCACTGGGGGCTTCTGAGCTCCTGTTTTCAGGCTACTCAGTAGGGGACCCTCTACTTCCGCCTCCTTTCAAGGAAGGAGGAAGAGGTCAGATTAGCTTTAGGCTCAAGACTAAGGAACAGATATGTGCTGCTGAGGCTGGGACTCAGGCTGGGCTGAGTTGGGAGCAGCAGTCTGCAAGCCAGGCTGAAACCACCAAAGGTCAGACCAAAAGGGGAAGGAGAGTGATGGGTGGGAGCAGGGACTTTTGTTTTCTACAGAAGGTCACCAATGCAAAGAAAAGCACATTGGTGGCTATATACAAATAGGACAATTTACCTTAAGTGGGTATTTTCAGAGGAAAATAAAAAACATTCCAATATAAATATTTTAAAATTAAGAGCAGGGAACATCAAACTGTGCTGAATAAATACAACACATAATGGAAAATGTACTTCAGTTCTTATATTACACCCAGGTATGGGAGAGAAGTGGGGGTGGTAGCCAGAAATGGCCAGGAAAGAGTCATGCTTTTGCAGAAAGCAACCAAGGAGGGGACTGGGACAGGGCACAGACACAGACACTGTCTGTCTAGGCTGACATCCAGATACTCACACAGGTGTGTGTTTGCACACACATGTGTGCACATACACACACATACACACACACACACACACACACACATACACCCAGAGCTGCATGGCACACACACACACACACACACACACACATACACCCTGAGCTGCATGGATATTCTTTCTGTCACTCTTTCATCTTTTTCTCAATGAGCAAAGTGTGTTTAGATGAGAAGAGACCAATTGCTAAACAGACCCTCACAGTCCAGTATGCAAGAAAGTCTCACATAAAAGGCTCTGGTAAGCCTGCGAACTGAGTATCAGAGGAAGAAAAATCAGAAGAGTGATCCAGGCAAAGGGAACAGCATGAGAAAAGTCCTAGAAGCCTAAGAGAATGTAGACATTCAAGGAACCACAAAAGCTCATGGGTGATTCAATTCAAAGATGTCTGGGGAGAGGGTGGGAACAGAGCCCTGAATCCTGCATCTCAACACAGTGGGTTCCCCACATGACCCACATGAGTCAGCTGCTTTGCACTGGGGAAAACCAGGTCCAAGATTCAATGTCTGCCAGGTTGATGATGTGAAATCAGGCACCCGTGGGGGCTGGACAGAAGGTAAACCACATTCTAGGGAGAAAGACTGCAGATTTCTTACTATAACCAAGGAAACGTTTTTCAATGCAGTCTTCCCCCTTATTCTGGGCCCAGTGCCATTCTAGGGCAACAAAACTAATACCACTCTGGCTTCCAGCATGTAGGGAAACTTAGCTCCTTCATGTAGCCTTATCTATAAGCATCTGGGCAAGCAACTGGTTGGCTCCCCAAGGACTCCACTTCCTGGGGGCTCAGTCTGTCTTGAAGTGAAGGGGCTTAGTTAGAGCTTTTCTTTCAGCCCAACACCCAAAGGGGAAGCATATACAGAATGCTGTTCAATCATGAATGCCACCTCCCTACTGCTCCCACTCTCAAGGACCAAGTCTAAGCATGGGTAAGATGGGTTATAGATCCCTCCAAGTGAGTCTGCCCCTGGTTAAGATTTGTTACTATAAGGTAGGGAAGAGGCCAAGAAAGTACATTAAATGTAAAATAATTCTGGCTAGAAGAACGAATTCCAATGAAAATCAATGATGACACCTACATCCAGGCAAATTGGAATACATCAAAATTAAACACTTCTGTGTATAAAAATGTACAATCAACAGTTAAAAAGCAACATATGGAATGGGGGGAAGAATTGCAAATCATATATCTGATATCAGTTAACATCACGAGTATATAAAGAACTCCTACAACTCAACATTTAAAAAAACAAACAACATGACTGAAAAATTTGCAAAAGACTAAATAGACATTTCTCCAAAAAAGATAAACAAATGGCTAACAAACACATGAAGAGATGCTCAACATCACTATTTACAAGGGAAATGAATATACGACTACAATGAGATACCACCCCACACCCATCAGTATGGCTACTGTTAAAAAAAAAAAAAAACAGGAAACAAGTATTCGTGAGGATGTAAAGAAGTTAAAATCCTTGTGTGCTGTTACTGGGAATGTAAAATGGTGCAGTTTCTATGGGAGACAGTATGATGGGCCCTCAAAAAATTACAAAAATAGGATTACTATATGATGCACCAATTCTACTTCTGGTTATAGTGTCAAAAGAAATGAAAAAAAGAAATTGGGCAGACATTTGTGTACTCATGTGCATAGCAGCATTATTCACAGTAGCCAAAAGATGGAAACAACCCAAGTGTCCATTGATAGATGAATGGAAAAACAAAATTTGCTCTATCTATACAATGGAGTATTATTCAGCCTAAAAAAGGAAGGAAATTCTGACACATGCTACAACATAGATGAACTTTAAGGACATTATGCTAAATGAAATAAGCCTGTCACTAAAGGATAGATACTGTATAGTTCTGCTTGTATGAGGTATCTAAAGTAATCAAGTAATAGAAACAGAAATTAAAATGATGGTTGCCAAGGGCTAGCAGGGAGAGACTATGGGAAGTTTTGTTTAATGAGGAGAAAGTTTCAGTTTGGGAAGCTGAAACATTCTGGAAATTTGTTTCACAACAATGTGAATGTACTTAACACTATAAAATTGTACACTTAAAAATAGTTAAGATGGTAAATTTGATATGTATTGTTCTGTGATTAGTAGATGGAGAAATAGAGACATAGAGAGATAGATGACAAATAGGCAGAAAGATAGGTAGGTAGATGATAGAGATAAGTGGTGTGCACAAAGGCATCTAAATCTGCATCTAGAGCTTCTTGCTCACTAATTAGCACTTGTCCTTTGGATTCCTGGTCAAGTGGTACCCACTCAAATATCTGCTTCTCCAGAAGATTGTCCACGAATCACCAGATGTAGTGTTTCTGTCAAGACCTGGATACTGGCAAATGGAAACTTAAGAGTTTCAGTGTGTTCACTTACTGCCCCAGTAATTAAACATTTTCTGAAAGCCTGACCTGGGCGAGGCATGTCCCCAAGGCTGAAGACAGAGCAGTGAAGGACAGTGTCTTGGCCCTGCCCTCAAAGAGCCCACAGTCTGGAAGGGAAACCAGAAAACCAACCATACAGCAAATAGCCAGGACACAGACTAGCAAGTGCTGTGGGAGCCTAGAGAGGGGATGATTGACTGCATATGTGGGAGCTTTCTCTGAGAAGGTGGTGCCTGAGCTGAGTCCTGAAGGACAAGTCGGGCTTAGATAGACAGCAGAAGACAGCAGAGAGAGTGTTCCAGGCAGGGTGAGTCCTGGATAAGAGGAAAAAAGAGGGGAGAAAAGGAAAAAATGTGAATAGCAGAGTTGAGCAATAACCACTAGTTTAAATTAATTTATTAACTTATAAGCGCCTCTACTGCAGATATGAACTTGAAGAGCCTCCCACACACTGCCAGCCTCAGGGCCTCTTCAGTAATGTTCTGTATAGAGGGGTGATGGCTAGAGCTCCCACCCACCTCCTTCTCCAGGTGGCATTTCCTTGCTCCTCACTCCCTGCCTTGGAATGGACCAGAAACAAGGAGAATAATCATCTCCCTGGTCCAGAGAAGCCTGCAGAGACCTTACTCCTGGATGGCAACATTAAAATGGATGGACAGACTAGGGCTTGGAGTGCCTGATGGAGTGGCACCCCTAAGAGAACACTCTTCTACCTGCCCCCCTCCTTTCCTTGCCTTGGGATACAGACACTGGGTACCTGTGCTGTCTGTAGTCATTTCTTGAACTACATACATGTGCAGGAAAATGGGGATATTCACAACACATATTAGAAAAGCAAGGGCCAGAACCAAATGGGAAGTGGCTATGTGCAAAGGACCTGGGAGAGAGGGCAGTTTCACATTAGGGTACACACTGTCCTGCAGATTTGCTTCTTCAGAACAGATCATTGCCCAGGCTTCCAGCCCTAGGACAGACCCCTTGAAGACAGTTCAGATGCTCCTCTCTTTCTTCCTCAGACTTGGACAGGCTAAAGCTCCTGGAAACTGAGCCAACATGGTCTACTTTGTGCATAAGCTTGGCTATTAGCTGGACCTGGAGGAGGGCTCCTAGATGATTGAGGCAAAAACCTAGGACAGAGAGGCTTTGGGGAGAATTCAAGAGGGTAATGCATACAAATATGGACACCTACACAGCTCTTCTAGTTCCTGGGGTCAAGGACAAGGCTGCTAAGGCAGTTGGGCCCAAGACCTTATGGCTTATCAACAGCAGCTGGCTCAGGGCTATTCATCCCATCTGACAGGTAATCATGGTAATCATCTTCATTGTTCTGCTTCATCTTGGTTTCCAGAATGGTGATGCGCTGCTTAAGTTTCTGCTGGGCTCCCGTGTACTCAGCCAGCAGGCGGCCAAAGCGAGTGTGCAAGGTCTCCATGTTTGTCTCCAGCTGCTCTAGTTTCTCCTGCACGTCTACCTCCATGCTGGCTGCCACCTCATTCTCATCTAGCAGTCCCTCCTTTATCAAGATCTCCCGGCCCCTCTCCTCCAAGACCTTCTTGGCATCAGGGTACTCAGTCACAGCTTCCATAAGATCATCCTTGGATAAACAAAAGAGATCTGAGTAACCAAGGCTGCGGATATTGGCTGTGCGTCGATTGCCCATTTTGCTGCCCTTAATGTTAAGGATACTGATCTCTCCAAAGCAACTCCCGGCTGAGAGCAGGGCATATTGAGTAACACCATCATCAGCCACTACTGCCAACTTGCCCTCCTTGATTATGTACATCTCCTTGCCAATATCACCCTTGCGGCAAATATAATCCCCAGGGCTGAAGACCTGAGGACGAAGCTTCAATACCAGCTCCACCAGCAGGCCAGCCTCACAATCCTGGAAGATGCGCACTTTTTTGAGGGTGGATAGATGGACATTAATGGCTATCTCAGCCCTCAGCTTTGCTGGCAAGTTCTTGAGAACTTCCCGCTCATCCACACTCTTCTTATTGGTCCACAGGTAGTCAAACCACTTAATGACCTTGGCTTCCATCTCCTTACTGACCTTTCGGAACTGCATGTAATGTTTGACAGCATCAATCTTGGCCTGGAATTCAGCCCTAGTGGCATTCATGTTGGAGATCATAGAGCCCACATTCCCCACAATGGTGGCAAAGATGAGGACACCAATCAGGAAGTCAAAAATGACAAATAAGTACTCCTCATCCTTTACAGGAGGTGGTGTCTCCCCAATGGTGGTGAGTGTCAGTGTAGACCAGTAAAGGCAGTAGATGTATTCCCTAGCCAGGTAACCATACTCAGGGTCAGTGATATTGGGATAAACCCAAGTGTCAACTCCAAAGCCAATGGACTTGGAGATGGCATAGTAGATGCAGGCGTTCCAGTGGATGATGACCAAGATGTAAAGGACCAAGTTGCTGATTCGGAAGATGTTGGGGTAGCTGGTGCGTGTCTCAGTGCGGTCAAAGAATTCAAACATGCGGGCGAAGTGTAGCAGGCGGTTAAAACGCAGCTCAGGGCTGTGGATGCCCACAGCAAAATAGATCAGATCCGTGGGAATGATAGAAGCTACATCCAGCTTGAACTGTAGGGTGTGGATATAGTTGTCCCGCAACTTCTTTGGATCTTTGACCAGCAGCCCCTGCTCCAGAAAGCCTAGTAGAGATGCAAATCAGTATATCAGCTCTGCTCTCAAGCCTGTCCTTCCTAATTGGTTAATGTTCAGCAAGGGAGAAACTGCGCACTCAACCCTCATTCCTAAAGAGAGGTATAGGAAATTCACATAGCAAAGCTAGCATGAAGGACCCCAAGAGATGATCCCAAGGTCTAAACCTCACCAGGCACATGGGGACTGTAAGGTTCAAAGAGGAACAGACACCAACCCGAGTCCCAGCCAGGCAGTTGAGTCTAACACTGTGTCAAGAGAGCTTCTTGAAAATGTGGACTCAGGATTTTGGACCTATGGGTCATGCTCCTGCCTGTGCATCACAGTTATTCACTTACCAGTGCGCAGTCGGATGAAGAGGTCCGCAATGTACACCACATCTGAGAAGTAGTCCAGCACTAGCCACACTAGGTAATAGGTTTTCTGTAGGTCACTGAAGCAGGCTCTGTAGGAAGACAGGACTGGACTTCACCCTCAAAGCCAGTCAAGGATCCCTGGAGGCCTCAAACTGAGTGCCCACTGACTGCAGGTCTTGGGATGGCTACCAGGATGCTGATGATTCACAGTCAGTCTAGTGTCATGCAGAAACTTAATGACAAGCAACTTTTACTCCAACTCTTATTATTGCATAGATATCCCTAAATAAACATCTACACTGACCATTACTTGTCTATCTCATCCACTGAACCATGAATGCCAAGAAGACAGAGACTACCTCTGAGTCATTACTGCATGCCCCATGCTCTAGCCCAGAGCACCAGGATTTGACAAGTGTGAGTTAAATGAAAAACGAGTCATTGGAAGTATGAATTATAATACACAGCTGAATAGCCTCCATGCCCATCTTTTCAACATACACCTACTGAGAGCCCAATACAGAGCACTGGCCAATCCATGTCAGAGAGAAGATAGTAGTTGGGCTTAGCCTAAAGGTAGTGGTAATGAAGAAAGGTTGGAGGATGCAGGACAGTTTTAGGAGGAATTAACAAGACTTGGTGACTGAATGGGTAGAGACCTAGGATATGGACATAATAGGAGATAGAACCCAGGATGATGGTCCAATGATTGTATTAGTCAAAGGGAAAAGCAGTTAATTCTAACTACTTGGTCGCATTTCACATAAAAGCCCAACCCCCTCCTCTGCTGCACAAAGCCTACAGAATAGTCCTGTGACTGCCTCATGCTCACTTGGAGTCTTCCAGCCACACTAGGCCATCCTGAGACAAGGTTTTGATACTTGTTCCTCCTTCCCAGAAAGTTTCTTTCACCAACCTCATGTCTCTTGGGCATTTGTTTTGTTCATATTTGCTGCCAGTGTCTCCCACTAGCCTGAGAGCTCCAAGACAGCAGTGACCTGATGGATGTTTCAGTCAAATCCTTGCTGAATGAATAACTGAAGTGGGGGATGGGGTGGAATGGGAAAGCTACCTGTAGAGAGTGGCTTTGGAACTGAAATTGTGAGAAGAATCTCCATAGGCTAAAAATAGGGAGAGGGAATTTTCTCTTGAGGCAAGAACATGTTATTATCCAAGAGTAGAGAATGCTAGGGCTGGGGGTTGTCCAGAAGGTAGAGCTAGTGAGAAGGCCAGGTCCAGAGGGCCTTGAAGGTTACATTGAGGGCTTGAACTTCATCCTGTCAGCAATGAGGGACAATTGAAGGGTTTGTGAGGAATGACTGACAATCAAATCCCAGTTTATACAAAGCATACTAGTTGCAAGTGTGAAGGATGCATTAGAGGGGACAAGAGTGACTGAAAGAAATGGGTGCAAGGCTGTTGTACTTGTCCCAGGGAGAAAGGAGGGTGGCCTTACCAAGGACAGTGTTGGTGTGGATGGAGAAGTAGGAACAGATTATGGATACCAGGAAAAGGATAGAGGTGAAGCTTTAGTAGCATATTAAACTGGAAGGTGGGAGGGGGCATTGAGGGTTAATAGGGCAGAGGGAGGTGCCATTGGCAAGCAGAAAATTCAGAAAGAAGGCTGAGCTGG
Source organism: Felis catus (assembly GCF_018350175.1). Taxonomy (NCBI): domain Eukaryota; kingdom Metazoa; phylum Chordata; class Mammalia; order Carnivora; family Felidae; genus Felis; species Felis catus. Next base: position 123,798,424 of record NC_058386.1, on the reverse strand, counting down.
AATGAGTTCTGCGTCCATAGCTGAGACTGGTATTCTCTCAAACCCAAAGCCTGTGCCCTGGGCTTCTTTGGCCACCCCCTCCCAGATCCCTCCCTGCTCACCTGGCCACCAGCAGGCACCAATTGTAGAGGACAAGCATAGCAATGACAAATAGCCAGCGGTAGTACCAGTCCCCAGCTGGGTCCAAGACAAATAGTTCAAATTTCTTCCTGAGGAGACAGACAGAGGCCAGGCTTGGGGACTAGGTCCCCAGTGTGGCAACACCCCAGCTCCCAGAGGCTACGGGTCCCTTAAAAAGTAACACTTATGAGGATGTACAGAGTAAGGACTGAGTTGGCTCAGGGCCTCATTTTCAGAAAGCCACAACTTGGTACTGGGCATCTGAGTAGAGGTCACATAGATAAGAGTCACCCTTCTTCCTATTTTAACCCCGCATAGGCCCATTGGCTCCAATGACTTATGGAGACTCCTTGCTCAGAGGGCAAGGCAAGGGGCAGTGTCTTTATTGGGGTTGGCCTCAGGACCTAGGGAGGGACTTCCACAGGATGGTAATGAGGGCTCAGGGATCCCTCTTGGGAAGAAAGAGGAACTCCAAGCAAGTGAGTGCCATGTGCGTCCTGCCCACCCCACTCTCCTTATTTGGTCTCTGGCCTCCAGCTCCCAAATCACTTTCCCAGAAGCTACGTCCTGTCTTGGCAAAGGCTCTTTTCCTCCACTGGCCAGAATTGTGGAATGCCGGCTTGGCCAGACATCCCCAGTTGCCTACTCATTCCTCAAAGAATAGACCCTCTGGTTCCACCTCTCTGCCCTCCCTACTCCTTCCTGTGCAGTTGTTCCAGGCCTTCCTTAGCCAGTTAGCCCCCAGTATGGCCTCTCCAAAGGCCCACCTCTGTATCTACATTGGCACTGGTGTGGTCATACTCTCAGCAGCACTCCCCAGTTTCACCCTTCTCTGCATTTACTGACTGCTGAAACTGAGAGGGGCTGGTACATATTTAGGTGCCCTTGCTAATTTGCCTCATTAGCAGCAAGAGGACATATGAAAAAGGGCAGCTAAGGGAAGAAAAGCCACCAGGGGCTCCCATGGCAATTGGCCCCTGGAAGTTGGAAAGTTTGTGAACAAGGAAAATGGAAATGTACTGGAGTTAAAACCATAGCAGGTCTCCTCTGCCAACTCCTTTACCTGTCATGGCAGGGTTTGGTATAGACCCCAGTCTGTCCCTGGTGATGGCATAAGAAAGGTCACCAAACCCTACAATTGCATGCTTGGGAGTCCCTCCAGTCCCAAAAGCTGGAAAACTATACTTGGTGCCCTCGCCCTCGCCGTCCTTGTTGCCTTTGCCATCGTCTTGCTGTGTTGTCACGGTCTGGAGCTCAGGCCCACGGAAACGTTCCAGGAATGAGTCAGGTCGAGGTTCCTCCTCACGGAAATTCTTGTTGGCCCACTCTCTGATGATCCCCACCAAGCGGACAATCCTAGAGATGACAGGGAGCATGAGCCAGAGAGGAGAATCATACTGTTCAGAAAGGACCTGGGCCCAAGAGCTCAGTATCTGTTGAGGGAGATGGAGAGACCCTGGAAACAGGCCAGTCTATGATGTCCCCCATGCTAAGAGTTGGGAAGGGGGCCAGCACTGAGGGCAGAGAGGAGTTCAGGTATGTCTCTGAATGCAGCCTGAGGGGTAAGGGATAGCTCTGAGAAGACTCCCTGTAGGAGGTGCCATGTCAGTTGCTTATGAAGAACAAATAGGTGGTTTCAAGCAAGATAAAGATTGTGCTAATGGAGGACAGGCCAGGAGGAAGATTGGCCTAACTTTCTTGATTTCCCTATGGAGCCTTATGACTCTGGGCTGCAGATCTCAAGGTCCTCTACTTAGACCCTTTTGCTGGAAAAGATCCCCCCCCCTTCTCTCAATTAGGAGACAGACAATTCTAAAGGGAATGATCCACTGACCACTTCTAGCTTGCTCACAGGAGCCTCCTCAGAAGAAAACTGCTTCCTAGGGATCTTGGCAGAAAGGCTCAGTTGGAGTGAGACAAAGAGACTCATGGTAACCACTCTGATAGGCCCCATGGGCAAGAACAGGTAGCAGTGGTGGAACCCACCTGCGGAAGCCACCCCTCCCCCGCTGGGGGGCATCCATCTCCGCCAGCCTCTGCAGTTCTGAGGAGGTGTCATCATCGGCTGTAGATTGTGGCCTGTAGAGGAAGGAGCAGAGTTGACCAAGGTTTCTCTGGGCATACTTTGTCTCCTATTATACTTTTATCTCCTGGAAGGTGCTTAGAAATCCCATGGTCCCTTTAGAGGGTAACTTTAAGCCAAAGATTGTTTGCTCTGTGGCAGTAAGGCAAAGCTGGGAGAAAGGAGAAGCCTCCAGGTCATCTCTGAAACCATCCAATCCAATAAATTCACCTGCTGTTTGTCCTGTTGTCATCTTTGCCATTGGCCTTGATGGCAGGAGGTGCATGGAAGTTGTGGTTATTGGCTGGGGAACTCTTCACACCATTGGATTTTTCTGTCATCCTCCATGTATGACTGATATCCTCACCTGCTAAAGAGATGGCCAAGAGGAAGCTCACAGACAATCTTAGATACCATATAAAGTAGAAGAGTTGCAGGTGAGCAGTGAGAACAGAACCAGGGCTCACCTGGCAAACCTCAGCATTCCTGGGTACTGCTATGGCAATGCAGGACAGAGGGATCCAGCACTGCCTAAGTACCAGGCTCTAAGCACCAAAAGGTGATGGTTCTGTCCCCACCATGCCCGGTAATTTAAAAGGAAACAGGAGTAAATTGCAAAATGTGTTTATTTTTCTTTTACTGCAGTGAATTTTTTGATAAATTGACTATCAATGCTAAAATGGAACAAAACAGCGGTGCCTGAGTGGCCCAGTCAGTTAAGCCTCCAACCCTTGATTTTGGCTTAAGTCATGATGTCACGGTTCGTGATATTGAGCCCCATGTCTGGCTCAGTGCTGACAGCATGGAGCCTGTTTGGGATTCTCTTTCCTTCTCTCTCTCTCTCTCTCTCTCTCTCTCTCTCTCTCTCTCTCTCTCCTCTTCCCCTTTCTCTCTCTCAAAATAAAATAAAATAAAATAAACAAAAAAATAGATAAAAACTGTCTAAGACATCTTCTGGTGCTTTGGCTTTGCAGATGTCTTGCACATACTTACACTGCTGAGCACCTCCAAACCAGCCACTGCCCCAAAACTCCTGCCCCATGGAACGAGATGTATCTCCTTGGCCAAAAACAGCTGCCACCCCCCCTGGATCTCTGACTCTCCTGACCCAAGACCACGTTAAAACTCATGCTCCTCAGGTGGGAGTCCATTTTTCATTGACTCTTTCAACCAGGGGTACTGTCTCTGGGGATCCTCCTTTCAGCTCCAGTTATATTCTTTCTAGCACACATTCCAAGTAATGTCGCACAAGCTGAGAAACAAAGAGGAGCTCTGTGTGTCGAGCAGGGAATGAAGAGGAGAGAAGGAAGAGCTCCCATAGGCTCCATGAGCTCCATGGGCTCCATAGGCAGTGGTACCAGGCAGGACTCTCTCCTTTGGGCTACAGGGAGCCTTGGAAGAGCTGAGAAGTAGCATAGGTAGAGCAGCATTATATTCTAGAAATATCCTCTGGCTGCTAAGTAGAGACTGGACTAAATGGGGAACAAGATTGAAGGCAAGGTGGTAGGGAGAAAGCTGAAGAAGATGGTGCCAAGAGAGCCTGAGGTGAGTAGAGTGTAAAACTACTCAGGAGGGAGAAAAGGCAGGACTCAGAGATGGATGGGAGAGCAAGTGGGCGGAATCACACAAAAAGAGAATACAGAGTGAGGGACCAGTTCAGAGCTCTGGAGAACCCTAACATTTAAGATATGAGTAGAGGAGGAGGTGTCCACAAAATAGACTAAGAACAAGGAGCCTGAGAGGGAAAATCCAGAAGAGAGACAGGAGATTGTATTCTGCAGTATTTCCTGGCATGGGGTCAGGGGGGTTGGGGCAAGAGAGACTCAGGGCAGCTCTTCTCTGCTCAGGCTGGTCGGCATGCCCCACCAGATTTTGATCATAAATGGTCAGCACACTCCCCAGGTTACCTATGGCCCCTACTGCTGAAACCCTGCCACTCCCCACCTTTTCATCTCCCCCTCCCCATCCACCTGTTCCAGTGTCTGAAGCCGTCACCATGGTGATGGCAGGTACATCAAGCTCCATGGTGAGTGGTAATAACAAGCAGCCTCAAAGCTGCTCCCCTGGTGCTCTCTGTGGGACTACTGCACTGGGATGCTAATGAGGGCACCTGAGGAATAGGAAGCAGCATCTCTGAGTCCCTTCTTGGACCCTAGAGGCAGCAGACCATGGAGACAGAAAGTTCCAGGCAATGCAAACAAAGTTGATGCCATTCACACTGATCAGAGTGGGCCTCGGTAGAGCACTGTTTAGTGAATGAACAGCAGGGGTACAGGTGGGGCAGTAAAGGGCAAATCCATTGCAAGGATGGAAAGTACACTGGTGTGAGGGGGCTAGACCCAGAGTGGAGAGTGAGCAGAGGAGGTCAAGCCAGCCCAGGGAGGCTGCAAACACCAAGCAGAGGACTAAGGACAGCCTCTCACTGATAAACATCTAGTGCAGGTGCTGCCTGTCACAGTTGGACCTCTTCCTCACTTACTAATCATCCCTAATAGCAGTGGCTCTCAGCCCACAAAAGGGACAGCTCTGGGGGCACATAAAATTTATGCCCTCTCTAAGGTCCTAGCACCAAGACAGATGCCTATCCCATGATTTCTATTCCTTCTCTGCTGGGAACAGACCCTTCCTTCAGTCTGGTTGCCCAGCAGCTGCCCTGCCACACACACTTTTATTCATCAGAACCACCCTTTCAGGCTGCTTGGCAGGGAACAAAGGCAGGCAGCAATCCCCTTATCCTGTAGGCAGCTAGGCCACTGGTTCTCATCCTCACACTCTCCAAAAATTTCATCTAGTCCTAAGGCTTCATTTACCATCATGTCCCAAAGCAAGATTAGAACCCAGGCGTCTCTCCAAAGCTACCCACCCATATCACCAGCTGCCTGGTAGAAATCTCCTTTGAGGCACATTAAATGCAGCATAGCTGAAACTAAACTTGACACCTTTGCCTACAAATTGGTTTCTCCAGGTTACCCATCTCATAAAGGGGCCTGCCTTCTACCCAGTCATCCAAACCAGAAACTTGGATGTCAACCATAACTCCTTGTTTCCTTCCATCATCACATCAAGAGAGTCTCTATCCTCAGTCAAAAGAACCCCCAAAGTGTAAACAATCTGTCCATCCACTGTCTTCCATTCCCAAGGCACTGGCCTGGTCTCAAGTCTTCACTATTGCTCTCTAGACCTGCTGCATCAGACTCTGACTGGCCCAATCCTCACCAGGCTCTGGACTGGAGGGAAGACATGGACACTATCAGGGTTTGCTAGGAGTTAAAGCTCTCCAAGGGGATGAGAGCATAGAAGGAAGTGGAGGGGAGTTCTGAGGACCTGTAAAGGTGAAAGGTGACCCAAGGAGCTGAAAGAGTGGGAGTGACTGAGGACAAGCCCCAAAGAAGGGAGATTTTCAGGAAGGGAGGAGGCTTCAGGAGCCCACCCTTGCATCAAGAAGAGCAGGATTGCCTGTGGAGCCTGTCTTTGTCTACTGCCTCAAGCAAGAGCAGCCTCCAACCTTCCGCCTCCCTCTCCTCTGGCAGTCATTAGATTATTCTCTGTATTTATAGGTTTGATTCTACTTTTTGTTTGTTGGTGGGGAGATGGGAAAAACAGGTGAAAGGGAGTGGAAAATACAGGCTTCCACTTATGGAATTAATGCATAACAAGGATAAATAAAGGTACAGTGTGGAGAATATAGTCAATGATATTGTAATCGTGTTGCAAGGTGACATATTGTAGCTACACTTGTGGTGAGCACAGCATGACAGAGAAGTTGATTCACTATGTTGTACACCTGAAACTAATGCGACATTATGTGTCAACTATACTTAAATTTTCTAAGAAAAAAAAAGAGCAGCCTCTGGGAGTGGTGGTAAAAAACAGCATGTTTTGCAGGGTTTCATAAGTAAGTAGTAGGAGGTGAGAAAGAAAAGATATGAATATAGCTAACTCTTTCCAGAAGCTTGACTGAGGGAGAAAGGAGAGAGATAGAGGTTCTCTGTGTTGCTCCTGTTATTCTTTCACTAAAAGGAGATTTTTAAAAAAGCAGGTATAAAGTTTTTGAAGAACAATTCAACAGATAATGAAAGTATCTGTAAATGTGACCAATTCCATTTAAGGCTGGAGCTCATGAAAGATGGATATAATGGGTGGCTCCAGGTACCAGAGGAGTAAGGGGAGACTTATGAAGAACATGGAGGGAGGGGCCAATAATGAATAGACTAGGAAGGAAGGAGGTGACAGACAGACAGGTTAGATGGGGATGGGGATATTGTGAGAAACACCCTAAGGGGCTCAGTCATGTGAGAATTCTTACATTCTCAGTGAAATGAAAGAGGTTTCATCTTCAGAGGCATCAGGCAACAGTAGATGCAGACTGGAGACCAGAAGGTTTGCAATGGCTGCTGCAGGGTTACACAGGGGAAACTGAGTAAGTGTGAGGGCAGGACTAGGCTGGGCAAGAAAGACAGCACACCATGTAACTGGCAAAGGGAAGAGAAATGGGTAGGGTCCTAGATGGAAAGTGGGACACCCAAGGAAGAAAGCTTTCAGAGTAACACAATGATTCTGTAAAAAGGCTGACGTCAATCATGATATACTTCTGGACCTCTTTTCTCTTCACCTACAAGTTGAGCAACCAACCCAAAACTTTTATAGAAAAACAAGATCCAAGGAGTTTCTTGGATCCTGGTTGAAAGCATTCTGAGGACAATTCCTTCAGAGATGCTAAAGCCAGGGACAGAAGGGACAAAGTAGTCATACAGCCAAGACAAAAAGGCAGATTAGCTTCCCGTTTGTGGCTCATTCAAATGCTCACTGCTGCCTGGTACTCTTTTATTCACTCACCTATCCCATGCATATTTCCATGGCACCTATTGTGCATCAGGTCTGTGATAAGTGCTGAGGTTAAAGAGAGTTTGGCCGAGTCTCTGAAAATGTTGTTCCCAGAATAAAAGGGAAGAGAGGAGCACAAGTCATCCTCAGAGTCACTTCTCAATTCATGTCTATTCTGTTTGTCAACAACATTTGACACATCTTATCTACTCTCTCTTTCTTGAAATAAGGGGTTCCACTCTCTTTGTTCTCCTCCCTCACTGGCGACTTCTTACAGCGTCCTATAAAAGCATCTTCCTCTTTCCTAACTTTAAAGTTTGGAGTTTCCTGAACTCAGTCTCTGGATGGATCCCTTATCTGTTCTTTCATTTCCTCAGTCAGGGTTGTGGCTTTAAACACATCTGTATTCCGATGACTTGCAAATTTATAACACCAGCCCAGCCTCTCACCTGAACTCCAGTTTGCCTCCCTGACATTCGGGAACAACGGTCAATGACCACTAAGAGTCAGGAAGAAAATTATCCCTACACTTGCCCCAGATTACTTTTGTGAGAGGTCCCAGACTGTGTCACAGAGACAGGAAACCCAGATGGAGCCTTATAGATTCCTTGGATTGAGAAGACAGACGAGAATATCCAAGGAAATCAAGGCAGTTAGAGTTTGCAGAACAGAGTACTGGAGAAGAGAGAACTGCAAAGAGACACAATTCTGGAGATGTGCAGAGACCCTTTCAAGTATTCACCTGACCATTTATTAACACACACCTATGATGAAGGAAGTTATCTATGGCTGGGGAAATAATGATTCCAAAAAATTAGAGGTAATACCTCCCAACCCTAACACAGGGCTTAGAATAGTGTCTGATGCCACCAACTAGACTAGAAAACCTAATGATTAATGGGGTATTGGGTAGAGTATCCAGAAGGGTCCTGATACTGTAATGGAGAATAATTCATTCCTAGACTGAACCCTGTTCTGGTCCCACTGAAAAAGTCTGAAAAGCAAAACTCAAAAGGATCAAACCCTTTCCAAATAACTTAACTTCATCCCAGAGCAAGACCCAAAAATATTTTTAAGAATTAAAAAAAAAGTATCCAGCATCCAACAAGGTAAAATTCACAATGTGTGGCATCCACTTAAAAATTACCAAGCATACAGATAATGTCTCCATAATGATGAGGAAATTATCTACCAATTAAAATAAATCCAGAACTGATACAAGTGTAAAATTACCAGACAAGGGTATTAAAATACTTAAAGTAGCTATATTCCATATGTTGAAAAAGTTAGGTAAGAGTATGGAATATATGAAAAGACCCAGATCAAACTTCTAAAGGTGAAAACTACAAATTCTGAAATGAAAAGTACATTAGATAGAACTAATTGCCAATCAGATGTTGCAAAGAGATTAGTAAACTTGAAGACAACAACTTTCATGTTGTTTAGTGTATTTTGTCTAACATAATAAAATTATCTAAAATGAGGGATGCCTGGGTGGCTCAGTCAGTTAAGCATCCAATTTTGGCTCAGGTCATGATGTCACAGCTCATGAGTTCAAGCCCCACGTCAGGCTCTGTGCTGATAGCTCAGCTGATAGCTGAGCCTGCTTCAGATTCTGTGTGTGTCTCTCTCTTTGCCCTCCTCTGCTGGTCTCTGTCTCTGTCTCTCTCTTTCTCTCATTCACTCTCTCTCTCTCTCTCTCTTTCTCAAAATAATAAATAAACATTAAAAAAATTAAAAAAATCAACTGTCCAAAATGAAGCACAAAGAGAAAAGAGAAACAGGAAAAGAAAGAGCAAAACGTCAATGAGCCGTAGGACAACTTCAAGTGGCTTAATATAGGTGTTGGTGAAGTTCCTAAAGGAGAGAGAGAAAAAAATATATATTTGAAGAAATAATGGCCAATTTTTTTTCAATTTTGAGAAAAACTATAAGCCCACAGATACAAAAATCTCAATGACCTAAGCACAAGAAAAATCAAGAAAATGATACCAAGGCACATTATAATCAAATTCTGCAAATCCATTGATAATGGAAAAATCTTTAAAGTAACCAGAGAAATAAGACACATTATGTACAGTCACAAAAGTAAAACTGAAATAAAATGTCCAATAATAAAGGTAGAACCTGATAGTAATAAAGGCAAAATCTGTCTCTCAGGCTTTCCTTCCAACTTCCAACTGGACATCATTCTCTGGCTCCCCTTGGACAACAGCAGTTCACCTCATCCCAAATCACACTGAATTCACCACCACCATCAGCCTTTCAAAAGATATTTGTGACCAACTGAGACTTCAAGCCTTCAGCTTCTGGCCTTCAGTGTGGCTTGGTACTCAAGCTTCTTCCTGAAGAGCATGTCCAGGCTCAGTCTCCCTATGCACAGCTTCTCACCAAGTTTTCAAAGTCTTAGGGTGAAATCCACACTATGCCACCCTTCTTGTCAACACCATCCTGCACTAGAATGTGCACTGCCTGAGGGCAGGCATCAGTATCTGCATTGTTAGGCACTGCATCCCCACATAGCACTGAAGCTGGCTCCTGGAAAGCACTGATATACACATTGATGAATGAAAGTAAGGAAGAGATGGAGAGAGGGGTAAGAAAACATAAACCTTAGTGCAGTTCTGAGGAATCTCAGAAGACTCAGCTCAGAAGAGGAAACTGCTAGTAGAGAGACTCACTCCAGTGCCGCTTCCTGGAAATCTCATGAGTCCCTCCAGGTGACCAAGTATCCCAACTTCTTTTACAGTCCAGGCCATCTTGGCCTCAGATTCAAGTTAATACCAGCCAGAGTTTTTATTCTATGATTAGGAAGGGAATTCTTCCATGACTGACAGCCTAGAAAGGTGGGCTCCAAGTCTCAAGCCAGAAGCTAGTGCCTCAGATATTCAATCCTAGCCATTACAGCAGAGAAGGTCCTAGGCTGCAGGCAAAGGATGGTACCAAGAGGTGAGTCATGCACACCATGGGTGGCTGGGAGGTAAGGGCAAGCAAGCAGGAAAGCAGGGAAGTAGGCAGGCAGGCAGACAGTGACAAGAAGAACCAAGAAGAAGCTAGAACCTGGGGGTACAGAGGCAGCTTCTCACTCATTCAGTAGCTATCATGTGCTGAGTATTTGACCTGAGTTAATTCACTTAATCCTCACAATCTGATGAGTCTGATACTATTATTATTCCCACTTCACAGATTCAAACCTAAGCAATCTGGCTCCAAAAGCACACTCAGCCACAGGGCCAGCCTGGAAGGTGAACAGAATCAAGAAATCGGGCATGACTACCAAGAGGAGAGTTAGGTCATAACTGCACCAGGCACTGCAGGCTCTTGTAGAGCTGAAATTGCAGTGACTCCTTGTACCCCAGGCTTTGAGGGACATCTGAAAGGGGCCCAGCTATGGCAAAGGAGAATTAGCAGGAGCTGAGAGTGGGCAACCCCAAGCTGGAGGTGGAGTAAGTACCTGGAAGGCAGTAAATCCTTGATGTTTATTCACTTTTGGTTATCATCAGCCACCCTGAGGTCAGGCTCCAGCATAGCTTCTTTAAGAAACAGATGCTTAAGAACTATTTGTTGAATGAACAAAGTCTCCAGAGAGACAGGGCTTTGTACAAGAGGTCTAGTAGGCCAGCACAGTTGATCATTCCTTTGGCAATGGGCTGCAGCCTCTAGTGTAGACACCATGACATCAGAAACTTGCCATGGTTTGGCTTCTTTTGCCAAGACAGAATTCATTTCCTTACAAACTTGGGGTTAGGGCATTATTTCTGACATCAGCCACACTCAATCCATACCCCAGGGGAGGGAGGCTCTTCCTAGGACAGACTGGACCCTAGAGATAGTAGTTCATATCCCCAATACCTGTTGTCCCCACTGAGAAGCCCTTTCTGTGCTCCACATCCCCAGGTGTCCATTGGCCATCTCTATCTCCTGGGGGCAGTCATTGGGCCTTGGACTCAACATGTCCCAATCTGACATGACCTTCTGACCCCAGCCCCAACTCTTATCTCCCCAGTGCCTTATCTTGAGAAAGCCACATCTCCCCCCACAGGTGCTTAGTCCAGAAAGCTAGGAATCATCCTTGGTATGCCCCACTCCATCTGTAAATCCTGTTGGTTTTACTGCCGAAACCTTCCTTCAGTACCTTCTTTCTTGTCTAGTCTGACTGCTGTTGCCTTAGGCCTGGCCTCAACCCTTGTCACAGCCTTCTGACTCTTTGCTTCTTTGCCTCCAAACCCACAGCCCTACCTCGTCTCTACCTTCCACACTACAAGAGTGAGTTCAGTAAGTCTATACCAGGGTCTGTCTGTCACTCCTGCATCCAAAACCCATTGAATGGGCAGATGCCCTCACCTTAGAAATAAACTTTTTCAGAGCAGGGACTTGTCTATTGTGTTTAGTCATTAATCTCAAAAGCCTAGCCCAATGATAAGCACATATGTATTTGGGAACTGAATGAACGAACAAATGAATGAATGAATGAATGAATTTCCTGAACTTGCACTTTCCCAAATCTATATCTTGTTTTATTTTCACTTTTACCCACTTTATTTGTATCATAAACTTGTCATTTCCTTACATGCTTATTGTCTATCCCTCACAAGATAGTTACATCGACATGAATAAGGACATGGTGTGTTAAGTACTTATTGAATGGGTATATGAATCATCTACATGACAAATTCCAAACTCTGCATTTGGGCATTCAAATCTCTTCTGGATTTCACCAGACCTATCTTTGCAACCTCATCTCTTATGGAACCATCTCATGTTGGAGCTTCGTGGGGTAGGGCCAGGTCTGGTCCTAGAAGTTTTGAGGCCACCATGGCACCTAAGGGCCAACCAAGAATACACCCTGTCAGCCACAGTTGGGGTTCAACTCAAAGCACATGTATCCAGTCCAAGCACTTAATGTCACTCCCTTTAGGTAAGGCAGCCATCACCCTGGAGGCTTTACCTCACAAGTGGTACTAAGGGCTCTTCTCATGCTCTTTCAACAGCAGGGACAGGACACTGGCAGGAAATCTAGAGACTAGGCCACCTCAACAGTAGATGCCTCTTATGGCCACAGGCCAACATGGATGGAGGTGACACTTCCTGGCCTGGGGTCAAGCTGAGACAAAGGGCAAGCTCAGCTGAGGGGCCAAAATGGAGAGCCTGTCCCTGCCCTAGGCCTGGGTGTGGAATCTTTCCTCAGTCAGAAGCTCCAAAAACTTGATTGAAGATGTAATCAAATGGTAGAAGGGCTGGCTCCCAAAGCCTGAGAGGCCTGTAGTGGTAACTCTTCCTCAAGGCTCTTTTGAAGAAGCCAGAGTGAACTCAAAGGGCTGAAAGCAAAGACTGAAATCCCAGTAGGAGTTCTGAAAGAAGCACTACATAACCCCCACCCCTACCTCCATTGTTCCTCATATGCAGAGAGCCATGGAGCTCCAAGTGGCACACTCCCCATGCTCTGAGGCTGGGATACACAGAAATGCCTTGGGCTAGGCAGACAGTGGAGGCAGGTGTAGGAGGTAAGACCCACAAGATTCTCCTTCTCTCCCACCAAACTCTGTCTGGCCAAGTAGCCCCTCAGCCCCTCTACTTCAAGCCTCCTCAAACCACTCTATTCCACTCTCCTAGAAGAGAACAAAGACTTAGCAGCCTTGCACCAAGCTTAAGATAGAACTCTGTGTCTACATACTCCTAGAGCCCCCAGGATTTCATTCAGCTGCTATGACAAGGGACAATGGTTCCCCACACAGCCACTTTCCCTCAGCTTCCTGGGAAGACCAATCACATGAAATACCATGTCAAGACAGGCTCTAGGACCTGTACACTTTCATGGGCTCCTGCCCCTACCACATGGAGACCACCAGCCCTGGCCACAAGATGGTGTCAGCCCTTGATCAGTGGCTGCCTCAACCCAATGCCTGTCCCTTTCCTTACCAATCAGATGGTTTCAGAGGCAGGCTGTCCCCTGGCCACAGTCAGCATCCATTGGTCCATCTGTGAAGCCTCCAATCAGAGATAAGACCTTGGGGAATCATCAGCACTTGACGCCAGCAGCGACCTCCTAGTGCTCCTAGTCCCAAGCCTGTGGGGTCCCTTAATCCCCACCCAGCTGGAAGCCCCCCAGTCAGAGAGCTTCCCCACGCTCCCTGACACCAACAGGAGAGGCTGGCAGTGGCCCAGAGGAGCTCATGCCCACAGCTGCAGCAAGCTCAAGACCCTGGCTCAGAGTGGCACATGCCCACTGGAGAAGCTGCTGGGCCTGCTGGCTGGATGTGTGACCTTGTCACTGTGGGCCTTCTACACCTCAGGCTATAAGCAGGTAAGGGCTGAATGTTATGCTGCCTGGTTGTGGGAGCTGCTTGTCTGCCCAGACCTAGGAGCCAGCCCCTCCCAAGCTCCCTGAGGAGCCCTCGCTTACACGGAGCATGCATCACTCAGGGCTTTGCGTCTGGGGACTCAAAGCTGCCAGCTCACTGCCCCCATGCAGCTGCCTCCTGGTCTTGGTCACAGTCATGGCCAGACTACCTCACTAGATGGCAAACCAAGGAGAAACCTGGGAAACAAAAGAGATTCTTGGGGTGGGACAAGGTTGGAGAAGAACCCATTACTTCCTCTCCAGCTCTGTTTGAACTTGGACTCTAAGAGGGGCCATGGTTGGGGAAGTGAAAGAAGTCAAGGACCCTTGGGTGGCAAGTCATTAGCTCCTTTGCAAGAGACCGGGATTTCAGCCTGCTACCAGGTACAACAGAGCCCCCTCCATGCACCTCACATCTCTCTCTCCACATGCCCACCTTCCTCTGCCAGGCTTCCCCAGCTGCTGGGAAGCCAACCTGAGACAAAACTAGAATATTGAGTTTCAGCCTTTGCCAGGGATGATAGGGGTTTAGGGACGAGTCCAGTGGGGCAAACATGACCAGAGGCTTACAGTTTTCCTTACCTGTACACACAGCTGGGGAATTACCTCATCCCTGAGTGGGTCGTGTGGGGTGGCTTACATGAGATCGTGTGCACAAGGCCCAGGACACAAACAAGTACGTGTATCTGCATGTGACAGTGACAGTTTGCAAGGATGCACACCAAGCTGAACATGGGAGTTAGTTCTATAGAGGGGCTTAACATTGTGAGATAAAGGGATTTGTTAGCTAAACCTATAATGTTTGTTGTTTTCAGAAAGATATAATCAAGCAGGACTTGTGTAATTATTTTTTAAATGTAATGTGCTGACACATAGTAGGTGAACCAAAGAAAGTAGTGCTCAGAATTGACTTACTTTTATGCCAAAGTATTTTCCACAGGGGGCATGTCCTAAAGACCAGACTTGTATGACTAAGGCAAGACCAGCCCTCCTTTCAGGAGGCAATCAGGTCAGAATTGCTCTCCAGGGACCCTGGTCAGAGGCCATCCTACCAGACCTTTACTTCTACTAAATGCCAGGGATGCATAAGGCAATGGAAGCAGTGCCTTCCTTCTAGCAGCTCCTGATCCAGTGTGGGCATCAGCTATGTACTCCTCTAATGCAAAGCCTGGGCAGCCCATAGGAAGTTTCATAGAGGAACAATAAACAGCACACTCCAGAAGAACCCCTTCCACCACATCCAAGTATAAATGAGTCTTTCTGCTCCTCCACTTGCCCAAGAAGTTCAAACCTTCTTGGGAGATGGGTTGGGCTAATGCTGGAGTGCTTGGGCAAGGCCAGAGCAGCTTGGCAGGGAACAGCATCAAGGAAGCAGATGCTCCCAATGGATTATAGTCAGAGGGCCTAGTAGGAGGTGCCAACCCCTGTAATAGGGCCCATAATAGAACTCTGCAGAAGGACCCACTGCCTGTCTCCCAGGCTGCCATGGAGAATAGCATAGGGAAGCTTTGGCTCCATTTCCACTCTGGAGGGCTCCATAGATGGAGTGGGCAGGCAAGGCTGGTAGCCGAGTAGTCACACCGCAAGGCAAAATATGGAGGCCAGCCAGGGCCTAGGCAAGTTCTCCACCTTAGCTTACCTAGCCCGAGAAGCATTTCTCCAGGGGGCTGCCACACTGTTTGTTTGCAACTTAGCTAAATTGCTCCCAAGAGTAAACCTTTGTTTCACAACATATTTTCAGCCAGACTTCTTTTGCAAACATGTCCGTGTCTGCTCACACACACATGCAGACCCATGTCCCAAAGGCTTGCCCCAGCCTACAGAACCCTTCTCTTCCTCTGAGCCTTTTGGCATGGCCAGCTGGAACAGAAAAAAGGGGTGGCTTTCAAAGAGCCACTCAAGGGGAGACCTCATGGCATCCTTAACTCCAGGCCTCTACACTCTGTTTGGCTGGTCTTCCATGCCTTCAAAGGCAGTGGGAACTTTGGCCTTGTCGCTGTTCCCCTTAATAAGTCCCTATACTTTGGGGCCTGGTCTGCCTGAGGCTGTGGGGAGGGAACGGGTGGCCTGCAAAGAAGTCCTCTAGCCTTACTCTTAGCCTTCAGATGATTCTTGTGCTCTAGGGCCCATTTGGAGGAGGCACAGAGGCTTAAGCTTCTCCCCAGGCCTCTTGGATTTCCCAACTAGAAGCATTTGTCTCTAGAGCAGCAGCCCTCTCCCCATTTCACCGAGGGACTTCCTCTGGTACCCCATTACCCTCTCTACTTTGAGACCAAAGAGGGAAGCCCCGAACTGTTTCTTCATTAAGTGTTCTTGTCTCCGCTTTCAGCAGGGCCCAGGCCCCAGTGACCATATGTATGGTATCCCTCAGGGCTGACAGGAGGTTCCTGAGACTCAAGAGTAGAAGAATACCCTCATTTTATGGGGACCACTGAGCACCAGAGATGGGTGGGGCAGGGGCAAAGTAGGCTCATGACTCAAGTCTCTCTCTTTTATTCCCTCCTTCTTTCCATCCCTCTCCCACTATTTCTCATCCTCCTTCTCCTCTCTCTCTCTCTCTCTCTCTGTCTGCCCCCCCACCCCCTTTTCTCTCACACACACATATAGTCATGTTTATTTTATGTCTAATGACTAACATACTCTCTTACTTTTGTAGATGGAGAAGCCTTGACAGATTTGGAAGATTGGGTAAAGTCCAGTTAGCCACCAAAGCCGATGAGTAGCTTCTGGGTCCCTGCCCCCCAAAACATATGTATTTATTCCTTGGTCCCAGGAAAAGGGGCAAAAGCTCTTCCCAAGGCCTCCTGGAGCTGAGCACAACTGCCTTTATATTCACCCAGGCCAAGTCCTACTGCCCTACCAGCAATCCACTTTGAGGTGA
Organism: Felis catus; assembly: GCF_018350175.1. Classification (NCBI taxonomy): domain Eukaryota; kingdom Metazoa; phylum Chordata; class Mammalia; order Carnivora; family Felidae; genus Felis; species Felis catus. The sequence goes on along the minus strand of NC_058386.1, from coordinate 123,782,197 downwards.
GCTTCATGGGGTCATGGACATGGGGGAGAGAGGTTCAAGATTCCTCCATGTGGCCTTGCATCCAGCCTCTAGAGTTGAGTTGGGGCCTTGTCCCCATCAAGTCTATATGAGACCGGCAGAGCCCTAGCCTAGGACACAGGAGAACCCGTTCTAGCCCTAACCCTGTCTCAGTATTGTTGGATGACCCAGGACCATGTTCTCCCTCTGCAGGACTCAATTTCCTCCTGGGAAAATAGAAAAGTTTCTGGTCCCTTCCAGGAGATTTCGTCTGATTGAGTGCCTACAATTCCTGACCCATACAAGCTGCTGCAGAACTTCTTCCCCACAAGCACTCACTGGCATAAACCCAACAGGAAGGACTTTGCCAATCCCTGTCCCTAAGCAGGCTCTCTACCTGGGCAGGGAGCCTTGGGGAGGAGGGGGAGGAAGGAACCAGGACTTATTGGGTGTGGCATCATCCCAGTCTCTGCAACAGTGACTTTGTTCAGAGTTGCTGTCCTCACATGAATCCTGGATGTAAGAAGTTCAGACACCAGAGTTTGCTGCTATCAGTGAACTTTTATTGAGCATGTTCTCTATGCAGAGTCCCATACACAATGTGGGAGAAAACTGGGAAGACACAGACAGCCAAGTCACTGCCACAGAGGATGGAACAGAAGGGACTCTTAGGGAAAAGAGGCAAGGTTTAGCTCTGAGATGGTCACCATGGAGCCATGATGGACAAGCAGGAAGCACCTGCCACTGTGGGGGCCACATGCCACCCTCCTCACCTTCCAAAGTGGCTGCACCTTAGCCCATTCAGACCTCTACCTCCCAGCAGCCAGAGCCTCCCCAGGCCAGGGGTGTAACCAGAGTGGAAAATGGCCCTGATGCTGCTAAAAGCTGCTGGGAGATGGAAGGAGGATGGGCAAGGGTGGCCCAGGGAGAAAAGGGAAGAAGAGGAAGGAGAAGAAGTCTCAGGAAGCAGGAAGCATCACTGGCGCATCCACAGCCACAGGTTGACGACACAGGCTGACACCAGCATGGTGAAGAACAGAGTTTCCCTGTGGCGCCAGGTGGCACCTTGTTCCTCCAGGGCTTGCAGCCGGCAGGTGATCACTTGCAGCTGCAGAGACCAGGAGGCTAATGAATGACAAGCCAATGGCTTCTGGAGAAGCCCTTGGCTCACTACTAGGGAAAGTATGAACTTAGTACAGAAAGGGGATTTGATGTCCTTTGGTAGGCCACAGTGCCTCTGGGTGAGAAGCAGACAGAACCGAAACCAGGGGGCTAGGTTGGGCCCATGGGATAGATGTCCAGGCTGTTTGTGTTCATAGGACCAGCCGCTTTGCCCACTCATTGGGTGTTCACCCAGTTGTCTAGAAGAAGCCAGCCTATCCCAACTGTGCTGGGGGAGGTGAGGAAAGGCATTTCATTCTTGGGGCAGGCTGGCATGAGGGCATCAGCAGCACCAGACTGAGGACTCCAAGATGGGTGACACTCAGGGGCTGGAGACAGCCACCAAGGTAGATGCCCCTCCGGGGCCAGGGCTGCTGTGTTCTCTTCTTGAGAAGACAACTCTTTTCCCAGACCTCTTATCACCATTCTCTGTGCACAGACTTATAGCCTTTTCTGTTGCCTCTTGGTCCTCCTTTTGGCTTCCACTGTTCCCTTCCACATATCAGGAAGAGAGGCAGGGCTGAAGCTGCCATGAAGGTGGGTCACTAGAGGCCTGAGGCCTGGGAGGAAAGGAAGGGGAGCATGACCTCAACTCTGCTGCTAGAGGCTAAGATGACTTCAAAGAGGGTGGTGTCATTGCTGTCGAGCCCCACCTGCCCCAAGATACCATGAGCATAGGAGATGCTCACCTGCCTTCTCATAACTTCCATCTCTAGTTCATTTAGCTCTTCCAGGCCAATCTCTGCCACCATATCTGCCTCTGGGTTGCTGGGAAACAAGAAAAGATAGAGGGTCAGAGCTACTGGTGGTCCCAGGCCAGGCCTGGCAGGGAGCACAGGAAGGCGATGAGGGCAAGCAGGTAAAGGCAGGGTCTCTTGTAGACAATGACTCAGTCATCCTTGAGTCCTTCCCTTCCCTGGTAAGAAGGTCCTGGGACCTCAGGGCTGGGAACCAGCCCAGCCAAGCCTCAGGTTGCTTGAAGTCCCTGAATGGGCAAGAGGCCAGGAGGCTCAGGGGCTATGGTAAGGAGGCAACAGAGCCTCAACATTCTAAGCATGGCCAGCTGCTCACAATACCCTCTTGTCAGTCTGCTTGCCAGTCCATCTGGCCCACTGTGGTTCCTGCCCAAAGAGCACCAGCTTTCTTTCTGCAGGGTCCCTGGGATCTTTCTTACCGCTCATAATGGAATCTCCTGCTTTGGAAGCCACCAGGATACTCCCGGGGGTTGGCATCACCACGGTCTGGTTCTTTCAACACTCTGGGTATTGACACCTGGGGCCCCTAAAGAAAAGGAATGGTCAGCAAAGGTAGCCTACTCAGTCCCAGCTGAGCAGCTGCTCCACACTGCCCAGGACCAATAGTGTACCCATCAGGAGTCACGTGCTACCTGTTCCTCTGAAATCACAGGCTGGCAGCTTCAGACCACTAGAGGAGCCTGGGAATCCCACAAGTTGGCTATTTGTCACCACTCCAACCTACCATGTTCCTCAGTAGTTTCTGACCATCCAGGCTGTGGGGAAGGAAGAATAGTAACAGGGATCCCCATCCTCTGCCAGCACTGTCACATACAGACATCAGATGAGTCCAAGACGAGAATGGAAAACCTCAATTTTAGAGCCAAGGAAATTGAGGCCTGTCAAGTGACTGCACTTCTTCCTAAGGACACACAGTAAGTGTCTGAGCTCAAGATAGAACCCTAGCCACTGGGAAACAATAGCTTCTTTCTGTGTGTCCATGACCATTCCAGGGGCTTTCATTTTTATCCATCTGCTAACCACTCCCTGGAGTGGATGTCTCTGGCCAAGAGTTCTTCACTTAGTAGCAATGTGCCTCAGTGGTCCTGTTAGGAAATGGCAAGTTAGGAGGCATGGAATATGAAGCACTCAGCTCCTGGCTGAATTAACTAATTAATGCCTGAAGCCTAGCTGCTGGGATTCTCACAGAGGCTGCAAAGCCTCCTGCTTGCTCATTACAAAAGATGAGCTAGCAAGAAAAAAAAATGCTAGCAGTCATGTGAGAGGCAATAGGTGGTGAGAGAGCTCAGCAAAGCTGCAGCATTCAGAAGGTGTTGAGAGCAAACCAAGGGAAGTGGGCCTATGGCTCAGAAGCAAATGGGGAGCAGTAGATCACTGAATTCCCCTTCTGCCAGTGGCCAGAGAGGACCCAGATGTGGAGGCTGCAGAGACACTGGGGTGGTCTCAAGGACCCATTGGGGGATGGAAGGGACAGGGGCCTTGGCTGAAGGTCTGTAAATGGAACAGCCATCCAGCCCTCTCACCCAACCTGGCTGTCAGCCAGGCAGTTCCCCCCAAGCCCAAACTTGAGCTAAATGAATGGGGGAGAGGGGTGGTTGTGCCACAAAACAGAGCCCTCTCCATTCTGGCATTTACAGGTGCCCTTTGTACAGTCCATGTTGCTAAAGTAGAACTTAATGTCTCTCCGTTCTCACCAACACAGAGTTCTGGGTTGGCTGTATTTGCCTCATTCTTTTTTTTTATGGTTCTATTTGCCTCACTCTTAATGAGAAATAGACAACCAAGTCTTGTCTATCACCTGAGAAATATCTGCAGCCCTCCTATGTTCTTAAGAACAACAGTAAACTGCAAGTGGCCTCCATACTCCATTTTTTATAATAATGCAAAATTTGTCGTTCTCAGAAGTGCACACAGATATTGGCATGTCTTTTTCTGTGTGAACCGTACTTGACAGTAATACTACTATTTGATTTTCCTCTTCATCTTCTTCTTGAGATACCTCAAAAATAGCATAAAAGTGACAGTATTGTCAAGAAAATCCCAAGACTATAAAAAGGAATTTGATTGAGAGTTTCTCCTAGAATAATTTCCACACCATCCCCTTGATTTTCCTACAGATTGGGATCAGAAGGACAAAAAGTTTTTTTGAGAGATTTGTAGGTACATAAGGATGAGAAACTGGTGGCTGGGATTTGTTTGTTTGAGATAACATAGTTTGTTTTTAACACATAAATATACAGGAATTAATGTGACAACATCTGCAGGTCGATGATAGCCTATTGTGGGTTGCTCATCATAAGGCCTAACTGTTCAAAAACAGTTGTCTTGTTGCTTTTTTGTTTTTAATTATGGAAACTCCCCATTTAGAATTATATGCATTATAAAATATAACATTTTATATCAATTTGATAGAGATTAAGGAAATCTGTGAATTTCAACAAGTCATAGCTTCCCTCTACTATTGCAAAAAGTGTTATTTTTATTTTCATGTAATTTTCAAGGCACACTACTTTTCACCCCCAAAACAGAAGAACAGTATCATTAACTTTTTTATCTTTTCATGTTGTGGTTCTCTCAGAAGTGGGCACAGTTCCATTCATTTTTGTTTGTTTTGCTCAAAAGTAAATAATAAATAGAATTGATAAATCTTAATTCTAAATGTCTAATTTCTAAATTCAATATGATTTTTTTAAAGTACTCCTGCGGTCCTAATACGTAACTATAATTACTCCAGAGTTTATACCCCGCCTCAACTGCCCTCCCATGCCCACCCCCATTCTGCCTCAGTCTCAGGGGCATGGGTGGCTTGCTGGAGCCTGACCTGATGGAACAACTTGATGTGGCTTCTACCTTTGGACAAAAGAAGCCAATTCAATATTTCTGGCTTATTTTCATTCCCAGGAGGTCTCTGGGAGCTCTTTTTCTCTTTATTCTTTGGCAGTGGAATCATTTGGGCATTTTATTTTAACTCATTCCCTAGAACAGGGAGGCCTCCCTCCTCTCCAATCTTGTTGCCTTACCCCCACTAACCTCTGCAACACTGTAACAACCATGGTAAGCTGGTTAACAGAATCCACTACAGAACTATCAGACTCAAGTGATTCCCTAGAATCATCAAGTCATCCTCCTCTCCAAAATTGCTGCCTTTTTCCAGTCCCCTTTACAATATGGCCACTTTTTTTTTTTCTAGAACATTCCCTCACCCAGAGTGAATGTAGCTTAAAGGATTAGCTACAGAACAATGGGGCTCAGGTGACTTCCAAGAATATTGAGTCTCCCTCCCTCTCTAACCTGGTTGCCTTTTCCCAGTAATCTTTGCAACAGTATAAAAAACATTTTAGTAAAACTTTCCCTCACCCACAGTGAAAGTAGCTTTAAAGGACTGGCTACAGAACTTGAGACTCACATGATTCCCTCCAACAGTCAAGTTCCCCTACTCTCCAGCTTGGTTGTCTTTTCCCAGTAACTTTTGCAACAGCATAGCAACCACATTTCTAAAACTTTCCCTCACCCACCAGTGAACATAACTTCAAGGACTGGCTACAGAATGAGATATTCCCTAGAACATTCAGGTCTCCCTCTTCTCCAAACAGACTGCTTTTTCCCAGTATCTTTTGTGACAATATAGCTGCCTTTTTTTTTTCTAGAACATGCCTTAACTCACGTTAAATGTAGCTTAAAGGATTGGCCACAAAATAGTCGTATCAAGTTGACTGGATTTCCTAAAAGCCAGGGAGCATAGGAACCTCACTTGCCTTACTTTGTCCCATTCGTGAGTTATGTTTTATATATATATATATATACTATATATATGCTATATATTTATATATTATTTATATTTATATAAATATAAATAATATATAAATATATAGCATTATAAATATAAATAATATATAAATATATATTTAATATAATAGATTCTATAAAATATATATTTATATAGAGAAATGTACAAAATACCTATAGAAATTTATTTATTTATTTATTTATAGAGGAAAGTTTCATTTCACACACACTAGAGTTTTGCAGAGTAAAGTATACATGTAGTCCCCAAGTAATATGTGATTCAGGTGTTCTGCACTCCCAAGTTTGAACTCCCAGCCTACCAAAGGATGGCCCTGACCTCTCGCTGGACCTCCCTAACCTTCATTGCCCGAATGGCACACAGGAGTTTCCTCCCCTCTCCCCAAGTCAACATCTGGCTCTACTCAACCTACCATTGTCAGGCTGCAGCCCCTACAGCCAGTACTCCCAACCCCAACCCAGTCACTGCATGCCAAGGCCTCCATACAGTACCATTTTCTTGGCCCGGGTGGCAGTCTTATTCCAAACTGGTTGGCCTGAACCAGAGTCAGCAGCCTTTGAATCCAATTTTTGTCGCCAATGAGAGGCACCCAAGGGCTGGGATCCATGCTCTTTCATTTCTAGGGAGAAGAACAGAGGTCCCAGGAACACCCATCGAGGCTGTACCAAGGTTTCCTGGGCACAAGACACACCAGAAAGAGGACAGGGTCCCCAAACTTCTTAGGAATCATTCAACACTCATTCACTGCTATCTACTGGCAGATCTCAGGCCCCAGTCTGTTCATCTGTTCAAAAGTTTAGCAAGTATTTACTGAGGGCCAAGCTCTGGACTAGGTTACTGGAGGGAGAGCAATGACCAAGAGGCAGGATTACAACAATCAACTGACTGTGTGTGCACAGGGGGAGTGAGGGGGCAAAACAGAAAATAATCTGTCAGTGTAGATTCAGATGAGGGATACATTCTCCCAAAATGATAAAAACAGAGCAACATGACAGAAGGTAGGGGCTACTTCTAGAAAAGTGAGAAACAACATTGAAGCAGAGACCTGAAAAAGAAAAAAAAGATCCCAGCCATGGAAAATCTAGGGAGAGTATCCCAGGCACAGAGAACAGAAAGCACAAAGCCTATGAGGAAGAGCCAACCTTGGCGTGTTATAAGGACAAGAATAAATGCAGTTTGCAGTGGGTCACCATGCCACAGTATGAAATATGTTGAGGTGGCGACCTTGATTAGTTCTTATAGATCACAGAAAGGAGTATGGATTTCACTCTAAATGAGGAGAGGCATTGAAGGTTTAGCAGAGAGAATTGATCTGATTAATCTTATAAATTGAGCCCTCCGGATGCTTTGTCATAGACACAGTGGTAGCTTGGACCACACATATTGGTACCATCCTACTCTCTCATGGGCTGCAAAATGCTCACATCATCAATTCCTTTCCCCCAGCTTCCCTGTCAGTCAAACCACAAATACATGTATATGCACACCAAGGCACAGACACACACACAGCCACACATACATGCAAACACATACATGCATATATATGAATCTGCCCAGCTATACACACACCTTCCCCACCACGAAAGCACAGGTGCAGACACCCAAGGAAAGGGAAATTTCACGGGCTCCTCACCTGCTATCACTAGGTGCTCTTGGCTTTGCACACAGCTTCCAGGAACCAGCTCTTCAGCCATGGATGTTTCCATCTCCTCCTTGATTCTATAGGGGCCTCCTGCCATTGCAGCCAGTTTTTTACTTTTAAACTATGGCCAAGGATACACAGGAAGCAGGGCACAGCAGAGGCACTTGGAAAATCAATTCTTCAAGAGGTAGGAGCTCAAGTCAGATATATCTGGGCATGGGGGTGGAGTCAGACTCCCTCACTGGGCTCAGGCCTTGCACCCAGCACATTCTGTTCTTGTTGTATCTTGTTGGCTGGGTCCACAGCCTTCTCCCCTGCTACTCTGTAAGCAACATGGGAGAAGAGATAAGTGTCAGAAGCTTTGCCTATGAGAACTACCCTGGCTCTCAGGTCACCTGATTTGGCCCCATTGAAAGGCCACCATCCATCATTTCTAAAGAGAGGCAGGTACTGGCACAGGAGCTCAGAGCCAGTCAGTAGCCAAAGCATGGTTATATCCCAAGCCTCGCATGACTTCTGCAAGCCCAGCTCTGGCTAGTAATCCAGGCCACAACACCCTTCAATAGGCATCCTCTGCAGGGCACATCCTGTCTCCCACAGTCTGGAGTTCCCAGGCAAGGGAGATGGTCTTTTGATGCCCTCAGTCAGCCTGAGCAGGAACCATGAGAACCAAGGGAGGGAAGGCAGGAAAGAAGGGAGCTGCTTGCAGCCAGTGGAGGCCTTACCATCCCCAGGCCCTGGAGTCCCTGGTCTAAGTCCAAATTCTCCCTCAGTTTTCCTACTGATTAGACCATTGTGAAGGTCAAGTTTACTTGTTTACTTGGATAGTCTATAGTTCTCAGTTATTCCATCAACCACTAGTCTAGTTGTTGCTGTGAAGGTATTTTGTAGTTGTGGTTAACATCTACATTCTGTGAACTTTAAGTAAAGGATGTTACTAATCCTGGATAATGTGAATGGGCCTCATCTAATCAGTTGAAAAGCCTGAAGAGTAAATACTGAGGTTTCCCAGAGGAGAAGAAATTTTGCTCAAGTCTGTAGCATCAGGAAACAAAAGCAAACATAAGCTACTGGGACTACATCAAAATAAAAAGCTTTGGCACAGTGAAGGAGACCATCAGCAAAACAGAAAGGCAAAAACAGAATGGGAAAAAATATTTGCAAATGATGTATCTGAGAAGGGGTGAATATCCAAAATATATAAAGAACTTATACAATTTAACACTTAAAAATCCAATTAAAAAAAGGGGCAGAGGACTTGAATAGACATTTTTCCAAAGAAGACATACAGATGGCTAACAGACACATAAAAAGATGCTCAACATCACTGATAATCAGGGAAATGTAAATCAAAACCAAGAGGAGATACCATCTCACACCTGTCAGAATGGTTAGAACTAAAAAGACAAGAAATAGCAAGTGTTGGTGAGGATGTAGAGAAAAAGAAACCCTCATGCACTGTTGCTGGGAATGTAAATTGGTAAATGTAAACAGAATTGAGTTTCCTCAACAAAGTTAAAAATAGAAATACCATATGATCCAATAATTCCATCCTGGGTACTTACCCAGAGAAAATGAAACCAAACGACAAAAAAAAAAAAAAAAAAAAAAAAAAAAAAAAAAAAAGAAATACTAATTTGAAAATATATGTGCACCCCTATGTTTATTGCAACATTATTTAAAATAACCAAATTATGGAAGCAACTTAAGTGTCTACCAATAGGAATATTGGATATTGAATAGAGAAGATGTGGCTTACAGGCTTCCAGTTATGGAATGAGTAAGTCATGGGAATAAAAGGCACGGCGTGAAGAATATCGTCAGCGGTACTGTAATAGCATTGTGTGGTGACAGATGGTAGCTACATTTCTGCTGATAATAGCATAAAGTATAAACTTGTTGAATCACTATGTTGTACATCTGAAACTAATGTAACATTGTGTGTCAACTATACTCTAATTGAAAAAAAAGTTTTTTAAAAAGACTAAGCCATCTCTCCCTACCTAAGATTCTGCTGTGCGGGCCTGCCCTGAAAATTTTGGCCTTGCTAGTTCCACAATGGCAGGAGCCAATTCCTTAAAATTAATCTCTATATACATACACATATGCATATGCATATACATATACATACATACATATCCTATTGGTTCCTTTTCTCTGGAGAACCCTTACTGATACAACCACAAAAGGCGAACCTTGGCTCTTGCAAGTAGCCCTAGAGTCCCTGTCAAAGAGGAGGCTATTTGTAAAAAGAACTGAGCACAGCTGGGGCCAGGTGGAAGGAAGAGGAGGAAGCAGGGGGGAGAAAGAGGAAGGGAGGAAGAAAAGGGTAAGAGAGAAAAGGGAGGGGCTGGAACTTGCTTGGAAAGGGTGGCATGGTCTGGGCTGCCTGTCCCCCTCCCTGGCCCCATCTGTCCAGCCCTGGGACTAAGCTCTCTGGAGCAGAGCTGACATGGGTCCTTCCTGCATTCCTGAAGGCCCTGAGGAAGCCCTTCCCAGATGAGTGGAGCAGCTGCAATGAAATCTGAACTTTCTGGAAGGCCACCTTAGGAGCAGAGAAGTGTGCTCTGTGGGACTCAGGAGCCTGGAAAGCAGGAACCATGAGCTTCTGCCTGGCCAGTGTTGCCAGACTGAGAAAACACAAATGTAGAATTCCAATTGAATCTGAATTTCAAATAAATAAACAAATAATTTTTAGTGTAAGTACACTCTGTTCAACATTTGAGACAAACTTACAGTAAAAATTTATTCGTGGCTTATCTGGCATTCACATTTGACTGGGTATCCTTTATTTTATATCTGGCAAACCTATGCCCTGCCCATCCTCACCATGATCTCAAGATTTGACCTTGAGCAAGTCTTCCTTTTCTTTGGGCCTCAGTCTCCCCATTGGACAATAGAGTTAATCCCCTCCTTACAGAGTGGCTGGACTGTGAGAACACTAACAAAACCTTGCACTATTGGCCTCAGGTCACATTAGTCTCTGAGTGCCAACTGGCCTTGACCAGTTGGGGCTTCTTGAGAACTAAGGCACTGGTCCCAGGTGTGTGCAGAGGCACTGCCTCCTGGTGGCAAAGGAACCCACCACCTAAAGTCATGCAAATAGTGTGGGCAGAATTCTTTCCCAATCCCTGTACTTCTATTGCCACCCAGAAACCTTGACATCTCACCATCTTAGTATGCCTACCTCTCTTGGAATGGGCACCACAGATGGCTAGGCAGTGGGGGTAATAATTTGTTGTGACTTTGGACTTGTCCCTTAGCATAACTTTCTAGCATGCTAACCTTTTCCATCCAACATCATCATTTCCTTCTGAAATTGCCTCAAACTCTGAGTCTAAACACTCTGAAAAGTCCCCACCGTCTAGTGTGCCAACCTTGGGAGTCTGAAGGCCTAGAGCATCCATAGAGTACATTCCAAGCCTTATCGGGGCCAGGGAGATGGCTCATGGCTCGTGTAGCTGGTGGGTCACAGAGACCTAGAGTGTAGTGAAAGGGTCCCAGAGAAGAAGACCAGAGAGCCCAAAGCTCTATCCACCTCGGAAATTAGACAGATGCCTTTGGAAAGGGGAAGGACGGGTCTAGAGAATACCTGGCTAAGACGTGTATATATGTTTGCAGTGTTTTAAACAATGAGATCATACATTTGAGGTATATGCAGTTCTGCAGGTTTTTTGTAAGTACATGACACATAGTAGGAAAGCCCTTATAAAAGCTTAAAAGAAAAACATACAGAAATGTGTAACCATACATGTACACATTTACATGAAGGAAAGTCCAGGGGATTCTTGTCTATCACTCTTTCTCTCTCTTTTTTTAAGGGTTTCATGGAATTTTTCCTCATTTTTATTGAGAAATATGCAATTTGCTTTTTAAGTGCATAGTGTGCCTTGGAGCTCGCCCCTGTCAGAACAAATCTCCCTCACGTCTCTTAAACACAGCTTTTGCTGCACAGCTGAGCCCCTGCTTATTGACCTGCTCATGGACATTTTGGGTGTCTAGAGCTTTTCACTTCACCTTTATACACAATAAACAGTGATCATTCCTGGACATGCCATTTTGCAGACATGTGTAAATCTTTCTTGTAGAGCAGGTGCCTAGAAGTGGAATTGTGGGCTTCTAGGGTATGCATGTTGACAATGTTTACTAATATCAACCAGTATTGTCAAGGCCCATCCTATGAGACTGCACCAAGTAGGACCTCAGTACAGAGAAGAAAGTTCCGGTTTCTTCATGGCCTTATCAACACAAGATATTATGAAACTTTCTAAAATGCATCATTATGATGGGTAGAAAATGATATCTATCTCATTGTTGCTTTAATTTATATTGCTTTAATTATGAATAAACTGGAGCAATTTCTCATATGTTTATTGATCTTCTGTATTTCTTTCCTGTCTGCTGGAGGGCTTGGATCTTTATTAAAATAAGAGCTGCTTTATTAACAAAATGGATGAGGATGAAATCTCCCCCTCCCTTCAAGCTAAGCATCTCCAAAGAAAACATATCATAGTTTTCCCTAAAGGTGATCATGAGCACAGAGCCTCCACTGGGAGCCAAACAAATTCAGTTAATTGCATCCAAGTTTGTGCTGAAATATAGAGGGCATCCAGCCCCCTGCCCCCAACACACACGCACACAGAGCAGGTGTCTAACTCAGGCCTGTCTGCCCTTGTCTTGTGTCTGTCTCTGTGCCTGCCTCACCACCTGCCCCCACCAGTGCGTTCCAACCACCAGCCTCTTCCAACAGTTCAGCAAGGTGTGCACATGACAGTTTCCCAAAAAGCGGGGAGTCTGGAAGTCCTGTGTGCTGCCTGCTTCCACCTCCCTTGAAAGCAACAGTGAAGGGTAGCAGGAACCCAGGCCCAGGGTCAGTACACTTGGGAGTGATCTTAGCTCTGACACTGGGGCATCTTAGCAAGTTGTTTCCCATGCTCTGAGTCTCTGTCTCCCACTCTTCCATGGAATATTGGGCTAAAACCCAGTTTTAAACTATGTTTCATGGTTTCAGGGGGGTGTGTTGGGAGTACCTGGGCTTCAAGGCAGACTCTAGCCTCTCTTCACATGGATCAGCTCTGCTTTTATCACTTTGTTATATTGGGGTTTTATGAAAAAAAAACCATTCAAAGCCAATGGGTGCAATGGTCTGCTGCCTCCCAGCTCTGCTCAGAGCTCAGTTTCCGATAGCTATAGTACCAAGTCCAAGCTGACAATCCTGATTTGGGCTGCAAACCCAGATCCTACGCATCTGGGAGCTTCCTCTCCACTTGCTAATGAATGTTACGAACCTGTAAACAATTCTCCTTCCTGCTCCTGGAAACAGCTGGCACTGATGTCATCCCTGGACCCCCAGGGCCCTCCCCAACCCGAAGGGAAAGGGAAGGGGAACTAGCAGAGCCTTGCAGCTGTTCCTGCATTCCTTAAACAGACTGGAAGGATAGAGAGGCAAACTGCAGGGACTGTAGCTAGCCCAGGGAATGAGGGCCACCTCATAAGCAGAGAGAGGAAAAGAAGTGGCAGGAACACGTGGATCAGCTCTTAGGACTCATTCCACCCAGAGGGACATGGCCACTAGCAGGAGGTTACTGGAAGCACTTTGATTTCCAAATGTGGGCTCCTCTCATTTTGTGTGACTGTCTTGAATCAAGAGTGACTGGGTGCCAGGCCCTGAGACTAGGGACAAATTTCTCACCCTCATGGAGCTCATTCTTAGAAGGCAGATAGAAACAAGCAGACAGGCAGGAAGTCCATGTGTCTGTGGGGACAGTAGCAGGGGCTTATTTTTGTGACAGTCCTGCCCTTAATCTTAACACACTTTGCTTTCTTGGAAGTGTGGTGGGTGCTCCCTCAAGCTCTGCCAACCTAAGAGGAAGAGGCTGACCATTGTCCACAGCACTGACAGCCTCTGCACACCTCCAGGACAGCTCACTACTTCCTGAGAGGACTTGGACTGGGTGGAAATGCTGGCCATGTCCCCCAAACTCTGTCCAGTCTGGAGGGAGCAGCCCCAGCAGAAGTGGGTTAAAGACACTTAAACAGAGCCATATCCCAGGCTGATAAGCCTGCGTCTCAGCAGTTACAGTCCTCTCTGCGGCCCCTGAGGTTTTCCCTGCTGGAGCAAGCTGACTGACGAAAGGGAACTCGGAACTACCTGTGCACGTGGGACAAAGTAGTACCAAAGAGCAAAAAGACTGGGAAGCTTGCCCCCTGGCTCCTTGTGTTGCCAGCGGCTGTCTCTGCTGCTGCTCCTTCCTTCTCCCTGTCTCTCTGCTGGCTTAAGAATCCCTTGCCCCGAGAGCTGGCAGCAGATTTGGAAACTTGGAGGTGGGGGGGTTAGTGGTCTGCCAAGCAGTCACCTTTGCCCCATGTACAGGGACCCTTTGAAGGGGTTGGAAAGGACCTCTTTCCAGATCCCCAGAAAAGGGGTCAGACAAGGTGACCTCGCAAAGCTCGTGGCCTTGCTTGCAGCCTTTCCTGCAAGGTGACTCCTCAGATTGAAATGCATCTGCTTTCAATTGTTTCCATGTGCAATAACTGAAATGTGATGTGTATGTGAAATTCAGGAGGATCAGAAGCCAACGGAAAATGGCCAACAATAATGGAGAGGTGGAAAAATGGTACAAAGTCTCAGACACTGACCAGCTCAAAAGCATAAGCAGCAGCCTCCCCTCCAAGCTAGAGAAAAAGGTGGAGGAGAGGAGAAAACCAAGATGAGAAACATACTCCTGAGAAACTACATGTTTTTTCAGACAAGCAGATACTCCTCCCAGTATCTACCATTTTACAGATGGACAAGCTGAGTTCAATGCAATTGCCACTTAGCAATTCAGTGGCAGGACTTAGATGCAAACCTATGTCTTCAGACTGGTGATCCAGGGTCGTTGGTAGAACAGGACAAGGTCCCAGGGAGGAACTGGCACAAGAGAGCCTCAGCAAGCATCCTCTAGCCCCGTCCCACATTGACTTGCCCTTCACTCTCTAAAGACAGAGCCAGCAGGCAGGTCCTCACACAAAGGGCACAGACCACGGAGGATGGGGTGGACCAGAGACCAGGCTCTGCAGTCCAACTGTCCTCTCCCCACAACTCCTTGCAGTTGGAGTCCTAGCTCCTCACTTGGTAGCAATGTGCCTCAGTGTCCTGTCAGGAAAAGGCAAGTTAGGAGACATGGAATATGAAGCACTCAGCTCCTGGCCAAATTAACACTTGAAGCCTAGCTGCTGGGATTCTCACAGAGGCTGCAAAAATAAAAAATAAAAAGCTTGCATTCAACTCCAGATTTATCAGTGATCCATCTATGCATTCTCCAGGGCCTTCAGCTTCTCCCCCTTGCCAGAATGATTCTCTTCAGCACAGAAATATTATCATATCTTTCCCAGCACGGGGACATTGGTTTCATGAGAGCAGAGACCTTGTCAGCCTCACTCACTACTGTCTCCTATGCACTTAGCCCAAAGCTTGACTCATGGCAGGAGCTCATAAAGTATTTGTTTAATTAAAATGACCTGAATATTAAAAAAAAAAGTCTTCCCTTTGTGTCTTGTCTCATTCGTGCTACTGTCCTTTCTCAACTCTTTGAAAGTGTTGCCCCCACCAGGCACACTGTCTAGACTCTTTGACCTCCCAGACATTCCTCTTCTCATTCTAGTTTGGCTTTCTCATCCACAACTCAACTGAAACCTCCTGGCAGCTTGATCCAGTGAACCCCCCTCACTTTTCATTTTAATTCGCTTGTTGAAAGCATTTCACATCATTGTCCTCTCTCTCCTTCTGGAAACATTCTCCCCCCTTGGTTTCCAGACCTGTGCAGCCACACAGTTTTTCCCTGGCCTATCAGGCCTCTCTCCTAGCCCACTGGGTCCACACCCAAGACTTCATTTATCATCTTTTGTAAAAAGCATTTTTATTTACTTTTTAATTTTTTTTAATGTTTATTGATTATTGAGAGAGAGAGGGAGAGAGAGAGAGACAGAGCATGAGTGGGGGAGGAGAAGAGAGAGAGGGAGACACAGAATCTGAAGCAGGCTCCAGGCTCTGAGCTGTCAGCACAGAGCCCAACAGGGGGCTCGAACTCACAAACCTCGAGATCATGACCTGAGCCAAAGTCAGACACTTAACCGACTGAACCACCCAGGCACCCCTGTAAAAGCACATAATGGAATATTACTCAGCCATTAAAAAGAATGAAATCTTGCCATTTGCAATGACATAGATGCACCTAAAGTGTATTATGCTAAGCCAAATAAGTCAATCAGAGAAAGACAAATACCATATGATTTCACTTATATGTGGAATTTAAGAAGCAAAACAAATGAGCAAAAGGCAAAAAGAAAGAGACAGACCAAGAATCAGACTCTTAACTATAGAGAACACACTGACGGTTACCAGAGGGAAGGGGGTGGGGTGATGGGTGACCTAGGTGATGGGGATTGAGGAGGGCACTTGTGATGAGCACTGGGTATTGTATGGAAGTGTTGAATCACTATATTGTATACCTGAAACTAATATAACACTGTATGTTAACTAACTGGAATTGAAACAAAAGCTTTTAAAAACAGATGAAGCACAGTTGCTCACAGACACAATTCACAGCTATGGCAGCTTGATACTGAGACACCAAGTGCTGCTCCACGTGTGCACTGCCTCTGTAACATGTCAGTGCAAAACAAATGTTGAAGGATAACCACTATTATCTCTTTTGGCCTTTTTTTTTGTAAAAGCAAAAATCTGCTGATTTCTTTCAGTTAGTGAAAACAAGCAGTAATGTAGGTCTTTCATAAAAGCAAAGTAGTGTAAAGCAAACTATTGAAAAGTGGGGGATACCTGTATTTCTATCTCTTGTATACATCTCGTACTGGTTCTGTGTCTCTGGAGAACCCTGATACAACCTCTTCAATATATAATTCAGTGTTTGAGCAAAAATCTTCTCAGTAGTCTACTTCTCTCTGTTTCCTTTGCCACTTTCCTTGGCAATCCCACCAATGCCTCTTGCCTGGATGACTGCATAGCCTCCTGCCTTATCTCTTATATCCCGTCATGACACCTTCAGCCCATTCCCCACATAGCAGGCCAACTGATTGTTTTAAATATAACAGGCTTGGCCATGTCCTCTTGCTCCTCAAAGCAGTCCTCAGTGCCCTCCCATTCTCACTAGGGAGTAAAAACTATAGCTCTGAGTATGACCTTGGGACCTCACATGGCTGCCTTCCCTCTGCCTCTCCAACCTCATCTTGCACGAGGATTTCCCCTTATGATACCCTGGCTTCTTCTGTTTCCATGAAAGCTTGATGATCTTGCTAGACTCTAGGGGTCTTCATATGCCATTCCTCTGCCTGGTTTAATTGTCTTCAGTGCTCTTTGCCTGACTGATTCCTAGTCATCCTTCAAACTTTAGATTGGGCATGGCTTCCTCAGAAAGGCTTTCTCTGGCAGCCCCTAGTCCCAGCACCCTGGACTTCCCCAGCAGAAAGTTTGACATGCTTCATTGCTGTGGCTTGTCTAATGCCTCCAGAAAACTAGGCCCAGAACTCCAGAAAGGTAAGACCTAGAATGTTGCTGCACTCCCTACTGGAACCCTATGGCCTTGCTTGAAACAGGGGCACCACCAGCTCGTAGAACATCACGTTCTGCCAGCACCTACCCCAGTATGCCCTTGTCAGTCCCAGAATTCGGGAGTGCTGGGACTGACCAGTCCACCCACTGTGCTGCTAATGATTTACTGTAACTAGTCTGATATGAAATGTTACCCAGCCTCTATTTTTATAGCACATAAAGACTAGTGAAACTGAATTCATCATATAGTTTGAGCTCTTCAGAGAAGAGAAGTTGCTGAAAGTCACTGCTATTGTTGCTGCTGGTCTTGTCATTCATAAAAACAACATATTTTGTCTATAAAAAAAATCTGAGGGGGAACAAAAATTTTGTCTGTTTTCAGGCTTTGGGTTCTCACATCACTCTCAACAGAGGGACCCTGGGAAAACTGTTCTGAAACCCACTTCCCTCCCAATTCCACTTGCTTTTTTGGCACCTTTGGCAACCGTCCCAGGCCTGTCCATTTGTGGTAGGGAAGAAACTGCTCTGGGGTCTTGTTTGAAACTAACAAGGTGCCCCTGTCTTTGCTAGTACCTAAGAGAAGTAATGATGTTCACACACAAGCTTTTCCAGAGTGTGTGTGATGTGCTCAGGATTGGAATAAAGAACAATAAAGACTCCCTCTGCTACAAGTGGAATGTTATAGGCTGAATTGTGTCTCCCACCCCCTCCAAATTCATATGTTGAAGTTCTCACTGCCAGTACCTCAGCATATGATTATACTGGGGGATGGGATCTTTAGAGAGGTAATTTAGGTTAAATGAGATCAAAAGAATGGGACCTAATCTAATCTGACTGGTGTCCTTACACCCAGAGGAGATAAAGACACCAACACACACCTAAGGAAGAGCATGTGATGACACAGGCAGAAAAGGATGGTCTAGAAGCCAAAGGGAAAGGCCTTAGAAACCAACCTTGCCAACACCTGGATCTCAGACTTCCACCTTCTAGAACTGTAAGAGAATACATCTGTGTCTTTTAAGTCATCCAGCCTGTGGCACTTCATTATGGCAGCCCAAGTAAACTAACACATTTGAAGGTTGGGTTCTGGTTGGAGAATATAATCAATCAACACATTTTATTTCATTGAACACTGACTGTGAGCCACCATGCCAAGTTCTGAGGAAGAACTAGGGAGAAAAAAACTTTTACAGGTTCTCTGCCCCGTGGAATTAATAGTTGGGCAGGAGGAGGTGTGGGGATGCTGGAGGGTTGGCGAATCAACAAGAAAACAAAAGCAAACTGACCTCCAAAAGAGACCAGCACTGTCATATGAGTGGCTCAGGGTGGGGCAACCACTGAAGACCTGAGCTCACATGATGATGGCAGCACTTCCTGTCTGTGAGCCATTGGCCAAATGGCATACCTCTCTGTCCTTGCTTCCCTCAGCTATCACAGGTTTGTTGGCAGGACTGTCTCAGTTAATACATGTGCAAGGCCTGGCATACCCTAAGTGCTCAATAAATGCTGATTATGATTAGTTCCAAGCACAAGTCATGGATCTTCCCACTATCCTTTCATCCCTTCACTCTGTGCAGTCTCAGACCAGCTCCTCAAAGGCTTTGGCAGTAGTTCAGGATTGGGGCTTAGGGAAAGAATGACAGGATTCCAAGCCACACCCAGGAGCACAGTATCTGCACCCGCCTGCCCCGCCCCCCCCCCCCCGCCCTGTTCCCTACTATCACTCCTTTAAATTCCTGCCCCTGACTTGCCCTCACCATCCACAAGCACAGTGTCTTGCCCCTAGAACCTGTGATCTTGTGGTATAGCAGGTAAACAAGAGAGGGAGACCCAATCCCTTGGATGGTGTCCCAGCAAGACTTTGGAAGCCAGGGGTCTCTCTCACATACTGGCTTCCTTACATGGGCTACCTTGAGACTTTTAAGTCACTGCCTAGAATTTTTGTTTCTGACAAAAAGAACCTAAAGTTCAAAACCCATGTTCAGAATGTGATCCCATGTGTGTACTGAAGTCTGCTTGAAGAGTATTCATTTAACTTCTCAGCATCCCTAGAACGTTGACATTACTCAACAAGCCAGTCTGGGATAAGAATGGAACCCAACGCCTCTGGTTTCCATTTCTGGCATTCAGGCTACATATTCAATCCTCACAGGAGGTCTTAAGTTTCACTGTCATTTTCTCAACACTTCCATGGCTTTTCCTATTAAAGGGTGGATTATTTTCATTCCTGGGGATTGGCCCAACTTGCACTGGTGATATCCCATGGCCATATCTCATCCCACACCAATGCTGGGACTGTTTGTAGCTAAGACTATGCTTCCACCAAGGGGAAGCTAAGGCATCATTGCCCTCTGAATAGTCTGAGTCTTGCCATCCTCAGAATTCAAGAAGCTGAACCAAGGTGAAGCCTGAGTATTAAGTCCTACCTTCACAGGATACAGGGAAAATTCTCTCTCTCACCCCTCCCCCAACTCTGAAACCAAGCCAGGAATCCTTCTAGCAAGAGACACCTCTGTGAGTAACCAGGGATCAGGTGACAGGGAAGTTGCTAACTTGATTTGTGACAGACTTTACTAACCTCATCCCAGGGGGATGGGTCAGGATATCATCTTACAAACATGAGGACAAACTTTAGGACCCAGGATCCCTCTACTTCCTGCTTCTAAACTGGTTTGGGCTGTTTCTTTATCTACAGTCTGACTTTTGGAAAAAACAAGTTTTTTTCCAAAACAAAGTTGATGGCCCACAACCATCAACACCTCCTGCAAGTTTGGGAGTCAGCAGGGATCCAAGACCGATGAGGACAGGACACAAGTGAATGCCAGGTGCTCTTTATTATTATTAATTATCTTTTTGTACAGAAAGAGACAAAATTTAACAGCTAAACTCAACAATTATAAAAAGAGAGAGAGAGAGAGTGAATTAGAAGCAAGTGTGTTTGTTGCTCCCAGGCTCCAGTGAAATCCTGACATAGTACTGAATGTACAGATTTTCCAGCTGACATGGGTCAACACATGAATACAAGCACAGTTTAAAGTGGTATCAAAATTAATCCATTTCACAGTAATCATGTCTATAAGCTGAATTGCACAGATCAGGGTTTCCATTGTCACAAATTCACAATCACAGAGTGAAATAGCAGGTGTGTTCAGGCCTGGGAAAGTGGCATCCGGAAGGAGAGACAGATCGGGAGGCAAAAGCAGCTGTGGGATTTGTTCCAATCTTGAATATCTGTGTTAATGCTCAGGCTGGGGGCGAGAGAAGGGCAGGCACTGTTCAACGGTCAGATGTCTCAGTACAGTGGAACAACTGTTGAGGCAATGAGTCCGAGGGGGTGTGCTATTTGGATATCTTTGTCAGAAAAATTCCTGCTAGAGAGAGACTCACTGCCCACAGCCTGTGAAAGGAAAAGCTCCGTATGTTTAGTATTTGGGGGCAAATGATGGGAGTGGCCAGCCTGTTAGCGAAACATCTGCTTTACAGAATATTCAGCAAGATACACAGTTATATTACTTTACATTGCAAGCTAGTTCACAAACTGTTATTCATAAGGTAAATAAAGGAGGACAATGAAAAGCTGCAGCACCCAACATTCCCACAATGGAGAGAGACCAAGAGATCATCCTATGTGGAAAGAGCCTCACACACAAGAATCACTGAACCCCAAAGCTGAAGGCACGGTGAAGGGATCCCTGATATCTTGAGCTTTTTATTTGAAAAATGTGCTCATTTTAACTAGATCCCTCTTACATATATGACCCTGAAAATTGACTAAAGGGAAGAATATTTCAAAAATCTCTACAGCGCAGGAATCACAGATACCATGAATTATCTTAAGTTGTGATTTTCTATAAATTCTGAATTAGTGGGCTTCAAATTAATAGGCTTTTACCATAGTTGCAGGCAGTCTGATTACAGTACTTTGAAATTAGCTAATTATACTGATTAGTATGAACAGAGTTCAGTGGGGAGAATGTGCTTGTTTCTGAATCACACACTGAAAAGGTTTACTGCCCAGCTCTCCGTCTCAGCCTTGAACATGAGAGCAAGACAGCACACAGGCACACTCCTCAAAACACAGAGCATAGGTGAATAAGAGAGCCTCTCTCTCTCCCTGTCCCCTCCTCCCGTCCCCCCAGACAAAAGAACAATCTAGAGGCAGTGTTGTTTTTTCCTTCTTCTCACGGGATGCCATTTTCTTGTCAAAAGATTAACCCGCAGCCAGAGAGGAACCATCTGGCTCCAACTCCTTAACAAAAAGACACTTTCCTGTCTTGAATTCCTCATATTCAGGCTACTAGAAAGACAACATCCAACCCTTTGGGCAGATTCCTGTTTTCCCAAGCACCCTAAGGAATTCACACTAATGGCAGTGGGAATCACCAGCACAAAAGGAGGTCACTGGCCTCCAAGTCAGCCTGCTGGGTGTTACTGGGCACCTGTGCGCCTCACTCTTTCCCTTGTGCTTTCATTTTGAAAACCCCAGGTGATGGGGAGCAGCGCTGGAGGGACATGTTTGTGATTCTTGTTTTAAAAAGTCTTAAAAAGTTTTTGTTTGAAAACAAGCGACAGTCATATTTCAAGGAATTTTTTAAACCTTTTCTCTTTTTTCTTAATGAAAAATATCTAAATAACTAGCCCCACCATTCTGAAAGTCAAGAGTCACATATTTTTTTCACACAAAAAAATAAAATTAAAAAATAAAATGGTCCAGGAGTGCTTGGATCTTCTTCATCTGTTGATAACAACAGAATAGGAGCCGAGGCAGAGGACACTGTGCCAAAAGGACATGTGAGACGGGGTCCCACAGGGCAGAGGCCCATAGGATGGAGCTGCTTAGTCTTCTCACAAAACTTTTTATGAAGTAGGGACAGAAGGTGGTGACTTTGCGGGGCTTGGACAGCTAATACCAGCTCTCCTCCCTCAGGGCCCTGTCAAAAGGCTGTCCAGCCCCAGGAGGTGGCATTCCTCCCTTCAGACCGGAACCCTCCTGGTACAAATATAGCCACACACCAGCTATTGTTTCAGATAAGCATATGAGAAAAGGCAACGTGCACACGTGTGCAGGCAGGCACACACGCACACACACACACACACACACACGTCCAAAAACAACAAAAATGTGGCTACTACAGATTTAGCATTGTATCAAACCAACGTCCATACAAAGACAGAGTTTGAGAAGATATATACAGGGCATTCGTAAAAGCCAAATGTGCACCGCGAGGAGTTATGACCATTGTATACTGTACAGTCTTTTTTCTACAATACCACAAAAAAACAAAAACAAAAACAAAAACAAAAACAAAAAACATCCCAGAGACCACGGTGGCAAGCCCACCTGGAAGAATGCTGCCAAGCACCTGAACAGAACACAGGACCCTAGGAGCTGTCTGTGAGCTCTCCCTGTAGGCCCTCACTCAGCGCCTGAAGGACATAACACATGCTGTCCTCCACCAGGCCAGGTTCCTGCTTCCTGCTCCCTCCCATCTCCACCCAGCTTGGCAGGGAAGGGCTCGACAGATGCCAAAGGCAGCAGGCATTCCTTGACATACTCTCTTTGGCTCTGGTCAGTGGGGCCAATGCTTGGCTCTCTTCTCAGTGGGGAGGAGATACATAGGGGTAAGTGACTCCTCCCATGCTCCCAGGTCACACGCAGGCACCTGCCTGAGGAACTTTGGGAAAGCTGGGCTGGCCCCTGAGCTTCAGGCTGCCCCAGGTCCTCCAACATGACCAAACACGACTGACCATGGCCTCCATCGTGGTAAAGCAGGGCCTTTGTAGGCCAAAAATACATTTGTGAGGAAGGGTAGGACTGCAGTGTTAGAGGCCCAGAGGAAGGAAAAGAGGAAGAAAGGAAAGCTGGAATGCCACCAGGTCAGCACCTCAGGCATCAGGGAGCTCTCAGAGAAGGACGGGACAGAAAGTGTCAACTGGCAGGAGACCAACTGCCCAGGTTGAGACTCAACATCACAGTCACACGAAGGCCTCCACTAAGACTGGTCCCCTATAAGCTACACATTTCTAGAAGAATCTTCCTAAGGGAAAACTGCACTGGCTTTAAGAACTGCACAGGCATTAGCTCAGTCAGCCTCAAATAGGCCTGGGAGGTAGGGGGAGGGATAGAAAACCCCAGCCACCGAGTCAAGTTGTCCAAGCTGGTGGACTCATTGGGATAAGAACAGAAGCCTCCTAACTTGAAGCATGTCCCCGGGCAAGTCTTCAGGACTGGAGGGGCCTCCAGAAGTCATCTGTAGCCTCAAGGCAGGGCTTCATTCAGAGAATGAGGCCTGATGCCTGCCTCAGAGAGCTGTTTTGACAGAAAGAAGCTTGTCTTCTCAGTGGGTTTGAAACTGCTGTGGTTGCCAATAGACCCTGGCTTTGCACTCTTTTGGGCCCCACAAAAATTTGCTACATTTTTTAAAGCACCACAGACAAAAAATGATTTGGCACGGAGGCCAGGAAGATGGACATGCAAGGTTGGGGGAGGCGGTGTCGAGAGTCTTTCGCATGGTCACAGAGTTAAAGGCTGGGTCACTTCTGCCCCCCTACTGTCCAAAGCCTCACTGAAATGCACAGGCAGCCTCTGGGCCACAGAAACGGGTTATTAAAAATGCCAGCACCTGGCAACACCCTGGATGGGCCTTTGACCCCAGGTCACAGGCTTCCCCATCTCCCTTGTCAAGAAATTTCTAAAAAGGAACACTTCAGGATCTTTTCCCCAGGTGGGCACCATTATTAAGGATAAATCAATCATCTGAAGTTCAAATTCAACTCATTGCACCTACTTGTGGAAAGGGAAAAATCCTAAAAGTTCAAAGCCAGAAAGCACAGTGCTGAGGAGGCCAAGTTCATGGGTTTAAGCATCCCATGGGCCAATGAACCTCATTAGGAGAAAACTTCAGCTCTCTGCTCCAGCCTGTAGCCCCAACCACACAAAGGCCATGGGCTTCCCAGGCAGGGTCACCAGCATTAGTTTTTCCAGGGCTATAATTGGGCTCATGCCAGTGGGTAGCAGTTTTAGCACAGCCAGTACACATCTGGAAAGCCAAGGTCTTCAGGAGGCCAAGCACACTAGAAGCAGAGCTAGCCCCCAGGATGGCAAAGTTGATGTGGGCCTCGTGTTCAATCTGGCAGCCGGGCCCCTGCCTCTCATCCTTCACACACCCTGCCCTCCTTCCAGCTTGCTCTAGATATTCCTTTTAATCTGGAGTCGGGGCAGATGTTGGGGCAGGGGAGTATCACAGAGCTGACTTCCCCCAGTCACCTATAAATGGCCCGTTATATTGTTTTGTTTAATTGTGTTGGTCATTTATTTGTTATTACTGTTTTTGTTTTTTGTTCAGTCCTGTCCCTGTCCTCAAAATGTAAGCAAGGACAGAAAGCACAGGACTATTGAGGAAAGGGTGTTGCTGAAGGGCTAGCTTCTCTCCCTCATCTCTGTGGCCTAGGCATCCAAACACAGACAGGTCTCCAGCCAGCTGCACAGCCCCAGGGCCTGAGCCTATGGACATTCTGGCCACACTCAACTCAATGGTGTAATACCTTTGGCATAAGAGAAGCCAGTTCCTGATGAGAGGACAGCATGGCAGGAGCATGGGAGCTTCTGGAAGAGCTGGACTCTCTGGCCTGTAGCTCTCCCCAGGGGCTTTGACGCAGGTGTGTTCCCTACCCCCTCCACCTGTCTCTGACAACTGACTTCCTACAAATCCACGGTTAGGAAATTATTTGGCAACAAGGAGGCTAAGGCTGTTTTGTGGTGGCACAGTCTTTAAGAAGTTAAAAATAAAATAAGAGACCCCTGAAAGAGGCTTTCATACTGGACAGGACATGAGTCCTACTACTTGTCTGAGCCAGGGTTGGTGGCCACTATCTCTTCATACTTTGGGGGTGGGTCACTGTAAGAGACACTTGCCTCCTCACTGCTGCTCTCCTGGGGTGCAGTTACCTCCTCGTAGGATGGGGGAGGGGTGGCACTGGACAGCCTGGAGAGAGAGAGCTCAGGGAGGTAGAGGGTGCTCTCAAGGCGGACCGTGGTTCTGCTCCCTCGACTAGGCCCCAGCACCACCTGAGGATTGCTCCCTGCCTCACGGTGCACAGAGGACTCCCCCTGGCTATGCACAGTGCCCCGGTACACCATGACCCGGGGGAGGCTGTGCCCTGCGCGACTGGCTAGGTACCGGTTCTGAGCATACGAGGGGTGATGTCGTGTGGCTTTCTGCAGCTGGCACCTCCAGATGATGAACAAGGCAATGACAATCAGCAACGCCACCCCCAGAAGGGGAACGACCACATACATGGCATCTGGGCTTTGTGTAGGGTCTCGAACTGAGTAGACTGCATTCGGGTACCCCTTCCAGAACTCCATCTACAAAAGAAAAATGGCCACTTACATTTATATGCAAGAGCTCATGCCCCAGCTGGACCTCAGAGACCTTCAGCAAGTCTGGTGTGTTTGGCAGGGCCTGCAGCTGCTCCCCACCCTACTGCATCTGACTGGCTTCTGAGGCCTATCAGAGAGGCTATGTAATGCACCCAGGATAAAGGACAACGCTCCCAAGTGAAGAGGTCCCCATAATCAGGCAGCTGGGACTCTGAAGACATGTTGTTTGTCCTTCTATGGCCCCAGTGGCCCTGCCTTAGACTGGACTGGCTTTCTTTTATTGCTTCTGACTGGTGTGAGATACCAGGGCCTGCTTTTGTTATTCCTGAGGCTCCCCCTGCTCCCAGAAGCTTCCCCAGAACAGTACATGCCGTTTTCTCTTTGTCCTCAAACACCTCCTTGACCTCCTCGTAGCTGCAGACCTCCTCCATGCACTCTCGCTCGATGGTACCCTGGCGCAGCTCCTCCAGGAATTCATTGGCACGAGGGAACCGTTTCAGGACAGAATGGGCATTCTTGGCCTCCAGAAACACTGAAGAGAGAGCTGCACTGAAGCCTGGAATAGGGAGGCACCCAGGGGCTCCTTCAAACCAGACTCAGCCCAGACACAGAAACACAGTGACAAAGGAAAGCAAAACACAACCAGTGGGCAAGACACCACCCCAGATATGACTAGCCCCTTGTAAAAGGGATGAAAGTGCCAACTTTCTGTGATGCCATGATGTATCTGCTTAGAATACCATGAACCCAGCAAGACTCAGGCCTCTGGTGTTATGGAGGAAAATGGGATCTGAGAGGGAGGTGCTTGTTGCACAAGAACAATGGACATGAAGGATTTTGAGTATTGTAGTCAACACAGAGAAAGTACCCAGTATCTTCTGCCTCACTTCAAAAAGAGAACATCAGAGCCCTTATCATGAGAATTGGCTCCCCTATAGACTGATGCTAGTGACCAATACCAAATCACCCCATAGCAGTCTACCAGGGTGGGGTCCGTCCACCTGAAAGGCCACCTGTGCCGTCATCAACAGCCTACCCCCAAACAGTCTACTACAAACCCAATCTGGGCTAGATCGAGGCACTGGATGCATACAAATCTAAGAGTGCCTCTGGAAAGAAGGTAGCAGGGAGAATATAAGTCTTTGTAGACTGGGCACAGATGCTTCCTGCAAAAATGTCATTGAGTGCTAGCCATATCGACCTATTCCAAAGGAAGGGACCCAGCTACAGTCAAACTACCTGGCATAGTATCAGCTATATGCCTCCGTAAGCCTGAGCTCGGTCTCCTGCCAACCAGCCCCTTGCAGTGAAGCAAGCAGGGCTTTACCAACAAGCAGGTGCCCTTTTCCATGGCCTGTCATAGTAGTTTCTCTCATAGTGGACAAGTGAGCACATACTCCAGAAGAGAACCAGAGTTGAGAGGACAAACCTGCTACCCAGACGATGAGACAGGGGCCACAGGGACACACTCAGGACGGGAAAGCTGGAAAGGACTTGAAAAGTAAGCATGCACCTTTCCTGCGAGCCCCTGGGTAGGCCCTTCACCCTCAGCCTGGCCCCTGGAAAACTCACCTGCCATCGCTGCTCCCTTAGATCCCGTGTCTCACTTGCCTGGCAAAGGAGAAAAGCAGAGTCACAATTAAATCACACCCCCAAAGCCTACAGCGCACCCGTTTGACCCTGAGATGTGGCCCCTACCCCTGCTAGCCTGGTCAAAGGTCAAAGCAACACCTCATGAGGCACATTACCTCCTAGGCCACTCACAGCTCTATTACTTTCCATACTTCCCCAAGTTCTCTTTCCAGAGTTACCTGCCTGAGGCCCAGCAGAGCCCAAAGCTAACCTTTGGGCTCTTTCTCCCACAAACAGATTCTGAGGGTCTAGAAGACCTAAGGGTTGACTTCATTCTGAAAGAAAGAGAGAAAGAAAGAAAGAAAGAAAGAAAGAAAGAAAGAAAGAAAGAGAACTTCCCACAGGCCAAGTTTCTTCTTTCCTCACCTCTCTCAAAAAATCTTTGCGAAAAAGTGAGAGCTTTTTCCCTGAGATCAGGAACACGACAGAGATGCCCACTCTCACCGCTGTTGTTTAATATAGTGTTGGAAGTTCTAGCATCAGCAATCAGACAACAAAAGGAAATCAAAGGCATCAAAATTGGCAAAGATGAAGTCAAGCTTTTGCTTTTTGCAGATGACATGATATTATATGGAAAATCCGATAGACTCCAGCAAAAGTCTGCTAGAACTGATACATGAATTCAACAAAGTTGCAGGATACAAAATCAATGTACAGAAATCAGTTGCATTCTTATACACTAATAATGAAGCAACAGAAAGACAAATAAAGAAACTGATCCCATTCACAATTGCACCAAGAAGCATAAAATACCTAGGAATAAATCTAACCAAAGATGTAAAA
Organism: Felis catus; assembly: GCF_018350175.1. NCBI lineage: Eukaryota > Metazoa > Chordata > Mammalia > Carnivora > Felidae > Felis > Felis catus. Next base: position 123,754,489 of record NC_058386.1, on the reverse strand, counting down.
GATCTGTATGCTGAAAACTATAGAAAGCTTATGAAGGAAATTGAAGGAAATATAAAGAAGTGGAAAAACATTCCATGCTCATGGGTTGGAAGAATAAATATTGTCAAAATGTCAATACTACCCAAAGCTATCTACACATTCAATGCAATCCCAATCAAAATTGCACCAGCATTCTTCTCGAAGCTAGAACAAGCCATCCTAAAATTCATATGAAACCACACAAGGCCCCAAATGGGCAAAGTAATTTTGAAGAAGAAGACCAAACCAGGAGGCATCACAATCCCAGAATTTAGCCTCTACTACAAAGCTGTAATCATCAAGACAGCATGGTATTGGCACAAAAACAGACACATAGACCAATGGAATAGAATAGAAACCCCAGAACTAGACCCACTAACGTATGGCCAACTCATCTTTGACAAAGCAGGAAAGAACATCCAATGGAAAAAAGACAGCCTCTTTAACAAATGGTGCTGGGAGAACTGGACAGCAACATGCAGAAGGTTGAAACTAGACCACTTTCTCACACCATTCACAAAAATAAACTGAAAATGGATAAAGGACCTGAATGTGAGACAGGAAACCTTCAAAACCCTAGAGGAGAAAGCAGGAAAAGACCTTTCTGACCTCAGCCACAGCAATCTCTTATTCGACACATCCCCAAAGGCAAGGGAATTAAAAGCAAAAATGAATTACTGGGACCTTATGAAGATAAAAAGTTTCTGCACAGCAAAGGAAACCACCAACAAAACTAAAAGGCAACCAACGGAATGGGAAAAGATATTTGCAAATGACATATCAGACAAAGGGCTAGTATCCAAAATCTATAAAGAGCTCACCAAACTCCACGCCCGAAAAACAAATAACCCAGTGAAGAAATGGGCAGAAAACATGAATAGACACTTCTCTAAAGAAGACATCCGGATGGCCAACAGGCACATGAAAAGATGCTCAACGTCGCTCCTCATCAGGGAAATACAAATCAAAACCACACTCAGGTATCACCTCACACCAGTCAGAGTGGCCAAAATGAACAAATCAGGAGATTATAGATGCTGGCGAGGATGTGGAGAAACGGGAACCCTCTTGCACTGTTGGTAGGAATGCAAATTGGTGCAGCTGCTCTGGAAAACAGTGTGGAGGTTCCTCAAAAAACTAAAAATAGATCTACCCTGTGACCCAGCAATAGCACTGTTAGGAATTTACCCAAGGGATACAGGAGGGCTGATGCATAGGGGCACTTGTACCCCAATGTTTCTAGCAGCACTCTCAACAATAGCCAAATTATGGAAAGAGCCTAAATGTCCATCAACTAATGAATGGATAAAGAAATTGTGGTTTATATACACAATGGAATACTACGTGGCAATGAGAAAGAATGAAATATGGCCCTTTGTAGCAACGTGGATGGAACTGGACAGTGTGATGCTAAGTGAAATAAGCCATACAGAGAAAGACAGATACCATATGGTTTCACTCTTATGTGGATCTTGAGAAACTTAACAGGAACCCATGGGGGAGGGGAAGGAAAAAAAAAAAGAGGTTAGAGTGGGAGAGAGCCAAAGCATAAGAGACTGTTAAAAACTGAGAACAAACTGAGGGTTGATGGGGGGTGGGAGGGAGGAGAGGGTGGGTGATGGGTATTGAGGAGGGCACCTTTTGGGATGAGCACTGGGTGTTGTATGGAAACCAATTTGACAATAAATTTCATATATTGAAAAAAAATCTTTGCACTTTTGAATTGGAAAGGATCTCAGAGAGATGGGGTCTTAGGTGAGGCCAAGCACACCAACAGTGACAGAGACAGGATGCATTTTGTGGAACTTTGCTCACAGTGGCAAGTCCCAGATACCTCTAGGGACAAGCACGCTCCTGGAAAACAGGCAGCATGCATTGAAGAAGCAGGTACTGGCAAAACTTAACATGGCAACAACAACTACGTCAAAAGTCATGGCCCAAACCCAGGTGACTCACTGTGTTTGTCTGTACCAGACACAGTGCCCAGGATCTTCTGAAACTAACTCTCTCTCTCCTCTCCTTGCATTAAGGAACACTGCAGTGGAGTACTAGGACAGTGACTGGCGTGACCAAAACTGAGATGCTAAGTCAATGCAAGGGTTGTCTCTAATGTGAACTATTGTCCAAAAGCCTCACTCCTGCTCAGGAATTATCAAGCCACAATGTAAACCATAGCCACAGCACACTGCTCTCCCCCAACACAGACTCCCACTCATGCACGTATTCCAGAGCACTGACCAAGCTGTCCACATCTGGGAGCAATCACCCTGCTGCTCCCCTCCCCAAGAAGAAGCTCTGGTTTTATGACTAACAGGATGTAAGACACGTGAACGGTGTAACCCGCTATGCCGCCCTTTTTGCCTAGGCTGCCAGGAAGTTCAGCGTTAACATTGATCACCAAGCACAAATATTCTAGAAGCCCAGCTGTTGAGCACATATGCTTCTCCTTTGCAACAGGGAATACATTTTTCTATTTAGGTGGTCAGAGTCTTATGTATTTTTAAAATATACCTTCTAATTCTTTTGGCAAACAGGTAGGATATAAATCATAAATAAAATTAAAGCTAAAGGAAAAACAGCAAATATAACATCCATCTATGGAAACACCACGTCAAGGGGGATTTTGTCTTTTGAATTCCACAACAATCCCACCCAAAACTATCAGTGAGTGAACCTGTCAACAGATGGGTCTACCATTATAAGATAAGTTGGCCCTCAATGTTTTAGAGTGAAGACGGAATATTAATCCTAATTTCTGCTTCATTATGGATCTCTGGGGTTCCCCTAGGGCCAATGCCACTCATGAGGTGAGCCTAACAGCAATGGTTTTGACTGAATTAAATACGGAGCTGTTGTGTCAGGGTCTGAAAAGAATAAGTAAAGGCTGTACCAATAAGTGAAGATAGAAAAACATACGTTTCATATTTTATCAAAGAGAACTGCAGTGTTGTTTTGTTCATTTGTATGTGGAAAAATTACGTAACAGCTTACATATAGCCACCTCTTGTCCCAAACACATCCGACTTTGGTGCATGCACACCCACACATGTCATAGCCATGGATGAGTGTTCTCCTGACACCTGATGAAGTCATTAGTTCATTTTTAAGCTTCAAACAAGCCAGGAACTCCCCCCAAACAGCTCACAGGGCATGGCCCACTCCATTAACAATTCTGTAGTCACCATCACTGCTGCTACTGCTGCTGCTGCTGCTGCTGCTGCCATGAAGCCGCCTCCCCCTCCTTCCCCAAAATTTAGCGCCTGCTTCTTCCCCTATAAATACACCATCAATAGGGCATTGCTATGGCAACAGCGAGGAAGCGTGAGGGCTCCACGACAGAGAATGCTGCTGCAGTCACGCATGTACATGTCCCTCCTACCCCTGGTGGATATTGTAAGGCTGATTGTAGGCCGGAGGAATTTTTAACCCACTCCCCTCAGGAACACAACTGAATCCTGAAAGCCTGGAAAGGAAGGAAGGCAGGGACTGGCCACCACCAAGACCTTCCTTAACCTCAGCCTGAGCTGAAGCTTCCAAATCAACAGCACTGTGAAACATCACTCCCAAAGTCCCTAGCATGGGGACAGGAAGCCATCAGAGCACCGGGTGTCCCAAGAGGTGGCCTCCACACCACTTCTCCAAATCCTCACCCTTTTCATTCCCCTCACTCAGAACTGGTCGCCAGGAAAGGCTTCTGTAATCAGCAAATCTCATGAGTCATCAACCCACCCAGTGACATGGAACTCCCAAATTACGCTCAAACTCAAACTCTGGGCCCTCCTTGTCCCCTTCCACTCATGCCAACCCCTAAAGTGCCCATCCTTGCCCACTGTCGCCCGCCAGCAGCGCCCTGCCCACGAATTCCAGCTTCTGGCCCAGCTAGACTCTTCTCCTGGGTCTGCTCAAGACCCCAAACGCCTTGGCCCGTTTGGGCCTCCAGATCCTCCCCCAACAGTGCCCCGCGCCCAGCTCAGTGGCCCTGGACACAGAACCATGCCCTCGGGGCTGGAACACCCAACCCAAACGGCCTCACCGTTCTCTGGGCCCAGGAGGCGGCCGCCCAGTTTGTGCACGCAGCCCGCCACCTCGCTGCGGCGCCTCTTCCAGCAGGGCCCCTGTCCCCGCCCACCTGCTCCCCGTCGGCCAAGCCCCTGGCCCAGCCCAGCCGTCTCCTCCCTCCCTCCCTCCCCGCCCGCCGGTCTCCCGACACCCCGGGGGCCCCCAAGTCGGCCCGGCCAAGGCCAGGGCCGAGGTGCACCTGGAGCTCCCGCCCCTTGCAGCCGGGCGCCTGGGCCCTGCCCGTTACCTCGGCACCCCCCTGCCCCTGCTCTCCTCTGGGGCCTCCGCCGCTGCCCGCCCCCACGCCCCGCTGCGCCAGGTCTGGCCTCGCGCCCCGCGCCTTGCGCGCCACCCTCGAGCGCCACGACCACCGTGCCCTGATCGCCAGGCCGCGATCGTCGCGCCGCACCGCGAGCCGGGCCGCCAGGCCGAGGACAGGAGAGGGGTGGGGGTGAGGAGAGCGGGCCGAGGGGGAGGGAGGGCGGGCCAGCAAGCTGGGCCGGAGGGGCGGCGGCGCGCACCAAGCACCGCGCGCCCGCGCCCCAGTCCGCCGGCGCCGCCCCTGCCCGCGCCCGTGCCGCGGGGGGCGGGGCCTGGTCGGCGGGCCAGGGGTGCACCAAGGACCCCTGGCCAAAGGTGCTGGCCCCGTCGTGCCTCCGGGCGCGGGCCCTCGGAAGCCCAGGCGCTGTAGCGGGCTGGGGCAGCTGCTCCCAAGGCCCACGCGCCAGGGGGCCCCGCGCAGCGAACCCTCCCCAACTGTCCCCTACCCAGGCTCACCTGTCATTGTGGCCAGCCCGCCCCCGAGTGCCAGCCGAGAAAAGAAGGGACTCAGGCCAGCAGCCTGGGCCCACCTAGCAGGGCTCCAGCGAGCCAGCAGAAGGGCTGGGTTGAGGCTGCGTTCTGCCAATGACTGGGTGACCTTGGCTTCTTCACTTACCTCCTCCCCACCCTGCCCTAGGACGGCAGGCTTCTCTCCTGTCAAATCTGGTAAATGGGGAGAATCCTGCCTCCCTCGCGGGGCTGCAGCGAAATAAAGGAGGAAATGGGCTTGGGAAACTCTTAAGGCACAGAAAGGGGAGAGGAAGGGGAGCGCCGGGGTGGGGGTGGGGGTGGGGCGGGGAAGGGGCTCAGGGGGCCGCGCTATGGGAGGTTCAGCATGACAGGACCAGATGCTGGTAGATGACACTAGTCCAAGGAGAACCACGCAAAGAGGTGGAATGCTGAGGGAGGGCAGGACGGTTCTGGGGGAGCTCGGGGTATGAGTTTGCCAAAGCTTCCGAGGAGGGGTCCAGTGCACCCTGCTGGGTTTTCTGGGTTCTTTTTGTTCTCTGCACCTCTGGAGCCCACTTTGCAACTGGAGTGGGCGCCCCACCCCCACCCTTTTCCCTATTCTGGTGTTTGGGGCAGAATGATCCTGAGAAGGCATGCCCTGAACTATCCCCCACACCCATTCCAGGCAGAGAAACACCAACCTGCCCTGCCGCCAGGGACATGGAAAATAGGGGGAGAGGCCTCCATCACCCCAGACCTCTCCCAGTCCAGCTCTCAGAGCTCAACAGTCCCTCTGCCCCTCCCTGTCCCTGCCCTTCCCTCTCCTTCCCCTTCCCCCACTCCTAATGGCGCTTGCCCCTCCATATCTGCCGCCTGTTCTCAGAGTCTTCCTCTGGCTTGCTTGCTCTTGCAGGGCTACAGAAGCCCCTTTTTTCCCAGTACAGCCCCTCTATGTTTTCCTGGATGAAAGCAGGAGGGAGGGCCACACTCCCTGGCCTGTGGGGCAGGCTTTCACAGAAAAAAATCAAGATCACCTGGGGATAGGAGCGGGGCTCCTTTGGGGCCCCAAGGGCTGCATATGTTTTAGAGCTCCTCTCAGTTCAGGGGGAGAGAGCTTGGGCCCTTGTTGGTGAGAGAGGTGGTTTGGATCTTTTCAGAAACTTACTTCCTGGGTCTCCTAGCCCACCACCAGGTCCCCATGCCAATCTTAACCATGTGCACAGGTAACTGCACACAAGTTTCAATGTGTGAGGCTAGGGTCTGTGACTTTTGCACTTCTCTCAGCACCCCCACCGGAGCTTCTAGTTCCCTCCCTGCCCAGAATGCCTTTCCTCCCACTCTCAGCCTCTGTGCACATGCTTTCATTCTTCCCACATAGCTCAGATGACATCTGTACTCAGGTCATGCAGGATTCTCTGCCCCCACCCATGCTGACTGTTCCATTCTCAGCACTCTGTATGCAGATGCCAAGGGCGGGAAGGGAGAAGAGCAGCCCTTCTGCAGCTTGCTGTCTGCTTCACCACTTGACCAGACCACAGATCAGCTGTGGTCCCGAGCAAGTGATTTAACCTATCTGCATCTCAGTTTCCTCACCTGTCAAAGGAGAATGATGATAATAGTACCTCCCTCAAAGGTGGTGAAGAGGACAGATGGGATAACACATCAAGTGTGCCTGGTGCTGAAGTATGAGCCTAACACAGGTCAGCTTTTGCTGGCAGCCAACTGCGTCAAGTTCATTCTGTTGCTCACCTGAGCTGCACGTTTTCCTCCTCTATCTTGGGGTCAGGGACCTTGTTTCTTCATGTGTCCCTTGCATCCAACACAAAGCCTCATCCACAGCAGACTCACAGATGCTGACAGTGCTGAGGTCAGAGAGGCCCAATTGATGTGAGGAGCTGGACTGAAGGTCAGTCTTCAACTTACCACCAAGATGCTGTTCCCAACACTACCAGCAGCTCTGGCCCCTGCTTCTTCCCTGAGGTGAACCTGGGTCTTGGCTAACTCCAGACCTTGGCTTCTTCAGAAGGCTTTCTAACTCCCCTCAGGAGGGCTCTAGGCACTCCCAGGGACCACCTTGGGAGGGATGAAGGCCTCCATCCTCCCAAAAACTGCTTTGAGACCTTGGTCTGAATATCCCCTGGTCTGCACCAGGTGGGAAAGGCTTGGTCACTGGCTTCTCTGCCTTGGCTAGGCATGTGGCAGGTTGGTACGCTCAAGGAGCTTTATTTTCCAACCAAATTGCACTTCCCCCAGATTATTGGTGCAGTCCAGATCCTCATTATCCAAATCCTAGAGTGATGCCATAGTCTCCCTGTGAGCTTTCACTCTCTCTCTTTCACTCTCTCTCCTCCATCACAGCCAACATGCACCCTTCTCTTATTTGCTACACTGGTGATCTCAATAAACATACCTTGGCACACATCCAAATCACATATGTAGGGCACTAAGGATTGTGGGAGGATCCACCTCTGAAAGAGTGTATAGTTGCTAATAATAATAAAATATGGCAAAAGGCAGATCATATTTCACTAAAAATTCCCAATACAGTAGAAAAGACCTTTTACCCAACCTTCTCCAAACTTCTCACCTGCCTCTTTTCCTGATCCATATCCCATCATGCAGGACCAGCTTCAAGGGTGCATTCTCTATACTTGGTTTAAGGTTCTGCTGTCTCCATCTTGAAATTCTTTTTGAATACTTTTTGAAAAAGAGACATGCATTTTCATTTTGTACTGGGGCACACAAAGTATACAGGCAATCTTGCCCATTGGTGACATTCTCAACATCCTCGATCCTATCCCAGCATCTGAACCACCCTACTGCTCTAGGGTGAGCTCACTCCTGATTCTTCTCCTCCTCCCCTCTGTGAGCCGTGGCCAGTCCCTCCTTTCCTCACCTCTCAGCTGCACTGATTCCATCATCTTCCTCCACATGGCATCGTCCCTAACCCTATCCTTGTGTCTCTTCCTTTGTCTGAGACAAGTACCCTCTTCCAGCCTCACTCACTTTTGGCACCTCATTCTCTACCCAACCCTCATCCATCTCAGAATTGAACTCTTCTATGAACTCTTCTGTCCCCCCTTCCCTTTATATCCTCACCAAGCCTCACCACATCTCTGAGTCTAAACACTGATCCTTAGCCCATAAGAGCCCCAATTCATCTTTGTACATTGATTAACCAACTAATCAAGTATCATGGGCTAAATTGTGCCCTCCCCAATTTACATATTGAACTCTTAACCCCCTTACCTTAGAATGTGACTATATTTGTAGATAAGGTCTTTACAGAGGTCATTAAATTAAAATGACATTATTGAGGTGGGCCCTACTCCAATCTGATGCCCATATGAGAAGAGGAGATTAGGACACAGGCACACATATTAGAAACCATGTGAAGGCACCAGGAGAAAGCAACCATCTAGAAGCCAAGGAGAGAGGCCTCTGAATAAACCAATTCTAACAATGCTTTGATCCCAGACTTCTGGCCTCCAAAATTATGAGAAAATAAGTTTCTGTTGTTGAAGCCAACCTGTGGTACTTTGTCATGGCAGGCCAAGCAAATTAAGACATCAAGTATTTACTCAGTGCTATTATGTGCCAGCTAGTATTCTAGGACCTGGGATTACAGGAGCCAATAAAACAAACAAACGGTCCTATCCTCATGAAGTTTAGACAAGAAAACAAAGAAGTCAAAGATATGGGATGTTAAGTAATGATTGGTGCTATGGAGAACAATGAAACAGAGAAGGGTCTTGGAGTGTGGAGTATTTAGATACAGTAGTCAGGGAAGACCCCCCTGAGGAGATGGCATTTGAGTCAAGACCCAAAGGATATGAGGGGCCATAATGCTCTAGGTTGTGGGATCCACATGTGCCAGATCCCTGGAATCAGGGGCATGCCTGGCACATCCTGGGGGCAACCAGTAGGCTGATGTGCTGCACTTGAGGGACTGAGAGAGGAGGACAGTGGGGATGAAGCTAGGGAGGCTTCAACAGAGGGTGATGAGAGATTGTACAGGGCCTTGCATCCCATTGTGAGGCCTTTGGCTATTAGAGTGATATGGAGAGACCTTGAGGGGCAATGTGATGTCTATTTTCATACAAGTGATCACTCTGGCTGATCTCTAAGAAAAGGTTAAAGAAAGACAAGAGTTGAAGCAGGAGACTATTTTGGGACTCTTGAAATAATCCAGGTGAGAGACAATGGTGTTTTACACCAAGTGACACAGTGGAGGCAGTGAGACGTATGCAGATTCTGGATAGGTTTTGATGACAGATTGGTATTAGGCTATGACAGAAAGACAGGAGTCAAGGACAGCTCTCAGGGTTTTAGCCAGAGGAACAGGAAGGATGAAGGTACATTAACTGAATTGAGAAAGACAGTAATAGGATCAGTTGGATGAAGGAGTGTGGAGTTCAGGGACAACATCAGTGCTGCAGATATAATTGGAGAAAGAATACCATGTACTCAATATTAAAAATCATGAGACAGGATGAGGTCAATCAGGGGGTGAGCATAGAAAAAGCAAAGCAACCGAAGAACCAAGCCATGAGTAGCCCAACATTTAGAGGTGGGACAGATGAAAAGGAACCAGCAAATGAGACTGGGAAAGAAGGAACAGCGAGGTAGGGTGAAGCCAGCAGAATGTAGACCCAACTGAAGAAAGTGGAGGTTTGACCACTTTCTTCAGTGGAAGGAGGGATTGACCAATTATTCAAATCCCACTGACTAGACTAGTAATAAGACAAAGAATTGATCACTGTGTTTAACAATGTGGAGGTCATTGATGGCCTTTGAGAACAATTTCCATGAAGATGCAGGGGCATACAGGCGGATCAGAGTGTTTTCAATCAAGAGTAGGAAAAGAGAAATTGGAAACAGTGATGACTGACAACTCTTTTGAGGAGTTGAGCTGCAAAGTAGAGCAGAGAAATAGGAGAGTGGTGGTTGTAGGAATATGAGGAAATAAGATAAAAGTATTTTATTAGGGATGCCTGGGTGGCTCAGTCAGTTAAGCCTCTGACTTTGGCTCAGGTCATGATCTCGCAGTTCGTGGGTTTGAGCCCTGAATCAGGCTCTCTGCTGACAGCTCAGAGCCTGGAGCCTGCTTCAGATTCTGTGTCTGCCACTCTCTTGCTTGTACACACACACGCACGCGCGCACACACACACACACACACACACACACACACAGTCTCTCTCTCGAAAATAAAACATTTTTTAAAAACTAAGTATTTTTTAAAATGGGAGAAATTATGGCATGGTAACATGTTTATGTGCCAATGGGCCAGTAAAGAAGGAAAAAGTTGATGCAGGAAAAAGATGCACAGATGCAGGGAGGAGGGAGAGGTGGTGGTGGAGCTTGGAGCAGTTGTCTTCTGGTGGCTTCTCTTCTCAGTGAAACAGGAAGCCAGGCTAGTAGCTGGGAGTGGGGGTAGGAGAGGAGTATCAGTGGTTTTAGGAGAAAAGGCTTGAAACAGTGTTCTGGGAGGAAGGAAGCCTGGATATTCTATGGAAACATAGCATGATTGCTGGGCTGCATTAAGGGTTCACTTGAGGTTAATTTAAAGTGTAATTACTCAGCATGTCTCCATGCTTTCCACCAACCACATTCAATCTCAGGGGTGCAGACCCAGAGTAGGTGGAAAGTTGGATTTTAACTGGGTTGAGTTTTGCTACATAAATACAAATAAATGGCAGAGGGACATGGGAGTTTTGTGTGCATTCTTGGGAGAAATTATGATGGTGATTGATCATGGATTAATGGGTAAGAAGAGAAGTAAGGATAGAGTCAGTGTTTGGTGAATGGCAGTGAAAACAACAGTAGCATTGTTGGCTGAAGGGTCCCAGTGGCAGTCAAAGGATTGCTGGAGTTCTTGTAGTATTAAAAGAAATGAGCTGGCTTTGAGAGAGTGGGATATGGAGGTTATGGAGATGTGGTGGTGACAGATAATGGCAAGAGCTCAGGATATGACCACAAGCATAAGGAGGAAGGAGAGAGTATTGGTGGAGAGTAGGTCAGGAGACTGAGAGACAAGGGGTTTGAATCATTTCTGTGGGTATTGAAATCACCAAGAATGTACATATTTAACAACCTCTTATACCAGACCCCTTGAAGTGTTCTCCTTCCCAATCTCTTATTCCATTCCTTGGTTTCATTGTGAACCTGAGAGGCATACCATTCCCGAGCTTCACCTGTTCCCAGAGACTCCCTCCTCCCTCAATCTCACTTGTCCTGAAGGTCACCCCACCACTAAGCTTACACCCTAGCACATGCCATATTCCATGTCCCAAACTACCATGCCTTCCCTGAGCCTTACCCCTGAACATTTAACTGAGCACCTACTACTATGTACCAGGTGCTACGCCTGGTGCTGGTGACATAAAGGTGAATCAAACAGACCAAGGTCTGCTCTGCTTCCATTCTGGTTGGAGAAGAGAAACAATAAACTAGCAAACACAGAGAATACTTAAGAAGGTAGTTGGTAGATGTACAGTAGAGGAAAACAAAGCTGGGAATAGGGACAGGGGGAGCCAGGTCATCCTGTTTCTAACCCCTGCCTAGAGCCTCCCAGTCTGTGGACTGCTCACCCCAGGCCAGCTCATGGTGATAATGTGTAGCTTCATCCATGCTCCCAGAGTCTGCCCATTCCAACCCCAGCAGTGACCTTCACCTCTTTCTTGGGCTTGACCCCCAGATCAGCCCCCAATGACATCCATGATTCTCATCTATTCCTCAACCCTCACCTGAGCTTTATCATTGTGCTTCATCTATTCCCTAAGTTTCATGTCCAGAGTCTTGCTTCTTCCATAAAGCTCCTCCAGCCCTGACCATCTCTCCTACACAGAGCTTCTTCCCATTCCATCCCTCAGCCCCACCTCCATCTTGGATCCAGACCCCATCTGGTCCTAGTCTATTCCTGAGCCCCAATACCTCCTCCCTCGCTCCTATTCTAGCTTCTGCCTTCCCAACTGGTATTGGACTGACTGTCAGCAATCAGCTCAAGTGCTGAGAATCCCCCTTCATATGGTCCAGCAAGTTCTTGTGGAGACAGGGTCTGAGGGTTCAGTGTCCTGGAGGTTTAAGGACAGCCAAGGAACTTCCTAAGATTGGAGACTAGTCTTTCTTTAAAGAGTAAGGAAAAGTTCCCTCAGTGACTTAAAGGTTCCTGGAAACTCTGCCCTGGCAGTGAAATTTTTCTGCCTTTCTCTAGGCAGTCATCATCCTTTTAGCCACCTTCCCTGATGGGAGGGTAGAGGAACCTCTACCCTCAAAGATAATGTCTCCTTCTCAAAGATTATGCTGCACAAGGACTGGGGAACCAAAGATGGGTCTGAGTGACCATCAACTAGCCCATCACAGCCACACATCCCTTCTGTCCCAACACACACACACACACACACACACACACACACACACACACACACTACTCCAGGAAAAGATACTTAAATAGATAAGGGACCTCAACCTTGGTGCATTTCATTTTCCCTACTGCCACCTCCTGGATACTGTAGACACTGTAGCTATGACCATGACCCCCTGCAGGTGCATTCCTTTCCTATGCCAGGCCTCTCTGGATACCATTATCCATAAAATATACTTGAATGCTCCAAACTGAGGCCTAAATACATACCTTGAGCATGGCTCTTATGTTTGGGGGTGGGGAACCAGAATCATGCCAGTTTTCAGAAAGGGACTGAGCCTCCCAGAGCAACTGCCTGACTGGAATGTTCACCAAGTGGGCAGAGGTGCCACTGACCACCAGCCTCTGTTCTTTGGGAGCAGACACTTAAGCGAGAGGACACTGATGAAAGATATGAGACATTAAAGGTCAGATTATGGAGTTTATGAAGCACTCACTATGCATAGGTATGTTCTAGAGGGTGGGGTCATAGCAGTGACCCAAGTCAATGGAAGGTCTTGTATGCATGGACATTCCAGTGAGGGAAGACAGACAACACATGAATAAATAAGCACAATATAGAAAATGTTCCATAAAAGCTAAGATGTCATCAATTGCATGATCTAGCAATTAAGCCATGCTTCCAATTAAGCCATGATACAACACTTCCTTACCATCTAAAATTTTAATTTTGTACTTATTAAAAGAACTCTTTTGGGGGCATCTGGGTGGCTCAGTTGGTTAAGCATCAGACTTCAGCTCAGGTCATGATCTTGTTCATGAGTCTGAGACCTGCATCTGGCTCTCTGTCCCCCTCTCTCTGCCCCTCCTCTGCTTGCACTGTCTCTTTCTCAAAAGTAAATAAACATTTTTTTTAAAAAGAACTCTTTTAGAGTTTATCAGACATTGAGCTTTATCATAGATGTCTCTGGTGCTTGCATAAAAAGGAAAAATAAAGCAAAATAAATTGGTTAAAGTAAACTTGCTGCCATTCAGAGGCCAGCCCTCCTGAATCATTTTTTGACCAAGAGTTTTGGATGGCAGTATCGTCCTCTGTACCATCAGGAGTGTTGGGGAGGAGTCCTTTCTTTAAAGAATGTATTTTTTTTAAGCCTGCAGGCCCTAAGTCATGCTTTGCAATTCCTAGGAGCTAGTCCACTTTGGACTCCTGCTTAGGAAATGTAACTGATCACATTTGATTTACCACGTCAGGCACCACTCTCCACCCTGTGCCATAGCCACTGGTTCCTAGAATTGAAAGAAGTGAGTCCCTATTGTCTCAGGGATTTCTTCTCAAAAACCGACACGTACTACTCAAGTTTTTATGTTGGCACTTTTGATTGGTGCTTGGCTGGCAGCATTGTAAATGATGGTCATCTTGATTTCAAAAGCTGAAATGTAAGTGAAATGTAAAAAAAATGTTCCTCTTGGCATGTCGGATTGTGGTAAAGCCTATGGAGAAAAACAAAGCAGAAAGGGGGGATGGGAATGGCTAGGGGGTGAAGGTAATTGCAATTTTCAATTGGCTGGTTGAGGAAGAACTCACTGATTAGTAAGATTTGAGCAGCATTTAAAATACAGATAGCTGTACAGATAGCAGAGTATTCTGGAAACAAGAACAGCAAATGCAAAAGCCCCGAGGCAGCAGTGTGTTTCACATCTCTGAGGAGCAAGGAGCACCAGGGAAGAGCTCAACCATGGCATTTTGGCAATATTACACACCTCCACACAGGCCAGGTAGGCAAAGTTCAACTGCAGCCTGACTCAAGTCTTGGTGGAAGGCCCCATGTTCCTCCCAGGAGCATTGAAATTGAAAGATGGGTGGTTTTGTGAGGCTGCAGGATGCTTCCTCATCTGCCTGTCTGGTGCAAGGCTGCCATGAGGGAGTTTCTCATCCACTTCCCTGGTTCCAGTGAGGGGTGAGAGTTTCCAGTGTGCCCTTTCTCCACCTTTGGGGACAGCGCCAACTAAACCAGTGCCTTGCTGAAGTATGGAGTTGGCTTCTAAGTGCCAGAGCACATGCCTCATGTATCGCCTGTCAACTAATCATTGTGAAACTTGGGACATGAGGAAGGGAGATCAGTGTGGAGGAGTGGCAGAAGAGAAGATCAGAAGAGAAGATCACTCTCCCTCTGCTCGTCCCTCCTACAGTTACTTCTTAGTCCTGGGGTGCTTTCCTTCAGAGCACCTGCCACTCCCTGCCATTTTTGTAATTCATTCATGTTTCCTTGCAGCCTGCCTGCCTCCCCTACATGATTGTAGTCCAGACTCCTTCCTCCTTTTCTAATCTCCTTTCCACACAGCCCAGGAATTATACTTTTTTCAATTCTGATCATAAAATATGCTCCCATTGTGGCAATTTTAGAAATCCCACTAGCCAGTAAAATCGTTATTAAAATTTGTATATATTGCCTTCCTGTTTTTCACTCCACAAATCCAATTTTACATCATTTACTTCATACGATGTAAAGACGTTTTTTATTTCCTTTTTAAAATCTAATTATGAAAGCTGTAGCATGCACATTATTAAAATATTACAGCAAAACATACTTACATAAGATAGAAAGTTAAAATCACCCCTAATCCCGCCACCTGGTGAGAATCACTTCAGTATTTGGAATCTATCTCTGTGATGTTTTCTTCCACATATGTATTTTCTTTCACACACACAAAAAGGAATTGTGAGTTCTTTTCCCATAACAAAATCTCGTGATCTTATGGGTAGCTCTCCCTGTCACTGAAACACAGAGTAGGACTGAACCAATATGTCCTTATTTCTGACTTCTCTCCTGCTTCCTACTCCTACGGCTCTCTTTTCCACTGTAAGCAATGCTGGTATGGTCTCTGTGGTACACACATCTTTGGCATTTGACCATTTTCTCCCTTTGTTGTTTCATGCTTGAAAAGGCCTTTTCCACCCCCAAAATTATTCATTTTTCATTGTTTCATTTTCATTATTCATTTTTCAGCATAAACTCCATATATAACCACTGAATTTCTCTTGTAAATCAGGGGTGATATGGATTACAGACAGATTCTACCCAGCCTCTACTTTCACTATGTCCTCATGTGAGTGAGACTTTCTTAAAAGTAGACTTATGGGGGCGCCTGGGTGGCGCAGTCGGTTAAGCATCCGACTTCAGCCAGGTCACGATCTTGCGGTCCGTGAGTTCGAGCCCCGCGTCAGGCTCTGGGCTGATGGCTCAGAGCCTGGAGCCTGTTTCCGATTCTGGGTCTCCCTCTCTCTCTGCCCCTCCCCCGTTCATGCTCTGTCTCTCTCTGTCCCAAAAATAAATAAACGTTGAAAAAAAATTTAAAAAAAAAAAGTAGACTTATGGGTCCCTAGCAATGAAACTCCTTTTCTGTGAATTATCTATGCTCTTACTCCTCTGCTGCAAACTTAGTGTTTTTCTTATTGATTCACATATGTTCTTTGCACATTAGGTACACTGATTTATAGCACATATTTACACTCTTGCTTGCCCCTTCCTGTTGCTTATCTTTTTGAAATACAGACATTTATTATTTTAATGTAGATAAATCTATTATTTTGTTTTTCCTTTGCATTTCCTTCTATCTTTTTTAAACATAGCCCCATCCACACACGGATCTGAAAGATACCTAATACATTTTATCTCTTTTTTTATGGCTTTGCAGTTAGAGAAAAACGTAAATCCAGAAGCCTAGAAGGGGTGGGAGCTCATAGAGTGAGGTGGGGTTATAGCACTCATGTCTCCCAAGCCTTTGCCGTGGATGTTTCCTTTCCTTGTAATGTCCACCCTCCTCGCCATCTTCTCTAAATGGTGACATCCATTTGGAGGTGAGACCCAGTAGAAGCTTGTGTGGACATTGCACTTCTAGCTCAGAATGATCTCTCCATCATTTTTACCTCTACCTAACAAACCACTACTTGCTTCCTTTAGAGTACATCTTCCATTTCCACCCTATTCCCCGGACTCTGGAGAGAGTGGGAAATCAGTCTGTGCCCCACTTTGCGATATAGTTCAGAGGTGAAGGCAGAAGCTAAATTATTATTTATTCAATATGGGTAGGTCTATTTACTTATTTATTCAACAAAATAGTATATGAGTAGAAGCTGAGGTGATTTGCATTGTTATGAGAGTTTATAACAAGAGAGGGGATTCTAGTTGAAACAGTGTGCTAAGATTAGAATAAGAAACAAAAGTCATAGATATTGGAAATTACACATTGCAAAAATGTATCATCATTGGTAAATTCTACAGTTGCCTGCTTAGAAAGCAAAATTGTTATGTACTGTGTGAGATGATGGTGGGAGCCTTAGGGGCAGAGAGCGGTAGATGGATTCCAGATCAATTTTGGAGGTAGACCAAACAAGATACGTATATTGGGTGGATGTGCAGCATTTGGAAAATGGAAGTAGTTCAGAGTTACCCTGAGTCCATTGGTTGGTTCGAGTTCCACAAACTGGGGCTGCCATAACAAAATGCCATACAATGGGGTGGGGCTTCAACAACACGTATCTATTTCTCACAGTCCTGCAGGCTATCAGTCCAAGATCAGTGTGCTTCAAATGTGGTTCTTGGTGAGGGCCCTCTTCTTGACTTGCACATGGCTGCCTTTTCACTGTGTCCTCGCATGGCCATTCCTCTGTGTGCACACAGTAAGAGAGGAATCTCTGGTGTTCTTCTTCTTATAATTACACCAGTCCTATTGGACTAGATTCCCCACCCTTCTGACTTCATTTAACCTTATTTCCCTAAAAGCCATCTCCTCAAATACAGTCACATTGGGGTTTAGGCTTCCAACACATGAATTTGGGGGGATGTAATTCATTCAACAGCAGTGGCTCATACAAGAGAAATGTATTGCCTCATAGTTCTGGAAGCTAAAAGTACGAGATCAAGATGTTGGCATGATTGGTTTCTTCTGAGGCTGTGAGAGAGAATGTGTTTCCCACAGCTGGCTTCTGGTGATTTGATGAAAACTTTTGGCCTTACTTGAAGTATAGAAGTATCCCCCCAATCTCTACCTTTATGTCCACATGGGACTATCCTTGTGTGAACACTTGTGTCCAAATTTCCCCTTTTCATAAGGATAGCAGTTTTATTGGGTTAGGGACCTTCCCTACTCCCGTATGACCTCATCTGGATTAATAACATCTTCAATGACCCTATTTCCAAATAAGGTCACATTGTGAAATACCGGGTGGTTAGGGTTTCACCATATGAATGTTTGGGGGACTCAATTCAATCCATACACTAGATTTATGGCTTAGATACTTAGGTGAATGAGGGTCCTATTTACTGAAAGAAGGAAGACTATGGGGCAGGCTTGTAGGATCTCAAAGGTTTTGTTTGGGGCATATTAAACTGGAAATGACAATTAGGTATCTAAGTTTTGAGATATAAATTGGGAAGTTGCTTATATGGGTCTCATTCAGTAAAGGAAGGTAGAGTGTTGTGTGTGTGTGTGTGTGTGTGTGTGTGTGTGTGACTTAAAGCTATGGGACTGGATGTGATCACCTAAGGCATGGAAGGAGGTAGAGAAAAAACTTAAAATCAAAGTTCTGTGCCCTCTAGTATTTAGAAGTCAGGCAGAAGAACCAGCAAAGGAGAGTGAGAAGGAACAACCAGTGAAGTAAGAGATGCAGGCAACAGAAGAGAGGTATACCATCTCAGAGAAGGGCATGTTAACAGAAAAAAGGGGTTGTCCAGTGGGTCAATACTACTGAGAGGCAAAGTAACAACAGTAGGGCATAGAAGTGCAGAGCTAATTTGACAACATGGAGTTCATAGGCAAACATGGTAAGAGCTATTTCAATGGTAGGGGCTGAAGCTGGATCTGAGCATGTTGATAATACACTGGGGGAGAGAGGAAGTGGAGATAGTACCTATAGACAAGTGTTTGGAAAGGGAGCAGAGAAATGTGGTACTTGCTGGGGAGGGATGTGGAAGTTAAGGGGTGAGTTTTGTTCAAGACAGGAAATATTACAGCATGGTGATGGTCAAGTAAAGAGGGGTAATCCGATGATGCAGAGAAAGGGTCACATGGGAAGGGATGGCATTCAGAATGCAAAGAAGGCATCACCCTTATAAAGGAGAAAGGCTACTTCCATCATTTTAGCTTGAGGAAAAGAGTGAAGTGGGAAGACCTGAGGACTTTGAGAGGCAAGTCACCATTCTGAGAATCAGATTGGCAAACACAAAACATGGACGTCCTTCTGAGCACTGAAGTGTGCTTGGATGCAGCTGGAGACTGTAAATCTATAGTACTGCACAATCTGCCAGCTTGTGTAATTCTGTCTAGAGACACAGAGACGCTTAAGTGCAGACACACAGAAGACAAATAGTAGGGTTCATTCAAAGTTGGAGATTTGTCAGCGATTGTGACAAAGGAAAGTAAGGATAGGAATGACTACATGATGGACCATAGGTTTGAAGGCACTTGAATACTAGAGAAGTGAGAGATACAAGGTTGCTAAGGGCTGGACCAAAGTCTTGAGAATAGAATTTTGCTGGGCATAGGGTCTGGTCCTGAAGTAGGTGTTAAGGAAATGCTAGTGGATTTGGTCACAAGGGAGGCCACTGGAGAGCTGCAATACTGCAACTATACGCCAGGGGGCAAGAGACGACAAGAAATGAGTCCAACCAAGGCCCGCCTCAAGTTTGGGGGCCTGTGGCCAGAACTCCAGTGACCCTTCTGCCTGCTCTAAGCTTCCCTCATGCATGGGCGTGAATGGTGCTGCCTACCAACCTGGAGCCTACTGTTGGTACCACCAGGTAGCTGCTGGTGGGGTGTGTAGGGCAGGAACAGAAGAAACCAAGAGCTCCAAGACACAGATAAGGGAAACATCATTCATATAAGTCCTGTACTCCTGGCCCATGTCTGGGCTCTGTACAATGGCCCAGGCTTGAGAAACCACAGGAACAGACTCTGAATGTTCTTGGTTACCATAAGGTATGGGAAACTGACACCAAGAAGCCCAGCCTATGTGCTCCCCTAAAGAGCCATCAAACCTTCTTCTTGAGGCTGGTACCATGGTATGTAGCCTCATAGGCTGGTCCCAATCTAGAGGACCCCTAGAGCTAAGTGTCCAGAACCTGAAAATGTGTTTGTGACCAATCAGGAGCCTGGAAAAGCTCTGCTGGAAAGGAGACAGCCCATTGCACAACAGATCTTCCCTGATACCTATATGAGACCATGTAGACCATCTAGCCATCTGTTTATTCATCACTACCTCATTCATTTACACTTTCTCTGCCCATACTGTGTGTCAGTGGAGGAAACAGACAATTATGCCCAAGAGGATATACTGGGGAAAGAGAGAAGTCAAGACCAATGTCTGACTAGTAATTTGAGTGGCTGAGAGGATGAAGGTGTAAGTTCCCTGAGAGATTGTTTTTGGTTGTGTTGACTTGAAGTGTCTAGGGGACATTCATGGGGAGATGTCTAGTGTGCAGTGGGATTTATAGGACTAGAGGCCAGCAGGGAGAGCAGGGATAGGCTACTGATGTTTTGGAGTCATGGATCATTTCCCAGGTAGGGGCCAGGGGGTTGAAGGGGAAAGTGCAGTCATCAAAAGAGAAAGTGGGTCTGAAAGGTTGAAGGGTGGCTTGGAGTGGACACTGTCCTGGGCATGCTTGTAAGCTGAGCAGAAAGGACCAAGAAAGAGGACCCAGTTGAACCAAGAGGAGAGGGGGTGTGAATGCAGCAAGTATTTGCAATATGTTGATCCTCTCAGGGACCAGGTATCTTCATTAGCACTCTGTGTCTTCATTAGCACTGAGAACCAGCATGGGAGCCAGACTGGCAGGGGGCAGATTGACATGTGTTTGCTCATTCATTCATTCTTTCCTTCATCCATGAGGGCTCTTATGTCTAGCCCCCACTCTGGAACAGGTCTCTTATCTTTGCCCTCATATTCCAGAGAGTCAGCACAGGCACAGGAAGGTCAAGTGATCTGCCCAAAGTTTCAGAGCATGAGGGTGGATAGACGGTAGAAATCTAAGATAAAAGTTCAATGTCTTGCTTTCCTTAGCACCATATACTATATGGAAACTGGGGCGCCTTGTCCGTAGGCAGCTGAGGGGAAGAGAATACAAGAACAGCACTAAACTAGGTGGCCCCACCTCCTTCCCAGGTCACTTGCTGTCCACAACACCCCTCTAAACATGCAGTCTGCCCTTCCTAGAAGATCACTTGCTCCAAGGTTCTGGGTGTAAATTCCCCCTTAACCTGGTTCCCAGCTGAAGTCACACCCCACTTCAGCTGAACTTCTAGCCCCTCTCCCACCTACCTTCCCCACAAGCTGGTGGGCTAAAGCTGTAAATAGATTACACAAACACTTGAACACATGATTATAAATACTGCAATTTGTCTGTCCTGTCTGTTGACCTTTGCCTCCATGCCTTTGACATGTTTTGATTCTGTAGGGTTGTGGGTTTTGTTTCATCTACAAGGTGACCATGTGGTTAATTACCCTTTGACCTTCAGGGTCAAGGCCTCCATCTAGGCAGGAAACATCCATGGCTCTGGAAGTTTTGGGCCTCTTGGCATTCAGTTGTCACTGCCAATTCCCCTTGCTCCCCGCCCACCCCCCCACCCCCATCTCCCTGCAGTGTTCCTGCCTTTTGTGTGCCACAGAGCCATTTGCAGGGGTTCACTGGAGCCGCTACAAGGAACACTTGCCACCTCAACTTCTACCCAGTTTTCTCATCTACTAAGCACCAGCCTCCCTTCAGTCCAATAGGAAAGTGGCAACTCAGGGGTCAGGACACTACCTCCTCTACAGGGCACTCCAGCATGTTCTGCACATCCTCATCTCTGAGTCTCTCCCTGAGGAAGGGCTACAAGTTGATTGGCTAACATTGAGAAGCTTATGAGCATATATACCTGCACTAAATAGGTGAATGGAGGAGGAAGGCTCTTTTGGGGCCTATGGCTAGGGGAATGGGTTACATTTTGGCTGCTGGGAAGTTGCCCAACAAGGTTTGAGAGCCTCACCAGCTTGACTTCCCACTTGATGCTCCTGCCTCAAGTAGCTGGGATTTTTAGGAAAAAAATTCCAGGTAACTGCTAGGGACTTAAGTCACCAAGATGTTCACTGGAACACAGGGAAGGCTCAGTCTATAAGGCATGATATTCTAGGGGCCAACAACACCTGCTCTGATCTCTGCCTGCTGTAACTCGGTCTAGAAGGGGCAATGCCACAGGTGGAGTGGGAGCTGAACAAAGACATAAATGCTCCACGTGAGGCACAGGCAGGGGTCGAAGGGGACATGGAATAGACAAGGGCTTCCTGGCTAAGATCTGAATCATGAGCAAGGGTTGGAAATGCAGAGATGGGAGGGAAGGACACGCCAGGTATATGGAATAGTGTCAAACTCATGAGGGTAGAAAGACCAGGGCTTGTGTCAAACATGATGGTTCAGTGAGGCTGGGGGCAGAGTATGTGAAGCAATAAAGGACACAAAGCTGTGGAAAAAGAGTGAAGCCAGACTATACCAGGCTGAGAACTTGGATTTTGTTTCATAAGCAATGGAGAACCATTCAACATTGTTTTGCTTACCCATGAAAACAACACATCTCAATTATTTAATATCCCCTATGAAACATGTAACTGGATCCTAGTATAAAGCAGACGGCTTTCATTATAGTTGTGGTAGCCCATTTTGAGAGCTGGGAATGGGATCTGGTGTGCTGTCTCCTGAGACTGCAAATTCTGGTCTCTGGTGGGAGAAGCTGCAGTTCTAAGGTCCCATGCCCACCTTACCCTCCTCCCCTCTGCACAATCTTTCTCCCTCACCCTTTTCTTCCCAGTGATTTTGGCAGAGATGTACAACATTTGCACACAAGAATGTTCTTTCACTCTCGTTCACTACCTTCACCATCATTGTCATCAGAATACTTGGAACACTGGAGATGCTACAGAGGGCATCAGCCAGTACTGTGCTATTCATGTGAATAGTCTACTTTCTTCATCAAAAGCATTCAGGAACAGGAACATTTATAAATTTTTGATGCCACAGAAAACACATGAATATTGACCTGTTAAGTCTGTATATGGATTATTCTATTATGTCTGGACTGAGTCTGCTCAGTGAGGAGGCTATTGTGCCCACCTGGGAATGAACTGATGTGGGGGTCATGGCAGCTGTGTCTGGAAGCTCTGCCATGTGTGGCAGCTGGAGTGCTTCAGCTGTGTTCTTCCAGTGTCCCCTGGCCCACTAACCCACAGACAAATGCAACTCCTATGCTTTCCCACACAAGGGAAGCAAATGTGGCTTCATGCTGGAAAGGTAAACAAATCCACACTGAGCCACCATCAAGTCTTGTAGGGTCATGGTATAGTGACAGTAGTCTCAGCCAGGGGCCACCTTCCTGTCACCATTGCTGAAAGCTGCCTGCTTTGAATCTTGTGACTATTGATGGCTGTGTTGTTAGAATGACGGCCAGGGCCTACAGCTCCTGGATCTACTGTTCAGGCAACTGGGGTGAGGGAGGAGGCCACAGCTATCCCAGCAGATGTACACATCAAGGCCAGGAAATTCTGAGAACATGCAGCCCTTGTATCCCAGCCAGTGAGGACAGTATGGGCCACTGTGCTCAGGGGCCAAGGCTGAATGCTGCTGCCTCTTGGAAGCCACCCAGGCTGGAGAGCCAGGCAGCTGAGGTTGGGTATCCTGACAGCAAGGCCTGCTTTGCCTTTGGATTCTTCCTTCTAACCTTTCACTGGGACCTGCCTGCCCTTGGGCGGCTGGAGAAACAGCTCATCTCCCCTTGCTCTCTTTCCCACACCCAAGAAGAGCCTGGGAGAGAAGACAAGGTGGCTCATATGCATCATGTGGGGCCGGAGGGAAGGGGATGGAGCAGTTCCAGGTGTGGCATCCATTGGAAGATTTCTCTAGTGAAACTTTGTGCTGTGGGCTGCAAAGTCCCCAGAGCCTCCTGGAGCAGTTTAGCACAGACCATGAAGATGACCATAGCTATTTCCAGTTTGAGTCATGGCCTTAGAAGCTTGTGCTGTGACCACTCTTCTTGACCCAAGCCTTAGCTAAATTTCTGTCCTGCCCTTGGTAAGGCTGGTACAGTCTCCACCCCTTAGTTCATGACACAGAGTGCATGTAATACTTGTAATACAGGCAGGGGAGGGTAGAGGGAGAGGGAGACAGAGAATCCGAAACAGGGTCCAGGCTCCAAGCTGTCAGCACAGAGCCTAATGTGGGGCTTGAATTCATGAACTGCGAGATCATGACCTGAGCTGAAGTCAGACACCCAACTGACTGAGCCACCCAAGCACCCCAGGAAGGTATTTTATTCTGATACCTCTTCTCTTCACTTATAGGTAGCCACCATCTTGCTCTGTACTGATATGACCTCTTCCTTATGCACACAAGGTGAGAGAGGGAGCAAGCTCTCTGTGTCTCTTCTTTTCTTTTAATTTAATTTTTTATTTTTTTAAATTTACATCCAAATTAGCATCTAGTGCAACAATGATTTCAGGAGTAGATCCCTTAATGCTCCTTACCCATTTAGCCCATCCCCCCTCCCACAACCCCTCCAGCAACCCTCAGTTTGTTCTCCATATTTATGAGTCTCTTCTGTTTTGTCCCCCCTCCCTGTTTTTATATTATTTTTGTTTCCCTTCCCTTATGTTCATCTGTTTTGTCTCTTAAAGTCCTCATATGAGTGAAGTCATATGCTTTTTGTCTTTCTCTGACTTTATCTGATATGTCATTTGCAAATATCTTCTCCCATTCTGTCAGTTGCCTTTTAGTTTTGCTGATTGTTTCCTTCTTACTAAGGCATTACTCCCATTATGGGGGTCCCAATCTTATGACCTCATCTGAACCTAAGTGCCTCCCAAGGGCACCACCTTCAAATACTATCACTTTGGGAGAGGGTAGGGGGTTAATATATGAATTTGATGGGGATACATTCAGTCCATACCACCCTGGTAGAGATCAGGTTTCCTATGGGTGTGAGGCCTCATGTGCCCCCTTTAACTTGTCATTGAAGACTGAGGGTTTCCTTTGCCTTATTCCAGCAATGACTCTTTATCTTAAGACAGATATTAAAGGCTCAGGATGACTTCTGATAAGGTTATCCAAGTGCCCCCTCCCCTCTCCTCTCATCTTCTGTGCAGACAGCTGGGAACATGCTCTCCTTGGTGTTTGGCCAGTGAACAAATCACTTTTCCTCCAAGGTGTCATCCCTGGAAGAAAAGCTATAGTCAAGAGAGAAGGAACATGCATGCAGAGCATCCAGGCTGACCCTTGAGGTGAAGCAGAGCATGGGCTACATGCAATGGGTAACCTCTATGCCCACTGTTTTGGGCCTGGTGGGCCTGTGGATGCCCTTGGCATCAATGAAAGAGCCATCAGCCTTGGCAAATGTGGCAGGGAGCTGAAGCATACATGAGGGACCCAACTCTAGGAAATGAGCCTGGTACCAGGATCCTGGTACCAATTAAGTCAGTACCATTTTTAGGTTCCAAAAATTAGTCATAAGTTCACAGAGTTGCAACGAAAGACAATTTTTATTAAGCATTGGAATTGTGATTATTTCAGTACAAAGCGCCTGTGTTAATCTGATCGCAGCTTCCCACAGTTGGAATGCCATTCCCTTGGGTTTCCCAAACATGACTGTGGAGGAGATGCAGGGCCTGGTCATCAAGGCCAAGGCTTTGGCTTGTGGCTTAAGACAGAACAACTTCTTACTAGATTGAAAACCATGCTGGAAAATGTTTCTTGGCAGAAAAAAGGTATTCTAACTTGCAGCCTCTGCAACATGCCTGCCCATGGTAGAATAGGTGTGTGAAAGGTCAAGCAGGGTAGGTGGGGACAGTGGTCTCCTGCTGTGGCCTGGCTACTGTCACATATTAGCACACTAGGGATCACAGGCTGCCGCTGAAACACAACTTCCAAGAAACAGGTTGTGCTCAACAATCCCAAACAGAACTTATCAAGAAAGAAAAGAAAGTACCCACCCCATTCTTCAACCCCTACTCCAAGGGATTCTGTAAGCCTTGGAGTTCCCCTGGCCATGCAGGCCTCATTGGTCTGTCTGTCCCTCTTCTCTCAAGGTTCAGTATGAAAATCCCACTGGTGTTCATCCAAGCTGGACTGTTCTGCAGACATGAAATAGTTGATTTGGCCTGGTGTTAATTCATCATGGTCCTGGAAAGCCTCTGAATCTGGAGATCCCTGGCTTCCTACTTCAGTAGCCGGCACCTGCTAAGAAAAAGGCGGACAAGGTGAGAAGCTCCCTTTAGTTCAAGTCAGCAAGCTACTGAGAAATATCTTTGGAACACACGCCTACAAGGTGCTGCTAGAAAGTGCAGCTGGGGAAAACGGGGTTCCTCTCCACTTTCATGTTTCAACAGCATCTTGCCTGAAAGACCAGCAGAAGTAGCACTGGGCTCTCCCAAAGTTGTCTTAATGCCTAAGGCTACTGAGTTCTGTGTCTGGCCCTCCCTAGCCCAGCTTCTCTGCCAGTCATGGCTAGCTGAAGGCTTGGAAGGTCTCTTTCGGCCCCTACCCTTGGACCTTGCTATTACTCTGCTCAGACTAAGTAACTTCATTGCTAAGCCTCACTTACCAGTGAGGTACTTGGCCCACTTGAACAATGCGATGGGAAAGGTAACAACAACCCACTCTAAGTTGTATAGTGGGGACAAGGGGCAGACACAAAAGTGGTATTACAGAGTAGGCTGGGGGAGCCTTTTCTGTTTGAGGAGGAAGGATCCCTTGGGTTGGGTTTTGAGGGTGATGTAAGATTTCAAGAAGTACAACCAAAGGGGTGGAAGAGAATACAGAAGAACAGACAGAGCAGGGCTGGGCTATGGGAAGAAAGATGGATATGCTTGGGGACTTGGGGACAGGGAGTGCCCAGAGGACAGTGGAAATGAGTCAAGGCAGGGTGTGGGGAGCCCCTGAAGTCTTGTGGACAAGGAAGCTCCCACATGGTCCTGCCCTTGGCCATTCCACTGCATTCTCCCAACAACCTCCCAGGGGTCCTCCCTTCTCCACTTCCCTGGGATACCTGTTCAGTTTTGTCTCAGCTCGGCTTCTAAGGACCCATTCAGATGACAGTGCCTCAAAAGGAGACATGATGAAGGGTTTAACCAGAGTCTGGCTTGGTAACTCAACTACAGGGTCCACTGAGCATCTGGTCTCTTTGCATGAGAAGTCCCTCTCATGGATCAACTTTTCCGAGGACTGGCAGTCCAGTTGGTCCAGGTGTGTATGTGAAAATAATCACACTTTAGCCATTTAAAATAACCAAACTCCCTCATCCTGCCTTGGCCTATTGTTTTTTTCCTCTTCTTGTTCTTGATAGTTTTGAAAATCAGAGGTTAGACTCCATCAAGGTTTCTAAATCCAGAATCAAAACACCTTTATAAGTGCTTTTAGTCATATTGAGAATTTATGGTCCCAAGGGGCTTTCTGGGAGTATATCTGGGAGCAAAATCCAATATGTGACTGCCATCTGGACCAGCTGCTAACACTGCCCTGGAAACATGACTATTACAGATGGTCCCCAAAGTGGGGTCTGTCCTGCCAAATATGGAGCACCCTGTGGATGAATACCAAGTACATTCCATAGAAGAACCCTTGTTTATTTTCAGTACAAGGAAACATACTCACACTAGGCTTTGGACTTTGTACAAGAGAACTAAAGATCCACAGGTTCAGAAAGGGGCCTGGACTCTGGCAATGATTTCAGCATATGGCATGACTCACTTTGCCCAGGTAACATATGTTTAAGAAATTTCCATGTGATATTGCATTTAATATACATGAGGACAGCTCACTTTTTCATGGAACCCTGAAGAAAATCTTTTTACTCAGCAGTGCCTGCCACCACCATGTGAGTAACCACCCTCAAATTTACTGAGCTTTGAAGCCTGGATTTCACACAGATAGCATACTCTTGTTGTGTGTGCCTTTTGGGGAAAAGACCCAGCCTCCATACAGAACCCCTGACCTGGGCTGGGGAGGAGAGGAGAAAGGAATGGTATACCTGGGCCCAGGTGGCTTGGTCCTGCATAGTGGCCTGCTCACTGGAAGGATAAGTATTCACTTGGAAGTAAATGTGATACTGTGGATCTGGTGGCTGTTGCCAAAGTTGAATGTAATCCTGCGAGGTCTCCAGGGTGACTCAGTTTGAGTCAGAATTTATGGGAGACTCAGAAAAGCTGGTAGAGGAACCTGTCTCAGAGCTGGGACTATACAGCAGTGGCAGCAGATTGATGGGGGAACCCCTGCTGGTCCTCAGAAAGAAAACTGAAAGAAACATGTTACAGTGACGTGGATCAGGAAACAATGATGACCCAGGAGCCATTGCCTTGCTCATCAGTAGGTGCTTATGGCACATTTCGTTTTGGTGGCTAAATCAGGATTCACTGGTTTGCACTCTCACTTTGCCTGAGTAAGATTCCATTTGCCACATTAAAGTGAATGTAAAGATTGAGATGAATTAGTCTTTTGTCTCAAGTAGTTTTATTTGTTTTACTTGGACAGTCCTGGCTCTGCCACATGCCTTAATGCAAGTTGCTTTACCCACCCAAAGTCAGTGCCTTGCCCTTTGTCACTGAAGGAGCTGGTAGCTGGATGGGGGTGCCAGGCCAGTTCCTCATTGCAAGTCCAGCGCTCTCTCTAAAATGCTATGTCTGGGGTTCTTGGGATAAATAGGGACTTCCGAATCTGTACTTTCCACAACTTCCTCAAGTGGATTCTGATGATCAGGCCAGTGCAAAACATGGCACTAACCCACCTACCCCACATATCAGGGTCACTGATTCTACAGGAAGGCCCAGAAGGAAATCTGGAGCTCTGGGAGGCTCACACAGAGAACTGGCATTCATCAAAAATATTTATTGGGCATCAAGCATGTGCTATATACAACCCCTTCATTGCTGAGCAAAGCCTTCTCTTTCTGGAATTTGGGGCCACAGACTATCACTGAACAAAAAATGTGTTCATGTCCTCATACTGCCTCCAGGGCTTAGTCCTTCTGTGATGTTAGCTCTTTGGAATCCATTGGCCATCAAGCAAATGTTTCATACCCACTTCTCTCCCACAGATTGCCAATCCATGGGGACCCCTTCATCTGGTCTGTTGTGATCACCAGATCCCAGTGAAGTGGGAGAAGAAAACTGAGAGCCCAGAAGTTATTCAGATATGGGCACTCAAGGCTTCCCTATAAGATACCCTGTGCCATGAGTCTGGGCTTGTGTGGATGAAGCCAAGAGATTTTGAGATTTGCATGCTAATTCCCTAGCTTGGGGGTGTACTCATCTAGGCCTTCTATTTTCATGGATACTCCTCTGTTCCATCAATGCATGCTTGGCCACACACTGTGAACACAGAGGTAGGGAACCAGTGGCCACAGAGCAAGATGGGTGGGAGCATGCTGCTTTTGATGAGGGCGCTTTTGGTGTCCCGTGGACAAGTCACTCATGGTTTTAGGCATGGCGCCCAGTCACGAGGGGAAAGCAGGGATCTTAGCCACTGCCACCGTCCCATGCACTTCTTCCCTCTGACTGTCATCTTTGAGGCCCCCAAGGTTTTCATCTTGACAGTTGTCAGGGGGATGTTGTCCAGCCATTAACTGGACAGGAACAACGACGGGCTGGTTCTGCATAAATGTAACAAGGTCATCACAGAGGGGCACAGCCATGCCAGCCTGGTTTAGCAGGCGTATTTGCAGCATCTGGTTTCCCACAGGATCTGCTGCTACAGGTATTGTTCCTGCCCCTGCACATGCTGCATCCAAAGGAAAGAGATGACAGTACCTCAGTGTCTGCAAGAGCCCCCTGGAGATTGCTGGAATGCTCCCCCTCTGTTCTCCTGAAGCAGAAGATGACTGGCCCTGCATCTCTGGGCTTGGTCTGGTGCTATCTTACTTGTTTGCTAAGGCACTAGTTGCAGTCATGCTCTTGGCTAAATAAGCTACAATTCAGAACATATGTACATGTATGTGTGGATGTGTGTCCAGGTCTAGTTAGTCAAGATTTTTTTTTTATCTCAGGTAAATGAACTGCAACCAAGTAGCCACTACACCCTCAGGAGAACCAGGTGAGCCCCAATTTTCATGAAAGTCAAATCTCCTTTCAGCTACATAGTTAAAACAGCCTTTCCCTACTTGGTTGGAGGCATCACAAGGCTCCTCAAGCTCCTCAGGGAATTTGAAATAGTGGGAAGATGAACCACAGGAAAGGCTCGTGTCCTTGAAATCTGGGAAGGGCCCCTCCATTTGCTCAGCGCGCGGTTTCTTGGGCACTGGCTCCAAAGACTGGGGCTCAGGACAGTGAAGGTGGTGTGAGGTGGTTGGCTGCATCTGTAAGGATTTGTAATGTATCACAAAGGTCTTATTCAGGAGCCACACCTTTCCTCAGGGCATGGAGTGACAGTGCCTTCAGGTAGGCTCACAGGAAGCCCTGATTGTATATAAGGCCGTCTGCCACTGCCAGAGCCCAGCTGGGCCCATTTCAGCCACTGCAGCCAAGAGACAAAGAACAAAGCCAGATGTCACTGCTGAATACTACTCCAAATGTCCCATGCTGTCCTGGAGCAGCTGCTGTCACTACTAGCAGGCCCTACTAACTCCTTGAAAACTATCAAGGTCCCTTTCTCCTCTCCATTTTGCCTCTTACTTACATGGAACTGGCCTCTGATCTGAAAGCCGGAATCCTCTATTCTCCGAAGCTGCTCCTTCATCATTTCCAGTGCGTCTTGCAGGCTTCTGATCTCAGCCTGCAGCATTCGAGTCTTTTCTTCCAGCTGCTCCCTAAACTTCCTCATCAGCCCCAGCTCTCGTTTGTTGATGTACAATGCAATTGACGGTAGTGGTTCTAATAGCTGTGGGGAGGAATTGCTTGTGGTTAATAGATAGGGACACCAGGTTCTCCAAAGCCTACCATATTGCTTTATTTCCAAGTTTTTAAAAACTGAGAATGTGAATGATGTCACTCCACTCCCAATTTCATTCGTTACTAGAAAGTCTGAAGAAATGGTTACAGAATCCAGGATTTCTAGATCAGAAATGGATCATGGGAATCATTTAGTCAGATTTTTTGCCTCAAAACATAAAGCTGTGGAATTGGCCCCAAAGTGTGAAGCAACCTGCCCGAAGTCCTTAGTGGAAGACTCAGAATGCAGTGAGTCATATCACAGATAAGGCATGTGGGAAACATCTATCAGATGCCCCTGTTGGCAATGTGGTAAGAGGAACGGTCAACTTGCACTTCCTTTGTTCCAGGTGCTCTTATAAGCACTACAAAGAAATCCACAGATCTGACCTTCACAATGTTCTCTAAAGTAAGTGCTGTCCATACAGTTATAGTAGAGGTAACAGGGGCCTGAAACAGACCAGAGGAAGGACACATACAAATGAAGGGACATATTTGAGAGAATTTAATAAAGTGTACATGGCTTCTCAACTAGCTAGCTAAGGGGGCAGGAAAGAGGCGGGGTTCTTGGAAAAAAGCTATCTGTGAAAGCTATCATTCGCCTGATCTGGGCTATATATTGTGTGTATAAACAAGATGAGAGAGCCACAGTGTCAGTATTAATGATGAGAAGGTACATACGGATGCGACTACTAGAAAACAAAAACAAAAGTCTGTTCTGTGGCCTTCTATTCTATACTGTGGCCTTAAACCCCTTTATGGCTAATGGAAGCACACAGCTGAATTATTAAAGAGAGACAGAGGAAAATACATGCAAGTTGTTTTTCTCACTTGGAATAAAAAATCATATATGTATTTTTAAGCCATTGAAAATTGTCCAATTGTCCTTTTTTTGTTATATAGTATATAGATCTTCATATAAGAAATCAGGCATTCAGTACACCTGGGTGGTTCAGTCAGCTAAGCATCCAACTTTGACTCAGGTCATGATCTCATGGTTCATGGGTTCTAGCCCCATGTTGGGCTCTGTGCTGACAGCTCAGAGCCTGGAGTCTGCTTCAGATTCTGTGTCTCCCTCTCTCTCACCACCCACCCCCCCCCCACCACACATGCTCTAATTCTCTTTCAAAAATATATAAATATTTAAAAAAAAGAAAGCAGGCTTTCAACAAACAAATGAAATGAAATGAAATGAAATAAAATAAAAAGTCTAAACTCAAGACTGGAAGCGACAAACCTTATAGGTTATCACATCCACACTCCCATTCTCCAAGCAGGAATCTTTTCTTTGCTGTCTTTGGTAGATGAGCTACCAAGCCTGTCTCAAACTTTTCTGTTGAAGGTGAGGAAGCTCACCACCTGGGGAGGTAACCTAACTCATCTAAGAAAGGCTTTTTTCAGAGGAATGGAAAGTTGCCAGTCCTGAGCTGCTAGCTCTCCACCCTAGTTTGATCCACTGGAGACTTGTCTTCCACTTCAGTAACATGATGGCTATGCAGCTACTTGGATCAGGCTGTCCTGTCCCTTCCCAGCCTCCCTTCTCCAATGCCTTCCACTGTGACTACCTCCCACTACTGACAATATGACATTTTTCAGCCTTCCTCCATCCTGTCTCCATCTTCTGGCTACATTCCAGCCTGTCAATCCATGGCACCCCAAAATAAGCCCAATAAGCCCATGTACCACATGCAGAACTGCATTATGCACACTCAAGGCTGGTTATTTTGACTATTTTAAACAAATATTATATTGAAAGTTTAGTTATAAATTCAAAGCAGAAGAGAAACGTCAACAGTGGAAGGGGAACCACAGCATTTTGGCATAATAAAGACATAAATAAGGACAAAATGGATTTATACAGAAATTTTCTTTTAAATTGTTCAAAAATTTTTCATAGCAGTCCAAAAATCCCTGCAAGGCAAGCAGACCATCTCAAGATAGAGAAACTGATATGCAGGGATGTGCCAAAGTCACTGCACACTGTCTTCTATCCCTCAGTTCTTCTCATTACAATAGGGAGTGACTCATCTTAGGCTTCATAATTAATGCACACAATTCCATGTAACAAACCATAAACTCATTACCTTGCCTACCAATCCTGATTTTAATAATCTTGTCTATTATAAAAGATGATTGTCCAAATCTGTCATTATGTACACAAATTTGAGGACAGAAGAGCAACAGAGTAGTTAATCCAAATGTATTGGTTTAGCCTCAGACCATACATCAATGTTGACATTTGAAGGTTGGCTACATCTAACATTCTGAAAGGCATGCTTCTAACCTAACAAAAATTCCATTGGAGAAACCTAGCTTGTGGTGGGGAGGTGCTGCTATGTAAGCAGGAAAGTCATCTTTCTTGGAGATGGTTAGCATCCCCTCACAGGTGATAAGGAACAGTGCTTTAAAGTACTGCCTTTCCCAAGGGAATTAAAATCAAAAGTGAACTATTGGGACCTCATCAAGATAAAAAGCTTCTGTACAGCAAAGGAAACAATCAATAAAACTAAAAGGCAACTGATGGAATGGGAAAAGATATTTGCAAATGACATATCGGATAAAAGGCTAGTATCTAAAATCTATAAAGAACTCACCAAACTCCACACCTGAAAAACAAATAATCCAGTGAAGAAATGGGTAGAAGACATGAATAGAAACTTTTCCAAAGAAGACATCCGGATGGCCAACAGACACATGAAAAGATGCTCAATGTCACTCCTCATCAGGGAAATACAAATCAAAACCACACTCAGATACCATTTTGTGTCAGTCAGAGTGGCTAAAATGAACAAATCAGGAGACTATAGATGCTGGCGAGGATGTGGAGAAACGGGAACCCTCTTGCACTGCTGGTGGGAATGCAAAATGATGCAGCCACTCTGGAAAACAGTGTGGAGGTTCCTCAAAAAATGAAAAATATAACTACCCTATGACCCAGCAATAGCACTGCTAGAAATCTACCCAAAAGATACAGGAGTGCTGATGCATAGGGGCACATGTACCCCAATGCTTATAGCAGCACTTTCAACAAGAGCCAAATTATGGAAAGAGCCCAAATGTCCATCGATGGATGAATGGATAAAGAAGATGTGGTTTATATATACAATGGAATACTACTTGGCAATGAGAAAGAATGAAATCTGGCCCTTTGCAGCAATGTGGATGGAACTGGAGGGTATTATGCTAAGTGAAATAAGCCAGGCAGAGTAAGACAGATACCATATGTTTTCACTCATATGTGGATCTTGAGAAACATAACAGAAGACCAGGGGGGAGAAGAAGAGGGGAAAAAAGTTACAGAGAGGAAGGGAGGCAAACCATAAGAGACTCTTAAGGACTGAGAACAAACTAAGGGTAGATGGGGGTGGGGGATAGGGGAAAGTGGGTTATGGGCAGGGAGGAGGGCACTTGTTGGGATGAGCAATGGGTGTTGTATGGAAACCAATTTGACAATAAATTATATTTTAAGAATGTTTAAAAATAAAATAAAATAAAATGTAATAAAGTAAAATAAAATAAAATACTGCCTTTTCTTAGTGGATAACCTTCCCATTTGGCCCAAACTTTCTCTCAAGCACAAGGTGTCTTTGCATATTTCACATTAAGAAAGGAACGGAGATTTGGTTTTACTTAGAGAATCTTCAATCTCCCTATTTTCTAGGGTCTACTGGATTCTCAGCAGAATAGGAAAATCCAGTATGACAGAAATGGTGATACAGTTAAAAAATAATAATATGCTTTCTGCAAAATGAACCTGAGCACAAGAGTGGAAATTCAGGGTTTTGCAGGGTTAGTGGTCCAGACAAATACATGGAGCAAGACTCCCACAGGTACCTCATCACTGATGCCACCAGCCACACTGAAGGATGAGAGGGCCTCCTGCTCCACCTGGTCTAGCTGGTCCTCCTCCTCCACCTCTGCTCGCTCCACCTCTTCTTCTTCGTCTACTTGTTCCACCTCTTCCATCTCATCAATCTGACCCATCTTTTCCACCTCGTCCACCTGTTGCACCTCATCCATATCATCCACCTGTTCCACGTCAGGTTCGAATTCAAAGCTCTGCAAAGATGATGTAGCTGAAAGAAAGCACAGTGGCATTCATGACCAAGAAAGCAGAAGTACCAACATTATCAAAGATTTACTGTTTTCTCTTTATTTCCCCTTTTAAGTCATAAAAACAGGAGTGTCCAGTTTTATTCTATGTTAAGGATCAGATGTGCCAGGTACCAGGAGTAAGTCAGAGCATTACTTAAAAATCTGTTCATATTTGATAATGGGATGGAGAACCATCTATCATGCTAATGGCCAACAAAAGAAAGCCGGAGTAGCCATAACTTATATCAGACAATTTAGACTTCAAAATAAAGACTGTATCAGGAGATGCAGAAGGGCATTATATCATAATCAAGGGGTCTATCCATGAAGAAGACCTAACAATTGTAAACATTCATGTGCCAAATGTGAGAGCACCCAAATACATAAATCAATTAATCACAAACATAAAGAAACTCATCAACAGTAATACCATAATAGTAGGAGACTTCAACACCCCACTCACAGCAATGGACAGATCATCTAACCAAAAAATCAACAAGGAAACAAGGGCTTTGAATGACACACTGGACCAGATGGACTTAACAGATATATTCAGAATATTTCATCCTAAAGCAGCAGAATATACATGGAATGCTCTCCAGAATAGACCATATACTGGAGCACAAATCAGCCCTAAGTAAGTACAAAAAGATCAAGATCATACCGTGCATATTTTCAGACCACAATGCTATGAAACTCAAAATCAACCGCAAGAAAAAATTTGGAAAGGTAACAAATACTTGGAGACTGAAGATCATCCTACTAAAGAACGAATGGGCTAACCAAGAAGTTAAAGAGGAAATTAAAAAGTATGTGGAAGTCAATGAAAATGATAACACCACAACCCAAAACCTCTGGGACGCAGCAAAGGCGGTCATAAGAGGAAAGTATATAGCAATCCAGGCCTTCCTAAAGAAGGAAGAAAGAGCTCAGATACACAACCTAACCTTACACCTTAAGGAGCTGGAAAAAGAACAGCAAATAAAACCCAAAACCAGCAGAAGACAGGAAATAATAAAGATTAGAGCAGAAATCGAAACCAAAAAAACACAGTAGAACAGATTAATGAAACCAGAAGCTGGTTTTTCAAAGAATTAACAAAATTGATAAACCATTAGCCAGTTTGATCAAAAGGAAAAAGGAAAGGACCCAAATAAATAAAATCAATAATGAAAGAGGAAAGATCACAACCAACACAGCAGAAATAAAAACAATAATAAGAGAATATTATGAGCAATTATATGCCAATAAAATGGGCAATCTGGAAGAAATGAACAAATTCCTAGAAACATATACACTACCAAAATGGAAACAGGAAGAAATAGAAAATTTGAACAGACCCATAACCAGTAAGGAAATTGAATTAGTAATCAAAAATCTGCCAAAAAACAAGAGTCCAGGGCCAGATGGCTTTCCAGGGGAATTCTACCAAACATTTAAGGAAGAGTTAACACCTATTCTCTTGAAGCTTTTCCAAAAAATAGAAATGGAAGGAAAACTTCCAAACTCTTCCTATGAAGCCACCATTACCTTGATTCCAAAACCAGACAGAGACACCACCAAAAAGGAGAACTATAGACCAATTTCCCTGATGAACATGGATGCAAAAATCCTCCACAAGATATTAGCCAATTGGCTCCAACAATACATCAAAAAATTATTCACCACGACCAAGTGAGATTTATACCTGGGATACAGGGCTGGTTCAATATCCACAAAACAATTAACGTGATTCACCACATCAATAAAAGAAAGGACAAGAACCATATGATCCTCTCAATAGATGCAGAGAAAGCATTTGACAAAATACAGCATCCTTTCTTGATAAAAACCCTCAAGAAGGTAGGGATAGAAGGAGCGTACCTCGAGATCATAAAAGCCATGTATGAACAACCGAACACTAATATCATCCTCAATGGAAAAACTGAGAGCTTTCCCCCTAAGGTCAGGAACAAGACAGGGATGTCCACTCTCACCACTGTTGCTCAACATACTATTGGAAGTCTTATCCTCTGCAACCAGACAACACAAAGAAATAAAAGGCATCCAAATTGGCCAGGAGGAGGTCAAACTTTCACTCTTAGCACATGACATGATACTCTATATGGAAACCCAAAAGATTCCACCAAAAATCTGCTAGAATTGATTCATGAATTCAGCAAAGTTGCAGGATATAAAATCAATGCACAGAAATCAGATGCACTCCTATACACCAATAATGAAGTGACAGAGAAATCAAGGAATCAATCCCATTTACAGTTGCACACACAAAAAAAAACCATAAAATACCTAGGAATAAATCTAACCAAACAGGTGAAAAATCTATACACTGAAAACTATAGAAAGGTTATGAAAGAAATTGAAGAAGACACAAAAAAGAAAAAAATAGAAAAAGATTCCATGCTCCTGTATACGAAGAACAAATATTGTTAAAATGTCGATACTACCCAAAGCAATCTACATATTCAATGCAATCCCTATCAAAATAACACCAGCATTCTTCACAGAGGTAGAACAAACAATCCTAAAATTTGTATGGAACCAGAAAAGACCCTGAATAGCCAAAGCAATCTTCAAAAAGAAAATGAAAGCAGGAGGCATCACAATCCCAGACTTCAAGCTATAGTGCAAAGCTGTAATCATCAAGACAGTATGGTACTGGCACAAGAACAGACACTCAGATCAATGGAACAGAATAGAGAACCCAGAAATGGACCCACAAACGTATGGCCAACTAATCTTTGTCAAAGCAGGAATGAATATCCAATGGAATAAAGACAGTCTCTTCAGCAAGTGGTGCTGGGAAAACTGGACAGCGACGTGCAGAAGAATGAACCTGGACCACTTTCCTACCCCATACACAAAAACAAACTCAAAATGGATGAAAGACCTCAATGTAAGACAGGAAGCCATCAAAATCCTTGAGGAGAAAGCAGGCAAAAACTCTTTGATCTTGGCCACAGCGACTTCTTACTCAACACGTCTCCGGAGGCAAGGGAAACAAAAGCAAAAAATGAACTACTGGGATCTCATCAAAATAAAAAGCTTCTGCACAGCGAAGGAAACAATCAGCAAAACTAAAAGGCAACTGACAGAATGGGAGAAGATATTTGCAAATGACATATCAGATAAAGGGTTAGTATCCAAAATCTATAAAGAACTTATCAAACTCAACACCCAAAAAACAAATAATCCAGTGAAGAAATGGGCAAAAGACATGAATAGACACTTCTCCAAAGAACACATCCAGATGGCCAACCTACACATGAAAAAATGCTCAACATCACTCATCATCAGGGAGATACACATCAAAACCACCAGGAGATACCACCCGACACTTGTCAGAATGGCTAACATTATCAACTCAGGCAACAACAGATGTTGGCGAGGATGCGGAGAAAGAGGATCTCTTTTGCATTGTTGGTGGGAATGCAAGCTGGTGCAGCCACTCTGGAAAACAGTATGGAGGTTCCTCAAAAAACTAAAAATAGAACTACCCTACGACCCAGCAATCACACTATTAGGCATTTATCCAAGGGATACAGGTGTGCTGTTTTGAAGGGAGACATGCACCCCCATGTTTATAGCAGCACTATAAACAATAGCCAAAGTATGGGAAGAGCCCAAATGTCCATGGATGGATGAATGGATAAAGAAGATGTAGTATATATATACAATAGAGTATTACTTGGCGACCAAAAAGAATGAAATCTTGTCATTTGCAACTACATGGATGGAACTGGAGGGCATTATGCTAAGTGAAACTAGAGAAAGACAAAAAACATATGACTTCACTCATATGAAGACTTTAAGAGACAAAACAGATGAATATAAGGGAAGGGGAACAAAAATAATATAAAAACAGGGAGGGGGGACAAAACAGAAGAGACTCATAAATATGGAGAACAAACTGAGGGTTACGGGAGGGGTGTGGAAGGGGGGATGGGCTAAATGGGTAAGGGGCACTAAGGAATCTACTCCTGAAATCATTGTTGCACTAGATGCTAATCTGGTTGTAAATTAAAAAAATAATAATAAGACAAGTTAAAATTAAAAAAAAAACAAAAAAATCTGTTCATATTTGAAAATAAATAAAAAGGAAGTAGTGTCTGACTTTTCCTCTACCCACCCATGCATAAGTGGGTAGGTACCCAAACCATTCGTGTTGAGTGTCTTTTCATTATAAAAATTTTTTTGGCTGTGCTTCTGAAAATTCGTACCTTCCAACTGATAATACCAAATTAAACGTAATGAACAACAACTTCAAAAAGATATGTTCTCCAGAATGTGGGGATCTCAGGAGTGCTTGAATTGCCGGTGGAGGTGTTGAGAAAGATTCTCCTTCAACAGCCCCAAAAGCAAAGTGGAGAATGTTATTTGAAGAATGCAAAATGGCAGTCATTTTGGGATACAGTTTGGTAGTTTCTTTTACACACATTTTCCATATGACCCAGCTGTCCCACTCCTAGGAATTTAATGAAGTCAATTGAACATTTGTATTTCCACAAAAAACCCTCTATGCAAATGTTTATAGTAGTTTTACTTATAATCACTGAAAATGTGGAAATAACCCAGATGTCTTTCTGCAGATTAATGGATTTTTAAACAAATAACTATGGTGCATGCATAAGATGCAGTACTACTAAGCAAGGAAAGAGGATTGAACCATTGATTCATGAAACATGGATGAATCTTATATGCATTTTGTTAACAAAGCCAGACCAAAAAGGTAAGGCACTATATGATTCCATTTACAGGACATTCTGGAAAAAGGAAAACAGAGAAGGAATACAGATCAATGGTTGCCAGAGGAGGAGGACAGAGCTGGAGTTCAAAGAGACAACACTAAGGAATATGGGGATGACAGAACTGTTCTGTTGGGTAATGTGGTAGCAGATACAGGACTCCTGGCCTTTGTCAAACCCATAGAAGCATACATCTCAAAGAGTGTGTGCAAATTTAAAACTAAATTTGCTCTTATATGTTTTAGAAATCACAATCATGGGTTCATGGTCTTCCCCTTCTCTAAATCAATTTTTTAAAGGACTTTTTAAACAAAGTTTGAAATTGGCAGCAATAATGTCAAAGTCATTAATTAGAATATTTTAAAAATATATGTATTAGTTCTATATGTGAAGATTCCCAAATTCAAATACTCTATGCTAAGCTCAGCAAATTAGACATGATCTGTATTATGCATCCAGCACTGCTTTAAGTTTTGTACTTTTTATACAACTATATTTATGAAATTTCTTTAATACCAAAACTTACATTATAAATATTACTGTTTCTGAGAGACTATCCTTTTTGGTCTTTACTAAAAGTTCTTCTTATAGTACATTTTTTAAAAAAAGAGGTTTCTTTGGATTGCAATCCCTATGGCACAGTCTTCACTAAGACTGCATAAGAGATAAGATGCTACTCCTCCAAGGACTGGGATCTAG
This sequence comes from Felis catus, assembly GCF_018350175.1. Taxonomy (NCBI): domain Eukaryota; kingdom Metazoa; phylum Chordata; class Mammalia; order Carnivora; family Felidae; genus Felis; species Felis catus. Next base: position 123,714,804 of record NC_058386.1, on the reverse strand, counting down.
CATCAATCTTTAGAATATTACATTTTAATGGGACAGAATAATACCATTCTCCAGCACTCAAACCACTGATGAAACATTCACTTTCACTGCTCTCAAATCATCATCTCAAAAAACTTACAGAAGATGAAGAAAGTTCACTCTTGAGATTTCACACCATTATAAACAGAACACTCTCTTCCTTTGAAAAGCCATAACTACCCTGTGGGCCACTGTTTTTCTTCTGATAATCTCCATCCAAGTGTCCAAATGTACCTACCTGACGATTCAGGTATGCTTTCCATGGAAGATATGCTGGAGTCATAACATGTAGCAGACTCTATCCCACTTTCATGAACAGATTCCTGCAGTCCATACTTCTTGACTGTTATAAGATCAACTTGATCCTGGGAATTTCCAAAAGAGAAGATGACATTTCAGTTTGGAGAAAGAGATATATAAACAATAGGAAACACTGGCAGAACACAAACTTGGATGCATTTCACATCACAATTTCCAACATTGCTTCTATCAATTAAATACCTAAACAAAACCATCATTAAACATGTTCTTGAAAAACACTGCTGGAAGGTAATAACGAGGAGAGATTATGGGTGCAACGTGCTATACATTGTCAAAACTGAGAAAATAAACACAGTACAGATGTGCTTAAAGCACAAGCATAAGAGAAATGTGTGCCATCAAAGGCCATGGCAAAAAAAATACACACCTCTCAGAGGTGTTGGTAGGATGCTGATGTGACTGTGGGAGAAGGGCACCACCACCACTAGCAGGGCCATTTCTCCAGAGGTCCTGCACATACAGCCTGTACTGACTGCAAGGAAAGGTCAGTTGAGGCTGATTAACGACTACTTCTAATCTGCATTTAAGCCATGAAGTAGGCTTAAATGCACATTACACTTGGAAGTATTATTAGCAAAAGCATCTTTACTCTGTGTACTAGTAGCACAGAGATGGAAATGGCCCTGGAGAGCTTCTAGTGAAACCTCCCCATTTGATAGTGTCAAAGAAGAGAAGGTCATACAGCAAGTTAGTAGCAGAGTGAGAGGTAGAATCCAATGACTCCTTGGCACAAGAACAGACACTCAGATCAGTGGAACAGAATAGAGAACCCAGAAATGGACCCACAAACGTATGGCCAACTAATCTTTGACAAAGCAGGAATGAATATCCAATGGAATAAAGACAGTCTCTTCAGCAAGTGGTGCTGGGAAAACTGGACAGCGACATGCAGAAGAATGAACCTGGACCACTTTCTTACACCAGACACAAAAATAAACTAAAAATGGATGAAAGGCCTCAATGTAAGACAAGAAGCCATCAAAATCCTCGAGGAGAAAGCAGGCAAGAACCTCTTTGACCTGGGCCTCAGCAACTTCTTACTCAACACGTCTCCAGAGGCAAGGGAAACCAAAGCAAAAATGAACTACTGGGACCTCACCAAAATAAGAAATTTCAGCACAGCAAAGGAAATAATCAGCAAAACTTTTAAAAGGCAACCAATGGAATGGGAGATGATATTTGCAAATGACATATCAGATAAAGGGTTAGTATCCAAAATGTACAAAGAACTCATCAAACTCAACACCCCAAAAAACAAAGAATCCAGTGAAGAAATGGGCAAAGACATGAATAGACACTTCTCCAAAGAAGACATCCAGGTGGCCAACCAACACATGAAAAAATGCTCAACATCACTCCTCTTCAGGGAAATACAAATCAAAACCACAATGAGATACCACCTGACACCTGTCAGAATGGCTAACATTAACAACTCAGGCAACAAAAGATGTTGGCGAGGATGCAGAGAAAGAGGATCTCTTTTGCATTGTTGGTGGGAATGCAAGCTGGTGCAGCCACCCTGGAAAACAGTATGGAGGTTCCTTCAAAAAGTTAAAAGTAGAACTACCCTACAACCCAGCAATTGCACTACTAGGTATTTATTCAAGGGATACAGGTGTGCTGTTTCAAAAGGAGACATGCACCCCAATGTTTATAGCAGCACTATCGACAATAGCCAAAGTATGGAAAGAGCCCAAATGTCCATCGATGGATAAATGGAGAAAGAAGATGGGGTGTGTGTGTGTGTATATATAGATATTTAGATAGATAGATATATAATGGAGTATTTCTCGGCAATCAAAAAGAATGAAATCTTGCCATTTGCAGCTACGTGGATGGAACTGGAGGGTATTGTGCTAAGTGAAATTAGTCAGAGAAAGACAAGTATCATATGACTTCACTCATATGAGGACTGCACTCATATAAAACATGAACATAAGGGAAGGGAAGCAAAAATAATATGAAAACAAGGAGGGGGACAAAACAGAAGAGACTCAAATATGGAGAACAAGCAGAGGGTTGCTGGAGGGGTTGTGGGAGGGGGGATGGGCTAAATGGGTAAGGGGCATTAAGGAATCTACTCCTGAAATCATTGTTGCACTATATGCTAACTAACTTGGATGTAAATTTATAAAGTAATTAATTAAATTGAAAAAAAAGAAAGAGTAAAGTGGGAAGAATCACTTTTCCCAACTTTAAGACTTATTATATGGTTATAGTAACTGAGATGGTGTGGTTATTGGTAGAGGAAAGGCACACAAATCAATGAAACAGAATAGAGAACCCAGAAATAGACCCTCACAAATATACCCAAATTGATTTTTGACCAAGACGCAGAAGTAATTCCATGGAGTAAGGATGGACTTCCAAGGAACCACTGGAGCAACTGGACATCCATAGGCCAAAAAATGAACCTTGACCAAAGTCTGACACCTTATACAAAAATTAACTCACAGTGGATCATAGGCATAAATGTAAAACTCTTAGGAAAAAAAAAATAGAAGAGAAATCTCTCAGGACCTAGGGCCAGGCAAAAAAGCTCATACATATGACACAAAAACATGATCCATACAAGGACACATTGATAAATCAGACTTCATTAGAATTAAAAGCTTTTGCTTTCTGAAAGACTGTGTTAAGTAAGGGGATAAAAACGCAAGCTACAGTCTGGTAGAAAATAGTAACAAGCCACATACCTGAGAAAGGACAGGTATCTTGAACATATAAAGAACATGATAAATTGTCTTCTGTAGCTGCCCCAGTGTGCCTGTCCATCACACGCCCACTCGTGCGAGAACGTGGATTAAAGCCTCGCTTCACTGTGCTCCAAGTCCCTGCGTCCCTCCTTTGATTGTGTCGATGGGCTTATTTCTAACAGGAGGAAAGTCTTATCTCCAGCGGAAGCACAACACTGATTCCATTGAACTGGAAGTTAAGACTGCTGCCCGGCCGCTTTGGGCATTATTTGGAGGGCATTATCCTAAGTGACATTAGTCAGAGAAAGACAAAAAGCATATGACTTCACTCATATGAGGACTTTAAGAGACAAAACAGATGAACATAAGGGAAGGGAAACAAAAATAATATAAAAACAGGGAGGGGGACAAAACAGAAGAGACTCATAAATATGGAGAAAAAACTGAGGGCTACTAGAGGCGTTGTGGGAGGGGGGATGGGCTAAATGGGTAAGAGGCACTAAGGAATCTACTCCTGAAATCACTGTTGCACTATATGCTAATTTGAATGTAAATTTAAAAAAATAAAAAATTAAATTAAAAAAATAAAGGGAATATAAGACCCACCTCAAAAAAAATTAAAGAAAAAGGAGGATCTTTTCCCAATACTTTGTTCTATAATTTAAAAAACCACGTCCCTGTAGTAGGTTGATAATGGCCCCCAAAGATATCAAGATCCTAGTCCTCGAAACTTGTAAATGTAATCTTATTTGGAAATATAGTCTTTGCATATGTAATCAAGTTAAAATGAGATTATACTAGATTAGAGAAGACCCTAAATCCAGTTTTACTGGTATCCCTATAAGAAGAGGACATTTGCACAGGAGTTTCTCAAAACACTTGGAAACTAAAAAACACATGCTAATTAAACACCACACTTCGAAATAATCATAAAGAAAATCTCAAAGAAAATGAAAGAAGTACATTGAGCTGAATGCAAGATATGAAAACTTGTGGGGCTTAGCTGGAGCACTTAGAGGGAAATGTATAGCGCTGATCGCACATGTTGGAAATGACAAAGAGTTTCAGTAATCTAAGCTCCTACCTAAAGAACCTAGAAAAAGAAGAGCAAAATAAACCCAAATCAAATAGAAAGAAGGAAATTATATAAGAGCAGAGATCAATGAAATTGAAAATAGACAAGAAAATCAATGAAACAAAGAGCTTGAGCTTTGAAAGTTCAATAAAATTGATAACTCTCTACCAAGACTATTAAAATTAAAAAGAGGACACAAATAACCTATATCAAGAAGGAAACAGAGGCTATCACTACAGGCCAAGCAGTCATCAATATGATAATAAGAGAATACTATAAACAATTGTACACACAAATTTCACGACTTAGATGAAATGGACCAATTTCTCAAAAAACACAAACCACTATGTTCATCCAATATGAAATAAATAATTTGAGTAGTCCTTTATTAAAGTAATTGAATTTGTAATGAAAAACTTCCCCCAAAAGAAATCTGGAAGCCCAGATGGTTGCACTGGAGAATTATAACCATTTAAAGAAGAATTAATACTAGGGCACCTGGGTGACCCGGTTGGTTACACATCTGACTTTTGATCTCAGTTCAGGTCATGGTGATCTCAAGGTTCCTGATATTGATCCCCACAACAGGCTCTAGGCTGAACAGCACGGAGCCTGCTTGGGATTCTCTCTCTCCTTCTCTCTCTGCCCCTCCCTTGCTTGCACATTCTCTCTCTCTCTCTCTAAATAAATAAATAAATAAACTTTAAAAAATTTAAAAACAAGAATCCAATGACTCCAAACCCAGCGCTCTTTTAAGCCATTTCCTGCTTTAAGCTGCATACATTATATTCCTATTTTAGTGATCCACTTCAACTTCCTTAACAACTGGGTCCTTTTTGAAGAGTCTGCAGCCCACTGCTCATATGAAATGTAAGTGCCTAGGTTAGCAGTGGAATCTTTTACATCCCTGCTGAAAATTTTAGTGTTTGGGTTTTTTTGTTTTGTTTTGTTTTGTTATTTGGTTGTTGTTGTTGTTGTTGTTTTTGTACTGGATTAAGACAGAGTTCTATGCCAATTTTTCTATAAGGAACCTGCTTGTTGAAACACACTGATCCAGATCAAATCCCAGCATTTGAAATTCAGGAAATTGTACAACCTCCCTGTTCAAGGGCAGTGTGTTTTGTACTCCTTAAGATAAGCAATATGTTGCTGGGGATGTGACAATCTTTTCAATATTTAGAAAGATATGCTGGTGGGTGGTATTCACTGAGATGCGATATGACCTTTCTTTCCCTGTCCTCTTCCTCCTGCTTTTCATCACAGTCATTTATCAATTTAATCACTAGCTTTCTGCTTCCTGGACGAGTTTCAATAGAAATGTAGACACTTGGGTGTTGATTAAGATGTCCATTTTTGTGTGTTCATATATTTTATTTAGTCTATCAATATAAAGTCACTAAACTCAAACTTAAAATGACAGAATCATGTTCAGCAATGGTAACTGGACTGGAAAAAAACAAAGCAAAAAACGATTTTAGAAGCAAAAAGATACCAGTGAAGGGGAGCAGATGTGTCACCTGTAGTAAGCTGTGGCAACTGTAGGGCTCATTTGATTGTTTCCCATCTCTTAAGAGTCCCTGTCCTTTGTTGCCTGATGTACACTATCCTGAAAACTGTTATTTCATACATTTTGTCATTTGGGGCAGGTACGTTAAATCTGGTCCCAAGCACTCTATCTTCATTAGAAGAAGAAGTTTTTCAATTCCATGGAATACTATACAGTTATTGAAATAATTATAATTAGGATTAGAGAAAGATGAAACAGGGTTACAAGTGAAAGCCAAAGCTGTGGAGTAGCATGTAAACTATCATTATCAACTAAGTGAAAAACACATATGCTGGTATACTAAGACTGAATGGGAATAAGCAAAGTAAATAGCAATTGTGCCATGGTGGTGGGATTATGGGTTTCTTTAAAAAATGTACCTTTAAATGCTATAATTACTTAGGTTTTATAAGTTTTATAAAGTGAGAATTTTTAAATCCAGCTTTCCTCAAAACGCACTAAGTTCCTCAAAACACAGTAAGTCGAAGGACTCTGGATTGTTCACACATTACACACTGCAGGCCCTGGGTAAATAGCTGTTGACTGACTGATGAGGCAAGGCTGTCAACTGCATAGATGCCAGACTGATAGCCAGAGCTATATGGATGTCTTGGCCTCTTTTCCTAGCATAATTGCAATTAGTTTGCGTGTAAACAGAACACTGCTCTGTTTAAATTAGCCTTTTTCTATGTAATTTCCTCCATTTCATACTTTCTTGAACAGAGTGTTAGGTTAAGCAGAGGTATTGTGTTCAGAAAGTTTTACCTACGTACAAGTAGCTTGTTATCCTTCAAGGTTCTTCTGACTCATCTAAGAATTAAATTTACATCAGACAGATTAACAGGAGAAAATTAAACACGGATATATCTTACATACATACATAGGAGAGACCCAGGAAAACTGAGTGATTCCCCAAGATGACTGAAGCCATCATCTTAAATACCATCTCCAGCTAAAGACAAAAGAAGATGCTGGGACTGGGGGAGTCAGTTATAGGAGGTGAGCAGGAAAAGCACAGTAATAAGGGTACGAGTCTTGTGCAGATCTAAATGGTCATTTGCTCCATTGATGAGTTTCTAGTGATTTAGACTCTTCCTCCTCTTCCTGGTACAAGGAGGGAGACACCCTTACAAATGGAGATTTTCCTTATAAATGTAAATGTCTCTTACAAAAGGGTAACTTCTACTCAATTTTCTGAGCTTCTCCTGTGCTTGCGCTTTCTTAAAAATATTCAGCCTAAAATAATCCTTATGCCAGAGACATATTTTGGAATGGTAAATTCTCCTCCCCTACAATGAGCAATAGTTGGAAAATGCAGTCCAAAATCAGCACTTTATATTTAAAATATGTGCTCACAGTATCTCCCGTGTTACAGAAAAGCTTAAATAGTAAAATGACTTGCTGTCTGCATAGTCCCAGAAACACACAAATCCTTTCAGACAAAATCACATACAGGCCTGAAAACCAAAGTGAGAGTCCACCCATCCAGCTTATCTATACTGCTCTTGGAATCCCATTACTGTACATTTGAAGAATGCTATAAAAATAATACAGTGCTGTGACATACAATATTCGTTTGTGCATCTAATATTTATAAGTTCCTACTACGTGTGGTAAGCCTTGTTCAAGATATTTGGGGATATGCTGATAAACAAGACAGTCCTGCTTTCATAGAAGCTTCATTCTATTGCAGGGATACAAAAAATACACTGATAAATGAGGTTCCTTTGAACATTCCTTCGTCACATTCAGATGAGAAAGCCTGGCAGATGACCACTCCTCTTTTACTGATGGGGAGATGGAGACTTTCCATGGGAAAATAACTTTCTCCAGGTCACAAAATTGGTACATGGCAGAATCAATCAGGAATTGACCCTTATCTTCTGAAGCCTAGGCCATTTTTCTCTCTGCAGCACAACCACCACTGCAGTGATCCAGCCAAGAAGCTGTGCCATGGGCACCCATGGAGTGGCAGGTAAGGTGGAACACCATCCACAGGGAAGGCTTTCTGGTAGGCTTTTTCTGTTGTATGCCTTTTTTCTTGAAGTTTGACCTTATCTGCCAGACTACAGTTTTAGATCACTGAGAGCAGGTCCAGATTTCATATTTCTATTAATGTGCATCCCTAAGATTCTCTCTAATAAATATTTATATTAATGTGCATCCCTAAGATTCTCTCTACTAACATCTGGTGAATGGATAAATGAACGACACATTCAGTGGCTTAGGAAAAAGATGGGGACAATCTAGGCTAATTAGGAGCTGGATGCTGCCCATGATGGGATGATGCAGTCTCATGAGCCTACTCACATTATTTTTGAAATGTACTCACAAGTCTAAAAGATCTTGAGCAATGGCATAGAGCTTAGCTTATTTTTTAAAGGTACTACAAGGACCATCCTAAGTGCTGGGGGCCAAGGGCAGGCTGCCCCAAGATGGGCCACCTTGACATGAAGACTATTTTGAGTTAAAAAGCAATCAAAATCCAGCAGATTCAGGAAAAACTCTTTACCTTCTGGACAACTGCTTAAAAAAATTAGATAGAGGCCCTGGTCCAGAAAGAGCTATCTCCATAGATAACTACAGTATACCATGAGCTAGGGATGGGGTATAGGGAGGAACCTAGCAATGCCTGTTTGATCAAAGTCCTCTGTGTGTCCCATTGTTTCTGAGTGGCCCAGAAAATATTTGTTTACCAAACATTTACTCTTTTTCATTCTTCTTAAGGATTTCATTCCTTCCCTTTGAAGTCCCAGATCCCCACCCCCTTTTTCTTAGTTCAGATGACATATATAATGACATATATACCTCATTTTGCTTGACTTCTTTGAAGTTTCCATGTCTATGTGGGTTCCCTGTATGTACATTCATAAATTTGATTCTCTTCCATTAATCTGTCTCATTTTGATTTGATTCTTAGTGTGGTTAGAAGGACCCTGAAGGGGACAAGACCTTATGGCTCCCCAACACAAGTACGGTGGTTGCTGGCTCCCAATAAGAAATGGCTACAAAATGGCAGCTGTGGAACACCACTCAAGTGCTATGCCTAGATGGGATACTTCTCAAAATTAAAGTCTTTTTTTATGTTGGCAACATACATTAACTAAAGAATCAATGTTACAAGGATAAGGATCCATCCATTTGCCCTACGGCTCTCTTATGTACGTACATCTGAGGCAGGAGCAGCAGGTTCAGCACACAGGGATTCCATTCTAGAAATTCTTATTTGGCCTTGAACACTTCTATAAAGAGATGAAAAGAGAAATGGTATGCACATCTTATTTTCCATTTAAATCTAAATTTTCTATTACACAGTAAAAATAAGGTTCAAAACAGAACAAATATCTATTTTTCTTAATATATAACATCATCAATCTTTGAGGTGCTGTTATTCCTACAGAGAAAGTTGCTCTGCACAGTATCTACAAAATAAATCATCTGGACCCTCATTAGAATGAAGTTTGTTTCAGGTTTCAATGCCTCTGGTTAACAGTGGTGAGCAAAGCAAGCTAAAAAACAAAACAAAACAAAACAAAACCCGCCAATGTGTATGAGTGAATCTTAATTTTTAAACCAACTGCAATTACAAAAAGAAATGCCTTCAGGCCAAATTTAATTTTGTTTCCTGTAATTAGAGAAACTCTGCATTCTTTGGCTCATTAAAAATTCATTTCTGTCAAAATTAGAATTTCAATGCCCAAGGTGAGAATGCAGCTTCCTGGCACTGAAGTCTAAGTACTAGTTTATTTTTTAACAAATGAGTGGACGGGAGAGAGAAGGGGAGGGGGAGGACAGAATATGAGTGAATGAGAATCTGGGTTTTAATATTGAAATTACTTTTTCAGCCTTAAAAATTTCCTGAGGATCTGTTATAGAAATGTATTTTGTTTTCAAGAGTTTTTCTTTTACAGGCTCCATCACTCCACAAAATGAGAAACTGGAGTCTGATAACAGATATGATAAAAAGCATGTCCTTAGAAAAGCAATGCAATGACAAAATGGTACCTGTGAAGCCCTCTCAATTTATTCAAAAGACAAGAAATTAACAGAATAACTGGATTTTTCTGTAAGGTTTCAAAAAGTCAATACTGATCCAATGGCTAAAATTTTTCCACTCATATTTCACAGACCCAGCAAAAAAATCAATTTACTTACATCATTTATTTTTAATGGTAGAAAACTAAGAAAAGTTTGAAAAAATTATATTTTGGATATCAAAATATATACCATTTAGGAAGTATTGATTTAAATTGCATAAAACAACTACTTAATGAGTAAATTCAGTCATATGATGGGGCTATAAAATACTTACTATCTATTTCTTAATGGCTTGACTTTCAGCATCAAGTCACATAGAGTTACTTACAAATTTGCCCTGACATCATTTAAAAATAAAATTCCTAGAAGATTATCATCTATATTTTTAATTTTTTTCAGTCTTTGACCAAATTTATAAGCCAGTTTACTCTAACTGAATGTTTTCTTTGTAACTGTGGGTACTTCTTCAAGGTTGTTCACTTTCTGCTCTTTATTTATATTATCTCCTTGCACACTGCATTTTGTCTCTTGGCTTCAACTAGGAGCAACTCTGACATCTGCATCTCAAGATATCTCCCTTAGATATAGACCCAAATATCCAACTGCCTTTAGGACATGCAGTCTGGATGTCTAACATTAGACACCTTAACCCCAGGTGGTCCAATTAGACTAGTCTTCCTCTTCCTCATCCTCCTTCTTCTCCTCCAGTGTCTCCTCTATTGGTGACAATAGCCACCCTCTAGAAGTCACTCAAGACTAAAACCTCCAGTCATCTTTGACTCATTCTCTGTCTTCTGTATGAAAGTTTGTTACTAACTTTCTGTCCACTTTTTCTACTTGGCAATTTCTTGAAGGCAGTGCACATACATTGAACCTCTTGCATTCTTAGCACCTAGCACAATGCAGAGCACTTACTAGGTGCTTCATGAATATTTTCTGAGTGAATAAAGAAATAAACAATCTGAGTAGCGAACTCAGTTGAAATATTTGCACATTCCCCACCCCAGATCTGCTTGGCTTGAAGCAATTACTTTCAAGAACAAACTGAGGCTTCCATCTGTTCCTTAAAAGCAATTAAAGGCCACTATATTGGCTTCTAAATAGTATCTTTTTTAATTTTGAGAGAGTGATCACGTGAGCAGGGAAGAGGGTCAGAGGAGAGAGTCAGGGGGGAGAGAGAGAGAGAGACAGAGAGACAGAATCCCAAGCAGGCTCCATGCTCAGCACAGAGCTCAACATAGGGCTCAATTCCACGACCCTGGGATCGTGAACTGAGCTGAAATCAAGAGTGGGATACTCAACAAACTGAGCCACTCAGGCTCCCCAACAGTAAATATCTTTATATGTGAGACAAACAGCATGTAAATGAATACATTGCTGCACTGTCCAATATGGCAGCCATTTACCACATGTGGCTCAATTAAAATCAAAATTAAAGAAAATTTAAAATTTATGCCTTCAGTCACAGCAGCCACATTTCCAGTGTGCAGTAGGCACATGTGAGTAATGGCTATGGTATTACAGCATATTAAACAGCATTTCTGTTATGACAAAAAGTTCTATTGGACAGTGCTATATCAAAGGATGCAGTGAGTTATACTGGACAAGACACTGACTTTGACAACAAAACGTCGTGAGGTGATTATGATTTGCTTTAAGTCCACTGGCTTGGATATCAAGAATATAATAGTTTTCCAAATTCTTCCATGAATGTATATTTCACACTTCTCTCTACATCAGTATAGATGGCAAATTTCTGACTTATAATCAGAATGTAAAAGTTACACATAAGCACATACATTGCTTAAAAAAAAGCATTAAGGAATATTTCATACCTAACTAGTCTGTACATGTAAATAGTGAATTCAGGCTCAGGATAGGAGGCATAACGGAGGTTTTGTAGCCATAAAACACTGCTGGCCTTTGGTTAGGTGCAGTTAATATAAACAGAACTTTCATTTTTCAAATTGTATCAGTTAATTTTCAAAAGGAAAGAAAATGATCAAAGAAAACTCTGCTAGATGTATTTACATGGAAAAAATACTTTCTAATATTATGAAGAAAAGTACCTCTGTATCATTATGTAAAACCTCAAAATGTTATTCCTAAATTGGGCCCTTAATGTTTCTTATTCTACTTTAAATCTTTACCAAGGTTTGATGTTCATTGCTAAAGAACTCAATGCTACTGAATTACTTTAATGGAAGGTTGTTCTTGGCTCAAAAAAATCTACTTCTACTTACTATATAAATGAAACTATAGATATGAAAAACATGTCCAATGAATATTGTCCTTTCATAAATCAATGCAGTATAAACTAAGGTGGGTTTTGAACAGTTGTGGCAGACAGGAAAACTGATGACAGTAAAATATCATCTTAAATGTCTCTCCTTTAACTTAACAGCTGAGATGATTTAATATGAAGTGATGGAAGAAAGGAAAACCAGGTTTCCCTTCTTGGTTGCAGGCTGTGACCAAAGTTTAAGAAAATAATTTTCAAGGTTACTTTAACAAAAGCTAGTCCATAGGTTCATAGAAGAAACCCGCTATCACTCCCTGTCTGAAATGGGAAATCTTAGGTCAAGGTGCAGGCAGCCACTTTTGCTTCAGGCCCAACTGCATCTCAGCCATCCTTGACAACTGGATTGGTACTGGCATCACCAGAGACTACCTCTTCCCAAGTCACTATACTTTAGATGGTTCCCTAGGCATTATGCCTGACACAGCCTCCTATTTTTCCCATTTCCCTATTTTCACCATTGTGTCCAACATTCCAGAGCTGCCAGGTGACAGAATTTGAAGTTGCACAGACTTGGGCTCAAACCTTAGCTTATACTTCCTAACTTTGAGTCTTAGAGCAAGTATTTTAACTTCCCTGAGCCCCAGCTTCTGAATGTTTAAAGTGAGACTCATAGTATGTACCTTGTATCATTTTTGTAAAGATAAATTAACATTTAGACCAAGTGCTTTGTAATCTGTACAGTCCAATGTGATCATCTCAAATGCCCTCATTAGTCATTCTCCCTTTGATTGCTCCATTCCTTTAAGTTCTTCTCCACTTAAATATATGATTTAGGATGTATAAGACTGTAATTTGCTCTAAAATGGTTCTTTTGTGATTTTAATTCTCTCTCCTAAAAATGTGCTTCACAAAGATGAGTTCTGCATATGTTATTGCTCTATTCCTTCAGATCCAAGAAGCAGATTCTCCAGTGTTAAGCAGACTGGGAGGTCAACAGTGCTATTGCTATCGATCACCTAAACCCTTACTCCTTTGGGCAAGGGGTCAGGGAGGAAGAGAGGTGCTGTATGGCTATGCAGCTCTCCATAGAATGCGCACTTGTAAATAGCCCCTGAATGAATGCACAAACTGATCCCTACTAACACAAAATACCCTGCTTTTTAAATATTTCTTTTCTTTCACTGTAACACCTTTTAGTAAATAAATTATTGGAGAACATCATCTTAATAGATTTACATTATTTGAAGATAGAATTAGTTTGTTTTGAGAAACTCACCCAAAGGCAGATAGGCAAAGGGGATGATTTTGATCAGTTCACGGAATCAGTAATTTGAAGTGAGTACTCCATCACCACCCTCAGTTATAAGGCAATTGCCAACTAATCTTACTCCTTACCCACCACCGATCTCACCTCTGACAGTAGGGGAGACACTATTATTTACTGAGTTCCTACCATGTGGCAGGTATCTTACACATATTATCTCTTTGGATCCTAAAATAACTCAATAGCATGTGTTCTATTATCATCCCCACTTTACAGATGAGGGAGATAAGGCTCCACAAGGTGAATAATATAGAAGGTCACGACAAATGACAAAGTCTGAATATAAACCTGGTCTGCTAAATCCTTATACCAGTGAGGGCAATAGTTATGTCACCACCATTCGGGTTAAAAGGAACAATTTGCCATCTCAAAATATGCCTCTTTGTCACAAGGATTATCTTGAGCTGTTTATTTTTTCATTTTTATTTTTTAGAATGTGAACAGCACCAGATGCATTGTAGCCTTGATTCATTTTTGAATAGAAAAAAGAAGAGACAGGCGATAAGCTGGTTAGAGGTACAGAAAGGAAGTGGCAAACAAAACAAAACAAAACTCCACAAATTGTGTCTGCACACACACCTCTCCTGGACTACACCAGTGTAGTTCTGAGCTTCAGTTGCAAGGAATTCCAAGTTCTCAGGATCTTGAAAACTTGGGGCCAGCAATCCTTATCGCACTGCTTCTACCAGCTCAGAAGTCCTGCCTAACATCATGAAATAAACCTGACTGTGAAACCAGACTGAACAGAGGCAAAGAAGACCTTGTCGTTGTCAGATAAGAATTTTCATCTTTGAGCCCTTTTGTGCATAAGCACATCATCCAGGTGACCAGTTCCCACAGATCGGATATCTACACCCTTTTCTCCCCAGCCCATCATCTAATTGGATCAAATATATGTTACAGATGTTGGCATCTCTCCACTACAGAGCCACATCCTTGGTGATTCTTCCAACAATATTCACATAAACCCCTTCATCTTCATAGAACACCAGAAACTTCATGCCATCTGTGTTGGGGAGGATAATGATTGCATGGGGCTGGATAACGCACTGGATCATAGAGTGTGGACTCATGTGTGTTGGTAGATAAATGTCATAAACTGATCCTGAATCCACATCAACAGCATGGAAACCAGTGCAGGATCCATACACCACTTTCAAACTCTGGTCTTCCTCAACAGTGAGATCCGCTAGTAATGGCTTATGTACCAATTCTCCAAATGACTTAAAGGCCATAAATTTGTGATATGGTTTGGGTGCCCACACATAGACTTCCACAGAACTCTTCAAAGCAATTACCAGAAATTTTATTCTTTCATATTTTACAACTTTATACTGTACGCATCCTTCCAAATCCTATATAGCTGTCCATCCCTGCTTCTCAACTTCTGAATCATTGTGAAATATTTTATTTCTTAACCAGGACAAATGGTAGCCATGTAATTTTCCTTTCTGCCAGATATTGTCATGAAGACATTCAAGCCTACAAGGACATCCATTTGCTGAAGTCGCCTTTGGTTGATCAGAGAATATACCTTCCCTTGGCCACTTCTGTCCAGGAGCATCAGGCCACTCTGTACCCACTGGCAAATTCACTCCTTATAAGGAAACACACAGAATCTTGGAGTTAATTCTCTTCTTACATTTATGAATCTCTGGGGTGTCATTCTGTTGCCTAGTGTTGGGATTCATACTGACTACAGAGCCCTTCTGGGTAGGATCTTGCCTTATGGCTTCTGGTGTCATTCCATCACAGGAAAATCCAACCACAGAAGTCACTGTTGTCCCACTAGATGGAGAAATCTGTACTAATCTGGGGGTTATAAAAGGTGTAAAGGAGGAGGAAGAGTTGTGTTTCTAGAATGTGCTACCAGCAGCTTGAGTCTGGTGGACAATTAGAGTGTCCTCCTTGGATGGGGTCACGGCTGGTTCACCTTCTACATCATCATGGACAATCATGGTTTTCATGGATTCTGTTTCACCATTGCTCAGATTCAGAGATGATGCTACTCTGGTGTCCTCTGGTCCAGAGGCGGGTTCCTCACCCCTTCTTGTTCTACATCATTACCGTCCTCATCTGTCATCCCTGACTCCTCACTGGATAAGAAATAGTCTGCCATTTTGTGTGGGGGTCTCACATCTTCCACTTCTTGAAGCGCTTTGGCCAGTACAGTCAAATCAGCAGGCTTGAGAGTTTTAAAAACTTCTTTCTTATCTTCAGGTTTTTTCACTGCATTTTTGAGGCACTGAGATGGATAGTCATTGGATTTGAATGCCAATCTCACTCTGAAGAGCTCCCCAGAATCGCTCTGAGACCCAGGGTGGGACCCAGGCTGGGATCTTGAGTTGCTGGGCCCCCAGGAACTGCCACTACCAGTCCTGGGCACCAGTTTCTCCACTCTCTCATACAGCAGCCTGGGCTCAATACTGCTGGTGAAGTTTCTTTGACCTGCTTGGCTATTTTGCTGTCCACTGCCTTGCAGTGGGGAATCTTGCTGGGACAGAACAGGGAAACGAGACGTTGTACTCACAGGAACCTGTGGCTCAGTTGGTCTCTGCAGGGCAGGAAGCATAGACAGAGGTGCCACTGGAAAAAGACTGATCTGAAAGGCAATGGTGCCTTTAATACTCTGCCTGTCTGCTTCAACTGGGCTTCAGGGGAGGTGTGGTTAGTTTTCCTAAATCTGTCTTCCACCTCTTGAACTCTGTCAGCAGTGAACTGGTTATTCTTTAGAGACACAGGTCAACCTCTGAAAACTGGGTAGAAGTTACACTTTTGTAAGAGAAACCTACATATAAATGGTAAATCTCCATTTATAAGTGGTAAGTCTCCATTTATAAATGGTAAATCTCCATTTATAAGTGTATCTCCCTTTCTAGAAACTCTTATCAATGGAGAGGGCAAGGACTTAAACCTGCACAACCACTATACCTTTTTTTTTTTACTGTACTTTTCCTGATATCCTCCATAAATGGCTTTTTCCCCATACCAACATCTTTTATCTTTACCTGGGTATGACTTTTAAGGTAGTGGCTTGGGCAATTTCAGGAAATTTCTCGGTTTTCCTGGGTCTCTCCCTATGTGTGTATACAGGAGGTATATATGCTGTTAAACTTCTGTTTCTCTCCTGTCAATTTGTCTTTTATTATAGGACATCTCAGCCAAGAACCTGGGAAGGGAGGAAAACTTACTTTTCCTCCTCTACAAGGGAGGAGTAGAAATTAAATAATCTTTAGTTTTGCTCAGCTCCAGCTGGAAATGTCTTGACTTTGCCATGCCAAGTGATACCACATGTTTGGTATGACTTTGTTTTTATTACTATAGTATGTATGCCCTGTAAATTAATTGACCACATGTTAAAATCAGTTCCATTCCTTTATAGTCACACCACAAGCTAACCTATGAACATCTTCCACAGAATGAACCACAAATGAGTATGTGTTTTTACCAACTCTGCCCAATAGTCTATACACACTACTATGCTCTCCATTCTTTCCAAAAAGGGTGTGAACTTGCCTCACTTCTGGCTCCTTTTTGGTTTTTCTTTTGGAAAGCCTCTGCTTTCCAGGACAGGAGCAGACTGATTCACCAAATCAATTTAACATCAAATTTGCCAAAAGCCAACTTGCCAACAGACCCTTTGGCTAAATGACCAATAAATCAAAGGGATCTATTTGCAAATTGGTCAAATATACTGATGTAATAAAAACCTGTTTTTTCAAACTATTCATAAAATTTATAGTGCAATGGATTGCCAGAGCTCAAGCCTGTAGTAGAAGGTAAGGATTTCAGAATTCTGGGACCTTCAGATACCAACTTGGTTCCCAATGTCTTTCTCTCATGGACACAAGTTCCTGCTCAACCCAACATGAGGCTGTGCTGGACTGTTGGCTCTCCTTCATTTCTTTTCCTAATACAAAATTTCCCTTTATTGCCTGCTCCATCCGGCTACAGCAGTATCGAGCTGGGGTACAGACACATGGAAACTTCATTAAAATGCTAATTAAAAAACTGACCAAGCAAAATATTCCAGGTATCTTCAAAAACTGTTAAAAAAAACTTTCAATTTACTCTAGAATCACTGAACTTTGACACTTAAAAGACACACATTTTGGGAAAATTGGCAAACTTGGTAAATGAGTCTGTGGTGATAAAATCTGAAAACATGCTAGAGCATTGAAAAAAATAGAAAATGAATTCTTAATAGAATTAATACTACACTAAAATAACCTAGAAGTTTTTCATATGAAATCCCAGAATAAATATTGTTGCTATTCATAAGAATGGTAAACTTTTTGTGACTTTTAACTTCTAACAAATCGCACACTCCTTAAAATGTTGATAACAAGAATATATCCACTCACTATATTTAAGAATGTAACCACTGCATATAATCAATAATAATGTATTCATATGAAAATATATCAATTATTTTAATATATAAGGGGTCCAAACTACAACCTTTGAGCCAAAACTGGAAGCAGCATGCTTTTGTGTGAGGTAGGAATGATTTTTGCTTTTTTAAAAAGTTATAAAGAAAGAAAATAATATGCTATGGAGACTTTATACAGCCTGTAAAGCCTAAAATATTTAATATCTGGTCCTTTTCAGAAAACTGTTTATCAACCCTTGGAATATATTCAAAAAGCACATTTCTTTAAGACATGCTTTTTGATGAAGCAATACATTTGGGTAAATTTTGTAAATTGGTCATTTGATGGATTGGTTTGGAATGAATTGGTTTTTGGCAATTTGGGCACTGGAAAAATTGATCATTTGGTAGAAAGATTTCCAAGAATTTTTTTTTTTTGTGAATTCACCTGGAGCTCATCATGCCTTCTCTCAACTGCAAGACTATGGAATAAATAGATATGTCAAAATTTGACAAAAACATAGGCAGGTGAAAAATTTAATTTCTCCCAATGACTATAGAAGCCAATGAAAAACCGAGTCCCACCAGAGAAACCCAATCTTTTCTCACTTGGGAAAGATCTTGATGGACTTGAAGTTGTTTAAGGTCAGAGTCTCCTGCTAACAAAGGGACAGCAAATCCCATGCCCCTCTTTAAAAAAACATTTTAGCATTTAAATATGAAAATACTTTATGAGTGCTTCCAAAAATGTTTTTTTGGCTTAAATGATCATTTTCAGTCTCAAATTTTTTTATTTCCTTTTTTATGGAAGAGGTAAAGTATGATATTTCAGATATTCTGGATAAAAGTAGTGTGCTTTGAATGTACCAGTTTTCTCCAGTAGACTTTCCAATCCAATTTATACTATTGACTATCCTATATTGAAGACCTTGGCAGTTTTTAGGTCTAAATTCTGGCAAAAAGAGTATTTATTTTCTGACCCATTACTACAGGGCCAAAAAGGAATAGAGCAGGGAAATGCTTGCGGTGTGTGTGTTTGTATGTGACTGTGTGTGAGCTAGGAGATAGGCAGAAAGTGAAATAAGATGGCTTGGGAAATACTTGGATCTTCTCCTCTCAGATTCCCTACTCTGGGCACTGTACCCCTCACTGTTCCTTGGCCAAAGTGCCAAGAGAATTGGTGCTCACGAGAGGAAGACTTAAGGTCTCTAAGATGAATGTAGCAAATGCATCTTCCTTTCTTCCTGCTCAAGTCACAGAAATCGATTTTTTGTGGCTTTTAAAATCATATTCTTTGTGTGTGCTGATATGTATTTGATATATCATGGAAAAATCTGAAGCTAATATATCTAAGCTGATATGTAACCAAACCTACATCATATGGGAAGTTCAGATGATTTTACATATTAGAATATGAAGATTTAAAACAAAATGTTGAGTTTCAAATATTTAAAATATGGGGTCCCTTGGGGGCACCTGGGTTGTTCAGTCAGTTGAGCATCAAACTCTTGATTTCAGCTCAGGTCCCAGGGTTGTGGGTTGGAACCCCATTTCAGGCTCTGTGCTGAGCATGGAGCCTGCTTGGGATTCTCTCTCTCTGCCCTTCCCCTGTTTACTCTCTCTCTCTCCCTTTATAAAATGAAAATTAAAACAAAATATAAAATGAAATAAAATAAAATAAAATAAAAAATAAAATAAAATAAAATAAAATAAAATAAAATAAAATATGGGGTTCCTTTTAAAACTACCTGGCAGGTAATTACTTTTATCACATAGCTAAGAAAACTCAATCTTTGTTTTAGTGATATGTTAACAGACTTGTTTCCAATCACTACTAATACACAACTATAAAGGAACCAAACTCAAATGTTCCAATCCTCATATATTTCAGTGTTTTACATAGGATGGAGTCCAAATGGGAAAATTTCCACCAAAGGCTTACACCAACCATTTCAGAGAAAACATAACTCTCTAAAGGGCCAGTCTGAACTTCTGTAATGTGCTTTTTTGGTTACACCAGTTTTCCACAAACACATCAAAAGAGGAAAAACATCTAACAGCACTCAGTGGTATTTCCTCACTAAAACAGAAAAACAAAGAATGCACAATACTCATAACATTTAGAAAGTACATACAAATCATCAACATGGTAAAAGCCACAGCCTTGTGTTCCCTATACCTCAAAGGACAAGTAACTAAGCGGTGCCCTGATGTCAAAGAATGAAAAGAAAGAAAACACCAAGTAAACAAAAACCCTATTGCTATGAAAATATGGTCAGTCATCAATAACCAAAAAAAAAAAAAAAAATCAAAGTTTTATCATCTTTAAAAGATTATTGCTATTATTGGCCTCTTCTGAACAACATGAAAATATTAAGTAAACAAGAAGGCACCTTTAGAATCTGATTAGTGTTTTGCGGTCTGCCCCTTTCTCAAACATAGAAAAGGCAACATACAGTGTTGATTGGTGAATCACTGGAACATGCCTGGACCTCAGCCTGGATACCAGCTGCTAACACTACCAACATTCATAGGCAGACTGAATATCAAAGCTACACAGTTCTCCATCATATATTTGTGGAAAATTCTTTCCAGGAGAAATTCATAAATCAAACAAGAAACTATAGTAAGACCAGCACTGTGTGGGAAGATATAAAGAGAGTTTGCTCTTTTCCTGCTAACTAGTAAGGCTTTTATGCCAAGCCTTCTAGCACAGGACAGGGTTCTAGAAGGATGCATCTCCTACTCCAAGAGAATGGAGTCTTTGAAGGATTGGAACTGATACCTGAGACATGTTTTTATAATTCATCTGGTCCTGTATTTACTTGCATACTTCATTATTTTCATATTTAGATCTATTATCAAATATTTTTCCATTATGAAATGGTTTGAAAACTTTTTTATGAATTACAGTTCATCATTGTTCAGTCAAAATTATTCCCTTGACATATCACTTCAAAAAAAGGAAACACACACAACATTTTTACACAGAAAAAACTAAACAGAACCAACTTCTTTTTAATATAGTCGGTGGCTTCACAGGGCCTGGACTGGGTACATATGTTCATGGTAAGGTTTTACCAAACAGCCCATGTTTCATTTGGCATCTTAGTCTCCCTACTTTATAATACACTCTGTCAATCATTTCCTGAAGGTGACATTCTATGTGTTTTTTCTGTCACTTTCATAGGACTACTACTGAGCCAGTTAGGGAAATAAAACAACAGAGATCAAAATCCAGCATACGTTAAAAGAAAAACCTTTTCTGATATGTCTGCACTGTGTATTAAAGCACTGATAACCTAAGTGTTAGGTGTGTAGATATGAGAAATAATTTTAAATTTGGCCTTATTTTTTTTCATTCTCCATATCAACCCCATTAGTTTTTAATGGTAAAGTATCACGTGGCTACTCACATACTTGTATCTTAGAAATCAGAAAGCAAGTTAAGTTAATAAGACAAACTATTTTCTGTATTGAGGGAGGCACAAGTTGAATGCAGTTTGGACACTTCCTTCTTGGAGATTTTGATTCTCTAGAAGAGCTTCAATACTCTGTGTAATCCCAAGGCAAAGTGGAGAGTGTCAATGGGAAAGCAGGAAGGGGTAAGCTCTTCCAGCCCGGGTGGCAGGAAGGACTTCTGAGAGGAATTTCTGGAGTGGTGAGGAGTATCTGGACATACAAAATACAGAAGAGAAGACCATTTTTATCAATTCAGAAAAACAGAACCAAAGGTACAGTGAAAGATCGTAGACACATTTACATGGAATGGTGACTTCATTAGAGTTTCTTCTTTACTTGTCCATCTCCACACTAGGCAGTAAGTACGATGAGGACAGGCACAGGTTGGGCACTGAGAACAGAGTCTAAAAGAGTATATAGTTTTTTTGTGGAACTCAATGAACGAATAGCCCCAAGATAACTATAAATTTATGAACTTCAAAAAGCATGACTAAGGAAAAAGAGCATGGTGCCATGGTACAGAACCAAAAGTGGATCTAGACGACCAGTAGGAGCCAATCATGGGAAGTAGGGGTGACTATAAATGGACAGCACAAAGATGGTTTTTAGGGAGTGATGGAACTGTTCTTTATCCTGATTATGGTCATGGTTACATGAATCCATGCCTGTATTAAAACCATAGAACTGTACACCAAGAAAAAACAAATCAATTTTACCATATAATTTAATATATGCATTGCTTAATAATTTAAATATATATGTCCACAAAAAAATACTTGTAAAAGAATGTTCATTGCAGCTCTATTTGCAGTAACCAAAAATTAGAAATAAATGTCCATCAAAGGAAAATGCCTGACAAATTGTGGTATATGCATAGACCAGAATACTCCTCGGCAACAAAAAGGAATAAACAACTGATACATATGACAGGATGAATCTCAGATGTATTATACTGAGTTTTAAGAGAGAAGATTCAACAGAGTATATGTTATATAGCTTCATTTTTATGAAATTCTAATAAAGCAAAGAAATCTATAGCGAAACACATCAGAATAGTGGTTGCCTCTAGGTCGAGGGTTAACAGGGAAGGGGCACAAAAAGGCTTTCTAGTATGTTGAAAATATTGTATGTCTTGATAGGAATATGGGTCACATGTATTTATGCATTTGTGAAAGCTCACAGAATATTAAAAATGGATCTGTGCGTTTTATTATATGTAAACTTTACCTTAAAATATAAATAATAACCAGCTCAAATGAAGAAGTCTGCTTTTTGCAATGACGTGAGGTGGCAACCCTAAAACTACTCTCTGTGTGTTCTAGACTTGAGCAAATAAGGAAATCTATTGAGGATAATGGGGCCAAGCATCTCCAACTATTGGAGAAAAGTGTTGCACAAATGGAAACGGGAGGACTAGAATGAACCCTCTGGTACTGGTTTAGATTTGGAGGTATCCATATGAATTCATGGTTTGTATTATTTTATATACACATATACACCTAAGTACACATACACAGAGATGGGTAGATAAGAAAATAAATATAGATATAGGCCTTTATGCCTATGTGTGTGTGGATTTGTTTCCCACTTCTGAAAGCACTAGAAGTAGACACAGAGTAGTGACAAGGAGCATGACTAGTGCCCAGATCTTGGCTTCTAAATATCTGCATTTAAGAAGCCAGGGTTCCTTTGACTAAGGCTTGGAGAACCAACCGATTTCATGGATGAGGCAAAGAAAGAACTAAATGAGCCTGGAACATCATTAGTGCCAGAAAGTAAGGAATGATCCAAGAATGGTGAGAAATATCAAAAAGACAGAAGAGCTTGGTTGAAAGGGCTGCCACTGGTCGATTTGGGGACAATCCAAGCATTGAAATAAATAATAACAGCAAAGTATTTTAATCCAGTGAATAGACAAATGAATAAATAAATAATGAATGTGCAAAGAAGAGGGAGAGAAAAAGTGGAGAAGAAAGGATAGAAAAAGACAGAAGGAAGGGAAAAAGAGGAGAGAATAATGATAAAGCAAATGCAGCAAAATTTTAATACTTGTAAGCACAGGTAGAGGACGATATATTATAGTAGTAGTTCCTGCCAATATTCAAATAAAAAGTTTAAGTTAAAAAAAATTAACAGAGCTAAAGCAAAAGAATACCCTGGGATACAAAAAGGTAAAGCAAAAAACATTAAGTCAAAAGAGAACCAGACCCTGTCCCACTTCCTCAGATCCTAAGGCACAGCCTGACATCTTCACTATAGGCTGACAAATGAATAGCATGAGGAGGGAAAATATTACAATTTTAATTGTCTGAGTAGAACAAGCAGCTGCCAGTATATTTATCCAAAGCTAATTTTCATAAAATAGGTTAATACTCAGATAATTTGTTCCAGATTTTTCACAAGTTTGATATTTATTAGACTTCTTTTCATTAGTGTTTACACCCTCAGTGATTTCAGAGTTTTGAGTTTTGAGTACAAACTTACTATGAGCTTTTCAAAAATATTAATAATCAAATTGTTCTTATCAATTATAAATCTAATAAGATAGTCTAATAACTTTATGCTTTGAGATGATCAAAATAATTTGTCATATAGCTAAAGAAGGAATATGGGTGGGCTAGAGGTCATATAAACACAATGAAACACAAAATCCAGAAACCTGACCCTGCTCTCCCTTCTTTTCTCTTCTTCTTCTGTTTTTGTTTTTGTTTTTATGTTTGCCTTTTTAGAACCAGGTCCTATACATACCAACAGGACAAGTTAAATGGAAACCAAGAGACTGGCTCCAGATCTAACAACTACAGCTGCATGAGAATGGGTCCCAACTCCTTTTCTTATCTGTTAGAGGCAGGTGTCAGCATGTGATGGTCTCTCAGGTGGGTGTGAGACCATGGAGTAAACAGACTGAACTTGGACTCTCAATGGGGCCTCCAAGCCATGAATTCCATCATGTTCAGATTTGGCTACACACCCTGTCCCGACCCCAGCAAGGCAAGGTGCACTCTTTGCAGAGAATAGTTTGGGTGTTGATGGATATAGAATCATCTCATAAGGATAGGGGTTTAAAGTTGGCTGGGTTTAAACAGAAAAAGAGGACAACTTTAAATTAACAGAAAAATAAAAATATTAAAGAAATCACCAGACTCAGACTTCAGATCATGACCATAAACCAAGTTTACATGTAACCCTTTGCACTTAATAATGTCATTATAGCTCAGTTAACGACTTAGTGGAGATCTAAATTATAACTACTCCATTTTGAAATTACTTCTTAATTGATAATAACTTGATTTTGTATAGTATTTTACAAAGCATATAGATATAATTTATTTATCAAAGCAGACAGGCCTCATTTCCTTATCTTATTTGTGATGCACATTCTGCAGTAATTATCCTCACCATTTATAGATAATAAACCTGAGACTCAAGG
Source organism: Felis catus (assembly GCF_018350175.1). Classification (NCBI taxonomy): domain Eukaryota; kingdom Metazoa; phylum Chordata; class Mammalia; order Carnivora; family Felidae; genus Felis; species Felis catus. The sequence continues at coordinate 123,690,280 of NC_058386.1, read as the reverse complement.
AGGCTTGTCCAAGATTACACAACTTGTAAATGGTCAATCTGAGAAATAAAACCCGAATACTTCAGTTGTTTAAAAATTCCAATACTGTGAGGTTTTTTTTTAATTTTTTTCAATGTTTTTATTTATTTTTGGGACAGAGAGAGACAGAGCATGAACAGGGGAGGGGCAGAGAGAGAGGGAGACACAGAATCGGAAGCAGGCTCCAGGCTCCGAGCCATCAGCCCAGAGCCTGACGCGGGGCTCGAACTCACGGACCATGAGATCGTGACCTGGCTGAAGTCGGACGCTTAACCGACTGCGCCACCCAGGCGCCCCCAATACTGTGAGTTTTTTATTTATTTATTTTTTTTAAATTTTTTTTTTCAACATTTATTTTGGGGACAGAGAGAGACAGAGCATGAACGGGGGAGGAGCAGAGAGAGAGGGAGACACAGAATCGGAAACAGGCTCCAAGCTCTGAGCCATCAGCCCAGAGCCTGACGCGGGACTCGAACTCACGACTGCGAGATCGTGACCTGGCTGAAGTCGGACGCTTAACCGACTGCGCCATCCAGGTGCCCCTATACTGTGAGTTTTTTAAAGCATCACTATACCACAAGACCTCCACACTATTTGCCAAAGATGATGGCAGGCAATGTGGAGTAGAATTAGCCAAGTAACTTGCAGAGGGAGAGTAGAGAGCCTTGACTGAGGCTTCAAGAGGCAGTGAAAATGTCGCTTGTGGAGACACAAGCTGGCCACCTTACCTATTATATCACACCATTCAGAATTGCCAATATTGCACCATCTTTTAACCTATAAAAATGTCAATTGCATATGGTAAAACTTAAATCAAATTTATCCTCCCCTCACAACCTTCCCTATCCCTCTTCATTGCTTACTGTTTTCCATTGGCCCTCCTCACCATGTAACCCACTCTGGTCTATTGATTTATGTATTGTCTTTCTCTTCCACTAGAATGGAGCTTTAGAAGTTAAGGATTTTTGTTCACTGCTGTGTCCTCAGAGCCTAGAACAGAACTTCCCCTATAGTAGGTGCTAAATACTGGAATGATGGAACCTGTGAGCTAGCTCCTTAGTGGTAAAGAAACACAATCAAATGTGCTACAGTGATGCACAGAGCCCTTCCCCTGCTCAAGATGGGGTGGACACAAGTAATGAAGTCTGTATAGAATAGTACCAAGGCTCCATAAAACAAAACTGTTCTAATGAGAATTACCATACATCTTTACAAAATTCTCTTCACACCTTTGTACAAAATAACTCTTCACTGACACAAGCTGAAAGGGGAATTAAGCAGGAACATTCTTTTTGGTGAAGCTGCTGACAGCTGGAGTCTCCCAGGGACCAATTCCAGCACTGTAGCAGTTTCTGAAGACTGAAAGCAAGTGTAAGAGCTATTAGAACCCTTGGAAATGCTTTCTATTTGATATTCCAGTGTTCTTTACTCTACCTGAAGGTGAGAAGATGCTATCTTCATCAACACTGGGTTAATCGTCATAGTCCTCTCCCTATTAATTTTTCTCTCCTCTACATTTAAGGAGAAATTAAAGGGGAAAAAAAGATTTTCTCTCGAAAACATCCTCAATCAAGTACTTCCCAAAGGCTCCTCGAGTTTTCTCCTTGGAATCCCATACTAGCCACAGCTGCTGGAACTGAAGTCCTGACAGGAATGAGCCCAGGAAAATCTGGGTCCCAATTCCACTCTACTGTGGAACAAATTGTGTGAGTAGGGCATATCATAATCCTCTATGACTACATTATGACAAGTCTAAAATCTACCTGATAGATTTGTTTTCAACTAGGTTAATAAACATGAAATCCTATCGTGAAGGCTAAAGAACAGAATGCATTTCTACTGAGATGACGCTGTGATGGGAATTTGGGTCTTACCTCTACATTCATCTGGCCAAACTAAAAGAGTAGCTAGGTACTTCATTCTGGCTCTAGCAGGAGCCAGATAGGAGAGGGCTAACAGTATTCCAGTTTTGGTCTGCCCCTTACGTACTTTCAAGTACCCCTTACTTCTTCGTATCTTCAGTGGTCCAGGCAAACAAGACCTTGCACTCCATTGCATCTGTAGCTTTAATGGAAAATGACCCAACCACTGAGTCCCTCTCCTGAAATGAAAGGTTCTTTAGCCTCAAATCTGAAACATGCAAGGACAATACACCCTCCATGGAAACAGACCCTTTCTTCTAAACATCTCAAATTCCCCTCTTTGTGTTTCTTCCATAAGCATAGGCAATGCTTTCAAGCCTTTTAGCAAAATGATTCTTGCCTTTCAAAGAACATGTAGAATTACCAAGAGAAATTCCCAAATCACTTTGGGAGCTCCAGGTCCCTATGGCCTCTGTGCCTGATTACTTTCCTAACTGTCCCTCAGTCTATAAAATGAAAGCCAGATTACCAATCTGCTCAGGGTGTCTATGAAACATACAAAACCATGACTCTGACATGCCATGATTTCTTCTCCTTATTTTTATTTAAAAATATCCTGAGAACAAGGAAAGAGTCTATGACAAAAACAAGGCAATACTAGTTTGCACTGATTTATAATAATACTGCATTACCTTTGAGAGGTCTCATGGCATGGAATGGATTACCATTTTGATAGGATCAACCAATCAATCAGTCCCTGAGTAGATGTTCATTTCTGCCTACTTGATGTGAAGCTCTGTGCCAGACAGGGACAAGGCTGGCAGGTCCGCCTTTATAGACCTCAAGATAGTGGACAAGCCAGGCCCACAAACAACCCATCATGTGAGAGCTGAGGTGTCTGAGAGCACAGCAGTGACCATGGTATTGAAGGAGAGGGGAGGGATGTGAGACATGGGAGGTGGAATTAAACAGAATTTCTTCATCAGATCTATCAACTCTGTCCTAAGTGTCATTTTCCATCTTACTTTCTATATGATAAATAATAATCCATTGCATAATTTTGAAAGAACTTTAGTAATATTTTATGGAAGTACAGAACATATAAAACTATAGTGCATTCATCCACACTGGAGTGATAATATCTTACAATATTAGAAGGGGTTTTAAGTCTCAAGAAAACATTTCTTTTAGGGGCACCTGGGTGGCTCAGTCGGTTAAGCGTCCGACTTCAACTCAGGTCACGATCTCACGGTCCATGAGTTTGAGCCCCGCATTGGGCTCTGGGCTGATGGCTCAGAGCCTGGAGCCTGCTTCCAATTCTGTGTCTCCCCCTCTCTCTGCCCCTCCCCCGTTCATGCTCTGTCTCTCTCTGTCTCAAAAATAAACGTTAAAAAAATTATTAAAAAAATAAAAATAAAAAAAAGAAAACATTTCTTTTATATCTAAGTAGATCACTGGCATAGATGTGGTAACTGGCTCGTTTCTGCATCAGAATATTTTTCATCCAATTAAACTCTGTTTAATAGTAAAACACAGGTCTCCTCACTCTCTGAACTCTTACTATCTGAATATTTGCTACAATGATCTGCTGACTGAATTATCCATGTGGTTTGCTGCTGTTGTATCTCAGGTACTCTCCTGATAGGAGAGTGTCTTGAGTTCACATTGTTTAAACATGCCATGTTTTGCAGATATCCTCTTCCCCACATTATTCAGTAAACAGTCTAATAAAGTTGAGTAACTAATGAAGGAAATGGTCAAGCCTAAAAAGTGTAAATAAGCACATGCGCAACAAGAAAAACTGGGGGTGATAAAGCACATTAAGAGAGCTGAATGATTATTAGTCTTAAGCTTGGCCATGCACTTGTCCTGTCCCCAACACCTAGGAATCACAGATACAATGCTGAATATTTACAAGAAATTTAAGATCCTGAAAAAAAAGAAAAAAGCTTTCTGGTGCAAATGAGTGTGATCTTGGCATGAGCGGACTTATCACATTCACACAATTACAAATGCAATCTCATGTTAGCAAGAGTTGTAGGACACCAAACATGTGGAATGCAAACAGACTGCCACTGTGAGCTCTGTTTTCCATCCCATTGCTTTGTGTGTAGCTTCAGACAATGGTTTGCAGCCAAGCACCTCTGAACTCTCCTGCCAGGAAGGGAAGATTCTCCCCCCATTCCTTAGATCCAGACACAGATGAATGTCAGACATTTCCTGTTTAACTCATTTCTTCACCAGCTGTTTCTTCCTTACCGCCCCCCACCATCAAATAGTAACAGTGACCACAGCCTCCAACTCTCTCCTCTCCCACCATCAGGCCTCACATAAACATGTCTTTAATCATAAGAAACCTCTTGAAAAATTATCTGGTTTATTTTCTTTTTTGCTAAGTATTATTGGCATGTGGTGCTCATCTTTAATATATTATTTTATTATTTATTTACACATGCATATCTACTGTGATATAGAAGGAATATTTAACCCACTCTCAATAATCTATACTGTGCAGTATCTAGTATTATGGTTTTTTACATACAGACTAATGAGTTTAACAAGTATTAAATAACTAGATAGTATTACATACAATTTCTATTTTGCAGAAATCCTTGGTGGATTGTTAAGCAGATACATGAGGGGGTTTAATGATATCTGGTAAACTGGCATTTTCTTGTGAGTTGGGACTGCATTTTTATTTTTTTTTCCACTGAAACTCATGGAACACTGCCTCCGTTCTTTGAAACTTTGTTAGCAAATGTCATAAAATAAATTATATTAACAAAAAGAGGGACACTTATTGTTTCACCATTTAAAAGTATTTCTAGAAAAAGTAATCAAATACTATTTTTAAATGCATTGTCTTAATTTGAAAGTCATTAAATGTCTGCATCAGTTAAGTGTGCTCTATAGTTTTTTTTAATGTTTATTTATTTTTGACGGAGAGAGAGAGAGAGAGAGAGAGAGAGAGAGAGAGAGAGAGAGAGAATGAGTGGGGGAGGGGCAGAGAGAGAGGGAGACACAGAATCTGAAACAGACTCCAAGCTCCAAGCTGTCAGCACAGAGCCTGATGTGGAGCTTGAACTCATGGACAGCGAGATCATGACCTGAGCTGAAGTTGGACGCTCAACTGACTGAGTCACCCAGGCGCCCCCTATAGCTTTTTTTTTTTTTTTAATAAAAAGCCAATCACTTGTATTTACATTCAGTTGGAGAAATAAGAATTATATTAGCTGGGCAAAGGAATTCAGACTAGTAGATTGCTCTTCTGGATTCAATTGTTTGTCTTTTCATTTTAATGGGAAAATATTTGTACATATTATTTCTTGTTTTAGTTTTGTTGAATAAAAATATGCCCTAGGTCTCCATCACTTACTTCAGCAGTAGTCTCTCACCTGCATTCTGTAGATAGATGTTCCTCATCTGAGTCATTTATCAGCTGAATATCTTCCCCAGCTTTCTCCACAGTGAAAAGGTCCTGCAGAGAAACTGGCATTTTAGATACTTAAAATGAACTTATATAGTAAAAATACCTGACACATTAGTATAGCATGTAGTAAATTTGGAAGCAATCACATATCCAATGCCACAGCTCATCTGTATATCAATGTGAAAAAGGCACTTGATTTTATAGTCATGAAAACTGAGGATTATAGAGAAGTAATGATTTGGCCCAAGATACACGGCTGGTAGACACAAAACAAAGTAGATCCATCATCTCACAGTTGCACTCTGAGTTTGCTGCACCATCCACTGTGCTACATAGTCAACACTGTGAAAAAAAGTCTTCCTCCAAAAAGCCCTCTGTTCTCACAAGATTTATTCTCCGAAGTGACCATTAATATGGAACAAATATCCTAGAAACCCAGAGGAAAATTGCAAAAGATCACAAATAGAGATCCTTGTGCCATGAGGGACTCTAGAGTGAAGGACGTGTGCCAAATGAGATTTTCCTTTCTCAGAGGAGGGAGTAGTATATTTTGGGGGTGACTTCCACAATGGGATGTCTGTCTTCATGTGGCAAATATGAAAGCTCAAATCTCAGCTGCCAGAGAGGCATAATGATTGGGGCAATCAGACCAAGCAACTTCCTTCAATTGCTTTTCTGACACTTTTCTTATGGTCTTAAATCTGGGGGAAAAAAAAGGTGACACATATCTACTCTAAAATGGAATGTAACAGGGTCTTTCACAGTTTCTGAAATGTGGTCAGTTAAAGTCCACATTCTAAACCAGAGACAAAAGTAAAGCAGATCTTTTGCTCTCTCTAGATCCTAATGATAACAATTATCATAATGATAATGATGAGTATGATGGTGCTTGCCATGCATAAGGTGCTGTCTTATTTACTCTTCACCACAACTCTAAAAGAAGGTTTTATTATTGCCATGTATAGAAAAAGAAACTGAAGCTAAAAGATTTAAGCAACTTGGATGAGGTCTTGCAGCTGGTCTGGATCCAGAGGCCTGTCTTATAAGGCAGTTGGATGTGTTGTATGTCACAATGTCATCATAATGTTAACATGGATCTTGATTTGCCCCCCACTCCCACATCACCCAATCCATAGTGTCGCCGTCTGACTCAAGTCAGTTCGTGGCACTTCCATTTACTGAGCTTGTCAGGCTTAAAAGCTAGGAATAATTTCTCTTCTCCCACCCACTTTCAACACATCAGCAAGGACTTTGTGCCCCATCTCCCAACAATAACCCAAACCCATGTACTTCTATCTCCATGACTCCAATCCTAGTCCAAGCTCTACCATCTCTCATGCCACTCCTCTTGCCTGTGCTCTTGTTTCCCAGATTCCATTTCCCACCCAGGAACCAGTCTAATCTCTCAAAAACAATGAAATCAGATCATGTCATGCTGCTTTCCACTATAGCTGAAGTAAAAGTCAAACTCATGATCATGATTCTCAAAGTTCTCCATAATCTGGCTTCTGCCCACTTCTTGTACCTAATTTTCTACTACTCCTTCCCTCTTTCACCTTCTTCTAGTCACATAACAGTACTTGCGCCTTGGAACTCTCTAAGCTAGTTACTACTTCAAGATGTTTACAGCTGCTGAACCCTTTACCTGGATTGCCTTCCTTTCTTTGCTGGGTTGACCTCATAACTGAGGGTCTCAGTTCAAAAGACAGGTCATCAAAGACCTTCCCTGACCACACTGTCTGAACTCCCTTCTTCCCACCAGCTATTAACATATGATTGTTTTATCATCTACATGACACTTTTCAACATTCATAGTGTCTGGCACATAGTAGGTGCTTAATAAATATGTTACTTAGTGAATAAATATTCATTGAACCTGAATCTATCCAAAGAATTCTAAAGACTGATTTTCCTTTTTAGAGAATCTGTGAGTGCTACATTAGTAGAACACTAAGCGAGAATTGGTGGTGGATGTGGGAGAGAGCTGCCTCAAAACTCACCTCATGACAGAAACCTTCCTTTGTTCACCTGTCAAAATGGCCACTTCTCTTAATATGTTCCAGCCCTCAGCCCCTGTATACCTCTTTCATATTACATTAAAACCACTTGTTACTGGGGTGCCTGAGTGGCTCAGTCAGTTGAGCATCTGACTTCAGTTCAGGTCATGATCTCACGGTTCGTGAGTTCGAGCCCCACGTCCAGCTCTGGGCTGACAGCTCAGAGCCTGGAGCCCACTTCAGATTCCGTGTCTCCCTCTGTCTGCCCCTCCGCTGCTTGCACTCTGTCTCTCACATTGTCTCAAAAATAAATAAACGTTAAAAAATTAAAATAAAAATAAAATAAAACCACTTGTAAGTGATTGTGTATCTCTTTTGAGTGTCTTGAGATCTCCACTCACATGCTCACCTTCTGAAATGCAGGAGCTGATCTGTCCTCATTCACATATCTTAGCACAACCCCCTGCACACATTGGGTTCCTTTGAAATTCTGTCCAGTAGCTGATGGACCAAAGGGGACATGGCCTTTCAAAGGAAGCCCGCAATTCCCCAGTTGGGAAGGCACACACACAACATACTCACCTGTAGAATCTGAGTCCTGAGGATACAAATGGACCCGACCAGATAAAACCGATCCTCCAGAGGAAGATATGTACCACACGATTCAGCAAAAGAGGGACTAGGGAAGAAGCTACTGAAGAGCACCAAAGGCTCTAAGGGAGACAGAGACACACATGTGACAATCAAATAGAAAGGCAGGCTGTCTACACAAGAAAATGAACACCTGACACATCAGTGCACTATTTGCCAGCCCACTGATAATTTTCAGAATTCTGAGTCACAGATTTTTCCTGCCTTCCTTCTGTTCCAGCTATCCTCCTTACCCTGGTCTCCACCAAAACATGAAGAAGTCATTACTAAGAAATAATTGTTGCAAGTTCAGGGTGATATTCAACCTTGTGTTCTTACTCTGTGGATGGATTTTATAGTCTTCAAAAGAAATTTAGCTCCCCTCTTTTATATAGGGCACAGGGGTATTAAATATGTGTGTAATTTATGTGCATATGTAGTCAACTGAATGTTTTAAAAGTATACAACCCTTAATTTTCAACACATATGACAAACATCAGACAACCATTGTGTGAACTAATTTTGATTGTTTATTTACTCATTCATTCATTCGCTATATTTTTAGACCTCAGTATCAAAGAACCGAGTTAATTACACTCTTAGTCCATGGAATAGAATGAACACAGATAAAGTCTCTACTCTTGATTTTTCTGATCCTTCTGCACCCACAGACACCCATTGCCATCTACCACTTTTAATATCTAAACTTGCAAAATATGTAGTCTGGTTTTATGTGTATGTGCTTACCACTTACAAAGGTGGCATTGTGCTATAGATCTCATTCTGTTTACTTTTTTCAATCAACATTATGGTTTTAAGATTTAACTGGAGTGCCTGGGTGGCTCAGTCGGTTAAACATCTGACTTTGGCTCAGGTTGTGATCTTGCAGTCCATGGATTAGAGCTATGCACTGTGCAGCCTGCTTGGAATTCTCTCTCTCCCTCTCTCTCTGCCCCTTGCTCACTCATACTCTCTCTCTCTCTCTCTCTCTCTCTCTCTCAAAATAAAAAAACTTAAAAAAAAGATTTAACCATGTTGTAGTATGTATATCCGAGGTCACTGCTTTCAAAGTTTCCATATTGCACATTTTTCTCATTTTACTTGCCCATTTCCCTAATGATGCACACCTACGCTGTCTCCAACTCCCTCCAACCATAAAAAACACTATGGCATATATAGCACATGTCCCCTTAGGCACAGATCTCTCTGTAAGTTTGCCTCTGGTATATCTCCACCCAGTGATGAGACTGCTGAGTCACAGGTTAATTAACATAATTTAAGTTCACTCTGTTTTTCAGGAATACTTCATGAGTTTACATTCCTCTCAACACTGTATTAGTGTTTTATTTCTCACCTCCTCACCAATATTTGTTTATTATTCAAACTTCCTGATTGCTGTCATTCAGATGGGTGTACAGTGCTATCTCACTGGTTTTTAAATCTTTCATTCTTTGCTTACTAGTGAGTTCAAGCATCTTTTCACATATTCGTTGGGCTATTTACCTATGGTTCAAGCCCTAGATGTTTTAATGGCCCCATATCAGTGTTTATGTTAATTTCTCAGCCAATAGATCCTGAAACCTTGAAAATTGTAAATTTGGACTCCATATCCACACAACACTGATTTGGGGTTTGATTTCTTGTAAATGACACATATTTTTTTCCATTCAAATTCTGAGGGAGATGGCAAACATTATTCCTCTAGGCCAGTGGACAGGATTTTACTGATCATGTTAAGTTTCTAGGTTTTATGTATTGGTCCTTGAATGAATGTTAGCACTCCAGACCCCAGCCAGCGAAGCCCATGGATGATGCATAACCCACCTAGGCCACCACCTAGGCTTCCTCTTATCATTATAGTCTTGTACTTTATACTCTAATTCCTGTCACCCAAGGACTTAACTTTCCTTTAAGCTTGGGTATGCATCAAACTTCTTTTGTTATGTTTTAAAAATTGTTTCCTTGTTTTTGTAGAAGGAAAGAGTCATTCTTACTAGTCCAATCCACCATATTACCAAGTGACACTATCTTGTGAATTTTAGTATTTTTTAAAATGAATATTTAATATAATTTTTAATAATAAAAGGGATGAAACAAGGATTAGTTGTTTATAATAGGCGCTAGATATTTCTGTAAAAGGTATTCCATTTTTGAAAGGAGTTTCCCCTATTTCCCTGTCTTTTCTATCTTCCTCAGAGCAATAAACAGTAATTACAACTCTCATAAGTAAGCTGCTCTGTTGTATTGGACAGTAATTATATTTATATGTTTCAAGTCTTCATCATCTCCAAACCCCCTCCTCCTTTTACTGCACAGTCTCACTGCACTGTTTCACAAAAACATTGCACTCTGCTAAAATTCATAGAGTCTGAACAAAAGCTAGAGGCCCAAGCATTTTGGGATGCCAATTTAGTAGCAGTGTCTACTGGCACAAACCTATTTATTCCTAACTGCAATAGAAATGAAAACTACTTCAATGAACAAGCAACTCAGGAATAAGATCATTAAATATAACTAAACATATTTTAAATATAAATATTATCTATTTTCTGATTAGTGTCAGGTAAGTATATAAGCTATCTATCCCGAAATTCTGATCTCAGAGAAAAAGGTCAGAGACATTTACAAACAAGGTGTTTCATATTATCAGGTCCATTTTTAAAACAATAAGATCCTTTGGAACAATAACTTTAGTCTTTCTTTTTATCAGAGATTTCTGTTGGTCCTTCTTTTGGTAATCCATTTATATCATCACTCATAATCTACTTTCCCTTTGTTTTTATCATGGAATTCTTTTTCAAAAGTCTGATCAGTGTCTACAACCAAACCGCTATGGTCACAGGGATATAAGAGAATCCGAGGGCGCCGGCAGTGGAAAGGCATTTATGTTAGCAACGAAGGGCTATAAAACACATTAACTTTATCTAAATTAGACTGAAAACTGAATTGCTTACCATTTGAAATATCTTTTAAAGTCAGAATTAATTTCACATATTCATAAGTAGGGTTACTACCACGTTTATCATTTCCTCTCTTTATATGACAGCAAAAGTCAGTATGTTTTCCCACTAAGAAAAAAAAAGATACAAAACACATTTACAATTGTATGTTACCATATTTTGCAGGATTATTTCATAGGACCATTGTCTTACTTAGAACAGATTTTTAAAAAATATCATTTTCTTTCCATGAACATTAGCACTGGCATAGCTATCTATGTTGTAACTGTAGAGTGGAGTACCAGCTAGAACATTATATAACACTAATACAATTATACAAAAGCTCAAATAATCAGGGTTCATGACAAAGAACAAGACTTAATGGAGAAGAAATATTTTAATACTAGAAATATAATTTGCATAATTGTATCAAGTTAATATATAATCAGCAGCTATATTGGCTCTAAGGTCTTTATTTTTATTACTCCTTTGAGTAGTTGTTACTTGGGTCTTAAAATCTAAGAACTTACAATTTAGGAGACACAATCCATACCTGAGCTTGACGAAGGAAGTTTGAGAGCAATCTTTTGGTAGACTTCACTTTTTTCATGATCAGGCAGAAGACTTAATAATTTTTTACCCACAATCTCATCCTTAAGAAATACAGAGAGAATACGTTTTGTTACATGTGCTATTACTGTTCACTTCCTCTACCTCCTTACTCCAGTAAACTTATCATCTGCTCCCCCTCAGCCATCTCATGGTCATACCTATTATACCTCTACAAGTCCCAGTTCACATTACTCCACTCTATGTCCATCACCTCCTACCTTTCCAGTGCACGCACGCAAGTACCCTACCTCTCCAACAATTACTCCACACGCTGAGACCTCCAGTTCATTCCCATCGCATTTTTACTGTGCATTATCTCCTGTAAATTGTCATATCCCACTTTGCTCAGTTCAGATTCCACCATGAATCACTATAAGCACTCCCATGTTCAACTTCTGACATATATGTCTGGGAAAATCCCAACTCTGGTTAATTTCAACTCTTCATATACCTTATACCTTCACCCAAGCAACGGCATGTCTATGGCAACCATGCCATGTATTATTTTAAATGGGCACACAGATCTGTATGGAAATCATTCTTCATTTCCTTAGACAATTCACTCTCCCACTCTTCAGTGCAACTCTTTCTTGCCTTTTCTTCCTTCTTAAAACCTCCAAGCCTCCCTCATCCTCATATTCAGCTGGGGATCTCATTTTTTATTGAAATATAAAACAAAGGGGAAAGAAAATGTCAATATCTTTCTGCCATCTAATCTACCAACCCATTTGTTTCGGTGGCTAGAGACCTATTTTTTCTCCTATTCCAAGGAATAAGCTTCCACTGAAGTCTAGTGCATTGCCTTTCATCCTCTCTCAACTATTCAAGGACATCATTCCAGAAATTTCCCCCTACCTCCCACATCATTAAACTTTCCCTCTCTACCAGATCTTTCCCATAGCATGTAAATGCTATATCAGGGATGCTATAATATCAGTTATCTTAAAAACAAAAACAACACAGAATTCCAAAAATCCAAAACTTTCCTTGACCCTACATTCTCTCCTCTGGCTCTTCTTTGGCATACTTTGGAACAAAAATCTTTGAAAGGAACTATACTTGCTGCCTCTCATTTCTTTAGCTTTCACTCTGCCTTGAAACCACACTAACCAGATTTTTACCCTAACCACTCCACTTTTGTCAAGGTCACCAGTGATCTCCACACATTGCCAAATCCAATCGTCAATTCTCAACCCTCACTAACATCTCAGCATTTGATACAACAAATCCCTCCTTCTTCTTGACACACTTTATTTACACTCGGCTTCCAGAATACCATACAAATATGGCTATCCTTCTGCTTTGAAGGCTACTCCCTCATGGTTTTCTTAGCTGGATCTTTCTCCTCTGTCTGACTACTTGACACTGGGGTTCGTAGGGCCTAGTCATTAGACCTCTTTTACTATGCTGTCTTTTGTGGGCAGTCTCTTTCTGTTGTAGCTCATCCAATACCAACTATCTTTGTACCTCCAGTCCAGACTTCTCCCTGAAGTCTTCTAGATAACTCATCTTAGATGTCTAATAGGATTTCAATTTTAAGATGTTCAAAATAGTGCACCTGAATTTTTCCCTCACAAAGCATGCTACTCCCTCAGTCTTCCACATTTCAGTAAATGACACCATCATTTACCCTCATGCTTGTCCTTGACTTGCCTTTTTCCTCCTAAACCCCAAACCCAGTCAATCAGCAAACTCTGTTGGTAAAACAGTCAAAATGGATGCAGAATCGGTCCACTTTTCACCACATGGGCTAAACCATAATCTCTAGATTGGATTACTGCAACAGCCTTACCTCCTCTCCCTGTATTTATTTTTGAAGCGTCCCTGCTCCCACTCCATTCTTCACAGAACAGCTACAATGTTTCATTTAAAACATAAGTCAAGTTTTCCTCTACTTAACATTTTCCACCAGCTACCCAAGTGATTCAGAGCAAAAGCCAAATTTCAATGGCTTATATAGTTCTATGTTCTCGTCCCTTGCTGTTCATTGACTTTAGTCCCTCCCATTTTTTATCCTTGCTCACTGCATTCCAGGTACACTAAACTCCTTGTTCATATCCAAATACACCAAGCAAATAGTCACCTTGGGGCCCTAAAATGCTCTTCATTCAATGTGAAACATTGTTTTCTAGATATTTACAATGATGTTCTCCCTTACTTCATTCAAGTCTCCACTCAAAAGTATTTTAAACAGAACTGATTTCTTGACATTCTCTTCCTGCATTTTTTTTCATAACACATTCATTACCACCTGACATTATAGTCACATGTATATGTTTATCTGTTTATTATCTGTCTCCCTCAGTAAAATGTAAATAACATTAGAACAGAGACCTTTGCTGACTTATTCACTATTAAATCCTCAACACCTAGAACTCAGCTTGGCACAAGTGAGCATTCAGTAAATGTTAGTTGAATGAATAATGCTGTACCATGTAGCTGAAATATGGTGACACATGGATAAATTGAATATCAGACATTAAGTTAAGTAATGAGTTTTTAATGTGATAGGAACAAAGTAATAAACAAAGTATTCTTTGTAGCTGAATAATGGTTTTGGGTGATGAACCACAGATTCAAATAATTTTTAAATGAATAATATTAATAATGTACAGTCAAATTCAGAAATATATTTTATGGTCCATTTGTAGAAGCTAGCCTATGAGTTAGCCAATGTTCAAATTAGCAGATTGATCCTGACTCAATCAAAGAAAAAGCATGGCTTGATTGAGGGCAGAAATATTACCTTAATTTAGCAAACAAAACATTATGAAATTAACAAGCAATAAATTTTGACAATGAAAGTCATTCAATAAGAAATTTACCTCCCAAAAGAAATATATATTTTTTTCATTAAACTTCACTTTTTCAATAAAAATTATTTTATTAGTTTAGTTATGAAACAAACTATAGGTACCAAACCAAGTTACCTCTGGTCAGTGGAAACCACTCATTCATTCATTTATCTAACACATGATTAACAACTGCTCCATGCCAGACACTGTGCTAGGTATATTCACACAAATAAGCTATCATAACACCCTGTGAGAGGAAAAATTATCTCCTGTTTTGTTGATGAAGAAATTAAGGCTTGTCCAATTATTGAGAGATCAGAAGTTCGGTGGTAAATTTCATCCCCAAGTCCATCCAAATAACTGTATATCCATTGTTCCCTCCACTCTACCATAGCTGCTTCAAGTCCAATTTATACCAAGGGCAGCTGATTTGCTACTGGGACAGTTTCTGCATTTTAGACACTCCACATGAAGCAATTTATCCATTTCTTTTTTTTTTATTGAGTACTTATAAGGGTTAAACATGATGATCCTGATATGAATTCCAATTTTAATGAATACATAATTCAGTAGAGCAGATGAGACAGGCACAAAATTATGATGCAAAGTATAAAATAAGACTGTAACAAGAGGTACAAAGTGTCACAGCTCACCAGTTCTTTCATCAGTAGAAGAATAAAGGACAGCACTGTCGCATCAAAGAATTCAAAGTGAGCAGACTTTTGATAGTGTACATCCCCTTAGATGGAAATACTGGCAAAGATTTTCTTATTAGTTAACTACATTCTTTAAGGACAGTGATAGTCACAATGAATGCCTTAGAACTGACCACCAACTAAAAAAGGTGAATGTAACAATCATTTCAGTGTAACTACTCCATAGTTAAAGGGCAGAGATCTGAAAACATTATCAACACCACGTTATTTTTATAAATCTTTAGCATTTGCTCTTCTTATTACACAAGGCAGAAAGATCAAGGCACTTAAAGCTTAAATAAGCAAAGATAAATACCAGTGAAAAATTAAAAAGGTTTTTCAAAAGCCAAGTTTGCAAATACTTATTAGTTGTCCCACAAATATTAGTGTGGTGAGTCTCAGTGATGTCAAAAAAAAAAAAAAAAGTAAAGGAATTTTCTCCACTCCATGACATTTATTGAGGATCCAGGCAAGAAGTTATCTTTTTGTTGGCAGAGACATTCACATTAAACATGCATTAGAAAACTGTTCAACTATATAGGGCACAGGGAAGTATAAGAGCCTCTGCATGAAATTCAGACTGCATTTTGAATCAAACAACACTCATCACGAATAATTCTCTACTATGCTGTAAGCTTCACAGGGAGAAGAGAGGAAAATTCATCACAATTATCATGAACTAACCATATACCTATATTCAAAACCTGCTAAAGTTTCTTAATAATCCAATGCTGAGAAACTCTTTCCAGAGGAAATGTGTTTACAATTTCTTTAAGAATTGTAAAAGAGAACAACTACATGTAAATTCCCAGTTTTAATTTTTTTTGGGGGGTAGTGATGAAGTAGGGTGAGTAGGAGAGCAGGCTGCTAGGAAGTACAAGTTACTACTACAAGTGACTGCAAGTTTTTCCAAAGGAAAAACTATCAAGGAAATAAATGAGTGGGAAAATACAATGGCAGATTTCCGATATAAATTTAATACCATGATGATGATAGTAGACCTCATTTCGGTCACAATGGTATGTGTTACAACATCATATCTTGGACTCCTCATATCTTTTTGTCACACCCCCATCCAATCCATCAGCAAAACTTATTTGACCTACAAAACACCGATGGCTTCCACATCCACCTTACTGCAATTCATCACTAATAGCCTGGATTAATGCAATAGCTTTCCAAGTGGACTCCCTACTTTCATGTCTGCCTCCATAGCTTATTCTTTTTTTTAGTTGCAGTATACTTAACATACAGTGTAATTTTAGTTTCAGGTGTACAATATAGTGATCCAACACTTCCATACATCACCCAGTCCTCATCTCAACAAGTACACTCCTTAATCCCCATCACTTACTTCCTCCCTCCTCTCTAGTGTGTCCTCTAGAGTTAAGAGTCTGTTTCTTGGGGTACCTGGGTGGCTCAGTCGGTTAAGCTAGTGACTGGCTCAGGTCATGATCTCACAGTTTGTGCATTCGAGACCCGCATCGGGTTCTGTGCTGACAGCTCAGAGCGTGGAGCCTGCTTCAGATTCTGTCTGTCTCTCTCTCTCTCTCTCTCTCTCTGCCCCTCCCCTGTTCACTCTCTGTCTCTCTCTCAAAACTAAATAAATATTTTTTAAAAAGTCTGTTTCTTGCTTTGCTTCTCTTTTATTTTCCCTTTGCTCATATGTGAGATTTAAGAAACAAAATAAATGACCCATAGCCTATTTTTTTAACACAGGAGCCAGAGTGACCCCCTCCCCAAAAAAAAGCTCATAATTTCCTTCATCTGCTCCAACCCCCACAATGGCTTTCTCCCATCTCGGAGGAAAAGACAAAGTCATTACAATGGCCTGAAACAGGGTAGACCTCTGCTACTGCTCTGACCTCATCACCTCCTAGTACTTTTCCTTTTGATCACAGCACTCCAGTCACAACAGCCTCTCTATTGTGCCTTTTCCATACCAAGCACATTCTTGTCTTAGTGCCTTGTCACTTGCTTTTGATTCTGCCTGGAACATATTTGCTCCAGTTATCTGCATGACTCACATACTCATTCCATTCAGGTCTCTGTTGAAATGTCCCCTGATAAGGCAGGTCTTCACTAACCCCACATTTGCAAAAACCCACCTCAAGGAATATTTTTTCCACATTCACAGATGAGAAACTAAAGCTCACGTAGTTATTAAGTGATAGAGCTAAATTTTAATCTTCAGATTGTCTGATTTCAGAGAACAAGTTCTTTCCATCCACCATGCTAGCAGTTTACAGTTGCCCAAGAGACAGAGGTGTCTTGATATTTAATGAAATTGTAGCTTCCTGGAGCCAGGAAGATCCTTTAGAAATGGTTTCGTCTCTACATTAATATAAGATGGGTGACTTATAAAAATGAAATTTTTAATCAAAGCCTGGGAAAAATTTCATGTTGTTACAAATTAAGAAGAGTTAGGATTTAATGAAGAAAAGTGTGAAATTATGTCTCAGGTATAAATCCTTTTTAACGAGATTATAAAACTCCATTCTCATTTCATGTTTATGTACAGACCTAATATTAATAGCTTTATTTTTAAGTATACCCATCTCTGGCAATCAAATCAATGGCTTAAGATTAGTGACTCAACCCCATGTACCAGATACCTCTACCTTAGGGCAAGTCTGTGTGTGTGCATGTTACCTAAAATGCTTAAAGTTGAAATATTCTCTTGAGAGTGAAAAGTTTGAACCAAACTACATAAAGACACAAGGATAGCTTTTAGAGGGAAGATGGCGGCCTAGGAGGACGCTGGGCTCACCGCGCATCCTGCTGATCACTTAGATTCCACCTTCACCTGCCTAACTAACCCAGAAAACCGCCAGAGGATTAGCAGAACTGAGTCTCCAGAGCCAAGCGCAGACAAGAGGCCCACGGAAGAGGGTAGGAAGGGCGGCGAGGCGGTGCGCGCTCCATGGACTGGCGGGAGGGAGCCGGGGTGGAGGGGCAGCCTGCCGGCCAAGCAGAGCCCCCGAGTCTGGCTTGCAAAAGCGGAGGGGCCGGACGGAGTGTGTTCCGACAGCAAGCGCGACTTAGCCTCTGGAAGGTCATAAGTTAACAGCTCTGCTTGGAAAGCGGGAAGGCTGGAGGACAAAGGGAGGGAGAGCTGCTGAGCCCCCTGACAACAGAGCTCAGTTTGGTGGGGAACAAAGGCGCTCGCCAGTGCCATCTCCCCCGCCCATCCCCCAACCAAAATCCCAAAGGGAACCAGTTCCTGCCAGGGAACTTGCTCCCTCCGCGCAAACACCCAACTCTGTGCTTCTGGGGAGCCAAACTTCCGGCAGCGGATCTGACTCCCTCCCGCTGCCACAGGGCCCCTCCTGAAGTGGATCACCTAAGGAGAAGCGAGCTAAGCCTGCCCCTCCTGCCCCCCGTGCACCTTGCCTACCCACCCCAGCTAATACGCCAGATCCCCAGCACCACAAGCCTGGCAGTGTGCAAGTAGCCCAGATGGGCCACGCCACCCCACAGTGAATCCCGCCCCTAGGAGAGGGGAAGAGAAGGCACACACCAGTCTGACTGTGGCCCCAGCGGTGGGCTGGGGGCAGACATCAGGTCTGACTGCGGCCCCGCCCACCAACTCCAGTTATACACCACAGCACAGGGGAAGTGCCCTGCAGGTCCTCACCATACCAGGGACTATCCAAAATGACCAAGCGGAAGAATTCCCCTCAGAAAAATCTCCAGGAAATAACAACAGCTAATAAGCTGATCAAAAAGGATTTAAATAATATAACAGAAAGTGAATTTAGAATAATAGTCATAAAATTAATCACTGGGCTTGAAAACAGTATAGAGGACAGCAGAGAATCTCTTGCTACAGAGATCAAGGGACTAAGGAACAGTCACGAGGAGCTGAAAAACGCTTTAAAAGAAATGCAAAACAAAATGGAAACCACGACGGCTCGGATTGAAGGGGCAGAGGAGAGAATAGGTGAACTAGAAGATAAAGTTATGGAAAAAGAGGAAGCTGAGAAAAAGAGAGATAAAAAAATCCAGGAGTATGAGGGGAAAATTAGAGAACTGATACACTAAAAAGAAGTAATATATGCATAATTGGTATCCCAGAGGAGGAAGAGAGAGGGAAAGGTGCTGAAGGGGTACTTGAAGAAATAATAGCTGAGAACTTCCCTGAACTGGGGAAGGAAAAAGGCATTGAAATCCAAGAGGCACAGAGAACTCCCTTCAGACGTAACTTGAATCGATCTTCTGCACGACATATCATAGTGAAACTGGCAAAATACAAGGATAAAGAGAAAATTCTGAAAGCAGCAAGGGGTAAACGTGTCCTCACATATAAAGGGAGACCTATAAGACTCGTGACTGATCTCTCTGTTGAAACTTGGCAGGCCAGAAAGGATTGGCACGAGATTTTCAGGGTGCTAGACAGAAAAAATATGCAGCCGAGAATCCTTTATCCAGCAAGTCTGTCATTTAGAATAGAAGGAGAGATAAAGGTCTTCCCAAACAAACAAAAACTGAAGGAATTTGTCACCACTAAACCAGCCTTACAAGAGATCCTAAGGGGGATCCTGTGAGACAAAGTACCAGAGACATCACTACAAGCATAAAACATACAGACATCACAATGACTCTAAACCCGTATCTTTCTATAATAACACTGAAAGTAAATGGACTAAATGCACCAACCAAAAGACATAGGGTATCAGAATGGATAAAAAAAACAAGACCCATCTATTTGCTGTCTACAGGAGACTCATTTTAGACCTGAGGACACCTTTAGATTGAAAGTCAGGGATGGAGAAATATTTATCATGCTACTGAAAGCCAAAAGAAAGCTGGAGTAGCCATACTTAATCAGAAAAACTAGACTTAAAATTAAAGGCTGTAACAAGAGATGAAGAAGGGCATTATATAATAATTACAGGGTCTATCCACCAGGAAGAGCTAACAATTATAAATGTCTATGTGCCGAATACTGGAGCCCCCAAATATATAAAACAATTACTCATAAACATAAGCAACCTTATTGATAAGAATGTGGTAATTGCAGGGGACTTTAACACTCCACTTACAGCAATGGATAGATCATCTAGACACACGGTCAATAAAGAAACAAGGGCCCTGAATGATGCAGTGGATCAGATGGACTTGACAGATATATTTAGAACTCTGCATCCCAAAGCAACAGAATATACTTTCTTCTCGAGTGCACATGGAACATTCTCCAAGATAGATCATATACTGGGTCACAAAACAGCCCTTAATAAGTTCACAAGAATTGAAATTATACCATGCATACTTTCAGACCACAATGCTATGAAGCTTGAAATCAACCACAGGAAAAAGTCTGGAAAACCTCCAAAAGCATGGAGGTTAAAGAACACCTTATTAAAGAATGAGTGGGTCAACCAGGCAATTAGAGAATAAATTAAAAAATATATGGAAACAAATGAAAATGAAAATACACCAATCCAAATGCTTTGGACGCAGCGAAGGCAGTCCTGAGAGGAAAATACATTGCAATCCAGGCCTATCTCAAGAAACAAGAAAAATCCCAAATACAAAATCTAACAGCACACCTAAAGGAACTAGAAGCAGAACAGCAAAGGCAGCCTAAACCCAGCAGAAGAAGAGAAATAATAAAGATCAGAGCAGAAATAAACAATATAGAATCTAAAAAACTGTAGAGCAGATCAATGAAACCAAGAGTTGGTTTTTTGAAAAAATAAACAAAATTGACAAACCGCTAGCCAGGCTTCTCAAAAAGAAAAGGGAGATGACCCAAATAGATAAAATCATGAATGAAAATGGGATTATTACAACCAATCCCTCAGAGATACAAACAATTATCAGGGAATACTATGAAAAATTATATGCCAACAAATTGGACAACCTGGAAGAAATGGACAAATTCCTAAACACCCACACTCTTCCAAAACTCAATCAGGAGGAAATAGAAAGCTTGAACAGACCCATAACCAGCGAAGAAATTGAATCAGTTATCAAAAATCTCCCAACAAATAAGAGTCCAGGACCAGATGGCTTCCCAGGGGAGTTCTACCAGACGTTTAAAGCAGAGATAATACCTATCCTTCTCAAGCTATTCCGAGAAATTGAAAGGGAAGGAAAACTTCCAGACTCATTCTATGAAGCCAGTATTACTTTGATTCCTAAACCAGACAGAGACCCAGTAAAAAAAGACAACTACAGGCCAATATCCCTGATGAATATGGATGCAAAAATTCTCAATAAGATACTAGCAAATCAAATTCAACAGCATATAAAAAGAATTATTCACCGTGATCAAGTGGGATTCATTCCTGGGATGCAGGGCTGGTTCAACATTCGCAAATCAATCAACGTGAGACATCACATTAATAAAAAAAAAAAAGAGAAGAACCATATGATCCTGTCACTCAATGCAGAAAAGGCCTTTGACAAAATCCAGCACCCTTTCTTAATAAAAACCCTTGAAAGTCGGGATAGAAGGAACATACTTAAACATCATAAAAGCCATTTATGAAAAGCCCACAGCTAACATCATCCTTAATGGGAAAAACTGAAAGCTTTTTCCCTGAGATCAGGAACACGACAGGGATGCCCACTCTCACCGCTGTTGTTTAATATAGTGTTGGAAGTTCTAGCATCAGCAATCAGACAACAAAAGGAAATCAAAGGTATCCAAATTGGCAAAGATGAAGTCAAGCTTTCGCTTTTTGCAGATGACATGATATTATACATGGAAAATCCGATAGACTCCACCAAAGTCTGCTAGAACTGATACATGAATTCAGCAAAGTTGCAGGATACAAAATCAATGTACAGAAATCAGTTGCATTCTTATACACTAACAATGAAGCAACAGAAAGACAAATAAAGAAACTGATCCCATTCACAATTGCACCAAGAAGCATAAAATATCTAGGAATAAATCTAACCAAAGATGTAAAAGATCTGTATGCTGAAAACTATAGAAAGCTTATGAAGATAATTGAAGAAGATATAAAGAAATGGAAAGACATTCCCTGCTCATGGATTGGAAGAATAAATATTGTCAAAATGTCAATACTACCCAAAGCTATCTACACATTCAATGCAATCCCAATCAAAATTGCACCAGCATTCTTCTCCAAACTAGAACAAGCCATCCTAAAATTCATATGGAACCACAAAAGGCCCCGAATAGCCAAAGTAATTTTGAAGAAGAAGACCAAAGCAGGAGGCATCACAATCCCAGACTTTAGCCTCTACTACAAAGCTGTAATCATCAAGACAGCATGGTATTGGCACAAAAACAGACACATAGACCAATGGAATAGAATAGAAACCCCAGAACTAGAGCCACAAACATATGGCCAACTCATCTTTGACAAAGAAGGAAGGAACATCCAGTGGAAAAAAGACAGTCTCTTTAACAAATGGTGCTGGGAGAACTGGACAGCAACATGCAGAAGGTTGAAACTAGACCACTTTCTCACACCATTCACAAAAATTAAGTCAAAATGGATAAAGGTCCTGAATGTGAGACAGGAAACCATCAAAACCCTAGAGGAGAAAGCAGGAAAAGACCTCTCTGACCTCAGCTGTAGCAATCTCTTACTCGACACATCCCCAAAGGCAAGGGAAATAAAATCAAAAATGAATTACTGGGACCTTATGAAGATAAAAAGCTTCTGCACAGCAAAGGAAACCACCAACAAAACTAAAAGGCAACCAACGGAATGGGAAAAGATATTTGCAAATGACATATCAGACAAAGGGCTAGTATCCAAAATCTATAAAGAGCTCACCAAACTCCACGCCCGAAAAACAAATAACCCAGTGAAGAAATGGGCAGAAAACATGAATAGACACTTCTCTAAAGAAGATATCTGGATGGCCAACAGGCACATGAAAAGATGTTCAACGTCGCTCCTTATCAGGGAAATACAAATCAAAACCACACTCAGGTATCACCTCACGCCAGTCAGAGTGGCCAAAATGAACAAATCAGGAGACTATAGATGCTGGAGAGGATGTGGAGAAACGGGAACCCTCTTGCACTGTTGGTGGGAATGCAAATTGGTGCAGCCGCTCTGGAAAGCAGTGTGGAGGTTCCTCAGAAAATTAAAAATAGACCTACCCTATGACCCAGCAATAGCACTGCTAGGAATTTACCCAAGGGATACAGGAGTACTGATGCATAAGGGCACTTGTACCCCAATGTTTATAGCAGCACTCTCAACAATAGCCAAATTATGGAAAGAGCCTAAATGTCCATCAACTGATGAATGGATAAAGAAATTGTGCTTTTTATACCCAATGGAATACTACGTGGCAATGAGAACAAATGAAATATGTCCTTTTGTAGCAACGTGGATGGAACTGGAGAGTGTGATGCTAAGTGAAATAAGCCATACAGAGAAAGAAAGATACCATATGGTTTCACTCTTATGTGGATCCTGAGAAACTTAACAGAAACCCATGGGGGAGGGGAAGGAAAAAAAAAAAAGACGTTAGAGTGGGAGAGAGCCAAAGCATAGGAGACTGTTAAAAACTGAGAACAAACTGAGGGTTGATGGGGGGTGGGAGGGAGAGGAGGGTGGGTGATGGGTATTGAGGAGGGCACCTTTGGGATGAGCATTGGGTGTTGTATGGAAACCAATTTGACAATAAATTTCATATATTGAAAAAAAAGAAAAAAAACATAAAAAGGAAAGAAACAAGGATAGCATGACGAAGACATTCACTGTGCAAAATCCTCACAATAGGAAAAGTTCACCTTTCCTTTCACAATGACCAATTTGGTTTAAGTACTATCTAATATAAGACTTTGGGAAGATTTCTAGTCTTCACTATAACAAAACTTAATCTGTCATGGATCATACTCATACAATCTTACTTTTAATATAGATTTAATAAGACCATTCTTCTTCCATGATATAAGTGCTCTAAAGTCTAATTCAATGAAAATCTCTAATATTTGTATTTTATTCAGCTGTTTTGGCATCCTACACATATAAGCTGAATTTGGAAATGTGAACTGTTCTCTAAAAGAAATAAAACAGAATGAGAAAAAAAGATATTGATCATAGTATCTTCAAATAAAGTTAAAAGAGTAGAAAAGTTCTCTAAGCTTCCAACTGGGCCTTGCAACATGTTGGCTGGAATAGCATAACTAGTGGAATAAGCTTCAAATCCACTTTTAACTTAATTAAAGAATAATGTAACATGACTTCTATTAATTTATATGTTCCAAACTTGAGTGCTATAGATCTCAGGGCCAGGGTGTGTCAAGTTCTTTACTCAACTGTGTAGAATGAGGAATATACAATGAAAGCAACAATCCAAATAAGATTCACACAACTAGCCAAATGACAGAGATTTCAAGATTGGAGGTGGATGTATTCTACCTATCCTCACTCCACACACATGCATTAGTGGAACAGGAAGGTATGTAGTAGTTTCATATTTGAGTGGTATATTTTTTAGATGCTCAACCTGAATATCCAGAAAAATTCTAGGTAATCACATATTCTAAGTCAATGATCTTATGAAGATAGAGAAAGCTTTCATGAAGAGGGGCATAATAATACCAAAGAGCTCAGGAATGAGTGACCTTTTGGGACAGCACAGATCCTGACTACAACTCCTATGTAAATGTCTCCAGCAATACTTACAGTACTGCTAAACTATGCCATCATATCTATATTTTTTTCTAAATTAGATCATAATTTGTTCTTTAATATAAAGAAACAAAAAGCAAATCAGATCTGGAAATGGATACCATGAGCCAGCATAAACAAATCATGACATTCTTTGTTTAATTAGTATGTAGTGGACGCTAAGGAAATGTACAAAATCAAACACCTCCATCCCGGTGAGGGCTGCTTCACAAAGTAGTCACCTTGGGGGTTACCGACTGATTTTGAGGAGACTTCCATTTTAAAAAGCACATTCTTCTTTGGAGATTGCCTTCGGGGCCCTTTACAAAACACACATACACACACACTATTTCATTACCTCATATCACAATTTGTTTTTATAGATTTAAAACTGAAACCAATAAACATGACAATAAAACAAGTGCACATTTTGACAACATTGAGAGAACATCTTCTCTGATGATTTATATGCTCCTGAAAACAAATAATGAACCCCTAAACAATAAACCAGAATGATCCTTCCCCAAAACTGGAAAAACTTACTGGTAAATGGCCAAGAAGATAAGTGATGCTTCCACCGACATAAATTATCACTCCATCTAGGCTCAGTATTATCATAAAGCCATCTAATGACTAATGAAGAGAGAATAATAATGTAATTAAATAGTGGAACAATAATAAAATGATAGCTTTATTTCTAAATGCATAAATAATTATAATAGCACACTGAAAATGTATTGTGGGCCTTAAATATCAATAAAGCAGGCACAGACTTAATTAAAATTCCATTATTCTGCCTCCTACACAGAATCTACTTAACCTTAAGCATGAGATGTTTATCAAATGATGTGTCACTTAGACAAACAAATTTTAATGTATACTCAATTAACACAAAGCTCTCCAACACAAGCTAGGAAGATTCATTTCCATGTGTAGGTTGTTTCACATTTATTCAAAATTAATTTCAAAAATGCTAAGAATATTTTGCAGGGCATTTTTATTTGTGGTTAGTCACCTACTTATACATATGGAGATTACCATCACTTTCCTGCTATATAATGGATTTGATATCCAGACAAGTGCCTCCTGGTCGAGAACCCCTAAAATTATGAATAAAGTATATAAAAACGTATATTTCAAAACAAAACCAAGCTTATTGTAAAGTAAAGGAAACAATCTGGTATCAGAAATTACTATAACATGAGAATTAACAGGTAAGGGGATATTGGAGCCTGAATTTGCCTTGTAAATATCTGCATAACACTGATGGCATAGAGATTGGGAGAGAGAAAGCAAAACCAGGCATACACAAGGTGGGAAGTGAAATCAGAGACTTCTGCATAAAACCAGGCTTCCCAAAGGGTAACACTCTCAGCAGACAAAATAGATCTTATCCAGCAAAGGGAGAGAGTGAATGCACATGTCTGCCTCAGGCTCAGCTCTGGCTAGAGAAGGAAAAGAAAACTAGTCTCATCTGAGAATCACTAAACAGAAGCTCTCACTCACACAGATTTGGAGCTGGAATTCACAAACTACCTGTGTAACTTTCCAGACCCCAAGCCCATTATTTAGTTTAAAGTGGTCTTGGGGCACCTGGGTGGCCAACTCTAGAGCATCTGACTCTTAATCTCAGTTCAGGTCGTGATTTTGCAGACTGTGAGATTGGGCCCACCCCTGCATCAGGCTCTGCGCTGACAGAGTAGAGCCTGCTTGGGATTCTCTCTCTCCCTCTCTCTGCCCCTCCCCCGCTCATGTTTGCTCATGCTCTCTCTTTCTCTCAAAAATAAATAAAACAAACTTTAAAAAATTGTTTAAATAAATAAAGTGCTTCTCACTCTGGACATCTAGTAAAAAGAAACTGAAATCATTTCTAGATAAATCATTTTAAAAACAGGGCTTGAGGCACCTGGGTGGCTCAGTCAGTTAGGTGGCTGACTCTTAATTTCAGCTCAGGTCATGATATCATGGTTCGTGAATTCATGAGTTCATGAGCTTGAGCCCCACATCAAGCTCCACACTGACTGTGTAGAACCTGCTTGTGATTTTCTCTCTCTCCCTCTCTCTCTCCCCCTCCCCCACTCACTTGAGTGGGTTCTCTCTCTCTCTCAAAAATAAATAAATAAACTTTAAGCAATTTACAACCAGGGCTCAAAGAATTCATGTGGATAAAGTTCCAAATGACATGAGCTCACAATAAGATACTGAAAACACAAGAAGAAATAAAACATGAACAATGGGCAGAATAAATAACAAAATGCAGAATCAAAATAAAAAACAGCAGATACCAAAATTACTGAAGATAGAATATAAAAGAAGTTTGCTTAAATTGCTTAAATAAATAATAAAGGGTAAATATGATGAAAGAACAAGAGACTCAAAACTGACCAGGCAGACATAAAAAGTAAACAAATGTCTATAAATTATATTATTATCAAAAATAAAAACACAATGTACAGTTAAATAGTATGCTAGAACATAGCTGGAAAGAAAACAGAGCTAAATAAATGACTCAGACTGCAACACAGAAAGACATGGGGATGGAAAATATGGGAAACTGAATGACACAGAGAAGGGAGTGAGGAAGTGTGCTAGATATTTTACAGTATGTCCACTTTCTTCTCACAACTCAGTGAAGACAATTCTTCAATACCCATTATATAGAGGAAGAAATCAAGGATCAGAGATAATAACTTTCTCAAGGACACACAGCAAATAAATGACAAAGGCGTAATTCATAGCCTTATCTGTCTGACTCAAAAGACCATGGTCTGGGACACCTGGATGGCTAGGTCAGTTTAGCGGCAGACTCTTGATTTAGGTTCAGATTGTGATTTTGTGGTTCATGGGACCCTGCATCAGGATCTGCACTGACAGCCAGATCCTGCCTGGGATTCTCTCTCTCCCTCTCTCTGCCCCTCCCCAGCTCATATTCACTCTTTTTCTCTTTCAAAATAAATAAATAAATAAACATTAAAAAAAAGAAAAGAAAAAGTCCATGGTAATTCAGGTTTTAGTTGTGGCCTTTGAATTTAGTAAAACTAACCAGTTTCCTTGGAGATAGAAACCATAAACACCTCATGTCCTTGACAGAAAAAAAATAAGACTTGAAGGCCTGTTTTATAGAGGCTAACAATCTATGTTGAAGGGTCTACCAGATATTACTTAATTTGCCACTAACCCATGCAAAGACTTGTTTGTGTTTGTTGTCACTCAAGATGAGTGGTTCTCAAAACTCAGTTAGCAAAGAAGCATCTGTAGAGCCTGTTAGAAATGCAGGCTCCTGGCTCTACCAGGATTGAGACTCTGATTCAGACAGTTCAAGGTGGGTCCCAAGAATCTGTGTTTTCACCAAGCTTCCTAGGTAATTCTGATATGTATGGTCTCCAAGCCACACTGTGAAAAACACTATTTTTTATCTTCTATTGCATGTATTCTACATATAAAATAATCCAAGAAAGAATGCCCTCTTACTTGTAGTGTCTTACACTTGAAGTCTTCATAGCTCTGAAATGATGGAATCCAATTAGATATGTCTCTGGAGGTTTCCAGATTGACTTTGCCTTTTTAGGAAAACAAAGAAAGGATAGAAAACTGTCACATTAAAATGATTAGATATGGGTATTAGATTTTTCAAAGTTATAATTAATTTTCTAGAAAAGACTCTCATGAGAAAATGCTGAGTGCTAATGAAGGAGCTGATGTAGACTAACTAATTGCTTATAAATGATCAGAAACAGAGAAGTGTTTGGAATTGAAAAATTCCTTGAAGATCATCCAACTCAATTTCCACTTGTACACACTTCTCCAAAGATTTTATGATTTTCAACCTCCAGTTCTTTCCTTTTGTTGACTTCTTCAAGTCTTCTGCATTCTACCAAAACCTGGTAATTTTAATATGAAAGATAAGGTACAGGCTGTGTCAAGGGCTCTAGGTAGATCCAAGCACCTAACTAGAAAATCTTTAAGCCCTATCTCATATCTCTTCGAAGCTGTTAACAATGTTCTATCTCCCATCTATCCTTCTTCACTCTTCAAGGTTTTCTGGTTTTCCCAGTAAGCCCTGTTTCTTCTGCTTCTGTGCTCACTCAGAGCTTTTGCCATCAACAGCTGCTCCCTTCACCCCCCCAATCCCATCTACTCTACTAACTTCACTAACTTAGGGATTTCCCTAACACAAATCTCCAATCTCCAGTTATTTTAATGCATGTCAATTAACTGTTAGTTTCTTCTCCTCACAAATAACTTAGAGACCCATGGAATACAACTTTTACCCGTATTAAAAATGTTAAATCTCCTGACAAGGATAATTCTGATAGCAGAGTTTGTTTTCTTAGAGAGTATGAGTCTCAGATCCTTTCCTATCAGTAGATGTAGGTAAGAAGCAGACCAAGCATGAGCAGAGAAGTTCCAGAACCCTCACTAATGAAGAAAAGAAGAGGGTGTGTAACTGCATGGGAAATGACAGAATATAAAAATAAACCATGCCAATTGCACAAATGCCTCGAGATCAGTGTTTCCGACCACTGTCCCAGCCTGGAAATTCAATTCTGGTCAGAGCTCCTCAAGCTCAGGAAACAACCCATGACACTCTCCAACAGCTGATTTCTGAAGTCATTTCCCCACTGTCTTTCAGCTTTGCCGAGTGACTTTCATCTCCTATACTCCCTCCAAAGAAATAAATGAGATTGAAAAGAGTCTACATATTTCCAAGAAAATAAAACCAATTTATTTTATCAATCAACCATAAAAGGCTTATCTACATTACTATTGTCCATAAATTTATTCTTGTTTTGCTTGCAGGACAGGCACTGTATCCAATTCTTCACGAACACCCCAGTGTCCAGTATTTAATTAATAATATGGAACTTGGTAATTCTTGTTAAATTAAACCTCATTCATTCACTCATTCATTTAACTGATATTTACTGAGCTCCAACTATGTATCCTACTTTGTTCTAGAGGCTCAGGATATAGTATGAACAAGACAAGTGAGGTAACTATCCTTTTGTATCTTATAGACTGGTGGAGGGGTAGACAGATAATGAACACATGGACAATGGAACCAATAATTTCATATACCTTTAAGTACAATAATTTAGACTGGGTGATCAAGGAAAGCTTGACTGAAGGTACCATCTGAGCCAAGCTCTGAGTGACAGGAAGACAGCCACAGCAAAACCTGGGAGCAAAGCATCCTGAGCAGAGGAAGCAGTAAGTTAAGTGAAGCATGAAAGAATTTGTCCTATTTAAATTACAGACAGGAGGTGAAAGTGGCTACAGTAGGGTGACCAAAGGATAGAGTAGTAGGAAATGAAGTCTGAAAGGCAGGGCCAAATCATGTAGGGTATATGTTAAGGAGTTAGCATTACTCTGAATGGAATATGAAATACTTTCAAGCAGGAGGGTGACATACGTTTTTAAAAGACTACTATGGCTGTTTGTGCAAAATAGATCAAATTGGGGAACAAGAGTGGAAGCAGAGTCTAGTCAGAAAGCTTCTGCAAAAGTAACAGATGATGGTGGCCTGGATTAAGTTGGTATACCAAGGCTATGGAAATGGGGAGAAGTGAATAAATTTGAGATATATTTTAGAGGCAAAACCAAAAGAACTTGCTGATGGATTGGGTGAGGAGGTAGAAGAAATAGAGGACACAAGAATGATTTATAGATTTTTAGCTTGAGCCACTGGAAGAATGACTGGTGGTACCAGTTACTGGAATAAGGAGAACCGGGAGGGGGTAGGTAGGTGTGAGAGGCAATGAAGTGGAGAAGGACCACAAGTTCCTTTATGACCATAATAACCTTTCTATTAGATATCCAAGTGAAGAAATCACATGGGAAACTCTTGCTGATTTAATAACATGTATGATTCTCGAGTATGGAGTTCAGGTAGGTCAGGGCTAGAGATAGACTTATAAAGCAGAGGTCACTGACATCCAGGTAGCACTTCCAGTTAGGATACTGGATGAGATTACCCAGGAAATGAGTGTAGACATAGAAGAAAAAAGGTCCAAGGACTGAGTTCTAGGCCACACCAGTGTTCAGAAGTTGAAAGGGGAAGTAGAAAAGTAGAAAGAAAAAATGGGAAGGAGCAGCAGATGAGCTAAGAGAGAAACGAAGTGAGTGTGTTATCCTGGAAGCCAAGAAAAAAGTACTTCAAGAAGAAAGGAGTGGACGCCTGTCCAATGTTTTTGAAAGGCCACGGAAGATGAGGAGAGTTAAGGGCCAATCAGCAATGTGCGGGTCACTGTTATCCCTGACAAAAGTAGCTGTAGTGGAGTTGTGAGAGCTGCAGCCTCAGTGAGTGGATTGAGGAAAAGAATGAAGGATGAAGATGCGGGGAAAAGGTCTTACAGTCATTTCAAAAAGTTGTACTGTGAAGAGGACACAGAAACAGAGTAACAGAAGTATCATGGGGTCAAGAAAATATTTTTTTAAGGTAAGATATTTTTATAGTATGATTATATGCATCTGGGTATAACCTGTTCAGATGTTTTGAATTAAGCCTGCTCAGGTATCATAGGTACTATTTTATACCATCAGGGCCATGTTCCCCTTAGCCACATTTACAATATGCTTCAATTGCCTAAGATACATAAATCTGCATTATTATTGCCTGGTATACTTCTATTAATTCTCATTTCTTTATTCTACTTTTCCACGAACCTTAATAACATTTTAAGCATTGGCTATTAATAAACTTACGAATGAAGAGAAACTAAGTATCTGTGTATTAGAAGATGCTTCAGGGGGGTGCCTGGGTGGCTCAGTCAGTTAAGCATCCAACTCTTGATTTTGGCTCAGATCATGATCTCACGGTTCGTGAGTTCAAGCCCCAAGTTGGACTCCTCAGCCTGTTTGGGATTCTCTCTCTCCCTTTCTCTCTCTGGCCCTCCCCCACTCACGCCCTCTCTCAAAATAACTAAACTTTTTTTAAAAAAGAAGGTGTTTCTGGAGATCCTCTACTCATTAATCTCTCCCAAAGATGTTTGAAGTAAAGGAAGAGATCCAGCTGTCCCACCCACAACTAGTTTTCAATATGGCTAATCAAAAAGCTAGACGAATGGGTTAGGGTGCTCAGATCAAACCTTCCTTCTTCTGTGAAGGGTCAGTAGTGTGCTGTGATGTTTTATATCTGTCTCCTTTTACAGGATATCCATGAGCTTGAATTGTGGCACGCAGTTCTCTGAAAAAGGAACTGTACCGGTCCTTCTTTTTATTTTCAGATACATTAGATACGTCCCTAAGTGACAAAAAACAATCAAGGTTGTTAATGGTAAGGGTAGGTCTAAGAATTCAGATGGTGGAACAATGGATGGAGGAGAAATAAGAAGAGAGAAAGGGAGTTGTTAATGTGAACATCTGAGCAAAACTCCAGTCCATTGATCATTCATATGACAACAATAACTGCCAATATTAAAATGAGGAAATGAGGGGCACCTGGGTGGCTCAGTCAGTTAAGGGTCTGACTTTGGCTCAGGTCATGATCTCACAGTTTGTGGGTTCAAGCCCCCTGTTGGGCTCTGTGCTGACAGATCAGAGCCTGGAGACTGTTTCAGATTCTATGCCTCCCTCTCTCTCTGTCCCTCCCCTGTTCACGCTCTGTCTCTGTCTCAAGAATAAATAAACATTAAAAAATATTTTTTAAATAAAAAATAAAATAAATAAAAAAAATAAAATGAGGAAATGAAAGCCAATTTCATTTAGACTGTGAGGCCCATGAGAGTAGGGACCAGATCTGTCTCAGTGTCTTCCATAGCAAAGCCCAGCACAGTGTCTGGCACGGTGACCTATGAATTATATAAAATAAATTCAATCCAAATTAACTTGAATTTAAGTGGTGGACCTTTGTTCCACCATATATTCTTACCTGCTTTTACAAGAGTACTTCTCATTAAAGAAAAATCTCTCTAAATGATCTGTAATTACTCAAGAGGCTCTTGCAAAGCCATTGCTCCTTCTCAGAGAGAAGGCTGAGCAATAAAATGCTAATTGAGATTGTTTTTTACCTTTGAAAAACAGATCATACTGAAAAATTTGGACAAAAACTTTTTGATCAGTGCACTGGAATTTATTTTAGATGCTTGAATTGGAAAAATAAGGTAATTTATCTTTCCAAACATGTATGAATTTAAGCTCTAGGCAAGCCATGGACCCAAAACAGGCTTCTAAACCTATCAGGGAGTGTAAATCATTTATGTAGTGTCAGCTCTGGGCAACCACTGTGTAAGGTGGAGGACACAGTTTGAAGAGGGAGGTTTTCAAGGAATATTTGCTTTACCTATGCATTACATAGGTAATCCACTTAGTATTATAACAGAGTTGGGGCTATGGGTTATGGAAAACCCACTGGAGATACCAAATTTCCCTGAGTCAGGCTTCCCCCGAGGAAGTAGGATTTTGCTAGATGTGAAATAAGAACAGAAGACAGGGGAGAGGGCTTTGACAGAAATATCAGTCAGTTATGAATTCATACCTCTTCTCTTTTTCTCTCTCAGACTCATCCATTATTCAGTGATGTAACAAAGAATTCTGAAATCAAAGCGGAACAACATTTTACTAAGAAATCAGTCTATGATGAATCACAATAAAGCAATAAGACTAATCAAAATTCTCTATTGCATAGCACCTTTCCCTTAAGGAATGCCTATTTCTTTTAAAGATAGAATTTCATTAAGTACCAATAACCCTCTCATATGTTATGTATATGTTGAAGATTTGCTTTATTGTCTGATCCCCAATGAATGTTTGTCACAATAACATTACAAATGAACATATACATATACATACATATACAAAAACATTCTGTGAAGTTACACAACTTAATCCAAAAGTAAGTATCTGTAAGCTTAATTCCATACCCTTAAAATTCTTTTAACTTCTATTAACCTGAAGAACACTTAATGAAACAAAGATTGATGTGGGTTAGGTTTCATATCTATATACAATACCATGCCACAATAGACAAAATCTGCATTTATTGCTGCTATCACAGAAATCCTGGGCATATAAAAATGGCACTGAAATCACCAAAGTCCTCTGCTTTGAATTGTATAATTAGATTCACATATCACCTCAAGGTCAAAATCTCAGAGTAGAAGTCAATGACATTCAAATACATGTCTGTTAAGTAAGAAGTAGCAGCTAAAATATAACAAACATCCTTTAAAATCTCTCAAAAAAGTAAGGAAAGCTTAGGGGTAACACAGTGAGAAGACGCTGAAAACCAAAGCTGGTTAGTATACCAACCTGTGCTATTGTGAGGACAGGGAAGCATAGCCATGCAACAAAAGACCTCGAGTATTAAGGCCCTGCTAGGTAAAGGAGAATTCAAGCAGATCATTGAAACTAAAACCCACCAACTTCTCCCTACACATACGCATGACTCTCAGAGACTACAGTTTAATTTAAAAAGCTCTCTCGGCAGCAAAGGAAGAAAAGAAGGAAGTTTGGCTATCTCAGCATGTTCTCTTGGGTAGGAAAAAAAGGGTGCCATTAGACTTAATAGGGTTCCAGGAGAATGGAAAAGCAAACACATTTTGGACAGATACTCTCTAAAGCCAAGTTCTACCAAATCTCCACAGATAAGGCACCACTGAAGATGAGCTCACCATCCAGAATGGGAAGATGTATAAGGAAACAATCCACCATTTACCAGAATTAGGACCCACACCCAAGCAGTACGAGACCTCCAAGAACTTCAAATCATTAAAAGATCTGAAAGCCATTATAAAAAATAATTGTGTTTAGAAATATGAAAAACAAAATAGATGGAAGTGAAAATATGAGAAAAGCCAGGTAGACATGAAAAAGAACAAAAGTGAGATTCAATAAATAAAAACATATTCAATGGAATTCATTTCAAAAGGATTAATCATGTATTATGAAAAACCAGATGAGAAAATTAGTAAACAGAATACAGATATGAAGAAATTTATCATATTGCCTTTACAGAGAGACAGTAAAGTGGGAAATATGAAACAAGAGGTTATGAAACATGCAAGAGAGAATGGGAAGGCCTAATATAGATCTCAGTTCCAGATGAAGAGAATAGCAAGAATGAGAGAAAGTCAGTAAAGAGATAATAGCTAAAATTTTTCCAAAATGGAAAATGTCATCCAATCTAGATAAATTAAAATAAAACCACATCTAGAAACATCATAGTGAAATTTCAGAACATGAAAGATAGCTAGGTCATTCTAGGCTATAAAACAGATCAACAAACACCAAAGAACCATATGCTCCCCCCCAATGCCATTTAATTAGAAATCAAGAACAAAAAGATAACATAAACCCTGTAGATCTGTATATTTAAAACAATAGCAACAACAAAAACAAAATTTCCTAAATAGCTCTGGAAATCAGAAAATATTTAGAACTTAAGTATTATAAAATACTACATATTAAAAACTGTAAAATGCAGGTAAAGCAACACCAAAGAATTTATACCCTTAAATGCTCATGAGAAAAAAATGAAAATAAATGAGCTAAGTAGTCAACAAAGCAAATTGTAAAAAAAGAGTAAAGCCAAATAAAGGGAATATAAGGAAATAATAAAGGTAAGATGAGAAAACAACATGATAAAAGGATATACTAGAACAGGTAAAAAAAATCTGTTTCTTAAAAAAAAAGACAATAAAATAAAACATTGTTATACCAGATCGATCAAGAAATAAAAGAGAAGACACATTCTGGAATGAAAAGTGCATATGTATGAACTTGAGATGATAAAAAGCAGTATGATCAATTCTATGTCCATAAATTTGAAAACAGATATGAAATGGAGTATTTTCTAGAAAAAATGTATTTTCACCTATTAAACCTATTTAATAATACAAAGAAAATGTGAAGAAATCATATAAATGTAAATAAATTAATGTAATAATTAAAAATCTATTCACAGAAAAACAATCTAACCTAATATAAACAAACAGTCCCAATGGTTTCACAAACTGACACTTATAAACACTTAAATAATGGGTATCTCATATTTCATGAAAATTATTCCAGAAAACAGACAGAAAAGTCACTCATCCAACTCATTTTATAATCCTAGTACTTCTTTATACCAAGCCAGAAAAAGGCAGCATCAAAAGGGGATATTTTATAAGCTAATTTTATTTATGATAAAGAAGAAAAATACTACTTAAAATTATCAAACCCAAACAAAGAGAGTATTTTAAAATTTGGGCTAATTCTAGAAATACTAAGATAATTTCACATTAGAAAAATATAATTCAACATACCAGACAAAAAGAAAAAATGAATAAGATCATCTTGGTCGATGCAGAAAACTCATTTGATATCATTCAATATATATATATATATATATATATATACATATATATATAATTTTTAAAAGTATTTGTTAAAAGTTTATTTATTTTGAGAGAGCTAGAGAGAGCACAAGTGGGAAAGAGGCAGAAAGAGGGAGGAACAGAATCCCAAGCAGGATCTGTGCTGTGCTGTTAGCACAGAGCCCAATGTGGGGCCTGAACCCACAAACCCATGAGATCATGACCGGAGCTGAGATCAAGAGTCAGATGTAAATATTTTTAACATACTAGGTATAGACAGAAGCTTCCTTAACCTGATAAAGGGAAAAAACCAAAAACATACAAAGATCATACTTAAAGGTGGAGCATTAAAGAAATTTTTTAGATTCAGGAAAAAAATAAATGTGGCTACTAAGACACTTAATATATAGTGCTAAAGGTACTAACCAATGCATTAAGGTAAGAAAAAGAAATAAAATGAGTAACTCTTGGAAAGGAAAAATAAAAGTCCTAATTCATGAACACTATGATTATCTACATAGAAAATTTAAGAGATTCTGCAATTTATGAAAATAATAAAATAGTTCAGAAAGATTGCTGTATACCAGATTAATATGTAAAAGTTAATTTTGTTCTATATAGCAGCAACCACATTTAGAAAATATTTTTTACGATACAATAGAAACAAAAATTTATAGGGGCTACTGCTTATGGTCATGGAATAACTGATATGGGAACAGCCCATGAACAACCAAGAAACTGGACAAATTAGAGGAAATACCTATTTGGAAACACTGGACAGCAGGCAGCACATGCCTATGATCCCTGAGGTAAGAGCAAAAATGAGATGAACCCTACAATAATCCCAAGTTTCTACCTAAAGATACTTCCAGATTGTTCTGGAAGCACAATCCCAAGGAGAGTACAGTAATCTTACCAAAGCCAAGATGGTGGAATTTGTAAAGCAGAATACTAGAAAGAGAAAAGTTATGGTGAAACAAACAAATTCCAGAAATCTGAATATAGATTCTCTTGAATCTTTGGCTGAATACTTAACCTGTGCCTGTGCAAGGTAACACTCTAAAAGACCAGTCAAGGAACAACTACCAGGGAAAGAACAAATCCGGTGAATTCAAAACTAAACAATCACAGCTTACACATGGCTGGAAGACTCTGGAGTTTTATCCAGCAGAGTGGAGAAAAAAGACTGAGAAAATGCACAGAAACTCACTGTGGGATAATATCAGAAAATCTAAAATATATGTAACTGAATTCCCAGAAGGGGGAGGCAAAAAAATTTGAATGGCCATTTTTTTCCATACTGGATGAAAATATAAACTCATTCAAGAAGCTCAATGAATCCAAGAATATAAACACAACAGAAAACTCACCAAGGCATATCATAAACAAACTGCTGAAAAACAATTATAAAGAGAAAATCTTAAAAGCAAACAGAAATAAAAAAACACATTTAATATAAGAGAAAAAAGAATGACCTCTGCCTGACTTCTTACCAAACAACTCAAGCAAGAAAATGAAACATCTTTAAAGTGCTCAGGGGAGTTGGAATCAAACTAGAATTTTATATCCAACAAAGATACACCCTTCAAATAAACTGAGGGTAAAATAAAGACATCTTTAGATTAACAAAATCTGAAAGAAGTCAAGGCCAACATACTAGCACTACCAGATATGTTAAAGGAAGTACTTCAGGTAAAAGGAAAAGGATACCAGATGGAAACTCAGATTTACATAAATACATGAAAAGCACTGGCAGTAATATATATGTAGATAAATACAAAAGAACTTTTTTCATCTCTATTGCCAAGATAATTCAAATAAAATTCAATTTTATAATATAAGTAGAAGTCAAACCTATGAGAATAGCAACGCAAAAGACAGGAGATTAGAGAATAACAATGTATTATTGTCAGGTTCTTACATGATATGTGAAGTGGCACAGTATGAGTTCACAGCACACAGTAATAAATTAAAGATGTATACTACAAACTGCCTAGAGCAACAAATAAAATGCACATGTGATACAAATTATAAATCAAGAGAGAAAATGGAATACTAATTCAATACTCATTTAATCAAAAAAAAAAGCAGAAAAAGAAGACAAAGAGAACGAAGATCAAATGGGAAAAACAGAAAACATATAGCAAGAAGGTAGACTTAAACTTAACCATAAAAATAGTTATATTAATTTTACACAAATATAAAGTCTGGGACTGCTAAAGTTGGATAGAAAAGTAAGGCCAAACTACCCTTGAACAATATGGGGGGTTAGGGCACTGACCCCCCCCCCCCCACACACACACAGTTGAAAATGCACATTTAACTTCTGACTCCCCTAAAACTTAACTACTGTTGACTGGAAGCCTTACTGATAGCATACAGAATTGATTAACACATATTTTGGATGTTATATGTATTACATATTACATTCTTATAATAAAGTAAGCTAGAGAAAAGAAAATGTTTTAAAAAAATCATAAGGAAGAGAACATACATTTATAGTCCTGTACTGTATTTTTTTTTTAAAAATCCACATAAGTGGACTGATGCAGTTCAAACCAGTATTGTTCAAGGGTCAACTATTCTAGTGTCTACAAGATACCTTAATTATAAAGACACAGCTAGGTTACAAGTAAAAGAATAGAAAGACACAGCTAGGTTACAAGTAAAAGAATAGAAGCATATACTATGTAATCCCAATGACAAAAAGCTTGAATGGCTAATTAATATCAGACAAGACTTTAGGTAAGGAATAGTACTAAGGAAAAAGAGGGACATTTCACAATGATAAAGGAGTCAAACAAGGAAACATTAAGAATCCTAAATAGATATGCACCTAATTACAAAGCTTCAAAATAGATTAAGAACTGAAAATAAGAAATAAATCCACAATTATAGTTGGTGAGTTCAATACCTCTCTACCAGTAATCAATAGAGCAAGTAAACAGAAAATAAGTAAGGGTATCAAAGACTTACCATAATGCCAACAAACTTGGCCCCATATGTTTACAGAACATGACGCCTAGCAACTATAGAATATACATTTCTATGTATAACGCTTATAAAGTTCCAAAATATGCTGGGTCATAAAACCAGTTTAAGTAAGTTTAAAGCATTAAAACCATACAGATTATGTTCTCTTATCAAAATAGAATTAAATTAGAAATCAAGGGGCACCTGGGTGGCTCAGTCAATTAAGCTTCTGACTCTTGGTTTTAGCTCAGGTGATGATCTCACGGTTTGTGAGTTCGAGTCTTGCATCAGGCTCTGACAGTGCACAGCCTGCTAGGGATTCTCTCTCTCTCTCTCTCTCTCTCTCTCTCTCTCTCTCTCTCTGCCCCTCCCCAGCTTGTTCTCTCTTAAAAAATAAAGAAACATTAATAAATAAATAAATAAATAAATAAATAAATTATAAATCAATAATAAATAAAAAAATCTCAGGAAAACCCCTGAACACTTGGAAGTTAAATAACATACTTCTTTTTTTTTTAATTTTTTTAATGTTTATTTATTTTTGAGACAGAGACACAGAGTATGAATGGTAGAGGGTCAGAGAGAGGAAGACACAGAATCTGAAGCAGGCTCCAGGCTCCAAGCTGTCAGCACAGAGCCCGACGCGGAGCTCAAACTCACAGACTGTGAGATCATGACCTGAGCCGAAGTTGGATGCTTAACCGACTGAGCAACCCAGGCGCCCCTAAATAACATACTTGTAAATAATTTGTGGGTCACAGAAGAAACCTTTGAAAAAGATCTAAACAAAGGAAATTAGACATTTCTATAACTGAATGATTATGAAAATTGTGTTTTAATTCCCCAAACTTCAATAATCGTATTGTAATTTATTAAAATTGCATTATACATACTTATGGTATTATGTATTTCCAAGAAAAGTTATATCTCCTTAATTACACAAATCATTTTTCATGTTTTTAAATAAATTTATAGGTTTCCTCATATAGAAATCATAAAACTTGTGGTTGCCAGAGGAGAGGGGGTGGGGGATGGGTAAAATAGGTGAAGGGTATGAAGAGGTACAAATTTCCAGTTATAAAATGAATAAATCATGGAGATGAAAACTACAGCATATGTAATATAGTCAATAATATTGTAATATCCTTGTATGGTGACAGATGGGGACTACACTTACTGTGGTGAGAATTTCATAATGTATATAAATGTCAAATCACTATGTTGTGCACTTGACGAATATAACATTGTATATCAACTATACTTCAATAATAAAAATATTTTTAAAAACTATTACCCTGCTTAAAAAAGAGAAAAGAGGAGCGCCTGGGTGGCTCAGTTGGTTGAGCATCCGACTTCGGCTCAGGTAATGATCTCACAGTTCGTGAGTTCAAGCTCCGTGTCGGGCTCTGTGCTGACAGCTCAGGGCCTGGAGCCTGCTTCAGATTCTGTGTCTCCCTCTCTCTCTGCTCCTTCCCTGCTCACACTCTGTCCCTCTCTCAAAAATAAAAATAAAGATTAAAAAAATTTAAAAAAAGAAAAGAAACTGCAGTACTCAGTAGTTAATTTAACAAAAAGGTACTAAAACACTATACAGAAAATGTCTTTGTTAAAGCAGACAAAAGAAGACCTAAATAAATGGAAAGATATGCCATATCCCTGGACAGGAAGTCCCAATATCATAAAAATATCAGATCTCCCCAACTAATCTACAAATTAATGTAATTCTGGTCAAAGTTCAGTAGATTTTTTGCTTAAGTTTGCTTTTCTATATAACTTGACAAGTTTATTACAAAATTCCTATGCGAAGCAATGAATCAGAAAGACCCAC
Organism: Felis catus; assembly: GCF_018350175.1. NCBI lineage: Eukaryota > Metazoa > Chordata > Mammalia > Carnivora > Felidae > Felis > Felis catus. The sequence goes on along the minus strand of NC_058386.1, from coordinate 123,649,587 downwards.
AATAATCTTGAAGAACAACAACAGTGTAAAAGGATGTGTACTACTAGACACTGAGGCTTACTATAAAGCTATAGTATTTCAGTAAATGAATAGTGGTGCAAAACACAGGTATGGAATAATGAGACAAAAGACACCCATTAAGGAACAGCTCTATGCATAAATTAAATCTGGTTTATGACAAAAGAAGCATTATAATTTTGAAATTTCTACCATGGAGTGGGTGTATGTGTGTGTGTGTGTACATGCATATACACATACTTTTTCTTTTAGTTCACAAGAAAACACACTGAATCGATGGATAATGGGAATATACCATGAACTAATTTCTGTAATTAATCATTTGCTCTCTGTAGTTGAGAATCATTTATGTAGATACTTCCTAGTGTGAAAATTGTGATGACACAGGTTATCAGTGTTCAGTTGGGATAAGATCCACAGTTGAAGGAATCTCTACTTTATCTCTCAGTCTTTAAACTGCCAGAGCCAAGTAAGTTACCAGACTCTTCCATGGCAATATCAGTCTTCTCTGGAGACAAGGGACTTGCTGATCACATCTGGGCTCCTGCTGCTAATATTCTTGAAAAATTTTGCAGGGGCCATATCTGGGGCCTGTGTGACATGCATAACATGCGCCATCAGCTCCCAGTAGAAACAGATCAGGACTAAATGCCACTAAAGGTTTAATCTTATTAGAATCAAAGCGAACACATCCTGAGACCAACTCGAGGACTCAAGCTAGGCTCATAGTGATTACACTATGCAGCTGTGGAAGGGAGAAAATAAGGCTGAGTAGCAAGGTCATGACTTTCTTTGGATGCAAACCAGAATAAAGACTATAGCAATGTAATTCAAGGGATTTACTTACATATCTTAGGGCTGATGATGACCTTTCCAATAAATCTCCACAATTTCAGATAAATACTTGGACTCATCCACCTTTGCTTGTTGTGCTTGAGGATTTATAAAGCTGAATTTTAATGAAGCTCCATGTGAAATGTCTACACTTGTTGCATTGGCCCACCACTAGGAGTCCAGCTTTCTTTATCCTTTCTCCTAAAATTACATTTCTTATTTCATGGAAAGTATCAGCATTTGCAACATTCCCTGGTGGATTTTTTATGTGTTTTTAATCAGTGCAGAGGCCACTGAAAAGCATTTTGTAACGAATCTGTATTATGAAAAAATACTTGTTATTGGTGAAAAAGAAGGTCATAAAATAGTATATGTTATATTATCCCAACCATGTAAAATATGATACATACATGAACAAATAAAATGTGGTGTAGAAAACAGGACTCAGAAAAGAAAACATTCAGAAGTGTCTCTGAGTGATGGAATGATGTGTGATTAAAACTATTTTTATTTAAATTATTTTATTTTATTTTTTCCAGATTTTTGCATTTCTTAAGTTTGCTATATGTGTAACATTCAAAATTAAGAAACACCTCTCAAAAATAATATAGAGCCAGTGCTGAACAGTGACGAGTGTGGGCTTCGAATCAACTGGACTTGGGTTCAAATCCCAACTCTATCCCTTTATAGTTGTGTGGCATCGGTGAGTTCTTTAACCCTTATGTCTATCAATCATCTCAACTGTAAAGTCTGAATTATCATACCTACATGCCAAGGTTTCTGTGATAATCAAGCTAATGGACATAAAAGTGGCTAGCACTGTGTCTAGCACATAATAGCCACCCAATAAATTTTAGTTTTAATTAGAGATGTTAGTATTACTAGCAGTATACAATCTAAAGGACTGTGAGGGAGATGCAGTCTTCTCAGGGAGTGAATCAAGGGCAAACAACTGGCCATGCAGAGGTTTCTTGATGCCACTTGAGACAAGAGAGAACCCTGAGGAGGTCAATCACCATGCAGTGGGCCAGATGGATAAATCTAACATGTCGTGAGTAAGTGGTATTTCAGCCCAGTGACGGAGTCAGGCTATGATGCCACTTAATGTGTATCCTCATCATGAACAACATGTGGTGGCAGAGCATGACTCTATAGTGGTACTAAGCTGCACGGAAGCAAGATTTTCTCCAAAGCAACGAACAGCCCACACGTAGGAATGGAGGAGGGAAATGGTCAGATTGATCTCTGCTTAGAGTTTTCCTGAGCACCAAGGAAGAAAAGAGGCACTGATATTGGCCAGAGAAAGTGCTTGAAATGTTGGGCCCTAATGTAAAGATTGAGTAAGAAGTTGCAGGCAGAAATAGGGGAGGTTCAACAAGAAAAAGTACAGCAGTCAAGGGACTGGAATAAATCTGAAAAGGGCAAAGAGCAGGGCTACTAAAAGTGCCACAGAAAGAGCAATAGACAAATAGGGGTTCCAGCATAAATGGGGAGAATTCAGCTGAAAATGCCAGCAGTAGTTTCTGGTGATAACAAATGCAATCATGAAAAATATTCTCTTTCATAAAGAGAGAGGTCTAGCAAGAAACAGAGCACATCTTCACCCTGCCACATCTGAAGAGGCTGAGGTTAACTAGTTACTGCTCCGTCGTAACCAAGGAACAACTCCCTTCTCTGTAGGGCTGCCTAATCACAGGCTATCACCAGGAGGCCTAATGAGCCAGTCAGCAGATTTAGTCCTAGCTCACCACAGCCCTAACTGTGCTCTGCTGATAAATTTGCCCCCCACCCGCTGCTTCAGCCCCACCAATCTATCTGTCAGTTAGCCTGGCCCCACTGACAGAGAAGGAAATCCTTGCAGCCTTCACAGACCAATAATGGCTAGAAAGTGTTTGGCTCACGTAAACATCATTTAAAATGTTTATATGGAATTCTAAAGAAAACCAGATAGGGTCTGAAGAAAAGCAGAATGTAACAGTGAATCCATCTTAGGGTATTACTCTGGTTACAATATTTGTTTATTTAAAATAAAAACCTCAGAGTATTTAAAATACCATTGTGGAAGATAATCATGCCATATATTTGTAGTTATAAAATTTGCTGTGCATTATCAGGGACCAAGTCTTCCTTTAGACACACACACACACACACACACACACACACACACACATTTTTAAATAAACAATTGCTCAAGTAAAGTGGTCTTTCAAGTATCAATATGATTCTAGGGATTTTTTTAAGTGTATAGGGGAAAATGCATGATGGCATGCTTCATAAATTTGAATGAAGTCATCGTCTCTTACTCATATAAGGTTTATTAAAGATATTTAATCAGTGAGAAAGAATGAAATATTTACAATTTTCATGTAGACAGTAATGATGTCAAATGTGTATGGCATAAATATATCAACCAAGTCAGTGGAATTTTCCAATTTATTTTCAATCAAAACTTTCTTCAGAAATTACATCTCATAAGACTATATTTCATCAGTTACTCATCCATCTTAAGGGAACATGATTTTCCAATGGATAAAATTAAGAATGGAAATTAATCTCAACTGGATTATGTAATATGGGTGCCAAATACCATACCAAATAAGCCAGGAAAGGGCAAGTGGCAAAGTCATGCTCCAAAAGAGACCCAGAAACAGGATCAGGGTGACTTTTCTTTCTCAAACCTGAGTTCTTTCAGCAAGCTCTCAATGCACAGTCATGGGCCTTGGTCTGGATAAGGTGGTGGGGAAGCCAGGCACTGGAGAAAATGAGCCTATTTGCATAGGAGCACATACACCTCCACAAGTAAAATGTCCGCTCGTTCCTAGACCAAAGCAGATGTTCATTTTGTGTCCCTTCGGTGGTCCCTTCTGAGGACAGGGTCAGGTTATTTGTGCTTACTGTTGCATTCTCAGCACCCCAACCTGTTCCTGGAAGAATATATATGCTGAATAAATGTTTGGTGAATGAATAAGTTAACCAAAAAAATAAATAAACAAACACTGAGTCCTACTTGGCAAAATGCTGATGAACAGCCAAAGGTTGCTGAACAACTCTCATCCTGCTAATTCTGTTCCTAAAAATCAGAGAGGGAAAGAAAGAGAGAAAGAGAGAAAGAGGTGGGGGGGGGCGGTGAGGGAAAGAGGGAAGGAAAGGAAGGAAGGAAGGAAGGAAGGAAGGAAGGAAGGAAGGCAGGCAGTCAAACCCCAATCTAGAAAAACAAAGTTGGATTTACAAGTGTATCTCTTATTGGTTTTACAGTTTTACGAATTCTGTATGTTCTCTTAGTCTGAGGCAATACTAAGAAGCAAAAGTTTCGTACATTCTTCAACATTCCTGCAGGATATTTCCAGTTTTTATATGGTGCTGGAAAAACTAAACATGTTCCTGAAAGAAATCAGCAATCCATTAAATTTCTAATCTTATTCCAATTAAGTTTCTTGATGTTCTATAAAACCTTTCCATGATCCTGCCATTTCTGAAATTTCAGCAATTCATTCAATCCCTGTGCCCACTATACCTTGGCAGTGCATATTATGGGAAAGACTGACATCTACATAAATCCATGGATTCAAGGCAAGGGAATTATCACTACTGGGCTAGAAGCTTCACAGAAGGCATCTGAGACAATTATGGAATGGATCCAAAAGACCTCAACTGCTAAATGGAGAGGAGAGGACATCACAGGCAGAAAACAGAGTCTGAGTAAAGGTACCAAGGTGAAACATCATGGTATAGTGACATCAAACTGTTCTTACTGATGCCTAGCATGTGAACCCAGGCAAATTACCTTGACCTTTCTGGGCCCCAGTTTCCTCATCTACAAAATGGGAATAATAATAGCACCACTTCACAGGGCTGTTGTGAAGATTCACTGAAATAATGGACAGCAAAGTATGATAAGAAACAGAAAGCAAAATGGTGGTTACCAGGGGCTGGGGGGAGGAGAAATGGGAGGTACTGTTTAAGAGGTACAGAGTTTCATTTGGGGATGATGGAAAGGCTGTGGAGATGGAGAGTGGCGATAGCTGCACAGCAATGTAAAATGCATTTAATGCCACTCGGCTGCATGCTTTAAAAATGGTTAAAATGATAAATTTTATGTTATGTGTATTCTACTACCACAATAAAAAAATGCAAAACAAAACCAAAAATAAAGTGCCAGGCTTGCTCGGCAAGCAACACAGTGTAACTGAAACCAAGAGCACTAGGAAAGTAGTTGGGGCCAGAAGCAAAGAATTTTGAGTAATAGGCTGAGGAGAAGTATGAATTTGATCTACCCTAGTATCCTGTGGGAACACTTGGAAGTGCTATTACTTGAATTGATATTTTGTAAAAACATAATCGACATTGGTATTTTACGAAGATCACCCTGGGAATGAGTTAGATGATTACAAAGAAGTTGAGGCTGAAAGAAGGGATTCCAATTAGACTTCTGCATTTTAAAGTGTGCCCCCCACCCCCAGCATGGTTGGTCTTGCCTGAAAGCAAATTCTCAAGCTGCTCCAGATCTGCTGAATCAGAATCCTCATGCTACAAGACCTCTGGTAATGCCTACACACACTAACCTTTGAGAAGCATGGGGTTAGAAGACCTGAGTTCAGCCGGTAGACGTTGAGGACTTGCAGTGGGACAGTGGCAGCAGAGATGGAGCCATAATCACCAAGATTTATGGAATTTAGTCATACATGCTAGGTTCTGTGTATCGCAAAAACTACCATTTAATCCTCACAATAGCACCATGTGACAGGTGCTATTACTTCCATTTCTCACATGGAATACCAACAAGTCATAAAAAGGAGGGACATTCTGCCACTTGCAACAACATAGATGGAACTTGAGAGCATTATGCTAAATGAATTGAGACAGAGAGGGGCGCCTGGGTGGCTCAGTCGGTTAAGCTTCTGACTTTGGCTCAGGTCATGATCTCACGGTTCTTGAGTTTGAGCCCCACGTCAGGCTCTGTGCTGCCAGCTCTGAGCCTGGAACCTGCCTCAGATTCTGTCTCCCTCTCTTTCTGCCCCCCACCCCCTGCTTGCACTCTCTCTCATTCTCTCCCTCTCTCTCAAAAATAGTTTTTAAAAATTTAAAAAGACAGAGAAAGACAAATAGTGTATGATCTCACTTACATGTGGAATCTTAAAAATATATACAACATAGCAACAGAGAACAGATTGGTGGTTTCTACAGGTGGTGGATGGGGGTGGGGGATATGGGAGAAGATGGTCAAAAGGTACAAACTTCCAGTTATAAAATAAATGAGCTCTGGAGGTGTAATTTACAGCCTGGTGGCTAAAGTTAACAATACTGTATTGTATATTTAAAAGGTGCCATGAGAGTAGATATTAAAAGTTGTCAGTACAAAGAAAAAAATTGTGACTATGTAATGTGATGGATGTTAACTTATTGTGGTAATCGTTTTGCAATATATACATAAATCATTATGTTGTGCACCTTAAACGTAAACATGGTTATGTGTCAATTATATCTCAAAAAAACTTTTTTTTTACCTAATGACCAAGTTCTCTCCATTGTTTTTTATTGAAATTCTATTAGCATCAGTTGTACAATATAATGATTCAATAATTCTATACATTTCTCAGTGCTCATCAAGATAAGTGTAGTCTTGATCCCCTTTATCTATTTCACATCCCCCTACTCCCCTCTGGCAACCATCAGTTTGTTCTCTGTATTTAAGAGTCCATTTTGGGTTTTTTTTCCCTTTGTTTTGTTTCTTAAATTCCATGAGTCAATAATACTGGAAAAATTTTTTTCAATTAGGGTTTAAATAACTTCTCTGAGGTTACATAGCTAGTACCTGACAGAACTGGGATTTGAATCAGTCTGTAAACATTTGTTTCATCATCTCCTCTGTACTTCTTTTCAAACCTCAGGGAAAATGAGTTTGCCCTGTCTTGTTCCACTACCCACTTTCTTTCTCTGTTATTAAACTCTGAGATGATTACTCTGACAGATCTCTAAACTATTTTGGAAGCCCAATTGATATGGACGACAGCATATGAATAAATGGGAAACTTCTGAGCTATCTAGCTACCCACTCAGGTGCAATCTTCTACATCTTGTCTCCCACCTTTGCCTGGGTTATACATGAATCCCCTAAGTAATCTGCTTCCTAGTCGGGGATCAAACTGAATGTCCCTTCCACAAGCCTGTCCCATTCAGAATCCCAAGGCTATGCAAGAATTTGGGTGATCAGCAACAAGGAGGCATTTAATGTTTGTTCTTTTCCTTTCCCTATTTATGAAGAAAACCCAACATTTATTTCCCTTGGTTTCAACAACAGAAGTTCTCCAGAATTAAGTTTCTACCATATTGTACAACTACCATTTAAAAGGAGTATAAAGTCAAATTCTTCATCTTTACCCAGTTATATGTCAATACTCCTCAAGCATGAGCATCAACACTCTATTCCTACAAACAAAAGTTGTCAAGTTATTACCTTTCATACCTCTCTCTTCCTTGTCTGCTCTCGTTTGGGCCCATCTGATCAGCATCCATGGCCTGACTCTGAGGCCCACCTCTGCACTGTGGCTCACATTTGCCTGCTCCTGCCTTTCCTCCATGTCAGACCTCTCAGACTCAGGCCCTTCAGTTCAGTTCCCGCAACCACCCTGTTCTCATCAGTCTCCACTCTTACTCTGCTTCGGTCCATCCTCACGTAGCGGCCAATACAATCCAATACACCAACCTAATCTTGCCTCTCTTCCTGAAGTTCTCCCTTTGATCTCCCACTATCCCAGACTTACAAAGTGGCCCTGATCTCTCCAACAAGTAACTTATTCAATTCTCACATCAGCTCTATGAGGTAGGCTCTGATGTTGTCATCTCAGTTTATCAAGAAACTGAGGCACAGTAGGGTGGCCCAAGATCACCCAGCTAGCAGGTGATCCATCTGAGATTTGAATATAAGGAGTCTGTTGTTGGGAGTTAAAAACTATACTTAGGGGTGCCTGGGTGGCTCAGTTGGTTAAGTGTTCACCTCCTGATTTCCATTCAAGTCATGATCTCACGGTTCATGAGTCTTAGCCCCACATCAGGCTCTGAGTTGACAGCGCAGAGCCTGCTTGAGATTCTCTCTCTCCTTCTCTCTCTTCCCCTTCCCTGCACACTCTCTGTCTCTGTCTCTCTCTCTCTCTCTCTCAAATAAATTTAAAACAATAAAAATATTAAAACAAAAAATAAAAAAAATAAAAACTACACTAGACTGCCTTCCATCCTTCGGTCACTGTTTCCAAGAAGTCTTCCCAGATTTCCCCCTAAGTCTTTCCTTCAAAGACCCCTATATAAACTGTGCCAGGGTGCCTGCATGGCTCAGTCAGTTAAGCATCCAACTTCGGCTCAGGTCATGATCTCATGGTTCATGGGTTCAAGCCCTGCATCGGGCTCTATATTGACAGCTTGGAGCCTACAGCCTGCTTCAGATTCTGTGTCTCCCTCTCTCTCTGCCCTTTCCTCCCTCATGCTGTCTCTGTCTCTCTGAAAAATAAATAAATAAAAATACATACATACATACATACATACATACATACATACATTGTGCCCTGTGTGCATTAGAACGTAAGCTTCCTCAGGGCAGATTTTCTGTTCTCTATATGTACAAATTACTGGATATTTGTTTAATCCAATTAAATGTGTATAAGCACAAAAGATGATAGAGAGAATTCATGTTACCTCTTGTGAGAGAGCTAGTGCCAACTGCTTCACCTTCACAGCTCTCCTTTCTTTTTGCAAAGTTCACAATGGCAGAATATGGTCCTATACACCCAGATGATAGAAGAAAGGAAATGGGAATTTAGAATGCCAAAAATCAAAAGGATGTGGTCCTTAAGAGTCCTAGGATTTTAGAGCAGAAATGTTTTCAGAGAAATCCAGCCTGGTCAATGTCCAAAGCAAATTTTGTATACGGTTTACCAACCCTATCATGTTTTAAGCTATTTCAAAGGGTCAGAGGATGGGTAATGGCCTATGGAAGCATTTAAACAAGATAAACGGATTCCAAGTCTCTCATATCTAATGGCTAAAGTTCTGTTCCACACCTTCTTTAATTGTCCAGGGTTATCTCCACTCAAGTTCAACATTAGTTTGACTTAAAGTGCACAAAATGATGACCTGATATACATCATACACTGTGAAATGATTACCACGATCAAGTTAATTAACACATTTATCAACTCACCTAATTATCGTTTTTGTGTGGTGAGAACACTTAAGATCTACTCTCAGCAAATTTCAAGTATAAAATGCAGTACTCTTAACGACACTGACATTACTGTATATTATATCTCCAAACTTAGTCATCTTATAAAGTTTGTACTTTTAAAAGTATTGCTCATAATCCCTACATTTCTATATATGCCACTCTACACCAACCTTGATTTTCTAATAATCCATGAAATGTATAATATTCTCCTAATTGACTTTTTTTTTTAATCTAGCAAGAACTAACAGGGAAGCACCATTAGATTTTTATCCTATCTCTTTTAGATCTTCCTTTGATTTCCCTTAGACTTAGTCTGAATTCTTTTAGGACTCGGATATACGAAAGCACCTTAACTTGAAAAGCTAAAGCACTGCACTTATTTGCATTCATGGAGTGCCTACTTTGTGCCAGGCTTGGCAATGTTGAACGTGGGAGTCCAGGGACAAGGAAGGTACAGTCTCTGCCCTCGTGTAGTTGACAGTCAATAAAGGAAGAGGCATTTAGACCAATAGTTATAACCCCTCAATTAAAAAAGGATTTCATCATGTTAAGACAGTCTGAATTCCCAAGGAACACACAGAACTGAAAAATGTTGCAAACTTTTCAATTTAATTACCAAGAGTTTGTTTCTATCTCTTCTCTTTGAAATCACAGAGACTGGGATAGAACTTGCTGAGAATCTGTCTTCAGGCCTCTTGCTATAAGAGTTCCCAGAAGATGAAAACAACCTCCTTACAATGTTATTTTTATATTTAAGCAATAAAGTTCCTTTGGGATGGGGCCCAGATTCAGCCATATCTACTGAATTTAGCTTTATAGTAGTACGACAACAGAAAATTTTTCAAAAAAGTTGAACACAGTAATAATATTAGGTGACATTTATTAAACACTTGCTACATCCAAGGCTCTATTATTATCTTCCCCATTTTACACATGAGGAAAATGGAGTCTGGATAGGTTAGCTAACTTTTCCAAGACCACCCTGACAGTCAGTGGCAGTGCCTGAGCACTCATTCACTAATGCACTGCCTCTTAGGGACTTGGCATGGGCCTTCTTTCAACACTCTTGTCCATCTGCAAATGTCACATGTCATCTCCCACCTACCCTCCTCCCACCCTCCCCCACTCCATCCTCCACCCATGACCTTCTAGCCAACTAGGAGTAATCACGAACATCTCATGTTTCTCCTAATTTTGGTTTCCCAGCCTATCAACAAATTACTCTGAAGTTATGTAGCAATCACATTTATGTCCAATACCTTTCTGCAAATGATCATGTCCTTGAAACTCACCAAAAATCATAAATATTCTGACAAACTGTCTAAACACATCAATGTCCTTTGCTGAAAAACATAGGGGAGTTTGGTTTCTATCTAGGTGAGAGCCCAGTCCCTTGACAATGATTTGTGAGACACAAGATTTGAGTATTTGAGAATCTCTGGTCTATAGCAAAGAGTGACAGCCTGGTGAACTTCAAGACTCTAGACAGCATCAAGGCTGAAGTGCAGCAGTACTCAGTCTTTGTAAACAGCAAGAATCTTGCAGTGCATTCCATCGACTCCTTCCTCCCTCGGCTCCCTCCAGTGGTTGGAGATGATGGGTTCCAAGCCACTGCTACACTTCTTTCCCACTCAAGAGTTCTCCCAAAGCCCCGCTGCATGTTTTTTTGCTGTCATTATCCAACTGGATGATGGCATCAAACCAAGGCTAATACTCTTAGATTCACTCAAGACCCAAGAACACATTGTTGAGAAATCTCCTAGTCAGCTATTTACACAGAAAACTTTCCCTGTCTATCCTTCACACATCATAACTGTCCTATGTATGCCAACTACTCGTTGCTACTGCAGAAAACTGAGCTAACAGAGCTGGCTGTGCATTGCCTCTCCTTCCAGGCTTAGTCAATGGACACATTCTTCCTCTACCCTGTTCTTTTTCTCTCTCCTTTTCCATCACTTAGCCCCTGTATTCCAATATTGGTTTACTTGTAAAAGAATCAACCCAAGAATTTACCAAAAATTAAGAACGAGAAACTCACGAAGCGTAATTGATAGTTTATCTGTAAAGGAAGGAGTATAAGAAAGGTGTTAATGGGGAAGGGCAACAGGAGAAACTCCTATATCCCAATATCCTGGTTCTCTTTCCCATATAACTCTTAGGAAAAGGTAGACACTCAATTGTGGAAGTAAAGGAATGCTTCCCCTCATCAGACAACACATCTTTCCTGAAGGGCTGTGTATAAGTTAAATCCCATTTATTCATTAGACATTTGTTAGACATTTTCAAAGTGAGGACTCTATGGCAGACCCTGAGGGATAAAGAGATTAAGTTGATATGGACTGCTCTTTGAGAGATCGGACTTGTAAATAGACAACTAAGAATACAAGGTTGAAACTGCTGAAATTTAAATTCACATAAAGTGCTTTGGAAGCTGAGGAGAAGGAACAGAGATTAGGGGCACAGAGAGAACACAGGAACAGAGGCACAGAAGCTGGAATCTGATGTTATAGGTAGCAGGGAACATCTGGGTTAAAGTAATCATACTTTTTCATAAATGCAACCTCCTGAGCTCTGCCATAGTGAAGCTCACGGTTCCCTAGCTAGTGAAAGCTTGGGCAATCATTCTGAGAGCCACAGAGAAAGCAGACCTGAAACTCCTACAGAAGAAAAAACAAATCATTATCAAAAAAAAACTATTTTGATCCATTATATTTCAAGAGAACTTCAATTTCATTCCATTGAGGAAAATCAATGTGTATAATCGTGTCTAACAATTAAAATAATGTAAAGCACTAAAGTATAGTCTCCAAGACTCTAGAAGATAAGCTCGTTCTTTCTTTCCTTCTTTTTTCTTTTTGTTTTTCTTTCTTTCTTCTTTTTTCTTCCTCCCTCCCTCCCTTCCTCACTCCCTACCATAGATCCTTCCCTTCCTTCCTACCTTTCTTTTCTCTTTTCTTTACTTTCCTTTCCCTTCCCTTTCTCTTCCCTTCCCCTTCTCTTTCCCCTTCCTTCCCCTTCCCTTCCTTTCCTTTCTTCCTTCCTTCCTCCTTTCCGTTCTTTTTCTGTGAAAGGAACCACTAGTCCCAGAATAATGGCCACATATGTCTAGAGGTCCTAGATGCCTGAATTCCGGTGCAAGGAAGCAACTTTGCATGCTTCATGACTCAGCACCCAGGTTCGCTGGGATTGTATCTGGGTCCTGGGAATATAGGGATAGGCAGAGCCATAAGCAGACACTTCTTGGAGACAGGTCAGGCTGCCAGGCTGCCACTCTTGCTCCTAAACTGGGCTGCTAAGAAGCTCCTTCTTGTCTGCACATCTCCTCTTGACCTCCCATCCTCATTTTTGCCCCAAAATTGTTACTGAATGTGTAAATAAATAAATGAAGTAACCGTGCTTTAATATTGGCTAAAACACTGGAATTTGCAAATTATTATGTAAAATTTTAGAATCAAATCAAGATTATACCCATGCTACTCTCATGATTATTTCAGTATGCCTCCTTCCCAAAAACATCTGAGGTTTGTGGGGTTCCTACAGAGTTATTCCTTTGCTACTTACAAAAGCTGAGTAATAACTTATCATTTGACTTGGATTCTATAGATTTGCATAATGCTTTACTCTTCATTATTAGTCATGTAGGGATAAAATTTCATTGCACATTATATTAGAACTTACAGAAACTAAAGGTTAATCTAGTCACTCCACTAATTCAAAAATGTTATTAAAATGACCAAGATACAACACACCTAAGTAAGAGGCTTATGTTGAACTTTCAAGTTTCTTTTTTTTTTTTTTTTTTGATAGAGAGACAGAGAGAAAGACAGAGAGAGAGAGAGAGAGAGAAAGTGTGTGTGTGCAGGCAGAGGAGCAGAGGGAGAGGGAAAGAAAGAATCCAGAGAACCCCAAGATGGGGCTCGATCTCAGTTCCATGAGATCACGACCTGAACTGAAATCAAGAGCTGGATGCCTGACTGAGCCACTCAGGCACCCCAAACTTTCAAGGTTTTTAATTATGAGCCTTTACTGGCTCATAAAATAAATATTTGCTATGAAACTATCCATGTTAGATCTACCTTATATGCTATAAAAACAGTGACCTTTTAAAATTATATATTAAATAAAATTCCAATCATATTCATTGAAAAGAAAACTAACTGAAACCTGATACCAAGGATTTCAAAATTTTTGCAGAATGGGAAGATTACTTTTTACTGTTTCTTTAAAGAAAACTGAATTTGTCAAACCACATGCAAACTCAATTTTCTACCATGGAAAAAGATGGGTTCTCAGAAACATGGAATTGGATTTAGTCTGTGACCCTAATGGCTCAATAGATGATTCTTCAAAAAGAAAAAAAAATCAAATAATGTATTCTGAAACTCTTTTCTTTAACTCTTCTCTGAAGTAACATATCCTCCAAGCTTCCTTGGGAGGGAAATAAACTCTTTGTTGTCACAGGTGTGATGCTGTTCCCCACACTTCCTCTCCCAAGGACATGGACATGATTACCAAAGTCCACCCTCTTTAAGCCATGCAGTGCAGAGGAAGAGGAGGAGAAATCTCTGGCAACTGTCATCCCTGTGCAATAGCACCTAAGAGTAGAGGGGACTATGCCAATAAATGTCTTTCTTTGTTTTAGGGGCTGGTCATATTTTTCTATCACCTGTGAAGCAGAGAAAGTGCTAAGCCTAGAAGCTCAGTTTCTGAACCTACTAGAGATACCACAGGAGTTTTTGTTACCTTCAAACCTGCTGGATCCTAAATCAATGCAAACATTCATGGCCAGTTGTCCTAGGAAGTTTGAAGTTGCAATTAATTGCTACTAATCTTCTTGCTCAGAGATGGCAAGTAAATCTTATTCCTGGGGAGTTCAAGAATACAAGGCTCAGATGCCATTGCTCACATCTGTTAAATGGCCTAGTACGAGTAACCCAGACCTTCCTAAAGGTCATTGCTCCCACAGAACACAACACCAAAGGATGTTAATAAGTACGAAGCAAATACAAAAATGAAGTGTTACTTGGTTGTGTACATTTGGAAAATGCTGAGTTAAATATAGTGAAACTGATTTTTTTACTACAAGACATCTCAGGGCTTTTCATAGGTTTTAGGAGCACTGGGAATCGCCAAGATGACTTCACTGAGTCTTTGGTTTGCTTTATTTTCCATCCTCAAGCACCTTCAATGACAAGATGCATTTTAGCTTACAAATGACAGAAAGGAAACTTTGAAAACTTAACAATAAATGTTGAATGATACCTGGGATATAAATAACAGTCTGGGATCCACCCCCCCAAACTGTTATGAAGGGTCCAGGGGAAAACGAATGTGGTTAACTACAGAGGTCATTTCTAGCTGGTTCATGGGTTTTAGTCTGAAATTCTCCCCCAAATGTCCCCAACACAGCCTGCCCAAAAACCTGGGCACAACTCTAGGGATAAAGGGCTCACACCTAACCTTTCTCTTAAAGAAGAGTGGAAAGCAGTGCTCACTTTGGCAGCACACATAGTAAAATTGAAATGATACAGAGAAGATTGGCATGGCCCTTATGCAAGGATGACAGCTAACTTCACGAAGCACTCCATAATTTTTATAGGTCAAATATATTTCAATAAAGCTGAAATTTTAAAGAAGGAAAACAGAAAAGACGTACTTCTAACAGGAAAACACCAAGAATCACAATTATTATTCATTACAAATGTGTCACTCTCAGAATTACCTATGTAAGAAAATGTTCTCTTTCATGCAAACAGTATGAGCCACAAATTAATATGCCCTTAATCTCTAACATCTAAGTAATTTTGAAGCCAGAAACAAGGTAAAATCTGTTCACCAGGTGTACCACCACAGTGGAATTCCTATACTAAGGAAATATTTCCATTGTGGAATTTCAAGACTCCAAAGGACAATTTGTGTTTCTATTGGGATGTTTTTATAAAATGAACAATTTGGCATATGAGACATGTAAGTTCCATGCAATTTTTGAAAATATATTTGTGGAACTAACCATCTGCATGCCTGGGGAAATACCCCTTCTGAAATAAATAGGTGAGAATGAGTATAATGGTTACATTCTAAGATTTATAAACAGACTTTCTATATCTGTTCACTTTTTCATTACAGAAGTATCAAAGTTCCCAGAGAACCTAAACACCAAATTACATTCATTGAAATAAATATATATTACATTTTATTTTATATAATCACACAGCGCAAGGAAAATATGTAGGTTGAGTTTTCATTTATGAGAGAATATGATCATATACATACCTATATAAATATAAAATCAGATGCAAAAAAATTAACATTCAAGTTCAGTTCTGTTTGTATTTGTTCTCCAACTGACTTTGCATGTGCATATGTGTGAGCACACACACACACACACACACACACACACACCCCTCAATCTAAAACCTACAATTTATCAAAACCAAAAATATCTTTTCTTTCCTTCACTTCACTTTACAATTCTCTCAGGGAAATGGGTAGAGTGCTACATTTAGAGTGACCAAGTAGAATCTCTTAAGATAAAATATGAGTTGAGTTTAAATCTGTAGCTGGTGAAAATCAAGGACATCTATAAACAGATTTTTTTGTGTGTGCTATCCAATTTCACATGCATTCAGTTCACTAGTGTTAAGAATTGGACTGTGGCGCTTACTTCAGCAACACATATACTAAAACTGGAACAATTACAGAGATTAGCATGTCCCCTGCACAAGGGTGACATGAAAATTCGTGAAGCGTTCCATATGAAAACAAAAAAAGCATCCACTGTGATTACATGATGTTACATCTTGACCTGTGCTTTAATCCTGACTGAGCATGTCTTGATTGTATGAATTATTGATTAATTCAGGTGTTATTATTATTTAAAAATGCAACTCATTACTTAGATTTTTCCCAATCACTTATGACTTGCCGATCAGTTTCAAAGCACAGAGGACTCTTACTTCCACTGGATTACAAGTGCACTGTAAAATATAAAAGGTAAGTCTAAAAAGAAAAGTCTAAAAGATAAAAACTGTTTTCTTACCCAAGAACAAGAAGTGAAGAAACTGATGGATGTTGTTTATGGACAGTGGATGGTCTATCCAGATGACCTGCAAAGAAAGAAATGTTTCTAGATCAAAAATAGTCCTTCTAGCAACACAAGGGAAGTCAATTATTATGTAACTGCACATTTAAAATACAGAGAGCCCTTTTCAACTACCAAGACTTTCCAGATTAGAATTGACTTTTCCATACAGTGTTATGATTCTCATAACAATGCTTTGGGGTGGAGAAAGTAGGATTGTTCCTCACTCAAGAAGGTTCTTAAACTGTTTCTAGCTTCCACATAAAGTCAAATTTCCTTCCTCCTAATTCCAGCCCTCTTCAATCACCATGGCAGCCTGCTTGACCAAAGGGACTGAGCTTTCTGATGCTATCTCGTCCAGTGACCCTGATATGACCTCTAGAGGTGATATTAAGATTTGTTTCTATGCAAACTCTCCTTCGTGTACAATTTAAAAAAATTACATGTAATTCTTAACTTGGTTCATAGATAATGAAGTGTTGATGTTCAAGGATTTCTTCTAACTGGTGTTATGGACTTGCTTCATGTTAAGCAAGCAGTATTCCCACCTTCTCTGAGGGACACACAATCCTTGCACCACTTTGGCAGTACCAACGCTGCAGCCAAACAGTATGTTCCCAAAATAGAAATCTGTTTCTGATGTTTGGCAAACATACTCCACAGCCTTTATGAGACTTGAAGGCATCTGGATATCTGGATATATAAGTTTGGATCCAAAAAGATATCATTTTCCCAGAATCATGTAGAATGCTCTCTTATGCATGTTCTTCTCAGATTCCTCCTCCATGAGCCCCAAGGAGTTCACTGTCCACTACTCTCTCAGGGCACTGGCCACTTTCTAGGGTGCCTAATTGCTATTTGAGCTCTTGTTGGTCCCCCCCAACACTGGAGTATGAGCACAAGGCTAGAATCTGGTCTCACTCCTCCCTGTACCCAGCATCTGGCACAGAGTAGAAGTGCTAAAAGCATGCACTGAAGGAACCATGAGCCACACCACTGTTTACATCTTCTGAGTGCCAGGAAGTACTTGCCACTACCCAGACACACGCTCTTCATTGCCTGACACCCACCCTTTGCTCAACGACAGTCTCCCTTCCTGGAATGCCCTTTCCTGTGTCTTCACTGATTGAAGCCGCATCTATCTTTCAAAGACACATTCCCCAAAGCACCTTCTCCAAGAGTGATTTTCTGATCCTCTCTCCAGTACCCCTGATGGCACCTGCCCTAGTTGGCACTGTATGAAAGTCATGTGTTGCCAGTCTCTCCCCTCCATGGGGGAACAGGATTAGTTCCTCTCAACAACTCATGGCTGTATGAACCTAGCCTGTAAAACTGTGAATAATAAATCACATTCAGCTGGGTGAGGATTGTGGCAAGAGCTTGCTCTTTCTCCAGAGACCCTAGAGTTCAAGAAAAGAATGACTAAGGATATAGAAAAATATGTAGGAAAGAAAGTAGGAGAGATGACTTCATATGTGGAGCCCTCTCTTTACATAAAAGTATATTTTAAGTGAACCATTGAAAGAGGTCTTAGTGAATCCTTTAATTAAGAATCTGATAGGTGGGGCGCCTAGGTGGTTCAGTCAGTTGAGAGTCTAACTCTTGATTTCAGCTCAGATCATGATCTCAGGGTCATGGGATAGAGCCCCATGGCAGGCTCCACACTCATGGAACCTGCTTGGGATCTGCTTGGGATTCTCTCTCTCTCTCTCTCTCTCTCTCTCTCTCTCTAATAAAAATAAGATAAAACAGCCAACTGGTGAAAGAAAACAAAGAATATGATACTAGAACACTTCATAGCAGAACTTTCTAAACTGGAAGATTAACATACATAAAATTACAGAAATACCAAACTTGAGACAAGAACATGAAAGTATTACAGATTATATTGGAATATTTTAGGCCATTCTTAGTCCATATTTGGTAAGGTCCATTCTACTTGACTACATAGGAAGCTACCAAGGGAGCAAGAATTGTGTTTTCAGGAATCTGAGTCCTACACCTCTAGTTTCTGGGCAAATCAGGGTGTCTACAGTGATTTCCAGTGCTTCCATTTATTTGCTCAGTTGTTCAGGTCCCAAATAGTTATCCACTATGGGCAAGGCACTGTGCCAGTTAGTGTCACTGCTACTGCTGCTGTTGCTGTTATCAGCCCTTAAAGCTAAAAGAAATACAGAAAATCACAATTATTACTATTTCAAAGAAGAGCTACATAACTGTCAAAAGAATTCTCTAAAAATTAAGTAGTTGGAATGTTGAAGAGTCTAAGAATCAAACGGGAAAATCAATGTGGTCAGACAGGCTGGGTTGTCTACCTGAAGACATTAACATTTTTATTTAATTTGTAAGATAGCTGGACACTACTGCAAATTTCTGAGAAAGTGACTACCAAGATCAAATCAACTCTAAGTGACATGATGCAGGGGACTCAAGCAGGCAGACTGAGGAAAGGCTGGAGTTTAGAAGGCAGTTGTGGAAGGAAGAGAAGAAAGTTGCAAAAGGGTGGATTTCAGACATACTTTAGCAGAGGCAGACTAATAAGAGAAGGGACAAAGGTAAGCTAAGAGGAAAATGTGATACTATCTATCATAATGGACCTGGGGGCAGTGCAGGTTGGAGTGGTTGAAGGTCACAAGGTCAGAGTTGTCTTTTACTAGAGGGAAACTGGGTTAGAGAAGAGTCTAGAGAGAAAATTCACCAGGTTCTCTTGCAGGTTTAGGCATCAATTAAACATGCAAGAAAGCCCACCTCTTTTTGACAAGAATGATCAATTTGACCACACAGACATGAGAGATATTTGGACAGATGACTTAGAGATCTCTTCCAGCTTGGGAGAGTCCACAATTCTACAAGACATGTCCGGAGAGATATTTAAAATCTGACTAATCATTGGAGTGCCCTAAGGAAGTGATTTAAGGAGAAGATAAAATCTCAAAAATATTCAACTAGAAAGATGGAGGGAGTAAGCAGTAGCTTCTTTACTCCAGACAAAAACAAGGAAGGCCAGGATCAGAAAAGGAATAAAGAGAACTAGAAACAAGAGATAAAGACATAATATATTTTGCATAACGTCAAAGAACAACAATTTCAGCACTGCCAAACTCTATGCCACTTTAATCTGTTCCACTTGAGGAATAATTTGTTCTTTGTCAGTATCTTAATCATAAGAAGTTTTTGCCAGTGGTCAATGTATTAGCAATGGCATTTACAAAACCATTTCAATTAGCTTTTTTTCCTAGGAGCACCTAACCTGGGAGATCTCCCACCCAGCCCTGCACAAAGCCTATCTGCCCAGAAAGGCTTAGCTGGTCTCTGTCACGGAGGGGGAGGGGGGGGGGGGCTTTGGACAAAGAAAATGGATTTGCATAAAGGTGGTTAGCTGAGCACAGGCCCTATGTGAGGCTATACAGTGTTGAAAAGGCCATTCTCCAACCTGGCAGTGTAATCCTAATGGAGAGCTTTTGTTCCAGAGGCTGTGGTAGGCTGCTTTATTCAGCTGACAATCCACAGTAAAAGAACGAATGAACCGCCTCCTTTTGGTAAAGCCAAGGCAGCTGGCAGCCCACAAGCCCCACAGCTTACCGAATAAGAGGCAGGACAATTGTTAGCCCCAGACCCAAAAGGTGCTCTGTAACCGAGTGCCCACTGCTAGTGCTCCTGGCTGCATGCTGGGTGTTCACCACTCAAGACAAAGTTCCCCAGGCCACCTTCACATCAGAAAGGAGCTATGGGATCCAGAAGCACCAGCAAAGTCCTTCCCTACAATCCTTCCAAAAGACATCCAAAACCTTTCGTCACATGTAGCCCCTTCGCTAGCTTTGTAGAACACCATCATCACTTCCCATTAGAATGCTGAGAAAGAGCCAGCCTTCTTGTTCCTTCTGAGATTTCCTTTTTAAAAAGAAATTCAGTTTATTTCTCTTATTTTTAAGAGTGTTAAATTTACAAAATGGAACAAACTATGCAAACACAATTCTACCACCCCGGGACAAATATTGCCATTTTGTATGATTTCTTCCCAATCTTTTTTATGTAACTGTGAGAACTCTGTAAATACAGTTTTTTCCCAAGGCAAGTCTAACTGATCCCTATTTTCCAACTAAGGAACAAGCCCTTTAGAAGTTAGATGGTTTCTCCTAACTTATTTTAACCCCCTTATCTTAAGGTATTTCCCAACCTAACCTCCAGTTCTCCTCAACCTTATTCCACTCTTGCATAGACCTTAGACTGCCTTATCAAAAAAAATAGGGAAGTTGTCTCCAAGAATCTGTTGAATAATTTTTTAAGGGGGCCATTTCCATGAATGAAAACCCACATGCAACAAAAATAATTTAAGATCAATATATGAATTATGTGCCAATATCACATGAATGATCAAATATATACTTATATAAATATATAAAGTATATATAATATACATATGTAAATATGTATATTATACACACACACACACACACACCATTTTGGTAAAAAGTTTCCCAATTTGTTAGCCACATGGTTCTCAAATTAGAAGAGGGGCCAAAGAAACCCTCCATTTCCCGAATGAAAGATTGCAGACCTACTCACTTAAATGATATCCCTAATTGTTGCTGACTCTTGGCTTCACCAATGCCAAAGGCCCCTCCTGCAAACCTCACTCCCAGCTCCCACTCCCGCCCAGTTCCTTTTCTTAATGCTGATGGTTAAGACACAGCCACATTAAAGTGAGGCTCTGCAAATGCCCTTACTGAAAACTACAAAAGCCTATCTGTTTGATATACTTCAAATGCTTTCTGTGATCACATATGTTGGAACTTCCTACCAAAGATTCCAACTTGTTTGTTATGGAATATAGAGAAAGATGAAACAGCTTTCACTGAATTTCCAGATTTTTCACATTGATTGACTTTGTTTGTGAATTTCACCTCAAAGTGTAACCGTTTAGTGCAAACGTCTCAATTTCCCAAAGTCCTGCCTGTTACTTTAAAGCTTTCTCATTTCCTGAGAACAAACTGAGGGCTGTGGGGAGGGGTGGGAGGGAGGGGAGGGTGGGTGATGGGTATTGAAGAGGGCATCTTTTGGGATGAGCACTGGGTGTTGTATGGAAACCAATTTGACAATAAATTTCATATATTTAAAATAAATAAAAAAATAAATAAATAAGCTTTCTCATTTCCAAGCACTGTGTGGTCCACACCATACAGCACAGCTCACACCTAGGTTTCTTGAGATCAATGCAAATGGAGCTCATACTAGAAAAGGCAAACAGTAAGCAGCCTTTATGAAGTCTTATCTGCAGAGTACGCATGAATGTTTCAAAGTAGGTTTGACACATCCTGAGGAGGACAGTGAAGCTTCCACAACTTTTCACCTATATTAAGGGAGACACTTATTGCTTCCTATGAGGAAACAGCTGACTTACAAGTTCATTCTCCTAAATGGGATACCTTAAGTTAGAGGCTAGCAAGCTAAAAAAAAAATACTTGCTTTAATTCACACTTTAAAAATTATTAATCCAATGACTTGACTAGGGGAGGTTGCAAAACTAGTGGAAATCAATGGTATTTTTGAAGTCAGAATGCTTAGGACCTAGTCCCGGTTCTGTGCTAGCCATGTGACCTTAAGCAAGTCATATGGCCTCTCTGATCACCTGTGAAATGGTGCTAAGCTCTGAATTCCTGACCCCATAAGGTCCTTTCAGGAAGATCAGATACCATAAAGGAGGGCAAGTTCCATGAAAAGTCGAAGTTGCACTGCACACCCATGTATTTGGTGAGTGCTCCAAATGATAAGGTTCGCCTTAACCTTGAAAGTTAAAGTTCACTTAAACAAGGATACAAGTAGCATAAAGATACACTGAGAGTACAATACCTCTTGGATGGCTTTCTCCTGAAAAGCAATAGCGTTCATGAATTCAAGAAATACTGCAGCAAGTAAAATGAACATGGTCAAAAAAGAAAAAATCTTGGAAGACTGTGTGCATACATGTATTATGGTTAAATATCAATGCAGAGAGAATACTAATAAAATTCATGAATTTATGCTTTAATTTCCAAAGCTAAATATTAGTTTGATTTGAGTAATATCTAGTGTGCTTTTATCTCAAGTATTAGCATATAAAAGGCTGACCCTTAGCTCCCTGTCCTCCCAGAGGTACAACTTATTATGTACCCAGAGGTACATTTATTAGTGGCCATGAACACTCTATAATCAAAGAACAACCTGTTACTTAAACAGTGTGCTTAATTGTGAGAAATAGAATCAGAAGAAAAACTCATCAACCTCCAAAGCATCCTTCCCTAGTGTGACATTAGCTAAACTCAAGTCAGGACACATACTCCACAAATGCGCATCAAATAATAAGAACAATATTCTATTCCTCATAAACAACATTTGTAAGTCAATTTAATGTTGATGCAGTGTTTGGGAAAAGCCTTATAGAGATCTTACACTCTTGATAAAGGACAAAGGGAAAAGGTAGTTTCTCTGCAGAGTGTGAACTGGGAGGCCTACTTCAAAGGCAGTTTACATACCCTATTTAAAAAAACCTGAGAACTATTTAACTCTTGTCTTTCAAGGGACTGATGTTCTGGGATCATCACCTTGAAAACCCAGTGGGAACCTTTGTCACACATAGCTTGCTCTTATCAATATTCAGATCCAGCATAAGTTACATGGGCATGACAGGGGACAGAGCAGCTTTTTATGGCTGGAGTGGGAAGGCATGCCTCAATTTCCCCACACCAGAGCCATAAAGAGGTGCCAATAGTCCACAGAAGCCTCTGCCAAAGGGAAACCTCCATGACTCTGGGTCTTTATTTCCAGCCCAGACGGTTCCCTTGAGCTCTGACCCTGGATGCTTGCTTCCTAGATGTTCCACCAATAATACCTCACACTCAGGTTCTAAATTTGCCCAAACTGCTCGTGCTTCAGCACTCCCCATCTCAGTAAGTGGAACTAGTCATATAAGACAGAAAGCTGTGTAGTCATTCTTAGCAGCCTGCTCTGCATAACCCTCACCCAAATCCAATCCATCACAGAAAGTCCCGATGGTCTATCTCTGAATCAGATGTACTATCTGTAAAGGTCACTTTTAGGCAACAGGCTTGAACAATGGAAACTGGAGTAAGGTAAAAGGGCCCTCGGTGACCACTAGGCTGAATGCAAACAGGCCCATCAGGTGATCCACCTCAAAATACCCATAAGCCCTAGCTGACTAATGGGCTACTTACAACCAGGCACAAGTACCAAAAAAGGAAAACTCCATTTTCTCATACCTCCTCACCTCCCCACCTTCACTACGACCCCCACCACTGCCTCCTGGTACATAATCTCTCCTTTGCTGTCCTGTCGGCTGCCCCCTTGCACTGTATTCACTAAACTGCTATCTCCTTTGTTCTGCCTTGAGTGAATTCTTTTGCCACCTGCACCATCAGCCTCCACCTGATCAGGTCACCCCACAGTATCTAGAATCATACTCTTTGTTAAAATCCTGTCACTGTTCCCTACTGTCCAAGAAATGAAAGACAACTCTTCAAACTGACCCACCTGATTGTGGTTCCCCAACCCTCCTTCTATGGCTTCAGGACAACCACCCTCACTTGGCCACCTCCTGCTTTGGAAAATACCATGCTTCTTCAGTCCTCCTTGATTTTGTTCATCTATGCCCTTCCCTCTGCTTCTCTTTCTAAGGATATGGAATTCATCCTTCAAAGCCTAATCTAAATCCTCTTCTTTGAGAAAGATGTGCTAAGGTCCAATTGGCCCCCCAGGGGAAGTCAGTCACTCCCTCCTCTCTTGTTCCAAGGATGCTGTCACATATTCAAGCATAATACAAGCACTTTGTGATATAATCTCCCCACTAGCCTATGGGATCTCTGAAAGCAGTACCTGTGTCTTACTCCATCAGCTTTTCACCAGTTCCCAGTTCCAAGAATGTGAGCGTGTTGAATGACATTTTAATTGAGGCTAAAACCAGAAGAGTTAAGCTGTACTTTTATCACAATTTTTTTTTGTTTTACCACCATTAACCAAGTGCTTTCCCCACAACATAATTACATTAACCTAAACAGCTTTCAGTTAATTTAAGAGGAGTAGGAGCATTTTTTTGTCCAATTCATTCTAATCATTCAAGAATCTGGGTACCTGTGAATTGATTTGAAAACCAATTTGCACACAATGGTCCTGGTTTGGTTGGGGGAGGGGGAGGAGATCCTATACCTGCTCCTGGCAGATAGAAGGGTTCAATTCTCTCCCCTCCCCAAAAGTGTCAGGCCATGCTCCTCATACTCAGAGGCATAGATTTCTCTATGCAATGACTGACTGATGTTGGGGCAGGGGTATCCAGGCCTTCTCATCACTAAGCCCAAACTTCTCCAATCTGGCCATTCAAAGTCATGAGTCAAATGCTTTCCAGCTATTCCCTGGAGTTTAATGGAAAAAATCACCTTTCAATGCCTTGGTGTAGTCACACCTCAATGCTCCCCTTTCTTTTGGAACATACAGAGAAATAAGCAAAACAAAGCTATGTACTTCAGACACAACTGGACTATTTTATTTTTTAGAGCAAGCACTTCAGTTGGCAGTATTTGTTTCTGAATGTGATCATTGTGAATACCTTTTGGAGTGAGTAAAATAAATTGGCTACCTATTTGACTGCAGAATTAAATGCTTAATTTTATAAAACAGGAGGAATTTATGATTCCTCCAGAAATTACATTTTCTCCCTTATACAGGTGCAGCTCTGGGTAAGAGAAGGACTCTGTTAAGAAGTTCTGTCATCGCCTGGGATGGGCTTTCAGCCTGAGAATCACCCTCTGCCCTGATATTCAGAGTCAAGCAACTAACCTCAAAATAGGAGAGAATACATAGGATCAAAACAGGAGTTCATTCCATTATGAAGAACAAGGAGAAATTTATTACCGTACTATTTTATTTACCTATGGAGATACACCATACATGAAAACCTTTCTCAGAACTGCTTAAAAATATATTTTGCTGATATAAATAACAACATTCACAAGGTAAGGACCCAAAAGAGAACCATTTAGTAGTAAAATAACCAGCCAACATGAGAAAACCCAAGTATTCCTCCCTGCAAACACCACCATCTGTAATGGCCTCACCTGTCACCCAAGGTCCCCTGTCACAGCAAACCACACTTCAAGCCACTGAGCTATATAAATAAAGAGCTATCTGCATTTTAATCCATTACAAATGTAATGACCTCAGCCAACCAAGCCAGAGCCATGGATGATTCACTGGCCTGCTTGCTCACACTGTTTTCCCAGTATCAAGTAATGAGAACTCCAGGGCTCCTCATCTGCCATTTTAAATTAGAAAAGGAAAAAACATACTTCTCTGAGGGGTTAGTCACTATATAAAAAATTGATCCTCATTTCTTTAAAAAAATAAGTTAAAAAATAATAATTCAAAATTCCCTTAATTAGTATAATTAACATTATTCTTGCTTTAAGATTCCTTTTTCATGTGTGGGGTCAGAGAAAACAGTAATCTACTGACAACTATACCCCCAGAGGAACAGCAGGGACCATACAGACCTTGCCCTGTCCTTTTTTTCCTCATTTCTTTCTCCTGGCCTTGCCAGATTTACAGCTATCTATTCTCTTATCTTTCACGTTTTGTTTCCACCTGGGAAAGAGCAAAATTCCTTGAAATCTTAAAAATACTAGCTTCTAGTTTGCTCAAAACCTCTGAGTCACTTGGTGCGTTAACTGTGCTTCCCACGTGCAACGGTATTTACACATTCATGTTTTAGAATTTGATATAAAGAATTGATTTAAGAATTGATCACATCTCATGGCCACTTTTTTCTTTTGGATATTTCTACTTTCAAACCCCTATCACATGGCTTCATGGTAGCTGTACTTTCAGAGTTATAAACGGTGTCACTATTTACAAGCAAAATTTGACTTTATAGAATGAAGGTGGTAAGTGTCGGTCACAAAGTAAAATTTGGGATCACTGATAAAATAATTCATTGAGTTTCTCTAGCAATACACTTAGTTCATCTGGTTGGTTATTAAATAAAAATTCCATTTCCTTAATTCATAGGAGACTTAAAAGCTACAGCAGCCTCCACCCCTAATGCAATGCAGAACATGCTATTCTTCCTTTTATTGATAGAAAAATTATTCAAAACTGCCAGAGTTCCCTTCCCTCTCACACCCAATTTGGCTATATTTGTCAAAGAAAGAACAGTTTCAGAAACATCAATTTAAACACAATAAAACTATTTTAACACATGTTGTTCTGCCAACCATAAAAGCTTCTCCTCAACCTGAGTTGTTCACTTTAATTTGTTCCTGTTTACTTTATTTACTTTGGGGGGTCCTATTTACTTATTGCTGTAGGGGCATTTGTTTATATTTATCTAGGCTTCAGTTATACATACTACAGCTTTTTAGATTCATACAGGGGGTTCAGCTTTTACGTTGGCATTACTCCATCTTAAAAGATGGATTTTCTGGAGTAGCTGAGAGTTCTATGCTCAGTCTGGATGGGCTCAGATATGAGTCCTAATGCAAACTCCTTATCTTTTAAACACAAAACCAAATGATACCTCAAGTGGATCCTTTAAAAATCCACTATTGCAACATGGCCTTCAAACTTGGAAAAGTCTGCAGTGTCACAGTTCATCAGCTGCTCAGCCTACTAAAGCCAGGTAAATCTCTTGCTTTCCTTCTCCCCTCAATTGTGCTAATGTGCCTTGGACAGCCTCTGGCTTTGTTACTTGCTCACTTTCCTCACAAATCTGTTTCTGAGGTTTAGGCTGATACTGGGAACTTTCTAGAATTTTCCAAAGAAGAGTCAAAGAGTGCCTCCTGCAGCGCTACCTGCGATGGTATCCCTATGGAGGCCTCAAAACACCAGCAAACCACCTGTGCACCCAACCATCCTCCCAACCAGGCATCCCTCCCAGGGTGTTCTAGAAGACAGCTTTCTGAACCCGCGGTGATGAGAAAATGACAGCGAGCCTGCAGTGATGAGAAAATGGCAGTGAGCCTGAGGTGATAAGAAAATGGCAGCAAGCCCGCGGTGATAAGAAAATGGCAGCGGCCCACCCAAGGCCTGTTACCTCACAGAAGCCCTCACCAGCCTGCGTTCACCTTCTTCCCTCTCAGAGGCGTCCACTTTGAGGAGCCAGTGCCCGGGGCCCAGGGGTGCGGAGGAGCTGGCAGGGGCCAGATGAGAGCCTGGAAGCTCCTCCTTGGCCTCCAGTCCTCACAGAAAGCCGTGAGGGTTGGTCAACGAAGAGCAGCCTCAGATTCCTCAGATGATGAAACACCTAAACCGGCTATGCTCCCAGAGTACCTAGCGGGGAAAAAGGGGCAAGGTGCATTTCCGCCTTGACCTAAGCTATTGGGGTTCCGTACAACGCCTCCGGAACTGGGATGCAGGAAGCTCCTTCCGCTCGGCTCCTGGCTTCCGACCGCCAAGGTTCCGCTTCAGCATAGGGCACTGGCGAGCAGCACCTGCTGAGGTCTGTGGAGCCCAGAGATGGGGGTCTTTTGGGTCCAATCTGGGCTCCATAGTGGAGCTAAAGAAGCTCAGATCTCCTGCTAATCAAAAGGGCCCTTATAGCCTGAGGGGAACCAAAATTTAATCCATGGTTGAGGAGCAAGTTGAGTATCAAGCTGAGCATGAAGTCCTGCCGGGTCAATGCCACTCAACAGGGGCAGCTTCAGTGATGCTTGGAGCCCCAGAGGTGAAAGGGAGGACAACTGTAGGCGTTCTCCTTGACTTGTCATCTTTTTAAGCATGACAATGATCCCAACTGCAAGACAGCTTTCTTTCATACTTCCCAGTCTGCCCTCCTGGCCAGCCTTTCCCACAGAGACATCCACCAGGGCTTTGCAGGGTTGCCCTGCGCCATGCAATTGGACTTCTCAAGTCTGTTTTAAAGATTCTCAGAGAAGGCAATTCCACCACTTCCCTCAGCCACCCATCACAGAATTGAGAAAGGAGATTTAACATGACATGTTGTTTTCTCAAGCTGGCCAATTTTATGACAAGTTAAAAAGACCTTCAATTAGTTGAAAGATTAAAAACCAACTTTAGTTCTAATCCAGCATACAGTATGGGATGAACAAAGTAAATATTAATGTCACATCATTAATATTAAACTTTTTTTTCATAATAGTGACAAACTTTGTCCCTCAAAACAAGAAGGACATGCCACCGAAAGGGCTCCAGAACTTTCCCTCTCCAATGCAACGTTTTGGATTTCTAAACTGACTACTCAATCATTGCATAAAATATATGTATATGTATGATGTAAAAATATATCAAAACAGCATGTTGTACACTTCAAATATGTCTTTTTTAAATTTGTCAATCATATCTCAATAAATGCTGGGGCAGTGCATCACTATGAGGGGAGTCTTTGGATATATTCTTTCCCCACTATAAAATTAAAGTTAAAATTCTAGTACCCCTGAAACTAACATAGCATCGGGTGTCCACTATACTTCCATTAAAAAAAAAAAGTTAAAATCCTAAACTTTTACGGAGTTTAGAAAGAAGCTCCTAAACTCATTTTCAAGAGGGACTCATTTTAAAACATCATGAGTCTTCCCAAAGTGCATTTTAAATAGACCATTTGGATTTGTAGCTACAGTACAGCCTTCAGGCACCACAAACTCTAATTATGAAGCTTAAAAGCTTCACCTTGGCAAGACATCTGAAATAACCAGGAAATGGTAAAACAGAAAGTTGTTTAGTAAGGTAGGTATTTACATAACAATTCCCTAAATCCTAAAGCACAATGTTGCATCAGGGGCAGAAGAGCCAAGTCCCATCTTCCGACTGTCATGTTCTTCTCATCCTAAAACAAATCAATTCTTTTAGTGCCAGATTATATGCAAGGGGGTAAGGACAGCATGTAGGTATGTATTACTTGTCATTTGTAGAGCATATCATCAGCATTAATTAACTTTGATTATACAATTAGTATTGAGTTGTCAAAGACAACATTCAAAACAGAGGGATTATTAAAAGCATTAATCCTAATAATGATCAACCAATCTTCCTCAGAAACAACCATGACTCGCCCCCAAAAGCAGAAAGATTAGCAGCAGCAGAGCAAAGCAGGAAGAGTTTGGGCTTAAGTATAAATCCTGGCTAGTCTTGGAGACTGTAATTAACTTCTCTGAAGCCACCGTGTCCTCTCACCAATGGGACCAGTAATAAATAGTACCTGCTCATATAGGAGGGAGGATTTGATGGGATGATGCATGCAACTTGCCCAGCACAGAGCCAGGCAAGAAGAAGGCCCTGGTCAGTGGGGCTATAATTACCATCAGGAAGAACAATTAAATACTCACCAAAGGTGGGCAGGGCTTCCAGGTGTCCATCCCTTCGGAACACAGCATGCAGGATTTGGGAGACTTCTACCTGAGCTTCTTCTTGTTTTTCTTTACCTCTGGTTTTTCTCACAGGGGACCTACCAGTATCAGAGACTAGGCATTCCTCTGCAAAGAAAGGACAGCCATGAGTAGTCTCTACAGCAAGCCCCCAAAATTCCATGGAAATTTCCAAAGGAATTCCTTGGACGACAAAAACAAAACAAAACAAAAAAACAAATGATGTAAGGTTTTATCTCTATGTGGGCATCAAACTGCTGGTTGTTTGCTTCATACTCAAAGGAGATAAGTATCCCATTTTTACATCTCTTGAGGGAAAAGAGAACACACTCGCACAAAATCGACATCAAGCCACTCCTGGTTTATAAGAACACCCACACCTTTGTTCATCCCTGGTTCAGTCAGATACCATTTTGCAAAAATGTAATATTTCACTACATCTGGAATACATGGATCAATGTGTGATTTCAGTTTCCATTAAAAGTCCCCCATTTTTCCTGGTATGATACTAATATATTGTGGTATACTTTAATGAGGTATGATCTGTTTTACTTGTGGGAAAATTCAATGATAAATACATGAAGGGAATTTAAGCAGTGCTATTTTAATCCGTCTTGAATTAAAAAAAAAAAAATCAGTGAGGGGCACCTGAGTGGCTCAGTCAGTTAAGCGACTGACTCTTGATCTCAGCTCAGATCTTGATCTGAGTGTTGTGAGTTCAAGCCTCACATTGGTCTCTGTGCTGGACGTGAAGCCTACTAAAAAAAAAAAAAAAAAAAAAAAAAAAACAACCAGTGAATTCTGGAAGGTTCCACCCTTTTAGTCCACATCCCCATCAGTCCTGGCCTGCACTCCTCACTCGAGTCCTTCCCACTCTCAGTCTTGTCCCCTCCAAACTGTTCTCCACCCAGCAGCCAACATGATCTCTAAAAAAGTTCATGCCACACCATTCCCGCAGTGGGAATGCTGTCTGCTCCATGCCACAAGCACTTATTGGCTGTTGAGGAAAACCTGCTCCCATTCTCAAGGCCTCTAATACCCGCCCCTGATCGTAATGGCTGCTCTTCTCTCCTCACTGCACAACAATTAGAACCTTGGTATAGCTTTTACTAAAAATTTTAATGTAACAAACTGTGGAAGAGACATGGTCTGGCATTGAAACCCAGAAAAAAAGATAATTTTTTTTTCTGGGAGATAATTAACTAAAAAGAAAAATCAATTGTTAAAATACATTCCCAGAGGGCCTAAATGCCTATTCCTTTATGCTTCTATTCTCAACTTAGCAGGAGTAAGTTTGGAACACTGAAATTACCTATGCTCTCCAACCTACAGACTGTGAGCGAACCCCTAAGGGTCTCTCACAAGGATGGGAGTAGGGTAGCAACATGGAACTTGCTGAGGGTTTTGCCTTAGTGATGCTGGCATAGCCAAGTGGATCCTTATCGATGGTTTGGCCCAAGCCCCTCATTTTCTAATTAAGGACAATGAAGCCCAGTGGCTTCCTTGGGAAGGAATCCTTCCTTTGGGAAGGATTGTCTAGAATCTTAGAGCAAGAGATCAGTTGTGCCCAGGTGAGAAAGCCTGGCTGTACCCACCGTATCATGCCCACATGTATTTTGCACCCACAAAAAGTCCCTATGTCTGGTAAAGATGTCTTCTTACTTCCTAGTACAGGGACGGTATTTTTCATATGAGAAATGTGTTTCCTGCTTTCAGGGGGACAGAGGAGTGTGTGAGTGTCTTCGCACCAGTTGCTTCACAAGTAGCTCCAATTCAAAATAATCAGTATACTGTTGTAGTACATTTTGGGCAGCCTACCCTTGGCCCCCACAGCACAGAACCTTAAGTTGCTTTTATACTAGAAAACATCTTTACCCAAAGACTATGAGCAAGACACGGTTTTGTTCTCTGGCCATTTTTTTCCCAGCATTTGTATAATTATCTGTAGCTTCAGTTGCTATGGAAAGCAAACACTACTTGCCATGACAACAGTAATAACTTAAGGTACGCAGCTTGTCTCAGACTATGAAGCTTCAAAAACACTGAAATGTGTAGGGCTTTAATATCCTTCCTTTAAAAAAATCAATCAAATGACCTTCCCAGAAAAGCCACCTGAGTGTTCACTTTGTCTATGATATCTGTCATGAAAAGCCAGCATACTTCAACAAGGAATGCCCAAGGGCTGAAATCAAAGGATGTTTTAGTAAAAATTGATTTCAAAAACAGGTTCCTAAGAATCAAAGAACAAATAAATGAAGATTTACTGTGTACCTATTCTGCACTAGAAGTGTGTAGATTCTTTTACATACATTTCATCTGATTGTGATTGTACCTCATTTTACAGAAGAGACAAACAGACCCAGAAAAGTGAAATAACTAGTCCAGAGAGACAGAACCAGGATTCAAACTCGGGGTGAGCTGGCTCCACCCAGCCCACCATACATTGTTTATTCAAGCAGTCTAGTCACCTGATTATTTTGATCAACCCAAAACTGAAGGTTCAGAATGAATTTGGGTTAAAAAATATAGAAAACAAATAGTCCTTTTTTTTTCAAAATCAATCCAATCACTGGCCTTCTTCTCAGTATACCCTAGGAATAGCTATAGTCCCCTCTTATCTGGCTCCCTCTGCCTCAGGTCAGACAAGAAATGATGAGGGTAGGCAGTACGTTGGGAATTCTTGCTGAAACTCACTAATATGGCTATCAAAATGACAGATAATTAGTGTTGAGGATGTGAAGGAATTGGAACCCTCATACACTGCTGGTGAGAAGGCAGAGTAGTACAGCCACATTGGAAAACAGTCTGGCAGTTCCTTAAAGGTTAAACATAGAATTACCACAGGACTCAGCAATTTCACTCCTAGGTGTGTCCCCAGAAGAATTGAAAATATATGTCCACATCAAAAATTATACAGGAATTCTTATATAGCATTCTTCATAATAGCCAAAAAGTGGAAATAACCCAACTGTCAATTAAATGGTGGCTGGATAAACAAAATATAGTCTATCCATGCCGTGGAATATTACTCAGCCATAAAAATGAGTGGAGTATTGACTGATGATACAGTAGGGATGAAGCTTGAAAACATTATGCTAAATGCAATAATCTGGTCACTAAGAGACATATGCTGTATGATTCCACCTATATGAGTATCTAGAGTTGCCAGATTCATAGAGACAGAAAGTAGAATAGAATGCCAGGAGCTAGAGGAAAGAGGAAATGGAAAGTCATCATCTAGGGGTGCCTGGGTGGCTCAGTCGGTTAGACGTCGACTTCAGCTCAGGTCATGGTTTCACTGTTCCTGACTTTGAGCCCTTCATTGGGCTCTGTGCTGACAGCTCAGAGCATGGGGCATGTTTCAGATTCTCTGTCTCCCTCTCTCTCTGCCCTTCCCCACCACCCCGTCAAAAATAAATAAACATTAAAAAAATTTTAAAAAGAAAGTCATCCTCTATGGGGACAGAATTTCAGTTTTGCAAGATGAAAAGAATTCTGGAGATTTGTTGCACAGCAATGTGAATGTACTTAATATTATTGAACTGTATACTTTAAAATGGTTAAGATAGAAAGCTTTATGTTACATGTGTTTAACCATAATAAAAAAGATTCCATTTAGAATGAAATATCCAGAATAGGCAAATCCAGAGATTCAGAAAGCAGATTAGTGGTTCCAGGAAGTGGAGGGAGGGAGAATGGGGGCAATGCCTACTAAAGGGGATAGGGTTTCTTTTGGGGGGGGGTGATGAAATGTTCTGGAATTACATAATTCCAGGTTGTGTGATGTTTGTACAATCTGGTGAATACACTGTTAAACCACTGAATTGTACTCTTCTAAAGGGCAAATTTTTGAGATATGTAAATTATATATCAATTAAAAATTTGATGTAAGAAAAGAAGAATCTAGGTGTGAGAGCTCGTGTCTATGTCAGAAATGAAAGGGAGAGGAAGGAGAGGAAATTGATAATTATGAGAAACCATGCAAAGGCAATGTACCAACCTGCTTGGCCACAAACAGCTCCTTGTACCGTGGTTGCACACAATCACATGCCACAGTTAGCTCAAACCAAGGATGGGCTTCATGGCTGGAGAGCAAATATTTGAGTAAAATATGTGTACATCCTTATGATTATTTTAAACGTGACAGAAAAATCACTATAAAACACAGTTGATAACTAGCCATAATGGCTAACTGGTCAGTGGCTAACTAGAGGATATAAGAAATAATTACATTATGAATAAATGTTAATACTGTATTTGAATACAACCTGGAGGTAATTATATATTCCAACCCCATGTCTTTTGAGTAATTTGTACCTCATTTTCACTACTGATATTGGATAATAGAAATCTCTGTGGATAGCTAACAGGATACTAGGGTAAATTAACAATAAGCATCATTTAATTAAGCTATTTGAGAAAGTCTGCTGCCTATTGGATTCATTACAAGTTCATCAAAGTTCTTGATTTACAGCAATTTATGGCATAAGTTCCTGGCTGTCTCATGGGACAAGGAATTGCCACAAACTTTTTAGAATGAAGAAAAGTGGGCTCCTGGGTGGCTCACTTTGTTGAGCATCCGACTCTTGATTTCAGCTCAGGTCATGATCTTATGGTTTGTGAGTTCAAGCCCCACATCAGGCTCTGTGCTGACAGTGTGGGGCCTGCTTGGGATTCTCTCTCTTCCTCTCTCTGTGCCCTTCCTCTGCTCACTCTCTCTCTCTCTCTCTCAAAAATAAATAAACTTTAAAAAATAGAATGAAGAAAAGTAAGGAGACTGTTGGAAACCAAACTGAGCTTTCAACTTGCAATGAGCCCTTGTCACTTAATGGAACACTGAAGTCAATGCTCTTCATGGTGTAGCTAATTATCACCAAAAGGTGCTACCTATACCAAATCCAACAGGTGAGCCCCTTCTCAGATTTTTCTTGCAAGCTTGGCTTTTTCTTTTTTGTTTGAGGAGAGTTATTACTTTCCTAGCACTGAAGAAAATGACCAAGGTGAATGCATACAAAGTCAAGCTAAATTTGCACTAGAGATACTATTAAATTTAAGTAGGCCATAAAAAAAAGTTAAGTAGACCATGGAACAAAATAGAGTTCAGAGGGAGTCTTGGGTATATATGGGATCACAAAATATGATAAAAAGTGATGCCACAGATTATAGGAAAGGATAAATGATTTGGTGGCTGGTGCTGGAAAAATTGTCTCATTATGGAAGAAAAATCAAACTAGGTTCCCATCTAACAATCTGTATGGAGGTGGATTCCCAATGGTTTCAGGAATCATTATGAAAGGAAACAATAATAACATCAAAAAGGAAATTACAAAAATGTTTTTTTATCTTGGAGTAGGGAAGAATTTCTTATAGAAGAAAATCTTTGTTTTCTCTAAACCTAAAGATGTCAAGTGAAAATTAATACATTTGATTACATTCAAATTAAAGATTTCTGTTTAATGAAAGGCACCATCGATAAAATTAAAGACAGATGGTGAGATGGGAGAAAAAAGTACAATATCTAAAGCCAACAAAAATTAATATTTTAAAAGTATCACAAAAAAGATACAAAGCCTAAAAGAAAAATGGGCAAAGGATAAATGAACAAAACATTTATTAAAAATGAAACCCAAAAAGCAAGCATATGAAATGCTCTAAGTCATTAATTAATGCAAATTAAAACATCTATGTGATATAAGCTTACACCTGTTGGCCTGGAAAAATTAGGAAGCTATAGATTACCAAGTGTTGACAGAACTGAGGTATTACAGGAATCTTCATGCTTTGCTGTGGTAGCATAGACGGGGCCAGCCATTTGGAGAACAGTCCAGCACTACTCAGTTAAATTAAGTCTACACAGTGACCTGGCTATTTTGCTTTTGTATATATGTTTGTATGTAGGTATTTGTGTATGTACATGTGTATTCATACACATACCTATAAAATTTTAACTTATACACATGTTCATAGCAGCATTATTCATAATAGCTAAAAAGGTGGAAACAATCTAAATGCTCATCAGCTGATGAATAAACAAAGTTATTGTATATCCATACAATGTAATATTATTTAGCCATAAAAATAAAGTACTGATTCATGCTACAACCTGAATGAACTTTGACAACATTATGCTAAGTGAAATAAGCCAGACACAAAAGGACAAATACTGTATGATTCTATTTATACGAATATCTAGAAGAGGCAAAGCCACAGAGAAAGAAAGTAAATTAATGATTATTTAGTGCTACAGGTAGGGGGAGATGGTACCTGGTTGATAATGGGTATGGAATTTCTTTTTTGAGTGATGAAAATGTTCTAAACGTAGATTATAGTGATGGTTATGCAACTCTGTGAGTATATTAAAACCATTGAATTATGTGCTTTAAACGGGTGAGCTTGTGGTATGTGAATTATATTAATGATAAATCTGTTATTTAAAAAAGGAAAGAATGAATGGATGCATGAATACATGAAATAGATAAATAAATAAAACTATAAGCAGGGCTTTGTATGGACTTATGATAAGAATGTGCCCAGAAGAGGGTGATTAACTCAATCTTCTGCCAGGGGTATCTGCCTCCTTTTCTCTGGCTGCTAATCTTCCTGGATGTTGTAGATCTTTTGAGCATATTATCTTCTCCTTTGACTTGCTCCCATTCACATGCTGGGCCTGGGTTTGACCTTGGTCTGAACCACCCTGCAGATCCTGTAGGCCAATCAGAGCCTCTTGCAGGTAGAGGAAGTGGTAGACAACTTCTGACATGACTTTCGATGCTCCTCACTTCCTGGTATTCATGATTTCCTGTAATCTTCTCCCCTTTGAGTATGGGATGGGCCTAGGAACTTCCTTATATCCAATAGAATATGGCAGAAGTTATGAGATGACACATGATTAGATTACAAAAGACTGTGACTTGGGGCACCTGGGTTGCTCATTCAACAGTTAAGTGTCCAACTTTGGCTCAGGTCATGATCTCCTGGTTTGTGGGATCCAGCCCTGCCTGGAGCTCTGTGCTGACAGCTCAGAGCCTGGAGCCTGCTTAGGATTCTGTCTCTCCCTCTCTGCTCCTCCCGCACTCATGCTCTGTGTCTGTCTCTGTCTCTGTCTCTCTCTCAAAAATAAGTAGACATTAAAAACTTTTTTTAAAAACCTGTGATTTGTGAATTTCATCTTGCTAGCTCTTTTCTCTCTCTCTCTCTTTTTCTCTTTCTCATTGGTACTATCTCTCGCCATTGCACTTACTACCATGTTGTGAGATGGCAAGTAACCAAGAGATGCATCTAGTCAACAGGTTATGAGGAACTCAGGCTTCACTCAAACAATCTGGAAGGAATGGAATTTTGGTCCCTACCATGTGACTGATCTTGGAAGAGGATCTTTCCTCAGTTGAGCCTTTATATTAGACTGTAGCCCCAGCTAACACCTTGATTGAGATAGTCTTGGTAGGGAATCTATAGCAGAGAATGCATCTAAGCCATGCCAGAACACCTGATCCATGAAAACTGTGAGATAATACATGTGTTAAGCCATTAAGTTTTGGAGTAATTTGTTATGCCATAGCAGAGCAGTTATAACTAATCCAAAGGATAAGACATGTTAAACATGCTTTTTCCCTGTCACCAAAACTTTGGAACCAAACTTCCCTTGTAGTTGGGTGAGGCTAGGTGTCTGGCCCCATAAAAAATTAATTTGGTTATTTGTTTTTATAGTTCAAAACTCTCCCTTGACTTTCCAGTAATTTCAGGGTAAAATTCAAAATAAGTTCTTACTGTAGCCTACAAGACCCTCCATGATCTGCTCCATGCTGCCCTTTTGGACTCATCCTACTCTCTCTCCCCTTCACCCTCTCTGCTCTGACCACACTAGTATTCTTTCTGGTCACTGAATCAAGTATGTTTTCATTCTGGGGGCTTTACCCTTTGCTTTTTACATTTAGAAATTTCTTCCCCCAAAACACCTGCAAAACTCACTACCTCCCTTCCTTCAGTTCTTTAATCAAACATCACCTCCTTAAAGAGGTCTTTCCTGACAATCACTAAAGTAGGTTTCAAGTCTCAGTCTATTCCATTCTGTATATCTTATTGTAATAGGACTTATCATCATCTACAACTGCATGCACTTACTTGTGTATTTGTTCTGTCTCCTCCCTCTAGGTCAGTTCCATGAAGGTAGGGACTTTGTTTTGTTTGCTACTATATCTCCAGTGCCTGGCACCTATAGCTAGATGAGGAAAGGGGGTATTAGAAGAGATGACAAGTCACTTCCCAGAGACTGCTCTAATTTGAAGCAGAAAGGGGGAGGTTTTGGCAGCCAGAGAAAAACATATGAGTATTCAGCCCCAAATCTGCCCTGTGACCTCCAGGAATTCCTAGAGAATGCCAGGGTATGTACCATAGGGGTAAAGAGTTCTCAACAAATCTCTCACCTTAACTGCAAAACTAGTTCCATTAAAAAGGCCCTTCAGATGACTACTCAATAGATTCCTCCTCTTATGTGGCTAGAAAATATATTCTTCATGAGGTCTATTTTTTCTAAGTTTTTTCTATTTGCATTTTGTTCTTTCATGCCCAATTATCATGCATAGTTTAACTGCATGATTTAATTAACTACCAAAATGCAAAAGTGCAAAATTTTATGTATAAATAATTAGTGACACAGGCAAATTCTTGTTACTTTAGAATGAACAGCTGGTAGCTAATTGTGCTCACAATTACCTAATTGCAGGTTTAGCAACTTTTGGATTTGTTTTATATTCAAAATAGTTTCCATCTTCTTTAATTTAAAAAATTGTTCTAAATTTAAAGGAAGAGTACATCTAAGTGAAAGGTTATAATATGATTTTGTAAAACATGCAGAAGAATACTATGTGGAATAAAATCTAATTAGAACACAAATTGATGTTCCATTGAGAGTAGACAAAATTGAGTTTCAGACTTTGTTTATTGTCACAGTTAACAGAATCTGTAAGATTGACAAAATCCAATGAGAGAAGATGTGAAAACATTCACAAAAAGTTAAAAAAAAAGAAAAACAGAAAAAAAACCACTGTGAAGTAAATAAATGTATTCTCAATGGTTCTCTATATCTTGGGGACACAAATGAGGAAAGAACAAAACAAAAATAGGTTAGGAAAGGGAGCTAAATCACACACACACACACACACACACACACACACACACACACCTGTAACTCTGATAGGTATTTTATTTTGAAGCCCCAAGTAAGCAATGTTGGGGGAAATAAAACATCTCATTTCTCTGTGTTGTAGCTAACCACTGGATGTCTCATTCTACTAGCAAGTCAGGAAAAACAACATGGCAGCATGTGTGATCACAGCCTTTGACACAGTCATCTCCTTCCTAATCGTAATCACAAAAGAGAAAAAAATCTAAGCATAAAGCTACTCATTATAGTTTTACACACTATATGAATGATTTCAGAAATGAAGCATAGTAAAGTGAATATTGCAAAATAAATAAAGTTACAAGATTTTATTAAATAGGCAAAATAAAAAAGACCGCCTCATTCAATATTCAGGGTGTTTCAGAAAGTGGTTAAAACCAGTTTAAAAGTTTATGTCATTTCTTATAATGAATCTTCTACTTTGATGTAAGAGGAACAAGAGTTAATGAACATCTTGGTTTAGAGACAAGTTTCCAGCAATTTTATTTATTATGGTGACTATTGTTTATGGTCAATAAACTTCCTAATCAGCATTAATTTAACTCAATTCATTCAATACTTTGAATGAAACTGAACCAAATATATGTCAATGTTTGACTTTTAAGACTAGCATGCAAGGGCACCTGGGTGGCTCAGTCAGTTAAGCATCCAACTCTTGGTTTCGGCTTGGGTCATGATCTCATGGTTTCCTGAGTTCGAGTCCCACATCGGGCTCCAAGCTGACATTGCGGAGCTTGCTTGGGATTCTCTGTCTCTCTCTCTCTGCCTCTCCCCTACTTGCGCTATCTCTGTCTCTCTCAAAATAAATAAACTTAAAAAAAATAAAAAGAGACTAGCATGCAGATGATTCTTTTAAATCCTGCTATGTTTTAGACAAATCATATATTTGGGGCCTAGCTTATCTGCCAAAGAAGAGTCCAAATTTAAACAACTATGTATGTATACATTATCTATATCTCTACCTACTGTCAACTCAAAAGAAAAACTATACCCCTTTCATAAATTCATGCTCTCATATTATTTACTAAGTATGTGTGAAGGAGAATCCCTTTTTTCTCCAGGGATTTATTTGTAACCATACAAATTCAGCTGGTGGCTTTAATTCTCAACTCAGTTTGATTTTACAAGCACATATTGACTACTATAGACAGAGCAACATATTTTATCAGGAACATTTCATCAGAAATATTTTAGCAGCAACATTTCAGAAGTATTTCCTCAGAGAAATACATAGGTTGTTAACATTAGAATTGCTACTTTACATACAATGTATTTAGATTGGGGATGTTGGTATTTACATATTAATCAAATGAAAGGCACCAGTGTTCACCACTACCCACTCCTCCTGCTTTCCAGTTTCTAGTCAAAATAAACTATTTTGAAATTGAAGGGAGCATCATTTTTCCAGATGCTTGATATAACTGTGTCCTTTTGTTGTCCACATTCTAAACTTCCCCTAAGTTCATTTGTTTCATCTCCTTAATTAACCACTCCCATCCATTTTGTCTAGCATTGATTTTTGTTCTTCTCTAACTACCTTTAGAATCTATCATCTGTAATACATATGTTTTGTGTAGGATTATCTATTTATGATTATAAATATTCTCTAAGACTTACTTCTCTAGCCAGATAGTAATTTTGCAAGAAATGGGGACCAGGCCTACTATTTTGATGCTTTTTTACTGTTGAGAACACAACATGTCATAAGAACACAAGAAGCAAATGTGGATTGATTGCTTGATAATACTGCAGTATAATCTGCAAATAAACTAAAAGCAACTGATACACATATTAAGTTCTTAAAATTCAGTAAAAGCTATAATCAGTCATTTAAAACTGCAGCCAAGTCTCAGAAATCCTGGAAGACATGGGGAGTTGTCCTAAAATATTTAAAAGTTGAGCTTAAAGAATATTTTCAAAGATAGTCACTTCCCTTATTTCTACATTTACCAGCAACAACAGTTACCAGGAACCTATACCAAGATAGAGATAGGAATGACATGCAAACAGGATGCTACTCACTTGGAAATGAATGATTTCAAATTTACTTTTAAGACTTAGCTGTGTTCACCTATGTCCCTTCCCTACCTACTCTCTCAAATGCATTAGTAAAGGTCATCTTGAAATCTGCCAAATATGAAACTTTAGTCTTTGTTGGCTTGATTTTGGTGAATTCAGAATGTCTAAATGAAGAATTTATAATATATGACTGTGAAGGAAACTCATGGCTGATCAAGTCAAATAAATCTCTTGGGGAGCTTAATTTAGTGTTTCTCCCTTGAAGGAAAATGACCAAGTCCTGCCTAACATCAGCCCCAGGGAAAGACTTCAGGATCAGGAAGAAGGATTTACAAATTCTTAAAATTGCCCTCTGTTTATACTTTAATTTTGACGACTCAACAATTCCTTTAAATTCTGCTCAGTACCTTAACCAGAATGCTTCCATACTGAACGAATTAAGTGGAAATAGCTTCTGGCTGGAAAATACAAACAAGTTTCAGTTATCTTGATCACTGAGAACTAGAGAACAAGGCCCACCCTTCCTGGAAAACAAGCAATTAGCTTCTTGGATTTGTGTGGCTAGTTGAAAATAGTTAATGAACTTGCTAATATTCACTGCCTGTTGAGAAATTAGCTGATTCCCCAGCCCCACAGTTACATGGTGATGGGTGGAAGCTCTTGGGTAGGTTGTTTCAGCACTTCTGGATCCCACCAGTAAAAAAATCATTAATAGTTTATGAGAGAGAGAGAGAGAGAGAGAGAGAGCGAGCGAGCAAGCGAGAGCATCCAATATTAACAAGCATCTCCAAAACTGTAAGTTTCCCAGTACATACAAACAAGGCCCTTAAAAACAGTGCCTTAACATAAGTTTTCAAGTCTTCTTTGGGGGATGATTTCTTAAAACCTCATAGCTTTACATTCCGTGGAATGCAATCAGCTCCACCTTTTAGCACCCTGAGTTTTGTCCTGCTTTTACCGGAATTGACTATTTACTTACACCTAATACTTGATAATGGGCTAATGTGCAACATTGGTCTGGGGGACTGGATAGTGTTTGGTGTCAGGCCAAAGAGTAGAAAATGATTCCCTTTGAATGTTTTCAGATTGTATACTTCCTTACTGATGTGATAAAATAAGCTCCAATTTCGATGGCCCTTCTGGATAATGTTGTATGTTGGTTTGTTGTTGAACATCCACATATCTCTTTTCAACTCTAATTATTTGTTTATTTGAACTACTCTTGGCTATGGTCAGTGGTGAAATGTGAAGGGCTAATTTCAGCAGATGTTTGAAGCCAGGTCTGCAGGGAGCCTCTATAAGGACCCCTGTGTAGGATGAGGGGGAAGGGCCTGGAGGTCAGGGTCATAGGTAAATCAGCATCAGTTTCCAAAGAGTGAAAGCAGAATCAAACCAGAGACAGGCCAGGGTCTGGTCCTGGGAATTGAGAAAGAAAGATGGCACACAGGGAGTGATAAATTTGGAATAGAACACAGGAGATGATGATGCAGGGAGTTAAGGACTGAGTAGCTGAGAGCAGAGAGGTGCTAAGACAACATCTAAGTATATGGATGGGCAGAGAACAGGGCCAGATCAAACTTGATGCTTAGTTTGTACCTTCTGGAAAATGAGGTACAGGAAGGAGAATGTGTGTACTATTTCCCTGCTAATTATTGTTACCCAGATACTGTCGACCTACAATTTTGGAAGTGTATCTCCTTGATCACAAAAACAAGTTGAGAGGAGAATGGGTAAGGCTCAATGTACCTCCATCCATCCACATGAGTGTATGAGTCAGCACTACCTTGGCACATGAAGGGTCCTCTGAGCATTCATTTCCATGCTCATTTCCTGTGGAACATCTCAAAAAGGACCCTTGTCCCTTTGTTCATTTCAAAATAGATTGATCTGCATCTGAGAGATGTATCTATCAAATAGGGACAGATGATCCATCAGCTGATTCGTGAGTTATTAAGGCAACTAGGACCACATAAATACAAACAGTATTCAAATGAAGGTAACCTTTTTGTGCAAAAGGTCCCTGCCAATTAAAACTTGTGAAAGTTGTCTTTGTACCCTTGTGGAACAGCATGGTTGTTCAATAGGTGCCAGTCTATTATGTTGAACTTTAAATTGAATATTCAAAATATTTACATAATACCTCTTCAAACTAAATTGAAAACTTCAAAAATACATATATTCAAATTACACTCTCATTGTGTGAAATTAGAGGACATGGACAAAAATGTTATTTTTGTTGGAGAGTAAGTGACCTTTTCATGTAGTAATTTCAAAGGGTCGCTTAATCAACAGAGAGATCTCTTGGGTTATCATTTGTGCTTTTTACCAACATTACCCTAGCATTGTATTGGTAACTGTGAAGAGTATACATTGTGCTTTTTGAAAACAGGAACTAATAGGAATTGTTTTCCATATAAATAATACATCAGAAAGAAAACATAGTCCTTTTCATTATTATTTGTCAAGTATTTTAATCATTTTGGACAATTGAACATACATCATCTTTGTCTCTTTTTTATGATTATAAAAGCAGTGTGTATCTTTGTAAAAAAAAAAATAAAAAGTTTTACTAACCAGTTTAAAAACACATAATCTCATCAGGCAGAAGCAATCATGATACTGTCTTGGTACATTTCCTTTCATTTGTATTACTTTTACATAACTGAAACCATGTTTTGCACTTAATTTTATACTGTTTTTAGAAATTAACATTATAATAAGTTTATTCTTCATATTACTAAATAAAATTATACAACCTGATGGTATGGAGATACCATAATTTATTTAAACATACCCCTACTGTTGTACAGACTTGTCTAATCTTAAGTTGTG
Source organism: Felis catus (assembly GCF_018350175.1). Classification (NCBI taxonomy): domain Eukaryota; kingdom Metazoa; phylum Chordata; class Mammalia; order Carnivora; family Felidae; genus Felis; species Felis catus. The sequence goes on along the minus strand of NC_058386.1, from coordinate 123,606,043 downwards.
TACCTGAACCTAATGTAAAACTGTGTGCCAACTATGCTTCAGTAAGAAAATACCCCTATTTTTAACTATTATTGGACACTTAGGTTCTTTCTACTTTTCCCTATTACATGTGATAATCGTCTGTGCATAAAATGATTACATTAGAATAAGGTCAAAGAAATGGTATGCATAAAAGTATTTCCTTAGTGTACAAAGAAGTAGAATTGTAAGGTCAAGAAAAGTTATATAGCCCTTGATAGACACTGCAAATTGTTTAACTAAAGATGGCTAAAAATTATTTTTCAAAATGACTAAATTCTTCAGTTAAATTTTTCTCTGGTAAGTTCAATAGAATAGAATTTGAATAAATTTGAAAGGAGCCATTTTACTTATAATTGAGCTTTGTTTTTATCTGTTAGTCCTGGACTTTCTGATATCAAATAACTGATAACCTAATACATATGAAAGTACTTCTAGAATTCCGAACAGAGTTTGGAGGCATCTTGGTGAGCATCTCATTTTAACTCCTTTTATAGGAAGAGATTTCAGAAGCAAAGTGATGGGGCAAGGGAATAGGCTCAGCTGAGACTAAGCTTAAGTCTCCTGAATCGCAGCCCAGTGTTCTCACTGCACTGTGCTGTATTGCAGGGTTTCTTTTTAAATATTAAAAATACCCACAATTTTCCTATAAACCTTGACCAAGACAGCCCATTAGCACCACTCTGTTTCAATACAGAAAGTCAGATTTTTTTAATGTTTATTTATTTATTTTGAGAGAGAGAGAGAGAAAGAGAGAAGTAGAGAGAGAGAATCCCAAGCAGGCTCCGCACTGTCATTGTGGAGGCCAACAAGGGGCTTGATCTCATGAACCATGAGATTATGACCTGAGCCGAAATCAAGAGTTGGATGCTTAACTGAATGAGCCACCCAGGTACTGCAGAAGTCAGATGCCTTTCTTACTATTCACCTAAGTTCATACAGCAAGATATCTGGAATGGATATACATGATTTTTCACTTTCTGATCCTTTTTTGAGGTGTACCTTACAGTGTGTGCACTTTTCTCTAAGTATGTTATACTCAAACACATTTAGAAATTATGTATTTTAGAGTATAGAGAAGTTGAATCACGATGTTTTACACCTGAAACTAATGTAACATTATGTGTCAACTGTCCTCAAACTTTAAAAACTATTAAAAATTTAAAAAATCATATATTATATAGAAGCAAGAAATGTCTAACTCAATAAATCAACTATGATACAAAAGCATTCTCTCCTCTGCATACATGGAAAATGGTCTCTATCCTCACTGGAAAATGAAATGCTATATGTTTTATATTTTAATTAAAAAATAATTGCATCCACCTGAAAATTGAAAGAGTAAAAGATGTCACAAACAAAAATTCAATCAAAGAGACAATAAATGAGTACTTATAGACTATAAAACAATGAAAACCAATACAGTTAACATTAAATCTATGAAATATATCTGAAGAAGTATTCAGAGGTAAATAGATGACTTTTAATATTTTTAAAAAGTGAAAATAAAATTGATGATATTTTAGAAAGGAAACATTAAATCTGGAGGCCATTGTTGGAAATGGTGGGATAATAGCAGCACTCTCAGGTAATAAGGCAGGGATAATGATATTTGTTATGACCATGGGCCCAGAACTGGTTGGTATGCACTCAAATTTCAACTCTATCACATTCATAGTGGTATGATGTTGGGCAGGTTATTGAACTTTTCAGAAATTTGATTTTCAGATCTAGAAAATTTCTGGACTACATTCTCTGTAAAGCGTCAGATACTAATTTTTTTTAAATTTTTTTAATGTTTATTTCTTTTTGAGACAGAGAAAGACAGAGAATGGACAGGGGAGGGTCAGAGAAAGGGAGACACAGAATCTGAAGCAGGCTCCAGGCTCCGAGCTGTCAGCACAGAGCCCGACACGGGGCTCGAACTCACGGACTGTGAGATCATGACCTGAGCCGAAGTCGGATGCTTAACCGACTGAGCTACCCAGGCGCCCCACTAAATATTTTAGGCTTTTGTGGTTCGTTTAATAGTCTCTCCCAACCACTTTATTCTGCCATTGTAGCACAAAAGCAGAATAGGCAATATGTAAATAATGAGTGTGGCCATTGAGTGGGGGTAGAATATGTTACCTCAAAATATCCCAATTTAGCATATTGATTATTTTGAATTAAGGTTACTTAAGAAACAGCCAGTACAAGGAGGACACTCTGACCCTCCTTCGTCTCCCTGAAAACAGGAAATAAATCTTCCATGTGAAAGGTATGCTCCCTGCACCAGGAAGAAGAGAGGCATCCTTATCATCAGAGATAGGGAATTTAAGGGGGAGAAACCTGTATAAATAAACCTTGTTACTTCCTCACTAATTTACTACCTCAAGCCCAAACCTCTTTGTCTTGTCACGTCTTCACAAATTTATTGTTTCTGTGTCTAAAATGTATAAAAGCTTCCGGCTTTGCTCACTTTTTTGAATATCATATTTTTATGAGCTCCTGTGTACACAAAATTAAATCTGCTTTTCTCCTGTTAATCTTTCTTATGCCAATTTAATTATTAGATCAGCCAAAGAATGTATAAGAGAAGATGGGAAGTTTTCCTCCCCTACACTATGTTCCATTTGTCTCACTAAAACTTTATTTACAAAAACAGGCAACTACAGGCAGAATTTGGTCACATGTTGGTTGTGGTTTGCTGCCCTTTAAATCACAGTGTTTCATGATAATTTAATCAAATATAATAGTCTGTGAAGTGCTCTACAGAGAAAATTAGGATAGTATAGAAAATAACTACACACACACACACACACACACACACACACACACACACCCCAACATTGCATTCTTGGGTGAAATCCCACTTGGTCATGGTACATAATCCTTTTTATATGTTGATGAACTCAGTTTGCCATCACTTTGTTGAGTTTCTCTTTGCATCAATATTCATGAGGAATATTGGTCTGTAGTTTTGTTGTAATGTATTTATCTGGTTTTGGTATCAGGGTATAACACTGGCTTCCTAGAATGCATTGGGAATTGTTCCCTCCTTTTCTATTTTTGAAAGTTCAAGAAAGATTGGTATTAATTCTTTAGACATTTGGTAGAATTCAGCCATGAAGCCATGCAGGTCTGGCTATTCATTGGGGGAAGTTATTTGAGTTATTAAATTCAATCTCTTTACTTTTTAAAGGTCTGTTTAGGTTTCCTATTTCTTCTTAAATCAGTTTCAGTATTTTGGGTCCTTCCAGAAAATTTTCCATCTCATCTCAGTTATTTAATTCATTGGTATACAATTGTTCATAGTATTCCTTTATAAACCTTTTTATTACCCGTCAGAACAGTAGTAATGTTCCCTCTTTCATTCCTGATTTGAGTCTTCTCACATTTTCTTGGTCTACTTATCCAATAGTTTGTCAATTGTATTGATTTTTTCAAAAACCCAACTTCTTTTAATAGTTTCCCCTGCCCCTTCTCTGAGTTCCAAATCTCTCCAACATGCAGCTGGAACAGAGGCAGAATGATGGTAGCCTGCCTTTCCTGGGGAGAAATCAGTCTAGGGCTGATTTATAGTGATCCTTTGGTCTTGAGTGGTCCTGAGCTGCAGCTGGGAGGAGTTGAGTTTCCAACATGATGAGTTTAGGGGTGAATAAGGGAGTGAGTCACTGTTTCTACTGCAATTTAGTAGATTATTTTAAATACATGTTTCCCCATTTGCTGAATACTTTCTGAATTTCCAGAGACTTTTTAAAAATGTTTTATTTATTTTTGAGAAATAGAGAGAGGGAGAGGGCAGAGAGAGGGGGAGAAAGAGAATCCCAAGCAGGCTCTGGACTGTCAGCACAGAGCCCGATGCAGGTTCAAACTCATGAACCGTGAGATTATGACCTGAGCTGAAATCAAGAATCCAACACTTAACCGACTGAGCCACCCCGACATCCCTGAATTTCCAGAGACTTTAAACTATTTTTTAAGATTTTATTTTGTTAGTAATCTCTACACCCAAGGTGGAGCTCAAACCTACAACCTCAAGATCGAGTCACATGCTCTACCAACTGAGCCAGGCAGGTACCCTGAATTTCCAGAGACTTAAAATAGTTGCATTCTTCAGTAACATTCACCATTTATGGTTGTTTCACTGGGAAGAGGGAACACAGAGGTATTCATGTCACCATTCTGTAAATTGCTTCTTCAGCCTGACATTCCTTTCGATATCCAGATTAATAATCCCTTCCATTTTAAATGAAACCTCTTTCTTGTGCTGGGTCCTCTCTGGCTTGTCTAGCTCTGTGTACTCTATTTGGCTGTATGCATCATGGAGGCAAGTGCCAGGAGACTCCCAAGCTTGTTCCTGTCAACCTGATTCCTGTTTAAATTTTGTTTCCTTCCCTTCCATCTTTATCTAGGCTCTCTGCCCTTCACTTCCATTCTTCTTGCTGCTCCTGCCCATATACTTTCTAAGATGGCATCTGCCACACTCCAGAAGGTGCCACTGGGCATAACTAGCCAGCTGGGGAGGGAGTGATGTGAGATGAAACTTCTTGCCAAGGAAGGAGGTCCAGTTACCATCTTCTTAATCACCACTGTTTCAAAAATAGGATGGGTATTTCTTTTTTTTTTAATTTTTTTTAATGTTTATTCTTGAGTGGGAGACAGAGAGTGAGCAAGGGAGGGGCAGACAGAGAGAGAGAGACACAGAATCTGAAGCAGGCTCCAGGCTCTGAGCTGTCAGCAGAGCCCCACGTGGGGCTCAAACTCACAAACTGTGAGATCATGACTTGAGCCGAAGTCGGAACCTTAACAGCCTGACCCACCCAGGCACCCCTAAGATGGGCATTTCTTATAAAAAAAAAAGTAAAAATTAAAAATCTTACAGTAAAACATTTTGAATACACTTTACTTATGCAAAACTCTTCACATTGCTCAGTGATACATATTCACACAGCAAGTACTGGTCAATGAGAGGCCAATTTGGAACTGCTCACCTAAAGAACACATCTGACTGCACTCTCAACCCCCACTCTCACTCCTGCCCCAGCAACTGCAACATGACTCTCCTGACACCCTCTCCTCCCTGTTCTCTGGCACATTGTTTTAGTCGGCTGCTCATTGATGAGTTGGATTGCCTTGTAAGACAGTGAGTATCTTGAAAGCAGGGATCCTATCTTCTTCATCTGCATGGCTACAAGAAGTAGCTGCAGGGTTAGGACATATGGGTGGCTCAGTTGGTTAAGCGTCCAACTTCGGCTCAGGTCATGATCTCGCGATTTGTGGCTTCGAGCCCCACGTAGGGCTCTGTGCTGACAGCTCAGAGACTGGAGCCTGTTTCAGATTCTGTGTCTCCCCTTCTCTCTGCCCCTTCCATGCTCGTGCTCTGTCTCTATCTCTCAATAATAAATAAATGTTACCAAAAAAAAGTAGCTGCAGGGTTAAGGAGAAAGTAGTGTATAAATGTATGCTGAGTGAATGAATAAGTGAATGAATTGTTGCACATTTGCAGAATCATAAAATCCAAACTTCTTAGCCAACCTGGCAGGGCTTTCCTGATCTGGCCCCTGCACACCATCCTACCAATCTTATCACCTTCAATTCTTCTTCCCAACATGGAGGTCTCCATTTCAGCCCAACCAGTCTGCTCTCTTATCCTCAAGCATCCTGCATCACCTCACCTGCTCACAGTGTTGGTGCTCTTGTGCACAGCTCTGCTTATTTGAATGCTCTTTATCCTTTATTTAAGCCTTTATGAGGCTACCCAGACCCTTTTGCAGAAGTGAACATCTCTTCAGAGGAGGTCAGGCCTATTTCCATGAGGGCAGGCAGAAAACCTTCAAATGGCTTGAAGTCTTCTCCTATGGTATTGATAGAAATAGTGACTAGAACAATGTCAGGGATAGTCCTATGGCACATATCATTAAAATTTTTTCTCCAGTCTGACAGCAATTTTAAATCAGCTCACTTAAGGAACCAACCTTTAAAATAACCCAGTCTTGGGCGCCTGGTTGGCTCAGTCGGTTAAGTGTCTGACTTCGGCTCAGGTCATGATCTCATGGCTCAAGATTTCGAGCCCCACATCAGGCTCTGTGATGACAGCTCAGAGCCTGGAGCCTGTTTTGGATTCTGTGTCCCTCTCTCACTCTGCCCCTCCCCTGCTCATGCTCTGTCTCTCTCTCTCTCTCTCTCTCTCAAGAACAAATTTTTTAAAAACATTATTTTTTTAAGTAAATAAACATTAAAAAAATTTTTTAAATAAAATAAAATCACCCAGTCTTTACTGTCTGGAATTTGCCTCTTTCTGTTTATGGAAAAATCAGAGTGGCTTTTGCCTCATTCAAGTCTCATTCTTCATGATTCTGCAAAGAAATTTGTTTCTTGTTCAACAAATATCTAAATGCCCACCACAAGCCAAACAGGTGCTGCTTTACAGATAGTGTGTTTGTTACTCCATCTAAAAATTCCTCAGGTCCAGGGGACAGATTGTGTCTGGATGAGGGAGCTTTGATTTCTCTAAAAGTGCTAGGGAAGCCTGGGTGGTTCAGTCAGTTAAGCATCCAACTCTTGATTTCGGCTCAGGTCATGATCTCACGGTGTGTGAGTTCAAGCTCCACATTGGGCTCTGCACTGACAGTGTGGAGCCTGCTTGGGATTCTCTCTCTCCCTCTCTCTCTCTCTCACCCTCCCCACTCATGTGCGCTGGCTCTTTCTCTCTCAAAATAAGTAAAATAAACATTAAAAAAATCAAAGTACTATGTGTTCTCTTACTTTTGTCTCCTTAAACATGAGTTGCCAATCTCTCTTTACTGTGTGGGATGGTTGAATGCAGCCCTTCCTGGATTGGATGGTCCTTGGAGTCTGTTCTGTGTAACAAATGAACATTTTCTCTGCTTGAGACATGATTCATCCTTGTAATTTGACTATTGCAAACTTTCTGTGTATCAAGCATAAGCTGTTAGTCCATCTGGGCCATCCCTGGGTCCATTATAAGCACACTACCATTGAAAGAATGAGCCATGACTTCATATTTTCCCATCCTCTGCCAAAATGCTATCATCTAGCTTTTCAGGAAAGAAAACAAGTGGAATCTACTCCAGAAAGCTGGATTGGGCTGGTACATGTGCTTTCTCTAATGAGTACCTCTTTTTGGCTGAATGGGAAGCAACCAACTCACTCCAGAGTCTCAAAACATTGATGTTGAGGAGTCCTGAGGAAATCTTTGATGACAATAACAGCAACAATTCGGATGGGACATTGTGATAGCCATTCTTTATGCATGCACAGTGCATCATTGTTTATAAAGTGCCATAGGATATCTTGTCTCACTTATCACCACAGTACTATGAGGTAGGCAGGATAAAAATTACTGTTCCCATTTATCAGATGAAGAAACTGAGGTCCAGGGGGCACAAGGCTTGTTTAAGACCACAAAACTAGTAAGTAGAAAAGCCAGAAGAAGAACTTAGGATTTCTGACCTCTGGGCCAAAGCTCAGAGACTTTCTGTGATCTGTCTTCTGGCTGAAATGGAACCGCAAGAACCTTGAGTAGCTAGACTATCTGGGTAATGTAGGGGTAAATACAAATGGTTGCTCTTGGATTATGTACCTCCAGGAATGACATTTTTGCCCAAACTTCCAGGTAGCCATTTATTTATTCACTCAATAAATATATATTGAGCCTATAGTATGTTCCAGGCACTGGGAATACAGCAGAGCACAAAACCAAACAAAGTTGTTGATTTCCTAAGGCTTATAGTCTAGTGGAGAGATCTATTGAACAGAAAAATCGCAAATGGTAATAGGTGCTATGAAAGAAGAGTATAGGGTGCTATGAAACAGAATAAAAAGGGGACCTCATTCAGTTTGGGAAAGTAAGAGAAAGCCTCCTTGACAAAAGCATATTTAACAATTTGAAACCTAAAGGATGGAGTAGGACTAACCCAAAGATTTGGTTGAGGACGGTTGGGTAGCACAGGTGAGGGTGTACTAAGCAAATGGAACCACATGAATGAAGGCCCTAAGACAGGACTGAGCTTGGTACATTAGAGGAAGAGTAAAAAGATTCATGTGGACAGAGGGGAATGAATGAAGGGGAAATTGGAGAGAGATGATCTGGAGTGTGAACACAGACAAGATCATAAAGGCCAAGAACAACTTCCTTTTGAGCCTGCTTTGAATGTACTTGACTGAGGCCTAGACTACTGAGGACCCTGTGAGTGTTTATAGATTTATTATTCAAGCCCCTTCCCATCCATCTTAGATGCTCTGGGGCCACCTAGAGGCCAAAACAAAGTGCCCAGGAAGAGCAGTAGGCAGAAATCTGGAAATGCTATTATTTAAAGGGCAGGCCAAGGAAGAATTCGCTAGACTATAAACTCCTTCAGGGCAGAGAATTCAATACCTGGTATGACAACCTGCACATAGTAGGGTTCTTGAGAAATATTCACCAGATGGAGCAAGAGTAGTCCACAAAGAAGACTGGGGAAAACTGCACAGAAATGTGAGAAGAATCATGATGGTGCATTGTCACAGAAGTTAAGATACCAGAGAGCTTCAAAAGGACGGAAAGGTCAACTGTTGAATAAGTGACTAAAAAAGATCAGGAACATGTTTCATATGTTGATGAAACACTTCCAAGCTGATGGGCTCCCAAATATTGATCTGTAGCCCAGACCTTTCCCCCTGGGCACCAAACTTGAAAATCCAACAGGCACAATTTGTTCCACAATGTGCTGTGTCCCGAAATGAACATGTCATCTTTCTTCCAACTCTTGGCCCTCTTCTTCGGTTTTATATTCTACAAATTGCAACACTGAAGCTTATTAGCAAACTAGAAACCTAGGAGTAATTCTAGACTCATCCTACTTCCTCTGCCACACAATCAATCACCATTCACTGTTTAGTCTACCTCCTCATTAGTTACCATTTCTATCCACTCTGATCCAATTCCTCTGTTCCTGCCCTGGTCCAGTCCACCATTATCTCTCATGTGCATAACTGAGGTAACCTCTTAACTGGTTTACTCACATCTGCCCTTGCTCTCTCATATACTTTTATCCAAAAACCAGCCAGAGGGCTTCCCCCCACACGTATATTTTTTAATTTAACCTTATTTTTATTTACATTAAGAAAAAAATCACTCTTCTGGTATACAGTTGATGAATTTGGAAAAGACTACCTCAGAGTCATACAACCACTGCCATAACAATGACACAGAACAATTCCATATCTAACCCCCTCCAAAAGTTCTCACATGCTACCCCTTTGTAGTTAAACATCCTCTGCCCCACACACATAACATTTACAGGTTGTCATAGGAATGAAATCAGAGTATTTAACCTTTTCAGATAGGCTTCTTTCACTTAGCATAATGCATCTGAGATTCATCCATGTTGTGTGTATCAGTTCTTTTCATCACTGAGTAGTATTCCATTGGATGGATGTGTCATAGTTTATCCATTTCCCAGTTTGGGTTATTTCCAGTTTTTGTTTAACATTATGAATAAAGCTGCCATGAACATACATATACAATTTTTTGTGTGTGAACATGTGTTTTCATTTCACTTGGATAAATACCTACGAGTAAAATCGCCAGGTCATATGAGAAGTGTATGTTTAACTTTAAAAAAAAAACCTTCCAAACTGTCTTCCAACATGGCAGTACCATTTTGCATTCCCACCAGCATTGTATGAGGCTTCTAGTAGCTTTACAACCTCACCAGCACTTGGTTTGTCCATTTTTTCTTTTTTACATATTTTTGAATGTTAGTCATTCTAACAGATGTGTAGTGATTCTCATTGTGGTTTTAAACTGCATTTCCAAACCAAATAATGATGCTGATCATATTTTCATGTGCATATTTATCTGCATAAAGATGTATCTTCCATGTATCTTATTTTTTTTTAATTTTTTTTCAACGTTTATTTATTTTTGGGACAGAGAGAGACAGAGCATGAACGGGGGAGGGGCAGAGAGAGAGGGAGACACAGAATCGGAAACAGGCTCCAGGCTCTGAGCCATCAGCCCAGAGCCCGACGCGGGGCTCGAACTCACGGACCGCGAGATCGTGACCTGGCTGAAGTCGGACGCTCAACCGACTGCGCCACCCAGGCGCCCCACCATGTATCTTCTTTGATACACCCATATATCTTCTTTGGTGAAATATATGTTCAAATATCCTCTACATATTTTTAAGATTTATTTATTTTTGAGAGAGAGAGCACAAGCAGGGAAGGGGCAGAGAGAGATGGACAGAAGATCTGGAGCAGACTCTGTGCTGACAGAAGCAAACCTGATGCGGGGCTTGACCTCACAAGCCCTGAGATCATGACTTGAGCCGAAGTCAGATGCTCAACCCAACCGAGCCACCCAGGTGCCCCCATTCTTCTAATTGGACTGTTTGGTCTTATTTTTGGGTTTTGAGATTTGTTGGTATATTCTAGATAAATTCCTTTGTCAGATATGTGATTAGCAAGTATTTTCTCCCAGTCTATGCCTTATATTTTTATCCTTTTAATGATGTCTTTTGCAGAGGGGATATTTTTTATTTATATAAAGTCCAATTTGTTATTTTTTCTTTTTATAGTCATACTTTCAGTATTGTATCTAAAACCTATTTCTCTAACCTAAGGTCACAAAGATTTTTCCTGTTTTCATCTAAAATTTTTATAGTTTAAAATTTTCCATTAAGGTCTATAATTCATTCTGAGTGATTTATGTTTAAGATTTGAGGTATATGTAAAGTCATTTCAATTGTTTTGCATATGGATGTGAAAATTTTCATGCAGCATTTGTTGAAAAGGCTATTTTTTCTCCTTTGAATTGCCATTGCAATGTTGTTAAAACTCAGTTGGCTAGATATGTGTGGGTCTATTTCTAGGTTCTCAATTTTTTCCCATTGATCTATGTGTCTATCCTTCCATCAAGATCATACTGGTTTGTTTATTTAAGCTCTATACAAAGTCTTAAAATAAGGTAGTGTGAGTCCTCTAACTGTTCTTTTCCAAAATTTTTCCTATTCTACTTCTTATGGTCTACCATATAAATTTTAGAATAAGTTTGTTGATATCTACAAAAACCTTCCAGGATTTTGATGGGGACTATGTCCATAGATCTATTGGTAAAGAATTGACATCTTAGTAATGTTTCCAATTAATGAACACAGTATGTCTTTCCATTTATTTAGATCTTATTTTTTTCACCAATATTTTGTAGTTTTCAGCATACAGGACATGCACATAATTTTCTAGGTTTACATATAATATTCCATATTTTGAGCTACTGTAAATACTTTCTACATTATACTAGGTGAAATAAGCCACTCACAGTAGGACAAATACTGCATGATTCCACTTATATGAAGTGTCTAAAATAGTCAAACTCACAGAAGCAGAAAGTACAATGGTGGTTGCCAGAAGCTGGGGGAAGGGGAAATGGGGTTCAATAGGTATAAAGTTTCAATTATGTAAGATGAATAAGTTCTAGAGATTTGCTGTACAGCATAGTGCCTATAGTTAGCAATACTGTATTACACACTTAAAAATTTGTTAAAAGGTTGACACCATTTTAAATATTCTTATCACAAAATAAAACAAAAACAGAAACCGATTTCTGTTTGAAAACAAAGGGACATAAGGAAACTTTGGGAGGTGCAGAAATATCTACTACTCTGATTATAGTGATGGCATCATGGGTGAATGCATATGTCCACATACATCAAATTATATGTATTAAACATGTGCAGGATTTTTGTATATCCATTATACCTCATTAAAGCTGTAAAAAATTTCAATTTCCAAATATTCACTGACAATATAGAATACAATTAATTTTTGTCTATTGACTTCTACAATGTGACTTTGCTAAACTCCCTAAGTACTTTTAAGAGCTTTTTGAGATTTCATTATATTCTTCTAGTTAGACAGTAATGCTGTTTGCTAATAGAGATAATTCTATTTCCTCCTTTCCAATGTGGGTGTGTTTTATTTCTTTGCTCCTCTCCTATTGCAATTGCTAGGATTCCAAGGATGATGTTGAATAGTATTGGTTAAAGCAGCACCCTTGGCTTGTGCTTGACCTAAAGAGAAAGAATTCAATTTTCCACCATTAGGAATTATGTTAGCTTAATAATTTTCATAGATGCCATTTATCAGGTTATCATTTTTATCGGGTTTACCTTTTATTTGTGGTTTGCACAGTGTTTTTATCATAAATGGATGCTGAGTTTCATCAAATGCTTTTTCTGCATCAGTTGATATGATTGTGTGGTTTTCATTTTTAGTTTTATTTATTTATTTTTTTACTTTTTTTTTTTTTTTTTTTTTTTTTTTTTTTTTTTTTTTTTTGCATGTTGAACCAGGCTTGCATTTCTGGGATAAATTCCACTTGGTCATGATGCATTATTTTTTATATATTGTTGAATTCAATTTGCTAATATTGTGGTGAGAACTTTCACATTTATATTCGTGAAGGATACTGGTCTGTAGTTTTCCTTTATTGTAATGCCTTTGGTTTTGGTAATCATGTTAATGCTGGCTTCAAAAAATGAATTTGGAAGTATTTCCACCTCTTCTATTTTATGGAGTTTTTGTAATGGAATGAGTATTATTCCTCCTTTAGATATTTAGGACAATTCACCAGAAACCATCTGGACTGAAGTTTTGTGTTTTGGTTTTTTTTTAATGGAAGGTTTTTAACTATGAATTCAATTCCTTTAATATAAATACAACTTTTCAGGTTATCTATTTCTTAAGTGACTTTTTGTTAGGGAATTTGTCCATTTTATCTAATATGTCAAATTTACTGGCATAGGGTTGTCCATGTTATTAATTAATCATCCTTTTATTTTTTTTTAATTTTTTTTTTCAACATTTATTTTTGGGACAGAGAGAGACAGAGCATGAACGGGGGAGGGGCAGAGAGAGAGGGAGACACAGAATCGGAAACAGGCTCCAGGCTCTGAGCCATCAGCCCAGAGCCCGACGCGGGGCTCGAACTCACGGACCGCGAGATCGTGACCTGGCTGAAGTCGGACGCTCAACCGACTGCGCCACCCAGGCGCCCCAATTAATCATCCTTTTAATATCCGTACTGATATCCTTTCTCGCATGACAGATATTGGTAATTTGTGTCTTCTCTCTCCTTTTCGTGGTCTATCTGGCTAGAGGCTTATCAGTTTTATTTATTTTTATAAAGAACAAGCTTTCTTATATTCCATGAGTGAAATTACATGGTATTTTGTCTTGTTGAAATAGGTAATGGGTATTAAGGAGGGCACTTATCATGATGAGTACCAAGTGTTGTCTGGAAGCACTGAATCACTAAATTCTACACCTGAAGTTAATATTATACTGTATGTTAACTGGAATTTAAATAAAAACTTGGGAAAAAAAAAAAGAACAAGTATTTGGTTTCATTGATTTAGCCTATTTTCTCTTTTCAATTTCATTGATTTCTGCTTTCATCTTTATTATTTCCTTACTTTTGCATCTTCTTGCTTTGAATTTACTGTGCTATTATGCTTGTAGCTTCATAATGTAGGAGCTTATGTCATTGATTTGAGATTTTTCTTCTTTTCTAATGTAAGCTTTAATATTATAAACTTCCCCCAAAAAACTATGTTAGCTATATTCCACAAATTTTGATTATGTCATTTACATTTTCACTCAATTAATATTTTCTACTTTTCCTTGAATTATAATCTTTGATACATGGATTATTTAGAAATGTTATTAATTTCCAAATATTAAAGAATTTCCCAGGTATATTTCTCTTAATGATTTCTAGTTTAATTCTGATATTGTCAGAGAGCATATTTTATATGATTTCAATTTTTATAAATATTTTAAAGTTTATTATATGGCCTATGATGTTACATATTCTAGAGAATGGTCCATATGCCCATGAAAAGAATTTGTAATCTACTGCTTGGGGTGGATTGCTCTAGGAATATCAATTAGGTCAAGTTGGCTGATAGGTTGTTCATCTCTGACATACGATTTCTGATTCTCTACTTGTTCTACTCATTACTGGGAGAGGAGTGTTGCATTCTCCAAAAATATTTGTGGATTTTCTGTTTCCTTTAATTCCTGTTTTTGCTTAATGTGTTTTGGAACTCTGTTATGAAGTGCATACACATTTAGGGCTGTTATATATTTTAAGCAGATAGACTATTTAATCACTATGTAATATCCCTTTTAACCTAGGCGATTGCTTTGTTCTGAAGTTTCCTTCTTGATAATAATATACACATGCTTCCTTAATTTCATTGATGTTTACCCGTTACATCTTTATCAATTCTTTTACTTGTAAATTATATAAATATATCATTATATTTAAAGTGGGCTTACTGTAGGATCACTATGTTATACACCTAAAACAAATGTAACTTAATATATCAACTATGCTTCAATTTAAAATAATAAATAAATAAAATCAAGTTAAAGTTTAACGGCATAACACACACACGTAAGAAAAGGAAAAAAATAAAATGGGTTTATTGTAGGATGCATATAGTTGGGTCTTATTTTTGTTATTTAATTTGACAATTTTTCTTTTTCTTTTTCTTTTTTAAATAGGCTTCATGCCTTCCATATAGTCCAATGTAGGGCTTAAACTCACAACCCTGGGATCAAGACCTGAACTGAGGTCAAGAGTCTGATGCTTAAGTGATTGAACCACCCAGGCTCCCCGACAATTTTACTGTTTTAATTGATGTGTATATATCTTTTATATTTAATGTACTTACTAATATGGTTGGATTTAGGTCTTCCACTGTATCAGTTTTGTTTGTTGCTTCTGTGCTCTTATTCCTTGTTCTTCCTTTCTTGACTTCTTATTACTTGAATATTTTAAATATTCCATTTTAATTTACATATTTGATTTTTGGCTGTATCACTTTATATATTTTTAAGACTTTTTAAAAAGCAGTTGAAAGTTTATAGCAAAAGAGGAAGGTACAGGGATTTCTCATATACTCCTGCCCCCATACGTGCATAGCCTCCCTCACCCATTTTCAGCATCCCTTACCAGAGTAAGACATTTTTTACAGTTGATAAACCTACATTAACACATAATAATCATTTAACACCCATATTTTACATTAGGGTTCACTCTTGGTGTTGTACATTCTATAGGTTTGGACAAATATATAATCACTATTACAGTATCATGCAAAGTATTTTCACTGCCCTGAAAATCCTCTATGCTCAACCTATTCATCTCTCCCTCCCCAATTGTTGGCAACCACTGATTTTTATTGTTTCCATACTTTTACTTTTTCCAAAATGTCATATACAGTTGACCCTTAAACAACGTGAAGTTTAGGGGGATGGATATCCCATGCAGTCAAAAATCCATGTATAAGTTTTGATTCCCCCAAAACTTAACTACAAATAGCCTACTATTGACCAGAAGCATAACTGATAAACGTTTATTAACACACATTTTGTATGTTATATGTATCATATATTCTAGTCTTATAATAAAGCTAGAGAAAAGAAAATATTTAGAAAATAAAAAATACATTTATAGTACTGTACTGTATTTATAGAAAAAAATCAGCATATAAGTGGACCCATACAGTTCAAACTTGTGCTGTTCAAGGGTCAACTGAAGTTTGAATCATACAGTGTGTCGACCTTTCAGATTGGCTTCTTTCACTTAGTAATATGTATTGAAGCTTTCTCCATGGCTTTTCATGAACTGATAGCTCTTTTTTTTTTAATCTCAATAATATTCCATTGTCTGGATATATGACAGTTTATCCATTCATCTAGTGAACGACTTCTTGATTGCTTCCAAGTTTCGACAATTATGAATAAAGCTAGTATAAACATCTGGCTACAGGTTTTTGTGTGGAGATAAGTTTTCAACTCACTTGAGTAAATACCAACAAGTATGACTGGTGGATCATATGGTAAGAATATATTTAGTTTGTAAGAAGTCGCCAAGCTGTCTTCCAAAGTGGCTGTACCATTTTACATTCCCACCTGCAATGAATGAAAATCCCTCTTGCTCCACACCTTCACCAGCATGCTGTCTACTTTATCCATGAGAGCCCTTATCATATTAATCATAGTTGTTTTAAATTCCTGATCTAGGGGGCGCCTGGGTGGCGCAGTCGGTTAAGCATCCGACTTCAGCCAGGTCACGATCTCGCGGTCCGTGAGTTCGAGCCCCACGTCGGGCTCTGGGCTGATGGCTCAGAGCCTGGAGCCTGTTTCCGATTCTGTGTCTCCCTCTCTCTCTGCCCCTCCCCCGTTCATGCTCTGTCTCTCTCTGTCCCAAAAATAAATAAACGTTGAAAAAAAATTTTTTTAATTCCTGATCTAATAATTCCAACATCCTTACCATGTCTGCTCCTAATGCTTACTCTCTCTCTTCCAATTGTGTTTTTTGCTTTTTAGTATGCCTTGTAATATTTTCTTGATAGCCAAACACGATGTACTGTGTAAAAGGAACTGCTGTAAGTAAGCCTTTAGTAATGTGGTGGTAAGGTCTGGGATGATATGTTCTACTGTCCTATGATTATGTCTCACTCTTTTAGGGAGCCTGTATCTCTGAATTGTGAATTTCACAAGTGTTTCTCATTTATCACCCCTTAGGTGGAACAGGATGACTAGAGTGGGCTGGAGTTGAGTATACCCCTTCTCCCATGTGGAAAGCTACAGCTGACTCGAGTTGGGTATTTCTCTTCCCACTGGTCAGTTAAGCTGCGATGATACCCCAGCAGGTTAGGCTCTGGTTAACTGGATTCTTCTGAAGGCAGGCCTTGTTACAAAGAACAGAGTGCTCTGATGTATTTCAAAATGGTTCCTTTTTCCCTTCCTCTGCCAGAAGCCCAAGGGATTTTTTCTCTAATATTTACTGTGAAACCTGGTTGAGGTCCTGGAGGTGGATCTCACACTATTTTGCCCCTTATCCTATGACTGGGTCTCCCAATAGTTTTTAATTCAGAGTTGTCCACCCCAAACTTCCAGCAATTCATCAATTACAGTTCAAGTTTTCTTATCCTAGCACTGGCCACAGTATAGTACATTCATGTCAAGGAACACTACTCAGTGATAAAAAGTGAACTGTTGATACACACAACAACCGGGATGAATGTTCAGATAATTATGCTAAGTGAAAAAAAATTGCAAAATCTTACAGACTGTATTATTCAATTTATATAACATTCTTGAAAAGATGAAATTATAAAAATGGGAACAGATTAGTAGTTGCCAGGGGAGGAGGTGGGTATGAGAGATAATATTAGCTCAATGTGCTATAACAAAGTACTGATGGCTTTGTTAGCTATAGACTGGATGGCTTAACAGAAAGTTCTTGATCATAGTTTTGGAGGCTGGCAAGTCCAAGATTAAGGTGCTCATCATTTTGGTTCATGGTGAGGGCCCTCTTCTGGGTTACAGACAGATGCATTCTTCCTGCATTCTTACATGGCAGACAGAGCAAACTCAGGTTTCTTTATCCTCTTATAAAAGCACCAATCCCATCATGGGGGCCACACCCCATGACCTCATCCAAACCTAATCACTTCCCAAAGCCCCCCACCTCCAAATACCATCACATTGGGGATAAACGCTTCAATATATGAATTTTAAGGGGATACAGTCTATGAATCCCCACAAAGGAAGTGAATATGTCTATAAAAGGGCAACAAATGAGGTTTCATTTCATGATGGAAATGTTGTGTATCTTGACTGTATCAATGTTAATACCTTGGTTTATAGTTTTAGAAGGAAGATGCTACCATTGTGGAAAATTGGGTAGTGTACATGAGATCTATCTGTATTATTTCTTATAATTGCATGTTAATCTACAATTATCTCAAAATTATAATTGCATGTTAATCTATAATTATCTCAAAATTTAAAATTTAATCAAAAAATGACTGCAAACAGTGCTCTCCTTTATTGCCTGCCTTAGGGGTGAACCACTCCTACTGTCCTCCCTCACATTTGGTAGCCAACTGTTTAATCCCAAGTTTTCTTAACAAGAAAGTACCCTAATCAGTGTTGGGTATGTAACCTCCAAACACTATTATTTCAGTCCTTGAGGGTGTTGCCATTGACTTTAGTAGGGTGAGATTTTTCGCTCTTTTGGGGGTCTTTAGTTTCTTATAGCATAGGGCAGGATGCAAAAAACAACACTATAAGGCAGGTGGCCTAGAGGTAATGTATTTTATGTACTGTCTGCCTTTTGAGGGGGGTGACACACTTCACCCAATATAGGTTCCTGCGATCTTCACCCTGATGTTTCTGTCCCCTAACTCCCTGCAAACACATGCAAAACCAGAAATTTTCCTCCTTCCCTGTGGGATAGTATTGTGAAATTTGTCTCCAGTGCGCAGACCTTATCTAGTCCTTATTCCCAATGTCTGGCTAATTGTGGGCTTTCTGGTCTAACCCTCAGCCCCATAGAACCCCATCTCTGTCCCTTCTCACACACCTGCCTCTTCCCTTTGTCCTTCTCTACCATCAGAGAACTCACAGAGACACACATGCAAATGTTCACAACAGGTTCTTATTCATCACTATGCATGTACCCTGTTTGTGCATGGCTTGGTCTCTACATAGTGGGCCATTTCTTAGTGACTAGACCTTGGAAAATTCACAGATATTTGAAGTCTCTGGGCCCACTCTAAAGTTCTGGCTGCCCTGGTCATCACTTGAAGTGGTAAGTTTCTCTACTCTCTCTTGGTCTTGCTCGGGCTCATTTTGATTCAACTTTTCATTCAGCCTGTGATAATGGCTAAATAAAGGAATGAGAACTTTGGGAGAGGTTTTGTTTCTTAAACTTCCATGAAAGTGTCTTTTAACATTCATAGTTATCTTGACCATCTGCAAAGACAATAGAGTGAGCACAGAGGGGCATTAATTTAGGGGGAAGAAGATGAAGGATGGAAGAGAGTGGGGGCTTCAGAAGGGAGAGGTTGAGGAGGGTGTGTGTGCCAGGCAAGGGCAGGGAAGGAGTCTAGGGGGCAGGGAATAAACGGAGATGAGGAGGATCTTGGGTGGAGTCATCTCACTTTGCCACTGCCTCTGGACATGGGTTTATAGGTGGTCCTCTTTTTCCTCCCTTTGATGCTTAGAGTCAGTTGTTCTATAACTCAACTAGGAGCTTGTGCTTCACAGGTCACCTTCCCCATGCCAAAAATTCCCAGTGGTCTTATGCCAAGCCTCATGACCTGCCTATATATGACTTTTCATAGGATAATGAGGGGCCACACTCTTCAGCTTTGTTTCATCTACAAGGCTCCCCTCCAGCCAATGGTGGTGCCAGAGGCTTAGACATCACAGAATACCATGCTGACAAAACTGTGAGGAGGGAACATGCTGGAAAGGCCAAGATGCTGGGGTGGCAGAAAGGGGGAATTTTCTTAGCACCCTTTAAGAGTCTTCCAAATTGACCTGTCACCTTCCTCATCTTTGTATGTCAATTTTGGTGGGTCATATGGCAAGTAGGGTGTCTCCTCCAAACTTTTTCCCACAGCCACCCTATTCAGTGATGCATTATGTTCTCTCCCACCCTTCACCATTGCCAAGTTGTTTTTTTTTTAAGTTTTATTTACTTTTATTTAAGTAATACCTACACCCAACATAGGGCTCGAACTCAAAACCCCAAGATCAAGAGTTGCATCCTCTTCCAAGATAGCCAGGTGCCCCCCCAACACCAAATTGTATTTTTTTGTTTTACCTTCAATCCATCCATGATAATGTGACCATATTTAAGTCTATGCAGAGATGTAAATGATTTCACTTCCCTCCTACAAACTCCTCCACATACCTTGAAGATCATTCTTTTTTTTAATGTTTTTATTATTTATTTGTAAGAGAGCAACGGGGAGGGGGAGGAAGGGGTAGAGAAAGAGGGAAACACAGAATCTGAAGCAGACTCCAGGCTGTGAGCTGTCAGCACAGAGCCCGACTTGGGGCTCGAAATAACAAGCCTCGAGATCATGACCTGAACCGAAGTCAGACGCTTAACCGACTGAGCCATCCAGGCACCCCAAAGATCATTCAACTCTTGCCTACTACTAGGTATCATTTTTTATCCCACATCTTTTTACCAGTGACCACATATCTCTCCTAAGTTTTCCTTTTTCCAATCTGAAATCACTGTCTTCAGGCTATCAAGACTTCACTGAATAAACTTGCTCTGTTGGGGATCCTAGGGTCTTGTTTCAAATCTATCTCAGTCTTGCTTATCTCAGTAGGTGTACTACTCAGGCTTAACTTTTAATAGTGTATGGGGGATGAGGCAGAGATACACAGATGCTGCAAGTTTTAATGGGTGTTTGCATGCAAAAAACTACAACCTAAAACTGAGGAATGCATCTAGGAAGGGGCTTGATTTAACCAGAGGCATGTGTGCCTTCTGTAAAAAGCTCTTCTCAACATGATCCTTACCAACAAGACATTTTTATTATTTGATTTTACTGCTGGCATTCTTAGCATCCTAACTCCTTTCCTTCTCCTGTACCCTTCTGGAGAAATAGAACTTATGTGGAATTCTTTCTTATGAACAACTGTAATGAGCTTCCAGCTTCTAGGTGGAGACAACTTGTGATCACTTTTAATTCGTTTACCATCTTAGGTGGACAGTCTCTCATTTGGGTTTTGTCCCTGTAGGAAAGAGATTATGGAGTTAACCATGGGCCAGAGTGGCTCTATTAATATCAGACAAAAGATATTTCAGAGGAAAATATATTATCAAAGTGAAAGAAGTCATTTAATAATAATAAAGTCAATTAATCAAGAGAACAAAAAGTCCTGAACATTTAGCTACTCATAGAAGACCTTCAAATTACATGGAACAAAAACTGATAGAACTGCAAGGAGAAACAGACAAGTCCACAATCACAGAGATTTCAATATTCTCTCAATAAATGAAAAAACAAGTAGACAGAAAACCAGTAAAGATAGAGAAAATTTGAACCAAGCTATCAGTTAAATTAACCTAATGACATTTATAGACTAATTTAAATAACATCAGACTTCACATTCTCTTCAAGTCCACATGGGACATTTACCAACATGGATATAATATTCTGGTCATAAAGCAAGTCTCAATAAATTCAGAAGGTTTCAAATCATGTGAAGTTTATTTTCTGGCCACAATAGAATTAAATTTGAAATCAATAAGAAAAATATGTCTGGATAATCCCCAAATATTTGGAAAGTAAATAATATGCCTATAAGTAACTCATGGGACAAAGAAGAAGTCAAGGGGAAATTAGAATATATTTTAAGCAGAATTAAAATGAAAACACAACATAACAGAATTTATGTAATACTGCCAAAGTAGTACTTATAGGGAAATTTACATTACTAAATGCCTATATTGAAGGGAAGAAATGTCTCAAATCAGTGACCTCAGCTTGTTTTTTAAGAATATACAGAAAGATGGGGTGTCTGGGTGGCTCCGTCAGTTAGGTGTTTGACTTCTGCTCAGGTCATTATCTCACAGTTCATGAGTTCCAGCCCTGTATCCGGCTCTCCACTGTCAGCTTTGGATCTTCTGTCCCCCTCTATCTCTGCCCCTCTCCCACTCTCTCTTTCTCGTGCTCTCTCGCTCTCTCTAAAATAAACATTAAAAAAAAGAAATCTACAAAAAGAAAAGCACATTAAATCCAAATAAAGTAGATGAAAGAAAATAATAAAGACTAAAACAATATCAATGAAGTAGAGAAGAGAAAAACAATAGAGAAAAACGAAACCAAAAGGGGGTTCTTTGAGAAGGACAATAAAATTGACAATTTGTCTAGCCAAATGAGAATAAAAGGAGAAAAGACAAAAATAACCAATATCAGGAATAGAAAGATGACATCACAACAGAGTCTACAGATAAGAAGATAAGAAAATAGTCTGAACAATATACACCAATAAATGTGACAACTTTCATAAAATGGATACTCTGAAAGATACAAACTACCAAAGCTCACTCAAGAAAAAATACTACACCTAACTTTACACTAGTGAGGTAATTCTTGGTGGGCTCCCAGGTAGTTTCAGAAAGGAGGATGGTTGGCTGAGTAACCAACTATGTGACTAGAGGACTGGAACTTTTAGCCTCACCCTCAACTTTTGGGAAGGAGTGACTGGCTGAAGATTGAGAAAGTCACCAATGACCAATGATTTAATCAATCATGCCTATGCAATTAAGCCTCCACAAAAACCCCTAAACTAAGCTGTTTGAAGAGCTTCCAGGTTGGCCAACACATCAAAGTTCTAGGAGGGTGGCATGTTTTGGAAGGGCATGTGTCCCTTCCTCCATACTTTACCTTATTGCATCTCCCCTTTTGTTTCTTTCTGAGCTGTATTCTTTATAATAAGCCAGTAATAGCAAGTAAAAGAAGGAGGAAAAGGGTAAGGAGAGGTAGAAAGAGGAAAAGAGGGAGAAAAAAGAGAAGAAATACATAACCCAAATAGCCTTTAACATGTCAATAAAATTGAACTTGTAGTTAAAAGATATCTGAGAGAGGGGTGCCTGGGTGGCTCAGTTGGTTAAGCGACCAACTCTACCCTTGATTTCAGCTCAGGTCATGATCTCATGGTTCATGAGTTCGAACCATGAATCAGACTCTGTGCTGACAGTGCAAAGCCTACTTGGGATCCTCTTTTCCCCCACCTCTCTGCCTCTCCCCGCTCATGTGCATGCGCTCTCTCTCTCTCTCTCTCTCTCTCTCTCTCTCTCTCTCAAAAACAAAAACAAAGCAAACAAACAAAAACTTAAAAGATATCCCAGAGATAAAATTTAAGATCCAGATGGCTTCACTAGTGAACCTAACCAAATGTTTAAAGAAGAATTAACACCAATGCTTCACAAACTCTTCCAAAAAATAGAAGAGGGAACACTTACAAATTCATTCTCTCAGGCCAATATTACCCTGATCTCAAAGCCAATCACATGAAAAGACAAATACAGACCAATAACTTTTATCAATATAGGCACCGAAATACTTCTAGCAAAACAAGTCCCAAAACTTATAAAAAGGATTATACCACATGACCAAGTGCAATTTTTCCCAAAAATTCAACACTGGCTTAACATCCAAAATTCAATCAATGTAATGTCTCATATTAATTGATTAAAGGGAAAAACACATGATCACCTCAATTGACACAGAAAGAGCATTTGACAAAGTGCAACATCCTTTCCTGATTAAAAAACAAAACAAAACTCAACAAACTCAGAATAGAAGGAAAGTTTCTCAACCCAATAAAAGCAATATACAAAAATACCACATCATACTTAATGAGTAAAGACTGACTAGTTTTTGCCTAAGATGAGGAACAAGAATGCCCACTCTTACCACTTTTTAAATTTTTTTAACATTTTTATTTATTATTGAGAGACAGAGAGCATGAGCAGGGGAGTGCTAGAGAGAGGGGGAGACATAGAATCTGAAGTAGGCGACAGGTTCTGAGCTGTCAGCACCGAGTCTGACGTGGGGCTCGAACTCACGAGATCATGACCTGAGCCGAAGTTGGACACTTAACCAACTGAGCCACCCAGCTGCCCCTCACTCTCACCACTTCTATTTAACCAGGAATTAGGCAGGAAAAAGAAATACAAGGCATCCAGATTGGAAAGGAGAAAGTAAAATTGCCTTTATTCACAGATGGCATGCTACTAATCTAATAAATGAGTTTGGCAATGTTGCAGATTATAAGGTCAATATACAAAATTCAATTTTATTTCCATATATTATCAATGATCAACTGGACATGGAAATAAAAAATTTACAATAGCATCAAATAAGATAAACAGAAAGAAAAATTTAACAAAATATATGAATGACCAATGCACTGAAAACTATAAAATGTTGCTGAGATCATTAAAAAAAGAGGTAAATAAATGGAGAAATAGCCCCTGTTCATTGGTCAGAAAACTCAATATTGTTACAATGCCAATCTTCTCAAATTGGTCTACAGATTTAGTATAAGCCCAATCAATATCCCATTAGTTTTTTTGTAGAAATTGGCAACATGATTTAAAAATTCAAATGAAAACATAGAAGACCAAAACAACTTTAAAAAACAGCAACGTTGCAGGGCAAACAGTGTCTGATTTTGACTTATTTTAAAGCTACAATAATCAAAGCAATGTGGTTTTGACATAAAGGTAGATAAACAGATGAATGAAACATAAGAGAGAATCTAGAAATAAAGTCATACATATACAAAGAACTGATTTTTGACAAAAGTGTAATCCATTGGAGCAAGTATAGTTTTATCAACAAAGGTGCTGGAAAAAAATGAACATCAATATACAAACAAACATAGAACTCTGATCATCCATAGCTCCTGCCACATGCAAACAAACATTAACTCAAAATGGATGATAGACCTAAAAATAAAACCTAAAACTACAGAACTTCTACAAAAACTATAGGAGAAAACAGTTATGAACTTAAGTTAGGCAAAGATTGTTTAGATATGACACTAAAGTACAATCCATACAAGAACTATATGATAAATTGTACTTTACCAAAGTTAAATAAAAAATTTTGCTCTTCCAAAAGTCACTGTTAAGGGATTTTAAAGAGAAGTAGCAGACAGGCAGAGAATGTTGGCAAACCATATATATGGTAGAGAATTTGTATTCAAATATATGAAGAATCCTCAAAACTCAATAATAAGAAATCAAACAGCACAATTTTTAAACTGGGCAAAAGATTTGAACAGACACTTCACCAAAGATGATATATGAATGGTTAATAAGCACAAAAAAAGATGCTCAAAAATCACTGGTCACTGGGGAAACGCACATTAAAGCCAAAATGACATAATAACCACATAGGTATTAAAAGGGCTAAAATCAGAAAGACTGACCGTACCATGTGCCAGCAAGGATGTGGAGGAACTGGACCTTTCATACATAACTGGCATGAGCACCTTGGAGAAGAGTTTGGCAGTTGCTTAAGAAGTTAAAAACATACATCTAAAATATGATTTCACACTTTCACTCCTAGATATTTACCAAAGAGAAATGAAAGCACATGTTCACATAAGGACTTGTATATGAATGTTCATAGCAGCTTTACGTGTAATAGTCCCAAACTGTACAGATGTCCATCAACAGATGTATGAATGAACAAACTGTGGCATAGTCATATAATCAGCGCACACTACTACTGAGCAATAAAAAGAATAAACTGTTGAATCTCACAACAATTATGTTGACTGAAAGAAGCCAGACCAAAAATTGTACATGTTGAATGATTGCGTTTACATAATATTCAAGAACATATAAATGAATCTATAGTTACAGAAAGAAGGTAGTAGTTACCTGGGAACTGGGGGTGAAGAGAGGTAGGAGTGAGGGATTACTAAGGAAGGTTTGGAGGTGATGGGTAGATTGACCATCTTTATTTTGATCATGGTTTCCTGGATATAGACATGTGTCAAAACTTATCAATTTGGACACTTTAAACATGTGCAGTTTACTGGATGTCAATTATCCCTCAATTATTATATAATAATAATAAATGATAAACTTCAGTCAAAATAGATCACTCCCTCTGAGTCTGGCCCTAAACTTAGGGCTGTGGGTCTACCGTGGGAATTGTCTTACTGGCCAGGCTAATAGTGATGATAAGAAAAAACTTCCTTTTATTGGGCATTCATTTTGTTCCTGGCACAGTGCAACAGATAAAAAGCAACCAAATACTTCTCATATGACTCATTTGGCAGGGCCTAGAACAGAAAATTCAATGAAGGGTCAAGTTTGGGGCATCATTTTAACTAGCATTCACTTCATAACAACACTGGAAAAATGAAGCCACTTTTGTTTTAGTGTCATAATTTTGAGAATCTTGCTAATCATCCTGATATACACAAACATCTGAAACAGAGCAATTTGACTTCTGAAATAGCTATAATAGATTTTCAAGAGTGCTAGGTGTATCTTTCTAAAAATACTTCCTTCCTCTAAATCCTGCCTTAGTTCCCTACTACTCACAAAACCCAACATTCATGATTAACCCAGGCTATGAAACCAGAATTATTTCTTACTAATACTTCATATTTGATAGGCACTTTACAGTTTTCTAAGCTCTCCCTTATAATGATTGATTTATAATTCTCACAAAAGGATAGGAATTAGAATCCCATTTACCCTCTTCATACCCACTGGGATGGGTATAATCAGAAATGATTGGCAATAACAAATGTTGATGAGGATGTGGAGAGCTGCAACCTTCATATATTGGGGATGGAAATGTAAAAAGTTGCTCCCCTTTGAAAAAGTTTGGAAATTCCTCAAAAAGTTATACATCAAGCTACCACAAGATCCAGCAAGTCCATTCCTAGGTATATAATCAAGAGAATTGAAAATATGACTGCACAAAACTTGTATATGAATGCTCATAGCAGCGTTATTCATAATAGCCAAAAAATAGAAACAACCCAAATGCCCGTAAATGGGCATGGGTTTTCTTTTGGACTGATAAAAATATCCAGAAATTGATTATCGTCTCAAAACTATGAATATATTGTCAACACTGAATTGTACCTTTTAAAAGGGTGGATTCTACTGTATATGATTTATATCTTGATTTTTAAGAAAAATCTCCATTTAAGAAGAATCTCCATTCCTTATGAGGAAACAGGTTAAGAGAGGTTAAATGGCTTGCCCAGGTTTTCTGCCTCCAGGTTTGTGAGCTATTCTGAGCCTCAAAATGTTCAGAGAGAACTTTGGTTAAATCCTCCTTTCCACCTAGGCTGTTTCTTCTTGGTCCCTTAGCTTACTTGTCCTTGCTTATTCAAGCTACTGCTTACTGAGCACTGGCTACGTGCTCAGCACAGTATTAAGCATTCAACATATATGACTCCATACCTTCTCCCATAAGAAAGGGCTATTATTTTTCTTCTCTCACTCTGAAGAAAAGAAACTAGGCTCAGAGAACTTAAATTACTGGTCCAGGGTTACACAGTAATAAGAAGACTCTAGATTTGAGTCTACATCTGAGTTTGGGATCATTGCCAATGTCATTGCAATATCCCCTCATGCCTCCACTGTCCCCCACACATACATTGATCCTCCCAGAGAATGCCTTTCCCTCTTACATGCACCTAGAGTGTATGCACCCCTTCCCTAAGAACTATTTCTGTTTCCCAGGCGTATGCACCCCTTCCCTAAGAACTATTTGTTTCCCAGATTCCAGCAGCATGTGGAGGCATTAGATAATTAGATGCTCTGATTTTTCTAAAAATTCAGTCCGATTCATTTTGACATTCCAAGTCCTATCTTGAACAGAAAGGGATAAAACAAAGTTTTGCTTGTATAGGATGCACTTCAGAAATGGTAACTCTCAAAACATACTGTTTCTTTAGATAGAAAAATTGCTGCCCCCATTTAAAGGAGTGCCCTGACTCTGTACCTGTTTAATAGTGGCCCTATGGAGATTCTGATGCAGGCAGACTGTAGTTTTTCCAAAGCTGTCCAGCAGATTCTAAGATGTGGTTGGGGCCACATTTCATTGGTGCAAGGCTTTGCTGAACCCACTTGTGGAAGTTACCCCTAACTCCTTTGAATCTCCTTCCTGGACTCCCCAAATGATACAGAGTTCTACTATCACAGGTAGGTCACTGACAAGGATGTTTCCATGCACTCACACTTTTCCCCAGCCAGACACAAGGTTTTTCCTAGTGGAGCCTGTGCATTGCTTGACTTTGTATGCCTTACTGTGGCTGACACAGTACGTCTTTATCGTATGTGTGATTGCACACCGAAGTTTAGATCAAACAAAAGAGAAACCAGATCTTTCTCAGCTTGAAAGAAGAAAATTCTCACCACTTTATAAAGGGTCAATTTCACCTTGGAAAGTTTCCCTTTTATCCTTTGAAGACATGAAAACATTTCCTAAACTTAATTCTCCTGAGAAATGTTGCAACAAAATAACACAAAAGGGAGACAAGAGTATTAGAACAAGGGAAGGAAGCTAGGAACTTCACTCTGACCATCCCTGCTCAGGGATGACTGCTTTAGAATGAGAGGTGGGTGGCAGCAGAGAGTTGCTACATCGAGCTAATGAATCTGTGAATATCTGGGAGCTGATGAGGCATTCATTTTGCCCCTGACATCTGAAGGCCAGCACTAGAGGCAGACACAGGGTGGTGGGAAATTAGTGTGATGGCATTAGACTGAGAGAGAGCAACGGAGTCCCAGGACAGCTCTGGCAGTGGTTGGACCAGAGCAAGGGAGGTCCTGAAAGGAAGGTGCTGAAATGCCAGGCAAGTTAGGACAATAAAGGCAGGTCCTGAAAGATGAAGGAGAGACCAGCAGCCAGACCAACTAACAGCTGAACAAGCTGGATCCTGATAGGAGGTTGCTCCAGTCTTCCTGAGTAGCAGATTAGGTCACAGCATTGAGGAACCAGTGTTTTCAACTGGAAGGAGAGGAAAATGGTTCTTCAGACAGAACAGAAGAATTCAGCACTGTCACTGAGGCCTCTGTCTCTTCCCCCAGCTCATTGAGCTGCTATTAGCCTTATTTTACTGACACTCCGACAGGTGGAAAAAACCTGCCCATGACTCACCTGACTGTATGTCTGATCACAAAGCCCAGGCCAGTTCGTTTCCCTCCACCTCATCAGTAGAGGCTGCCTGAATGTTTGTCAGCATATGTTGGAGAGAAAATTCAGTCATCACATAGAAGATTGCTGTAGATAATCTCCAGGGTAATCCAAACCAGAGAGTTTCTGAGTCTTTTAACAGGCCGGAAGACCAGCTGATGGAGATACTCAAAGGCCAAGAATCAAGAGAGCTAAAAATTGAAGTGATGACCACCAAGGAGTTACAGCAGTTCTTGAAAAGAACAGTGACCTAGGTAATGTCTTCATTCTAAGTATGGTCTTGAGTAGCCACGTATTTTACATGCACATTTTTTTTTTTTTGCATGAAACATGTTCCTGAAGGCAATGGCTTAATATGCATTTGTTAAATTGGATTTGATTTTAAATGTTATTGGGACTATATTATTGGGAAAAGTCTACAGCAACTCATTGTGAGAGGCTCTTTCCACTAATACACTCAAGAAATATTTATTGTGTATCTACTAAGTGCTAGGCACAGCTTGAGGCACTAAACACAGCAGTGAACAGGAAAGAATCAGATGGAGCTGGCATTCCTTAGTGAGTAAAACCTCAAGGAGCACCTGGGTGGCTCAGTTGGTTGAGCATCCAACTTCGGCTCAGGTCATGATCTCATGGTTCGTGGGTTTGAGCCCCACATCAGGCCCTGTGCTGAATGCTTGCTCAGAGCCTGGAGCCTGCTTCAGATTCCGTTTCCTTCTCTCTCTGCCCCTCCCCCGCTAGTGCTCTCTCTGTCTCTGAAATAAAAATAAATGTAAAAAAAAATTTTTTTTAAAGAGTAAAACCTCACATATGTTTCTCTATTTATAAGGTCAGCTCTTCAGTGGGTAGGTTGTCTGAGAGTGTATAGTACAAATGCTTTGGGGGTGTTTTTGTGGGACTTGCCATTTACTAGGTGTGTTCCACATTCCAGAATCTTACCCTTTGCTTGTTACACATGGGGTTCATAGAGCCTGCCTGCTTTCTAGGGCTGATACAGTAGCAGACCACTGAAAACACACAAGGTAACTGGTACCTTGGTAATGGTACAAATATTTGTTGAATTCAATGAAAAAAGTAATAGCACAAATAGTAATATCACTTTGGATTCATGTTTTTCAAGTCAAAAAAAGGTCAAAATGGCTGGAGACTCAGACCATAGTTTTCTCAGAAGAAAACTAATTTAATTTTTTATTGAAATATAGTTAACACACAGTGTTACATTAGTTTCAGGTGTCCAACACAGTGACTTGATAATTCCTATACATTAGGCTATGCTCACCCCAAGTGTAGCTACCACTGTCACCATACAATGAAAGTAATTTGATTTTTAAAGTAGGTTATAAAATTGAACACAGAACAAAGCTCAAGTGAGGTTCTGACATACAAGTGGATAACATTTGGGGTTTTATTTCATAAAATGAATAATCAGACAATATTTCACTATGCAATTTCAACTATACAGACAAAAATAGCTACCACTGATTTCTGAAGTGGCTAGTGCAAACGAACTGTCAGCTTTCTGAGTGTGTCTCTATCAGATACTAACTTTCCTTATCGTGAAAATCTTTTAAATGCAGAAGGTGGAAAACGTTCTTTTATTTGCTCTATAATTTTATTAATAGTTCTTCCAAGAATAGCATGGATTTGGGGCGCCTGGGTGGCGCAGTCGGTTAAGCGTCCGACTTCGGCCAGGTCACGATCTCATGGTCCGTGAGTTCGAGCCCCGCGTCGGGCTCTGGGCTGATGGCTCAGAGCCTGGAGCCTGTTTCCGATTCTGTGTCTCCCTCTCTCTCTCTCTGCCCCTCGCCCGTTCATGCTCTGTCTCTCTCTCTGTCCCAAAAATAAGTAAACGTTGAAAAAAAAAAAGAAAAAAAAAAGAATAGCATGGATTTAAAAAAAAGATATTAGGAAGAAGCCCAGGTTAAAGTCCAAACTGCAAAAAATATATCTCCAAAGAAAATAGTCATCATCACCTAAATCAATATAAGTCCAGGAAATAAGAAAATGTCATTGCTTATTTTTGCAGTCAAAATTTCTAATACTGTCAGTCTAAACTCAACTACTTAGCAGAGCAGTAACCAGGTTAAAAAAATAATTTCACCTCCACCTCTTCCTGAAGCAGGTAGGAATGCCACTAAAATGCCTGTAAATATAATAATGTAAATGCTTAGGAAGAGATGTATGTCTTTGAACAGAAGGCTAACGCATCAGACATGAAAGTTCTGTTTCCATAGGCCATATATACTGAGATTCCCAGCTGGACAGTACCTTGGATATCAGTTAGCTAGCTCAATACCCTCAATCCCTCAAAAAGAAATTGTCTCTTGATAGTCAATCAATGCACAGCAACAAAATTGGCCTTTCCAATTGATTAAACCACACTTTAATAAGGCCCAGTACGTGAACTCAAAACATCTGGATACAAGGTAGGTAATTTCCTCTGACTTGTTTGTTTATAGGCCCAGATCTTGTTCCTCATCCCAATAACCAGGCCACTCTTAGCAGGTCATGAAAGGTGAGATACCTACAAGAAAGAGTCATATATTGTGTCAAGGCCCACAAATAAGTCTCTGTAGGCATGCATGGCTGGGGTAATACACAGATGTTAGAGGTGTAATGGCCAGATTCTGAGTGCTGTCAACCCAGTTTCCCAGTATGCCTTTTTAAAACTTTTTTAAAGTTTATTTATTTATTTTGAAAGAGCGAGTAAGGGAGGGGCAGAGAGAGAGAGAAGGAGAGCGTGAGAATCTCAAGCAGGCTCCTCATTGATACATGGAGCCTGATGCAGGGCTTGAACTCATGAGCCATGAGATCATGACCCAAGCTGGAACCAAGAGTCAGACACCTAGGTGACAGAGACACCCAGGTGCCCCTCCCAGTATGCTTTGATGCCTGCACCTTCTTGACCCATAACTGCCACAAAGTGGCAGAGGCATGCATTAAACCACGAATTCTAGGTACAAATAAAGAATGAGGAAGTTAAGCTAAGGGATGCAGCTTTAATACAATTCTTTCAATGATGTTTCTCTACTGTAACCAATGCAAGTGAGGAAACTGACAGAGGTTTGACATTTTCTGTTTGACTTTAACATTGACTCATTGCAATGATGATAAGGTTAATGCATCCAGAGAGATGAAATGCCAGAGACATTTTTTAAAAAATTGACACCATGTCAGTCTTTTAAGTTGTTAGTGTTCTTAAACACTATAGGGTATGGTTGCAAATAAACGAAATAATGAGCAGTAACATAAAAACAGTGAAAAAAAACTGCAATTTAACCATCTTTACTTCATTGCCCATGGTTCATTGAAAATAAAAAAAAAACATAATTCAATTATATCTAGGTGTGGAAACCAAAGCCCAGAGAGAAGGGACTTGTCCAAGTCAGTAGCAGAAACCAGACTAGAACCCAGATCGTCCTGGGTGCTAAGCCAGTGCTTTGCAAACCCTACTGCACCCATAAATCAGGAAGGAGCACCTTCTCTTATTAAGAGTGCATGAATTCTAGAGCATGGCTCATCAAAATTTATAGAGCCATCAATGTCTACAATAAAAAGCTCAGCTAGATTTCCCTTTTAATGAAAGTATTAAAAACACCATTTGAGACAACACTGTTTATTTGCAATATCTCCTCCTGTTAACCTTGATTTAGTGTTTAAGCAGAGAAATCTAATCTCAGATAAATCTCAACAGTAAATAATTCAGGTTTCAAATCAGATAAGGTATGAATTCCACTTCCAGATTTGTGTTCCTTTCTCTAATTGACAATGCAGCCTTTTGCTGTCATTCACGCAGGGGATAGTGTGTCTCGCCTGTAATCAAATGAACTCTGAATTAAATACTGCTCAGCTCTCTTCTGCTTTGAAGTTTGCTTTAAACAATCAGAATCCACAAGTTTCTCAAATTCAAGCAGACATTCATTTTTGTTTACTGAAGCTTTTTTGTTTAAAATTTGTATGTGGAAGTAGAAGAAATCTACAGAGTTTTGAAGTCTTAATTATAACCAAGCTTTATGTATTGAAATTCGAAAGACACAGTATTAGATATTAGGATGTCATGCAGCATACACTCAATTCTTGTCTGATTTCCCAAGGGCTAATACAGATAGCAGAATTTCAATCATTTGCTCATTCTGACTTCTGGTTTTCCATGTCAGCGAACATTTTCCAATTGCCCATTCTGAGCAGGAAGCTGTGGTAGATGCAGAGACGAGGTGTAGAGTAAGGGGTGGACAGGTACAGAGAAGACTAAGCCCTGTCTCCATCATCCCATCACCTGTGGTCTAGGAAGAGTATTAAGACAAGGACATATGCATCACTCAGGAGGGTCAACAGAGGGAAGAAGTGTTCCAGGGCAGAGTTTCAGGAGAGCCTCCCAGAGGAGAGGGAATGGGAACTTGGCCTTGATGAACAGAATTTCAACAGGCGTACTTGGGGTCCAGAAGCAAGAGAGTATTCCAGGTGGAGAGAAAAGCAATGGCAATTGCACAGAGGTGGGAGATGGCAGATGAGACTGGGGACTGAATGGAAACAAGCCCATAAACTCTGATTGACTGTGTTTGGTAAGGCTCATGTATGCAGCAAAGCCATATGGCTGGCTAATTAAAGACACTAATTTCAATGCTCGTGTGGCATTAAGATTAGCTACAGGAAGCTCACAGTCCAAGGCTGATTTTTGTAACTGTAATCCATCTAATGGCAATGGCTTATGGACTATTGTCTAGCTAGGCCCCACTGAAGTTTGTATCAAAGCTAATACTGAGAACTGGGAGCTCCAAAGACCTGGGACAGATGTAGAGCCTTCCTCTATGTCTGAAAAGCTACCATAATTCTTGTGTTTCCTTGGCTCTTTGCAAAATTAAGACAGAGCAGGAGAGCAGAGGCCTACAGAGGCTGTTTCCTTTTGATGGGCCCCATAGCAGCTCTGAGTCCACAAGCTTCAAGCCTCTAAAATAACATTGATTTCAGAATGTGCAAAGATAGAATCTGAAAGTCTGAGGCCAGGAGCTCTAATTCCCAACAGCTGGTCTCTAAACAAAAACCCATAGGGGTGCCTGGGTGGCCTGGTTGGTTAAGCGTCTGACGCTTGGTTTCGGCTCAGGTCATGATCTCATGGTGTGCGAGTTTGAGCCCCACATCAGGCTTTACACTGACATATTTGTCAAATTATTATGTTGTGTGTCAACTATACTTCAATAAAAATATCAATTCCCTCCCAAATGGATCTATATATTAAATGAAACTCCAATAAATTTCCCAAGGTTTTTTGTGGAATACAACAAGCTAATTTTAAAATTTATGCTGAAAAACAAAGACCCGAAAGTAGCCAAGACATTCCAAAAGAATGATCCAGATAGGAAGATAAACTGACAGATATCAAGATTTATAGCAATCAATAGAAATAATGTGCTATAAATGCTGTGTGCTTATTATTCACTTCTGATAAGGAAAAATTAAGAAATTGTATGATGAGAAATATGCTAGTTGATGTTACATTGATGCCTAAGATAATTTTATTTATGTGCTTCTTTTATATTACACTTTCCTAATAAAAATAATTTAAGAGAAAAACTATAGCAATTAAGACCATGTGGTTTTAGTACAAGGGTAGACAAACAGTGCATTGGAATAGAACACAGTCCAGAAATAAATGCACACATACATAGTGTCTTGTTTACTGACAGAGAAGTAATTACAGTTTATTGAATAGGATGGACTATATAATACAAATGATTCTGGGAGAACAGTTAAGAAAGAAAAGAAAAGAAAAGAAAAGAAAAGAAAAGAAAAGAAAAGAAAAGAAAAGAAAAGAAAAGAAAAGAAATCCAAATTTCACACCATATGAAAATCACTTGTACTTGTATTGAAGATTGTACTAAGGACTTAAGTGTAAAATGTGAAACTATAAAATGTTTAGAAGATGACACAGGGTTACAACTTTGTAACCTCAGATTAGAGAAGCAAGCAAAACCCAGTAAGGAAAATGATGAACTCAACTACATTAAAGTTAAGAACTTCTTTTTATTAAAAAAAACCCTAAGGAAAATAACAAGACAAGTCACATGCTGGAATGAGATATTTATGTATATAAAGCTAATAAAAGATTAATATCTACAACATATAAAAAACTTCTAAAAATCAATATGAAATTATAAACTAATTTAAAAATTGGGCAAAAGACACATTTTGGAGGAAACGAATTACATGGGGTCCATAAACACATAAACATATGCTCAAGATCATTTTAATAAAGAAAATGTAAATTAAAACCAAAATGGCATATATTTCACACCTAAAAATTTGGTGAAGGTGAAAAAGTTAGAGAATATTTGTTGAAAAAATGTAGTAATATAAATGGTAGTAATATAATAACTACTTTGGAAATGTTGACAATTACCTGATGAGACTGGTATGTACTTAGCCTATAACTTAGCAATTACCCTAAAACCTAGCAATTATATTTCGTGGTTTGGAGAAAACTCGTAAGTGTATCTAGAGGCATATAAGAATAGTCATTATAGTATTGTTTTAAATGTGTAAAAACCCAAAACAAGTACCCAAGTATCTATTAGTAGTAGGATACATTGCAGTATATTCATGCAATAGGATACGAAGCAGCAGTAAAAATGAGTAAATTATAGTTACATTCATGTCACAAAGCTGAATCTCAGGAACATAATAAATGAAAGAGGCAAGTTACAAGAAAATACATAGAAAAAAACATGTGATATGATTCTATTTATGTAAGAAACAGGCAACACTAAACAATATATAGTAGGGATACATAAACAGAAAAATTATAATAAAAAGCAAGTGAATATTTAATTTAATATTAAGGACAGTGTTTGCCTGTAGTCTTTGGGGGATAAAGAATGATGTGATCTTATAGAGGTTTACAAGAGGCTTCCAAGGTACTAGTTAGGTGTTCATTTTATAATTTTAAACAGTACATGAATAATTTATATATTCATTTGTATGTATTATGTACCTCATAAAAGAATTTAAAGGTAAAGAGTTAAGAATAACCAAAATACTTTAAAGAATAAAAACAAGTGAGGGAATTCGACTAATGGAACAAAATAGAGAATTGGAAACAGCCCTCCACAGATATAAAAAATAAGTGGGCAAAATGATAAAATTACATTTTTAACCAACATCATACCAAAAATCTTTGTCATTTTTCAGGCAGATTAAAGAACTAAACATGAAAATAAAATCTTTAAAATTCTTTGAAGAAAGCTTTTAAGATAATTTTTATAATTTCCGGGTAAGGAAGAATTGAATCAGTAAGACTCAAAAAGTATAACTTGTAAAAAAAAAAAAACAGCTTGATAATTTTGATTATATTAAAATTAAAAACTTCTGTGCATCAAAAGTCATTGTGAAAAGTAAATGTAAACCAATATCATGGAAGAATTATTTGGAACACTTATTCCTGACAAAGGAATAGAATATAAAAGGATATATTAAAATTCTTATTAATCAATATTGAAAAAACAAATACATTAAAAAGGTGCAAAATATAGAAACAGGGAGTTCACAGAAGAGAGAACCGGAATAAATTCACAAAAATATGTTCAACCTTACTAGTAATCAGGAAAATGCAAATTTAAAACATCCCTTAGATTAGTAAAATTTTTAAAGTCTGATAATATTTTGACTCAGATATGAGAAACTTGAACTCCCAAACACTATTGCTGATTTTATAAATTGTTAGGACCACTTTAGAGAGCAATTTGGAAATATTCAGTAAGATTAAAAACGTGCATACTTGGGGCGCCTGGGTGGCTCAGTCAGTTAAGTATCCGACTTCTGTTCAGGTCATGATCTCACAGTTTGTGGGTTTGAGCCCCGCATTGGGCTCTGTGCTGACAGTTCAGAGCTTGGAGCCTGCTTCAGATTCTGTGTCTCCCTATCTTTCTGGCCCTCCCAACTCATACTCTGTCTCTCTGTCTCTCTCAAGAATAAATAGACATTTAAAAAAATGTGCATACTCTATGACCCAGAAATTACCCTGTTAGATATATACCCTAGATTCTGGTTCTCCAGACTGCTGGAGGTTTCTGAGAGCCATTAAAGGGGTCTACTAGATCAACTATTTTCATAATAACACTAACACATTATTTGTTTTTTTAATCTCATGAGTGTATAGTGGAGTTTTCAAGAGGCTACATGACATATGATATGACAATAGATTGAATGGAGAAATAGGTAGGAAAATCCAGAGGTTAAAAAGTTTTTCAGAGATCTAAAACAATGGCACTCTTGTAACATTTCTTTTTGTTTTGGAAAATAACAGGTTTTTTTTTTCATAAAAATGTTATTTCTAAATAAACAAAGAATTATGTAAATTTTCTAAGCTTTAATTTCTATTTCTGTTAAATAGCAATAGCTATAACCCACATAAACAAAACTCTTGGGGTCCTCAACAATCCATAAGTCTCCAACTGAACTCATTTACCAAATATTTCCTAAGCACCTTCTTGGTGCCAGGCTGTGGACAGGGTTCTTTATGGCATAACACACCCCAGCTCCATCTTCCCTGAGACTCTAGCTGAATTTTGTTGATTCCTCCATAAACAGGTGACCCCACAGAAGCCTCAAGCTATTTTGTCTATAGCGCTAAAAGCCTCATTTGCTTTACTCCCACTCCTGAGATGTTGCAATTTCCCAATTGTTCCGCCATCATATTACCAGTGTGATCATCTACCAACCTCAGGGCAGAGAGCCTGGGAAGATTCCGATTAGTTCCAGTGACATCTGTGCTCCTAGTTTCAGTCTTATAAGTTGCCAAATCATAGGAGAAAAATGGAAACAGACCACATCTGTGCCACATCTTTCATAAAAGCCATATATGAAAGACCCAACGCTAATATCATCCTCAATGGGGAAAAACTGAGAGCTTTTCCCCTAAGGTCAGGGACAAAACAGGGATGTCCACTCTTGCCACTATTATTCAACATAGTATTGGAAGTCTTAGCCTCTGCAATCAGACAACACGAAGAAATAAAAAGAATCCATATTGGCCAGCAGGAGGTCAAACTTTCACTCTTTGCAGATGACATGATACTCTATATGGAAAACTCAAAGGATTCCACCAAAAAACTGCTAGAACTGATCCATGAATTCAGTAAAGTTGCAGGATATAAAATCAACACACAGAAATTAGTTGCATTCCTATACACCAACAATGAAATGACAGAAAGAGAAATCAAGGAATTGATCCCATTTACAATTGCACCAAAAACCATAAAATACCTAGGAATAAATCTAACCAGAGAGGTGAAAAATCTATACACTGAAAACTATAGAAAGCTGATGAAAGAAATTGAAGAAGACACACAAAAAAAAATGGAAAAAGATTTCATGCTCCTGGATAGGAAGAACAAATATTGTTAAAATGTCGATACTACCCAATGCAATCTACATATTCAATGCAATCCCTATCAAAATAACACCAGCATTCTTCACAGAGTTAGAACAAACAATCCTAAAATGTGTATGGAACCAGAAAAGACCCTGAATAGCCAAAGCAATCTTGAAAAAGAAAACCAAAGCTGGAGGCATCACAATACTGGACTTGAAGCTGTATTACAAAGCTGTAATCATCAAGACAGTATGGTACTGGCACAAGAACAGACACTCAGATCAATGGAACAGAATAGAGAATCCAGACATGGACCCACAAATGTATGGCCAACTAGTCTTTGACAAATCAGGAAAGAATATCCAATAGAATAAAGACAGTCTCTTCAGCAAATGGTGCTGGGAAAACTGGACAGCGACGTGCAGAAGAATGAACCTGGACCACTTTCTTACCCCATACACAAAAATAAACTCAAAATGGATGAAAGACCTCAATGTAAGACAGGAAGCCATCAAAATCCTTGAGGAGAAAGCAGGCAAAAACCTCTTTGATCTTGGCCACAGCAACTTCTTACCCAACACGTCTCCAAAGGCAAGGGAAACAAAAGCAAAAATGAACTACTGGGACCTCATCAAAATAAAAAGCTTCTGCACAGTGAAGGAAACAATCAGCAAAACTAAAAAGCAACTGACAGAATGGAAGAAGATATTTGCAAATGACATATCAGATAAAGGGTTAGTATCCAAAATCCATGAAGAACTTATCAAACTCAACATCCAAAAAACAAATAATCCAGTGAAGAGATGGGCAAAAGACATGAATAGACACTTCTCCAAAGAAGACATCCAGATGGCCAACTGACACATGAAAAAATGTTCAACTTCACTCACCATCAGGGAAATACAAATCAAAACCACAATGAGATACCACCTCACACCTGTCAGAATGGCTAACATTGACAGCTCAGGCAACAACAGATGTTGGCAAGGATGAGGAGAAAGAGGATCTCTTTTGCATTGTTGGTGGGAATGCAAGCTGGTGCAGCCACTCTGTAAAACAGTATGGAGGTTCCTCAAAAAACTGAAAATAGAACTACCCTACGACCCAGCAATTGCACTACTAGGCATTTATCCAATGGATACAGGTATGCTGTTTCGAAGAGACACAGGAACCCCCATGTTTATAGCAGCACTATCAACAATAGCCAAAGTATGGAAAGAGCTCAAATGTCCATCGATGGCTGCATGGATAAGGAAGATGTGGTGTGTGTGTGTGTGTGTGTATATACATATACACACACACACAATGGAGTAATACTTGGCAATCAAAAAGAATGAAATCTTGCCATTTGCAACAACGTGGATGGAACTGGAGGGTATTACGCTAAGTGAAATTAGTCAGAGAAAGACAAAAATCATATGACTCCACTCATATGAAGACTTTAAGAGACAAAACAGATGAACTTAAGGGAAGGGAAACAAAAATAATATAAAAACAGGGAGGGGGACAAATCAGAAGAGACTCATAAATATGGAGAACAAATTGAGGATTATGGGAAGGGTTGTCGGAGGAGGGATGGGCTAAATGGGTAAGGGGCACTAAGGAATCTACTCCTGAAATCATTGTTGCACTATATGCTAACTAATTTGGATGTAAATTTTAAAAAAATAAAAAATAAAACAAATTAAAATAAAAAATATATATAATAAAATAAAAATAAAATCTCCCAAGAAAGAAATGTCCAGACCCAGATAGCTTCCCTGGAAAATCTTACCAAACATTTAAGGGACATTTAACATCAATTCTACACAATCTCTTCCAGTATATAAAAGAGGATAAATACCTTTGGATAAACTTATGAAGGTGGTGTTACCATGATACCAACACCAGACAAAAACATGACAAGAAAAGAAAACTATACCCCAATATCCTTCATGAACAAACACAAGAGTCCTTTACAAAATAATAGCAGGTTGAATCCAGGAAACATATTAAAAGAATAATACAGTACATCTAAGTGGAGAGTCGTGAACCTATAAAGGAGACAGGGAAGGAGAGAAGAGATAGGAAAAACAAAGAACACCATGTCTTGAAGGTCAAGATTAAAATACTCAGGAGAGGAGGTATTAGTCAAGTTTATTAACTGTTGCAGAGAAGCCAAGCAAGATGAGAAAAAAAATACTGCTTAGTGACAAGGATGTCATTGATGACTTTGGTAAGAGCAGTGTAGGAGAAGTGTTGGAGACAGAAGCCAAATTGCAGTAGGAGGGGAGTGAGTGAGAGGCAAGGAAGTTAGGACATTGAGTGCAGACAACCCCTTATAGAATGATGGCTAAGAGAGTAGGAGAGAGTTCATTACCTTGAGAGGCAGCAGAGATAAGGATAGGAGGAAGGATTTCTTTTTTTTTTTTCATTTTTATTTTTTTAGAGAGAGAGAAAGAATGTGTGAGCAGGGGAGAGGGCTGGGGTGGGTGGGAGAGAAGGAGAGAGGGAGAGAGGGAGAGAGAGGGAGAGAGAGGGAGAGAGGGAGAGAGGGGGAGAGAGGGAGAGAGGGGGAGAGAGGGAGAGAGGGGGAGAGAGGGAGAGAGAGAGAGAGAGAGAGAGAGAGAGAGAGAGAGAGAGAGAGAAAATCTCAAGCAGGCTCCATGCTAAGCATGGAACCCAATGTAGGGCTTGATCCCACAACCCTGGGATCATGACCTGAGCCGAAATAAGAGTCAGATCTTCAACTGACTGAGCCACCTGGGCACCCAGGAGGAAGGATTTCTTTTTATTATTATTTTTTTCCTTAATGTTTATTTGTTTCTGAGAGACATAGAGAGCACATGAGCTGGGGAGGGGCAGAGAAAGAGGGGAGAGAGGATCTGAAATGGGCTCCGTGCTAACAGCAGTGAGCCCGATGTGGGGCTCGAACCCATGAACTGTGACATCATGACCTAAGCCAAAGTCAGACGCTCAACTGAATGAGCCACCCAGGTGCCCCAGGAGGAAGGATTTCTAATGCAGGAAGATTTGGGGACATATTTAATTGCTTGGGTGAAAGAGACATCCCAGAAGAGGTCATTCCCATAGATGACAGGGATTGATGAAAAAGCCAGATCCCCAAGAAGGAGAAAGAGATGGGATCCACTGCACCAGGTGAGAGGCCGGCCTCAGCCTGGGAAAGGAACGCTTATTCGCCTACCATAAGAAAGAACAATATGACTTTGAGTCTTGGACTATCTATATTGATAGCAAGTCATAGAACTTCTTTAAACTTCAGTGTGTCCACTTATAAAGTGTTAATAAATATATCTAATTTCTGTTTTTCGTTCTGTTCAAAATGATACCCTCAGTCCTACTGGATTAAGATCCTATCTCACATATGACGCCTGCCTGAACTCTGTCATTCAATCAATTGATGTGATGTGGTGGTTAAAGAGCCACCAAGAGTATGACCTTGGGCAAGCTGCTTAACCTCTCAAAGCTTTAGTTTTCACATTTGTAAAATGGGGATGATATTACTTCTTTTTTTAAGTTTATTTATGTATTTTGAGATAGAGAGAAAGTGCAAGTCAGGGAGTGGCAAAGAATGAGATAGAGAGAAAGTGCAAGTCAGGGAGGGGCAAAGAGAGAGGCAGAGAGAGAATTCCAAGTCCATGCTGACAGCACAGAGCCTGATGCAGGGCTCAAGGCCACGAACTGTGAGATCATGAACTGAGCCGAAGTCAGATGCTTAACTGACTGAGCCACCCAGGTGCTCCGAGAATGGTATTACTTCTTATCTCACAAGGCCATTTGAGGATTAAAGGAAGTATGACCCATAAAGTGCTTAGCATAGCAACTGACCTATTCTAAATGCTTAATAAATTGCAGGTATAACCTACAAGGGAGAAAGTAAATCGAGAGAGAGGTTTGAGTTTTGTTCATCTCAGTATATCTTACAAGACCTGTCATGGAGTTAGCACTCAGAAGATATCAGTAAATTAAACAGCATTTCATAAAGCTGAAAGACATCGAGTGCTAAGGATTGTCTAAGGTCACATAGTCGGTTACAGGCTCAGCTGGGACTAGATGCCAGGTCCCCTCTGTCCCAGTCTGGGGAGGGCTCTTTCTAGTACATTATACAGTGGAGGGTGACATAATCACATTTCTAAGAACACAAGTACTGTGTGGGGCAACATAACTCTTTATAAGTAAAGGCCCACCTAGGAGATAGAAGAGAAAAAGACTTTTAGTTTCATTTGCCAGCAGAAACTCACAGCCAGGTCACGCCCACCTGCTATTAGGACCTAATAGATTTGAAGCTTCCCCTCTTAGTTCAATTCATTTCACAATTCTCTATGGCTTCATGCTAACTTAATTGTTAGACTTAGTCCCTTGAACAGTTGAGACTCACAATGATCAAGTTAAATTCATAGGGCACGATCAGTGTTTAATTTGATATTGTTGCAAAGTCCTTGTTAATTACAATGTGGGTATCATTACAAAATGATGATTCACTCTTTATATATATCAGAGGAAATTAAAGCAATGTATATTGGGACCTGGAACCAGCTAAAGCTCTGAAAAGCTTAAAAACGCAAGGAGGAGCATACAAATATGCTCAGTTGACTTTTGACAAATGTGCAAAATAAATACAGTGGAGGAAAGGGCTCTTTCAACAAATGGTGTTGGAACAATTGGACACTCATAGGCAAAAAGTGAACATAGACCAAAACCTCACACCTTATACAAAAATTAACTCAAAACGGATCATGAATTTAAATGTAAAACATAAAACTATAAAAGTTTTGGGGGAAAAAAGGACAAAATGTTTGCAATTTACGACCAGGCAAAGAGTTCATAGATTTGAAACCAGGAAGATGGCCTGGAAAAATCAATAAATTGAACCTGACAAAAATGTAAAACTTTTGCTCTTCAAAAGCCCATGTGGAGAGTGAAAAGACTAGCTGAAAGAAAAATATTTGCAAAGCACATATCTGACAAAGGACTTGTATGTAGCATAAAGTTCTCTTGGGGTGCCTGGGTGGCTCAATCAGCTGAGCATCTGACTTCAGCTCAGGTCATGATATCACAGTTTGTGAGTTCGAGCCTGACATCAGGCTCTCTGCTGTCAGCATGGAGCCCACTTCAGAGCCTCTGTTCCCCTTTCTCTCTGCCCCTCCTCTGCTCATTCTCTCTCAAAATAAATAAATAAACACATACATACATACATACATACATACATACACAAAGTTAAAAAATAAAATGCTCTCAAATTTCAACAGTAAAAACTAACAAGCCAATTAGAAAATGGGCAAGAGACATGAAGATGTATTTCACCAAAGAAGGTATGCAGATTGCAAAAACCACATGAAAAGATGCTCAACATCATCAGCCATTAAGGAATGCAAATTATAAAAATGAGATACCACTACACACTGAACAGAATGGCTAGAATAAAAATAGTGACACCATCAAATACTAGGGAGGATGTGGAGAAGCTGGATCACCCATGCTTTGCTGGCAGGAATATAAAATGGTACAGCCACTCTGGAAAACCATTTGGCAGTTTCTCATAAAACTAAACATGCAAATTTCATACACCCCAGCAACTGCATTCTTGGACATTTATTCCAAAGACTTTAAAACTTGTGTTCATTCAAAACCCCATACATGAATGTTTATAAAAGCTTTATTTGTAATAATCCCAAACAGGAAACAAACGAGACGTCCTCCAATGGGTGATAGACAAACAAACTGAGGCTAGCAATTAGAACATGGGATTCTACTCACCAATAACGAGGAATGAACTAATGATACACATGAGAACCTGCATACTACATGATTCCATTTATATAACTATCTTGAAATGAGAACATTACAGAGATGAAGAGTATATTACTGGTTACCAGGGGTTAGAGATTGGACCAGAATGTGGACACTGGTGGGAAGTACGTACAGTGATGGAAGAACTGTTCAGTGTCTTGGGGGTGGTGGTGGATACATGAGCTAGCGGGGGACAATGTTGTATACACTTTCACACACGACACACAGATGCATATGTGCATGGGCACAAGTAAAACTGGAAATATATGAAAAAGTGGATTGCATCCCTGTTAATATCTTGGTTGTGAAATTATACTATAATTTTTCAAAGCGTTAATATCAGGGAAACCAGACAGAGTTTCTGGACAGACCCCCAATATGAGATCTCTGTATTA
Source organism: Felis catus (assembly GCF_018350175.1). Lineage (NCBI taxonomy): Eukaryota > Metazoa > Chordata > Mammalia > Carnivora > Felidae > Felis > Felis catus. The sequence continues at coordinate 123,561,908 of NC_058386.1, read as the reverse complement.
TTTCTCAAAATTGTATGTGAATCTACAATGATTGCATTAAAACAATAAAGTGTGAGGAGATGTCAAAAGTTCATCAAAACAGAAGGAAAACCAACAAATCACTGAAGTAGTACCTAGTAAAATTTTATTGTGCACACATGATAAAGAAAGTGTGTAAACCAGGAGCACTCAAAACAAAACATGGAATGAGGTTCAGGGGTATACTGTTATAAAACAGCTTAGATAGTGAGAAAAACACTAAATAAATGGAGAGATAGTGTGGCTAAAAAGGGTAGAAGATATTTCAAAGATTGAGTTAACAAGGTTTGGCTACTGATATGGGGCTGAAGGGAAAAGCATTAAGGACAGGAATTGAAGGAGGACTTGCCAAGTTCGGACAAAGCAATGGGTGCCATCTCGGGGACCCCGTGATGCTGGGTAGTGAAGAGGAAGCAAATAAGATGATGATTTTCACCTTTTACTTGCCTGTACAGGATGAGTTTGAGGAATTTGGGGGACAACTGACTGGAGGTGTCAAAGAGGCACGTGGGACTAAGGTCTGGCATTGAGAGGAGAGGTCTGGCCTAGAGAAATGTGTTTGGGTATTACCAGCACATATGCTAACAGGTGTAGACAAGATGACCTAGGATAGAGTGTAAAGAGAGAAGAGGACTGACCCGTTGAGGACAGCACAACTTAGGAAACACAGGATTGGGTAACTTGTCCAATGTTCACCTTACCGCTTCCCTGTAACAATTCTTTAGAAAAACAACAACAACAAAGCAAAAACCTTTATGAAAAAATGTCAGGATCTCAGTAGAAAATCAACACATTTGATTTAATTTCCAATAAGATATCTTTGCTGCCACAGCTGCTATGTGTTTTGCACAAATTCAGGCAGTGGAACTTATTGCAGAGAAATTAAACCAAAAAGGATTTGTTGAGGAAGACAGTGTACTTTCATGAAATGAAGTTTGTTCCCTAAACCACTCAGAACAGCTCTTCATCTCATTTTTTCAGATCAATCTTTTTAGATAAAAAACCTATTTTGGTCAAGTCTTTGGACACTGGATTGAAAAAGGCTCCTTAACTTGACGGGGCTGGAGAGAATAATCAGATGGTAATTTCCTTGGTCCTAGTGGAAAAATCGTGATGAGCTGAGTAGAGGCGCTTTGACCAACTATATACACAGCATAATTTTATGTCTAATCTGATGATAAAAGTACATATTTCCTATAATAGGCCCTCTAACTATGAAATAATGAAATTAGGGGAGGTGAGAGCTGTTGATGGACTTACAAAAACCTTAGCGATGGCCAAGTGATACTGATTAGAGAACATTGAGAGGCTATATGACTAAGCCTGCACGTCAGCACTGAAGTTTTCTTCGTTTTGTAAGTGACAAGAACACATTAAGAGGGTCTGTGTAAATCAGAAAAGTTTCCCTCTCCCAGGTAGGCTCTGGTGATGACTCATTGAGGAGAGGCCACTTGATGCAGTCCCTGTTCCAGGAGAGGTGCTTAAAACCCTCTGATAAAGAAACCCTTTATTATCAGCCTTCTCTCTCTTTTCACTTCCCGAACCTGACTATTAGGAAGAGACAGGCATCACTGAGACAGTGGCTCACTCTTCCTGGAGCCTCTGGTACTTGCTCTGAGAGGTGAGGTGAGAGGAATTCTTGGGGGACCTCAGGAACTATGAATGGCCATATGTCACACTGTCAGCTCCCAGTGAAGGAAATCAGGGGGAAATCTGCTTTACCTGCTATATGATTTTTTTAGAGCTATTGTAAAATGAAAAAGTACCAACAAACCAGATAGTTTAAACAGAAAAAAAACACCAAAAACAAACAAACAAACAAACAATCTTTTGTATCAGTCTGGAGGATAAAAGTCTGAGATCCAGGTATCAACAGGGGTGCTTCCTTCTGAGTGCTGTGACAGAAAGATGTATTCCAGGCTTCTCTCCATGGCTTGCAGACAGCCATCTTCTCCCTGTGTCTTCATGTGGTGTTCTCCCCATGTGTATGGTTGTGTCCGTGTCCAGTTTTCCCTTTTTATTGTATTAGGCCCCACACTAGACTTCATTTTAACTTGATTACCTCTATAAAAACACTATCTCCAAATAAAGTCACATTCTGAGGTACTCGGGGTTTGGATTTCAACATATCTTTTTTAGCAGGGGAGGGGAAGGAAGCAGATACAATTCAACTCATAACACATGTCAAATATGTAATCTGGTCCCTGGGGAAAACACTGTTCCTGCATTGTGAGACATATTGCTGGTAAGAGACTTTCAGCCTTGGACCAATGCACTGACAGCGCTACAGGGGTCCCCAGAAACCATGCAGTCCCACAAGGGACTGGTCCAAATTCACAAGTCAGTGGCTCAGAGTTGAGGCCACAACCCAGTTCTTAGGAAGCACCACAAGCCTCAGACAGGAGCCATGGGAAAAACATTATAAGGAGTATCTTTTCCCGAGGATTAACCCACAGAGCAGGAGCCTCCCTAAGGTATTGCTCTGAGGGCGATTGAGTGGCACTGCTGGCCACATTTCTTAATGGTTGTCGGCCCTCCCCTATGTCCTCCTCCCTATCCTCATCCAATTCCTCTGTCAATGAGCACTGACAGTGAGCTCAACTGAAACGGGTTCTGCCACCTATGCAAGTACTTTTAAATCCATTTGAAAACTACAAGAGAGAAGACAGAAGGAGAAAATAAAGAGAAGTGACTCAGCTCATTACAAAATATGATTGAAAATTACAGTAAATTGGACATAAGCTGGGCTTCCTCTTTTGATAATAAAAAGTTTGAATTTATTGCTCAAACTGCATGAAATTTTCTCTTACTGAGGTCTGTAGACCTGTCTGTTACCCTTGTTTTTCTTTTCTTTAAAAAGTGTGGTAACATACAGATAACAAAAAAGTTACCATTTTAACCATTTTTATTTTATTTATTTATTTATTTATTGAATTATATTATTTTTTTATTTGATATATGCCTGTTATATACATTTTTCCCAGTTTTCAATATCTCCTATTGTATTATCTAATATTTCAAGGAAAAATTTTATTTTATTTTTTTTACTTCTTTTTTTTGTATTTTTTATTATATTTTATTTTATTTTTTTATATGAAATTTATTGACAAATTGGTTTCCATACAACACCCAGTGCTCATCCCAAAAGGTGCCCTCCTCAATACCCATCACCCACCCTCTCCTCCCTCCCACCCCCCATCAACCCTCAGTTTGTTCTCAGTTTTTAACAGTCTCTTATGCTTTGGCTCTCTCCCACTCTAACCTCTTTTTTTTTTTTTTCCTTCCCCTCCCCCATGGGTTCCTGTTAATTTTCTCAGGATCCACATAAGAGTGAGACCATATGGTATCTGTCTTTCTCTGTATGGCTTATTTCACTTAGCATCACACTCTCCAGTTCCATCCACGTTGCTACAAAAGGCCATATTTCATTTTTTCTCATTGCCACGTAATATTCCATTGTGTATATAAACCACAATTTCTTTATCCATTCCTCAGTTGATGGACATTTAGGCTCTTTCCATAATTTGGCTATTGTTGAGAGTGCTGCTATGAACATTGGGGTACAAGTGGCCCTATGCATCAGTACTCCTGTATCCCTTGGATAAATTCCTAGCAGTGCTATTGCTGGGTCATAGGGTAGGTCTATTTTTAATTTTCTGAGGAACCTCCACACTGCTTTCCAGAGCGGCTGCACCAATTTGCATTCCCACCAACAGTGCAAGAGGGTTCCCGTTTCTCCACATCCTCTCCAGCATCTATAGTCTCCTGATTTGTTCATTTTGGCCACTCTGACTGGCGTGAGGTGATACCTGAGTGTGGTTTTGATTTGTATTTCCCTGATAAGGAGCGACGCTGAACATCTTTTCATGTGCCTGTTGGCCATCCGGATGTCTTCTTTAGAGAAGTGTCTATTCATGTTTTCTGCCCATTTCTTCACTGGGTTATTTGTTTTTCGGGTGTGGAGTTTGGTGAGCTCTTTATAGATTTTGGATACTAGCCCTTTGTCCGATATGTCATTTGCAAATATCTTTTCCCATTCCGTTGGTTGCCTTTTAGTTTTGTTGGTTGTTTCCTTTGCTGTGCAGAAGCTTTTTATCTTCATAAGGTCCCAGGAATTCACTTTTGCTTTTAATTCCCTTGCCTTTGGGGATGTGTCGAGTAAGAGATTGCTACGGCTGAGGTCAGAGAGGTCTTTTCCTGCTTTCTCCTCTAAGGTTTTGATGGTTTCCTGTCTCACATTTAGGTCCTTTATCCATTTTGAGTTTATTTTTGTGAATGGTGTGAGACAGTGGTCTAGTTTCAACCTTCTGCATGTTGCTGTCCAGTTCTCCCAGCACCATTTGTTAAAGAGGCTGTCTTTTTTCCATTGGATGTTCTTTCCTGCTTTGTCGAAGATGAGTTGGCCATATGTTTGTGGGTCTAGTTCTGGGGTTTCTATTCTATTCCATTGGTCTATGTGTCTGTTTTTGTGCCATTAACCATTTTTAAATGTGACGTTGAGTGGCATTAAGTACGTTGACATTTTTTGCAGGCATCACCACTGTCCATCTGCAGAACCTTTTATCTTCCAAAACTGAAATTTTGTTTCCATTTAACAACAATTCCTGAATCCTCCTCCCCAGCCCCTGGCAACCACCATTCTACTTTCTGTCTCTGTGAATCTGTCTGCTCTAGGCAACTCTTAGAAGTGGAATCACACACTCTTGGTTCCTTTTGTGACTGGCTTATTTCACTGAGCATAATTGTAGCAGGTGTCAGAATTTCCACTTTTACTTCTTTTATATAAGGTCTGGCTTTGAAAACGTGGCCACTGGATTGTTTTTAGTTGGGGGAGGCTACTAGCACCACGTGCATCTGGAACTATGAAGTCATTATGGTTGGAAGTGAATCTTGGGCTCAGTGAGTAAGGCCCAGAGACAAGGATAAAGGAGATCAGAGAAGTGATAAGCTCAGAGAGCCTCCCTTGCCATCACACTTGCATTTGTGCAGGGCACTAGCCCAAATACATAGGGCAAGGTCTTTGGCCAGCAGTCTTATCTATTCAATCCAATTGAACACATATGTATTGAGTGCTGACACACAAAGCACTACAGCATATGGAGAGACAACTTTGGTGGCTTAGAGCAGGCCAGTGCAATGAGCTAACCTATAGAAGGCAGGTAAGCAAGGGGAGGCCACCAAAGATAACCATCCATTTGACCCCCACTCTTTGTGTACATGTGACCTCCTCTCCTCACTCTGTGGCACTGAACCTCAGGAAACTGCCACCAGCCATCTTTGGCTGTCGCAAAGCCAAGTGTAGGAGATTGACCGATTGAGGTCCCATTAATTCATTCCCTGCCTCATTCCAGAAAGGATTTAAGGGGGCTGGTGTAGGTCATTGAACCTTTAAGTTCTCTATAGCACAGCTTCCCAACTACTACACTCCAAATTAGCACAGGCTTGCATGGGTATTGACCTGCTCAGCCATTCCATTGGCTGGCAAAGCCTGGGACAAGGGCTCAGCCTGTGGGCAGGATATTTAGAGCTATGAAAATACTCCTTCGTCCAGCTCCAGTGTGCCATACAATATTATCATTTTCTAAGTAGGTATTTATGTGAAAATCTATTGGGAAGCTCTGAACTATGACTTATCTTTGCTTCCTCTTACTGTGTCAACCTTACTTATTCCTACCTCCTCTGTGCAGTCTCCTCTGTCATTTCTAGCCCAGCACTCAAGACACATTGATTTACCCCTCCTCACATTTCAAATGAAAAGATACCCATTAACTGCCTTATTCTGAATGTCATTAATATACCATGCACAAGAGCTAAAAGGAAAAGAGAAATAACCAACATTTACTCAGTACATACTAAGTGCAGACATTTTATGTGCATAATCTCACATCATTCTCACCACAGCAGCCACAATTATTAACTCCAACTGACAGATGAAACAACCAAGGCTCAGAAAAGTTAGAATAATTATCCAAGCTTATGGCTATGACATGGTAGAGGCAAGATTTGAACTCAGGGTGGCTCTCTTGCTTCAAAGCCCACACTCTTCGTCTCAAAGTTGACTGCAGACCTAGTCAGGCCTTCTGGTTCACCTCCTCCTACCAGACTGAGCATGACTTCCACTCTGGCACCCCTACATTGTCTAACAGTAGTAGGATACATAGTAGGCACTTCCAGAATGCTTCTTGAGCTTGTCTGTACAATTGACCCTTGAACAACATGAGGCTTAGGGGCATTGATTCTCCATGCACTTGAAAATCTGAGTATAACTTTTGACTCCCCCAAAACTTAACCATGGCTACTGTTGACTGGCAGCCTTACCAATAACATAACAGTCAATTAACATATATTTTGTATATTATATGTATTATACATTGTATTTTCACACTAAGGTAAACTAAAGTAAAAAAGTGTTATTAAGAAAATTGTAAGGAAGAGGGGCACCTGGATGGCTCATCGGTTAAGTGTCTGACTCTTGATCTCGGATCAGGTCATGATCTCACAATTCACAAGATTGAGCCCCACTTCATGCTATCAGCACAAAGCCTGCCTGGGATTCTCTCCCTCCCTCCCTCCCTCTCTCTTTCTCTCTCTCTTTCTCTCTCTCTCTCTCTCTCTCTCTCTCTCTCTCTCTCTCTCTCTCACACACACAAAGAAAGAAAGAAAGAAAGAAAGAAAGAAAGAAAGAAAGAAAGAAAGAAAAGAAAGGAAGGAAAAGAAAATACATTTACAGTACTGTATTTATTGAAAAATTTCATATGTAAGTGGACCCACACAGTACAAACCCCTGCTGTCCAAGAGTCACCTGTAGTTTAACACCCTTAACTCTGTCCTCAGGTGTGAAGTGCACTGTTTTGCTTTCCAGCATGACACCATCCAGATTCAACAGCAGCCCAGGCTTCTCACTAACATTCATGGATGATGTGACCTGGTTCAGTCAGGTCTGTAATTTTCTCACTGGCTTTTACATCTCCCCCCCCCCAAAATGCAAGCAGAGTTTCAAAAACTAACAACTGAAAGTTCTATTTGAAAAGTTGAAAGGTAGTACACCATAGTTAGATGTGTACAAGCACTTTTACCCCATTTAGTCTTGTGGCTCTATAATCACTTTCAAGTTACTATTATGACTTTATTTTCTCATCCATTTTTGCATAAAGTTTTAAATGGTTTCTGTCTCACTCAAAATATGTTGATCCATTAGGAGCTTTTAAACTTCCCATGACAGCAGAGCACACAGATACAGCCCTATGTTCTATCAGGACTAGACATAATGTATTGATTTCAAAATACCACCTTGGCAGAAATCGACCGACAGGCTTTAAATCAAAACCTCTCATGAAGCATACTGTAGATGATTAGAGCACTTACCCTCTAAATAAATACTTCATGGGGCGCCTGGGTGGCTCAGTGGGTTAAACATCTGACTTCAGCTCAGGTCATGATCTCACAGTCTGTGAGTTCGAGCCCCATGTCGAGCTCTGTGCTGACAGCTCGGAGCCTGGAGCCTACTTCAGATTCTGTCTCTTTCTCTCTCTGACCCTCCCCACTTGTGCTCTCTCTCAAAAATAAATAAATGAAAAAAAAATTAAAAATAAATAAATAAATAAATACTTTAATTCCATGTGAAATTAGAAAAATGTGAACCCATCTTCAAGATCATTGATATTCAGAAAATCTTTCAGAGTACTTTACTGAGTCCCCAAAACACAATTGCTGGGAGCCTTCATCACAACAGCCTATCAACACTGCTCAAAAGGAGGCAGGATGGGGCTGTGGGGCCTGGATGATGCTAATTAAGGTAATTTCTCTTAGTCACTTCCCAATCTACAAAATGAGGGGGCAGTGGAGTAGTTGATACCAGGTTCTATCAGAGTCTAAAATTGCTACTACTTTTTTTTATTAGGTTCAAGAATATTGTAATTAAGACAAGTGGCCCTCTGATTTTTGTGTTCATAGCCTATATTTGATTATTACAGTTTTCTGGCACATCCTAAGGGATTAAAGGACTCACAACAATACCAAACAAGCAAGCAAAAATTACAACACACCCCAGTTCAGTATAAAAATGCCTCTCTCTGTGCCCAAAGCCACTCTTTCTTTCATTCCTTTCTGATGTTACACTACATGTGCCTTACTTCTTTTTCAAGCAAATTATTATCCCTTCTCACAACCTGTTCATTAAGTGCAAGGGGGAAAAGTAGGAGATGGGGATAGGGTAACTTGGAAGAAGATTATATGAGACTTTTGGTTTTACTCTATGTAAGAGTTTTGGGCAGAAGAGTGACATGATCTAAGTTTTACTTTTAGAACATCAATCTAGCAACTATGTAGGGAATATACCAAATGGAACAAGGGAAGAAGCAGGGTAATCAGGTAGAAGGCTACTGTAGTCACCCCAGAAAGATGATGATGATGATGATGATGATGACGACGACGACGACGACGACAATGGGTAGGACTGGGGTGGAAGACATGATGGTAGTGAGAAGTGGCTATATGTAAAAGGAAATATGGAAATATTTGTTGATGAATTAGATTTAGGGTAGGAGACAGCAATATAAAGTTAATCTCCAAGGTTTTAGCCTGAGCAATTGCTATTTACTGGGATTCAGAAGTCTGCAAGAAAATCAAGTTAGGGGAGGAGATTGGGGGTTTGAGTTGAAATGTCTATTGTAAACCCCAGAGGCTATGCAAAGTTTACAGTTGGGTGTACAAGTTGGGTTCAAGAGAGAGGCTTAGGCTGGAAAAGTAAACCTGGAAGGAGCTCATACATGGTTTTTAAAGCCATCATTTTGAGTAAGATCAGAAAGACAATGAGCGGAGAGGAGGAAAGACAGGATACAAAAGAAGAAGCTTTATGCCCTCTAACCTTAAGAGTAGATGAGGAGGAACTGTCATATGAGAAGAAGCAGCAGCAGCAGCCAGTGTAGTAAGATTAAAGTCAGGAGACTGGAGCCCTGGAAGCCAAAGAAGCAAGCCTGCTTATTTCAAAGATTTGTCTGATATACACCATCATAACACACTATATGACAGAATTATAGGAAAAAATGTTTCACGATGAACAAAAATGTGGTGACACTACTGCTGATCCATGTATTGTAAGCAAAAGAACTGTCCTGCTCAACTACAACCCTGCCTGCCATGATCCAAGCCAATGCTACTGTTGCCCCTGGCTCTTTCCCACCACTGAGAGCTCATGGAAGTGCTAGAACTGAAAATTTGAGCAGGGATTTAATATATCAGCCATAATTTGGCCCAAACCTCTGCTCTGCCACAAACTGGCTGTGTGACCTTGAACATGCTGCTTCACTTCTTCTCTGACCCTTAGTTTCTTCATTTTTAAAGTAGGCTATATCTCCCAGGGTTTGAGGAGAGTAAAAATGAACATCTATACACATATCACTTGGCACAGAGTAAAAGCTCAGAGTGTCTAATCTTATTAGCTAATCTCTTGCAAAATATAATAAAATTTCATTATCTGAGAAATTCATCACACTGCCTTTACATTACCGAAGCTCAGAGAAAAATAAATCCTTAAATTCTAAGACACATGGAATCTCCCTCTTCCATTATCCAGCCACTACCGCTTCTCAGATCTCCCCACCTCCCAGCCCAGCTGCATGCCATCCATATTGGTGTCTCTTCCTCTAGCCCTAGCCCCAGCCGGATGTAGAGGAATGGCTGCTTACCAGCCCCGATCCTGGTGGCTCTTGAAACATCCTTTGACACTTATGTGATGCCACACTCTAGTTCTCATCCTTCTTGATCTTCTTCCTGGGTTCTTCTTCCTCCGCCTGCCCCTTAAAGCCTGGGATCTGCCCTGGATCATCCTTTCCTACAAGCTACATGGTCCCTCTGGGAAGCTCACAAACACTCAACCTTTACCTCTTCACTGTGGCATTTGCTCTTCTCTCCGAAGTTTATACTCTCTAGGCAAGCCTTGTTTCCTGAGCTCCAGACCCACCAACTACAAACTGGACATCTTCACACCTCCTCAGTATCCTGGCAAGCACCTCCAGTTTAGTGATGGTGTCAAGCAGGCTTCTCTCCCTCTCTTCCCCCTAAAGCACTTGCCTCCCCCATAGTCATCACCATTTCCACTATCCACACCAGAAACCCAAAGTCCTCCCTTCCCTCATTCTCAGAGTGCAGTCAGGCTGGCAACAAACCTCATTAGCACCACCTTCAAAAATATATATATACTGAAGGGAGGAGCCAAGATGGCGGAACAACATGGAAGCTTTTTGTGTGTCTCGCGTCCATGAAATACAGCCAGACCAACACTAAACCATCCTACACACCTAGAAAACTGACTGGAGGATTAACACAACAATCTGCACAACCTGAACCACAGCTTTCAGCAGGTATGTGGCATGGAGAAGTGAACTTGGGGAGCAAGAAGGTGCAGGAAGGGAGGTGCTTTTGTGAGCAGAGAGAGGACTGAGACTGGGGCAGAGGAGAGAATACAAGAAAAGCACCCCTCCCCAAAAGCAGCTGGAGAGAAAGTGGAAAATTGGAAACAGCTGCAGGGAGTAAACTAAAAAGGGAGAAAGGAGAAAGGAGAGGGTTTAAGTTCCATTAAGACTGTAAACAAAGGGAGCACAAAGGCTGCAACTCCGCAGCTCCCTACCTGGAGGTGCTCTGGTGGGAAAGGTGAATCCCCAGGAACAGAGTGGAGTCCGGGAGGTTCTCGGGCCACACGGGGAAAAGCGGTTCCACTGCTGGAAGGACATTTGGTGGAGATTGTTGGAGCCACCTGGTCCCAGAAGACCCCAGAAAACGGCCACATTCGCTGGTGCTGGAACAAGGTCATTAAGGATGAAGCCTGGTGCCAGATGTGTGTTGCAATTTTCCATAATCCCCGAAACGCTGCTGCTACACTATCTCACAAACTTTTTCTGGGGTGGGCTGGCACGTGGCCATAGTCTCAGGGCACTGGCAGCAGCAGGGTCCAGCAGGCATTCCTGGGTGCAGCCGGCATTCAGCCATTACTGGGTGAGACCCTCCCGCAGAGGGGCAGACCGGGTCAAAGCCGCAGTCCTTTGAAAGTAAGGGGCGGGGAAAACAGCTACATCTGAGACAAAACTCGGGAGAGAGGTACTGCCTGGGGCCTGGTCACAAAGAGTGAAAAAGTGGGGAGTGGACGAGAGCTGAAGACAGAGGACGGGTGTGCGATTGCTGATCCAGGAGAACAGACCGGGGTAGCTGGGTGGCGCCATTTTTAAATTTTTTTTTTTTTTCAACGTTTATTTTTTTATTTCTGGGACAGAGAGAGACAGAGCATGAACGGGGGAGGGGCAGATAGAGAGGGAGACACAGAATCGGAAACAGGCTCCAGGCTCTGAGCCATCAGCCCAGAGCCCGACGCGGGGCTCGAACTCACGGACCGCGAGATCGTGACCTGGCTGAAGTCGGACGCTTAACCGACTGCGCCACCCAGGCGCCCCTGGGTGGCGCCATTTTAACCACTCCCGCGAATGCCCATACCCACCTACGAGCGCCGCAAAAATCCACCCCAGTAGGCTAGCAGCGCCATCTAGTGGAGAGCAAAGCCATTACACTGAGCCCCACCCAACTGGTCCAACTTCGCTCTTAAGAGCACAAGTCTCACCGCTAGCTTAGTTTATGGAATATAAAGCGCTACATAGACTGACTTCTAGGTGAAAATGAAGTAATTTCAGTCCTATGTCAATCTGTTAGCAGGTCCATCTATTCAATTTTTCTTTCTTTTATTTTCTCTTTTACACTTCTTTTCTATTTCTTGAATACAGAAAGAAAAAATTCATTTTTAACTTCAATTTTTATTTAAAATAATTTTATTTAATTTTATTACTATATTTTTTACTTTTGTGGAAATATTTTCAAATTCTATTTTGTGTCCATCATTTTATTTTTAGTCTACTTCAGTGCATTCACCTTTTCAAATTTTCAAACGATTCCCTTTTTTCTCTTTTTTTTTCTTTTTGATTTCTTATCTTTTTCTTGAATGCAGAAAGAGAAAAACTTCATTTTTACTTTCAATTTCTATTAAAAATATTTTTCTTTAATTTTTTACTATATTTTTTGCTTTTATGTAAATTGTTTCAAATTCTATTTACTTCCATCATTTTATTTTAGTCTACTACAGTGTATTCACCTTTTCAAATTTTCAAAGGATTTCCTTTTTTCTTTTTTTATCTTTTTTCTTTTTTGTTTCTTTTCTTTTTCTTTAATACCGAAAAATAAAAGATTCATATTTATTTTTAATTTTTATTAGCTTTCTTTAATTTTTTTCTACTTTATTCTTTACTTTTGTGTATATTTTTTCAAATTCTATTTTACTCCCATCATCTTATTTTAGTCTACTTCAGTGTATTCATTTTTTCAAATTATCAAATGATTTCCTTTATTTTTTCTTCCCCTCCTTTTTTTTCTCTAATCTGTGACACCACTTTCAACACCCAGACCAAAACACACATAGAATCTAGCATCATTTATTCAATTTGTGTGTGTGTGTTTAATTTTTTAATTTTAGTTTTTTATTTTTAATTTTTTTAATTTTAATTTTTCTACCTCATTAATTCCTTTTCTCCCTTCAAAATGAAAAAACAAAGGAATTCACCCCAAAAGAAAGAGCACAAAGAAACGGCGGCCAGGGATTTAACCAACACAGATACAAGCAAGATGTCTGAACCAGAATTCAGAATCACGATAATAAGAATACTAGCTGGAGTCAAAAATAGATTAGAATCCCTTTCTGCAGAGATAAAAGAAGTAAAAAAGTCAGAATGAAATTAAAAATGCTATAACTGAGCTGCAACCATGGATAGATGCAGCGGCAGCAAGGATGGATGAGGCAGAACAGAGAATCAGTGATATAGAGGACAAACTTATAGAGAATAATGAAGCAGAAAAAAAGAGGGAGATTAAGGCAAAAGAGCACGACTTAAGAATTAGAGAAATCAGTAACTCATTAAAAAGGAACAACATCAGAATGATAGGGGTCCCAGAAGAAGAGAGAGAGATAGGGTAGAACGGTTATATGAGCAAATCATAGCGGAAAACTTTCCTAACCTGGGGAAAGACACAGACATCAAAATCCAGGAAGCACAGACGACCCCCATTAGATTCAACAAAAACCTACCATCAACAAGGCATATCATAGTCAAATTCACAAAATATTCAGGCAAGGAGAGAATCAAGAAAGCAGCAAGGGAAAAAAGTCCCTAACATATAAGGGAAGACAGATCAGGTGTTCAGCAGACGTATCCACAGAAACTTGGCAGGCAGGAAGTAGGGGCAAGATAAATTCAGTGTGCTGAATCAGAAAAATATGCAGCCAAGAATTCTTTATCCAGCAAGGCTGTCATTCAAAATAGAAGGAGAGATAAAAAGCTTCCCAGACAAACAAAAATTAAAGGAGTTTGTGACCACTAAACCAGCCCTGCAAGAAATTTTAAGGGGGACCCTCTGAGCGGAGAAAGGAGGTAAAAAAAATTATATATATATAATTTTATATATATATATATATAATATATATATTATATATTATATATATAATATATTATATATAATTTTATATATAATATTATATATATATAATTATATATATAATTTATATATTATATATATAATTATATATATATATATATATATAAACTTCAACTCTATAAGTAACATAATGGCAATAAATTCATATCTTTCAGTACTCACTGTAAACGTCAATGGACTCAATGCTCCAATCAAAAGACATAGGGTAACAGAATGGATAAAGAAAACAAGATCCATCTATATGCTGTCTACAAGAGACCCACTTTAGACCTAAAGACCTTCGGACTGAAAATAAGGGGATGAGGAACCATCTATCATGCTAATGGTCAGCAAAAGAAAGCCAGAGTAGCCACACTTATATCATACAATCTAGACTTTAAAATAAAGACTGTATCAAGAGATGCAGAAGGACATTATATCATAATCAAGGGGTCTATCCACCAAGAAGACCTAACAATTGTAAACATTTATGCGCCAAATGTGAGAGCACCCAAATATATAAATCAGTTAATCACAAACATAAAGAAACTCATCGATAGTAATACCATAATAGTAGGAGACTTCAACACCCCACTCACAACAATGGACAGATCATCTAATCAAAAAATCAACAAGGAAACAATGGCTTTGAATGACACACTGGACCAGATGGACTTAACAGATATATTCAGAATATTTCATCCTAAAGCAGCAGAATATACATGGAATGCTCTCCAGAATAGGCCATATACTGGGGCACAAATCAGCCCTAAGTAAGTACAAAAAGATCAAGATCATACCGTGCATATTTTCAGGCCACAACGCTATGAAACTCAAAATCAACCGCAAGAAAAAATTTGGAAAGGTAAAAAATACTTGGAGACTGAAGATCATCCTACTAAAGAACGAATGGGCTAACCAAGAAGTTAAAGAGGAAATTAAAAAGTATGTGGAAGTCAATGAAAATGATAACACCACAACCCAAAACCTCTGGGACGCAGCAAAGGCGGTCATAAGAGGAAAGTATATAGCAATCCAGGCCTTCCTAAAGAAGGAAGAAAGAGCTCAGATACACAACCTAACCTTACACCTTAAGGAGCTGGAAAAAGAACAGCAAATAAAACCCAAAACCAGCAGAAGACAGGAAATAATAAAGATTAGAGCAGAAATTAATGCTATCGAAACCAAAAAAACAAAGTGGAACAGATTAATGAAACCAGAAGCTGGTTTTTCAAACAATTAACAAAATTGATAAACCACTAGCCAGTTTGATCAAAAGGAAAAAGGAAAAGACCCAAATAAATAAAATCAATAATGAAAGAGGAGAGATCACAACCAACACAGCAGAAATAAAAACAATAATAAGAGAATATTATGAGCAATTATATGCCAATAAAATGGGCAATCTGGAAGAAATGAACAAATTCCTAGAAACATATACACTACCAAAACGGAAACAGGAAGAAATAGAAAATTTGAACAGACCCATAACCAGTAAAGAAATCGAATTAGTAATCAAAAATCTACCAAAAAACAAGAGTCCAGGGCCAGATGACTTTCCAGGGGAATTCTAACAAACATTTAAGGAAGAGTTAACACCTATTCTCTTGAAGCTGATCCAAAAAGTAGACATGGAAGGAAAACTTCCACTCTTTCTATGAAGCCACCATTACTTTGATTCCAAAACCAGAGACACCACTAAAAAGGAGAACTATAGACCAATTTCCCTGATGAACATGGATGCAAAAATCCTCCACAAGATATTAGCCAACCGGATCGAACAATACATTAAAAATTATTCACCACGACCAAGTGGGATTTATACCAGGGATGCAGGGCTGGTTCAATATCCACAAAACAATTAACGTGGTTCATCACATCAGTAAAAGAAAGGACAAGCACCATATGATCCTCTCAATAGATGCAGAGAAAGCACTTGAAAAAATACAGCATCCTTTCTTGATAAAAAACCCTCAAGAAGGTAGGGATAGAAGGAGCGTAACTGGAGATCATAAAAGCCATATATGAACGACCCAACGCTAATATCATCCTCAATGGGGAAAAACAGAGCTTTCCCCCTAAGGTCAGGAACAAGACAGGGATGTCCACCCTTGCCACTGTTATTCAACATAGTATTGGAAGTCTTAGCCTCTGCAATCAGACAACACAAGGAAATAAAAGGCATCCAAGTCGGCCAGGAGGAGGTCAAATTTTCACTCTTTGCAGATGACATGATACTCTATATGGAAAAGCCAAAAGATTCCACCAAAAAACTGCCAGAATTGATTTATGAATTCAGCAAAATTGCAGGATATAAAATCAAAACACAGAAATCAGTTGCATTCCTATACACCAACAATAAAGTGACAGAAAGAGAAATCAAGGAATCGATCCCATTCACAGTCACAGAAAAAAAACCATAAAATACCTAGGAATAAATCTAACCAGAGAGGTGAACAATCTGTACACTGAAAAGTATAGAAAGCTTATGAAAGAAATTGAAGAAGACACACAAAAAAAAATTTGAAAAAGATTCGATGCTCCTGGATAGGAAGAATAAATATTGTTAAAATGTCAATACTACCCAAAGCAATCTACATATTCAATGCAATCCCTATCAAAATAACACAAGCATTCTTCACAGAGTTAGAACAAACAATCCTAAAATGTGTATGGAACCAGAAAAGACCCCGAATAGCCAAAGCAATCTTGAAAAAGAAAACCAAAACAAAAGCCAACACAATCCCAGACTTCAGGCTGTATTACAAAGCTGTAATCATCAAGACAGTATGGTACTGGCACAAGAAAAGACACTCAGATCAATGGAACAGAATAGAGAATCCAGACATGGACCCACAAACGTATGGCCAACTAATCTTTGACAAATCAGTAAAGAATATCCAATGGAATAAAGACAGTCTCTTCAGCAAATGGTGCTGGGAAAACTGGACAGCGACGTGCAGAAGAATGAACCTGGACCACTTTCTTACCCTATACACAAAAATAAATTCAAAATGGATGAAAGACCTCAATGTAAGACAGGAAGCCATCAAAATCCTTGAGGAGAAAGCAGGCAAAAACCTCTTTGATCTTGGCCAAGGCAACTTCTTACTCAACACATCTCCAGAGGCAAAGGAAACAAAAATAAAAATGAACTACTGGGACCTCATCAAACTAAAAAGCTTCTGCACAGCGAAGGAAACAATCAGCAAAACTAAAAGGCAACTGACAGAATGGAAGAAGATATTTGCAAATGACATATCAGATAAAGGGTTAGTATCCAAAATCCATGAAGAACTTATCAAACTCAACACCCAAAAAACAAATAATCCAGTGAAGAGATGGGCAAAAGACATGAATAGACACTTCTCCAAAGAAGACATCCAGATGGCCAACTGACACATGAAAAAATGTTCAACTTCACTCACCATCAGGGAAATACAAATCAAAACCACAATGAGATACCACCTCACACCTGTCAGAATGGCTAACATTGACAGCTCAGGCAACAACAGATGTTGGCAAGGATGAGGAGAAAGAGGATCTCTTTTGCATTGTTGGTGGGAATGCAAGCTGGTGCAGCCACTCTGTAAAACAGTATGGAGGTTCCTCAAAAAACTAAAAATAGAACTACCCTACGACTTAGCAATTGCACTACTAGGCATTTATCCAATGGATACAGGTATGCTGTTTCGAAGGGACACATGCACCCCCATGTTTATAGCAGCACTATCAACAATAGCCAAAGTATGGAAAGAGCCCAAATGTCCATCGATGTCTGCATGGATAAAGAAGATGTGGCATGTATATATATATATATATATATATATATATATATATATATATATATATATATATACATACATACACAATGGAGTAATACTTGGCAATCAAAAAGAATGAAATCTTGCCATTTGCAACGACATGGATGGAACTGGAGGGTATTATGCTAAGTGAAATCAGAGAAGGACAAAAAGCATACGACTTCACTCATATGAGGACTTTAAGAAACAAAACAGATGAACATAAGGGAAGGGAAACAAAATAATATAAAAACAGGGAGGGGAACAAAACAGAAGAGACTTAGAAATATGGAGAGGTTATGGGAGGGGTTGTGGGAGGATGGATGGAATAATGGGTAAGGGGCACTAAGGAATCTACACCTGAAATCATTGTTGCACGATATGCTAACTAATTTGGATGTAAATTTTAAAAAATAAAAAATTAAATTAAAAAAAGAGAGAGAAAACATAAAAAATATGTATATACTGAGATATTTGTGCCCTCTGTCCCCTTCAGGACAGTGGTCCAGCTGCTCAGTATAACAGAGAGTTATCTCTGAATCATGGGACTACTGGTGACTTTAACTTTTCCTTTTTTATTGTTGTTGTTGCTATTTTCTAAGATTTCCTCCATAAATTATCTCCTATCTCTCTAAATCCTTACTATTCAAAGTGTAGTCCCCATATCAGCAGCATCAGCATTACCTGGGAACTTCTGGCCTGACCCCAGGCCTACTGACTTGGCCTTTTAAGCAAATTTCCAAGCAATTATCATGAACACTCAGCTTGAGAAGCACAGGTCTAGTTTCCCAGCACTCCTGTCTCCCTCATTATTCTCATCTACCTCCTCTAGCTTCCCCACATGTCCCATGATGCTCTTCTGCTTGCAATCCCATGGCTTCTCCCCACCACCCAATCTTGCCTTGTGCCTTTGTACTTCATTTCAGGAAAATAAACACCGAGGGGAAATATTAGGTTTATGACAGGCAAAAAGTTAATATTCTTAATATAAAAAGTTCTTAAAATCAGGGCACCTAGGTAGTTCAGTCGGTTGGCCATCCAACCCTTGACTTCAGCTCAGTTCATGATCTCATGGTTCATGAGATTGGGCCCCACGTTGGGCTGTAAGCTGACAGTGCACAGCTTGCTTCAGATTCTTTCTCTCCCTCTCTGTGCCGCTCCCTTGTGTGTGCATTCTCTCTCTCTCGCTCTCTCTCTCTCTCTCTCAAATATTAAACAAATAAGTATTTTAAAAAAGATTTAATATCAATAAAGAAATCCAACAACGTATAAATATGATTGAAAGAACACAGAGAAGGAAAATAAAATGGTCAATAGGATTCTGAAAAAACAAACATAAACCTCACAAAAAAATTCAGAGATATTTAAAAAATTAACAGCAAAAGTGATACATATTGCATTACATGTTGCTACATAACAAATTACTCCTAAACTGACCAGTTTACACAAAAAATACATATTGAATATCTCACAGTTTTTGTGGGTCAGGAATTGGGGAGTGGCTCACCTGGGTGCTTCTGGATCAGGGTCTCTTGGTCAAGATGCCTGCAGGGACTACAGTCATCTTAAGGCTTAAATGAAACTATAAAGGACATGCTTACCAGGTGATCCACTCACATGGCTGGGAAGTTGGTGCTGGTGGTTGGCAGGAGGCCTCGTTTCTATACCATATCGACCCCAATAGCACAGCTTGAGTGGCCTCATGACAAGGTGTCGGCTTCCCCCAAAACAAGTAACCCAAGAAAGCAAGGCAGGATGGCAATGTTGTTTATGATCTAGTCTCAGAAGTCCATACCTTATACATAGAGTAGGATATCATGCAGCTTTCAAGAGGAAGGAAATCCTGCCATTTATAACAATATGCATGAACCTGGAGGACATTCTACCATGTGAAATAATACAGACACAGAAAGACAAGTACTGCATGATCTCACTTATATGTAGAATCTAAAATAGTTAAGCTTATAGAAGCAGACAGTAGAATGGTGGTTGCCAGGAACTGGAGAGTTGGGGGAAATGAGGAGGTGATGGTCAAAGGGTACAAACTTTCAGTTATGCAAGATGAACAGCTCTGGAGAGCTAATATACTGCAGTGTGACTAGAGTTAACAATACTTTATTGTATATTTGGAATTTGCTAAAAAGGTAGATTTTAAGTGACTCGCCACACACACACACACACATGCACATACTATGTAAGGTGATGGAGGTGTCAATTTGCTTGATTTTGGTGATCACACAATGATACACACAATTTATACATGTATCAAAGCATCAAATTGTACACCTTAAATATATGCAGTTTTTTATGCCTCAATACAGCTAGAAAAAAGAAAAAGAAAAAGATCTCAAAATTTCATTTAACTTTTAAACTTTTTTTAATGTTTTTATCTTTTTTTGAGAGAGAGAGAGAGAACAAGAGAGAGAAAGAGCAAGTGGGGGAGGGAAGATAGAGGGGGACAGAGGATCTGAAGCAGGCTCCACATTGACAGCAGAGAGCCCAACATGGGGCTCAAACCCACAAACCATGAGATCATGACCCAAGCCAAAGTTGGACACTTAAACGACTGAGCCACCCAGATGCCCCTTTATTTAACTTTTAAAAAAGAAGTGCATACACGTCACTTCTTTAATATCCCATTGGTCTTACAGGACAGCCCTATTATTTATGAGAGGGGACCACACAAACATGTGAATAACAGGCAGCAAGGATCATTGGGGCTATCTTGGAGGCTGGTTGGCATTTAGCCTCATATATATACAACCTGTGACCCAGCAATTTTCATTCTAAGAATCTGTCCTAAGGAAACAATTATAGATGTGTAAAAAGATTTAACTGTAAGGATCTTCATCATAGTTAATAACAGTGAAAGTTTTGCCACAACTCAAATTCCTCAAATAGAGAATTAAGTAAATTAGGGTACCCCATGCAATGCAATATTTTGTAGAATATTTCATGACAAGAAAAAATATTCATTGTGTATTGTTAGGCTTTTTTAAAGGAAGTAACAAATCAGCCACTCACTATGTGAGAACATTTTTAAAGCACTTGTATATATCCATAGATGCATAGATAGACTGAAAGGATATACTTCAAGTGTAAGTGGTAGTTATCTCTGGTGGTGGTATTACAATGATTTTTGTTGTTGTTTTTGGGAAGTAGTAATTGTTTCCTACAACAAATACATAGCTTCTGATAATAAGAAAAAAATATGTTTTCATTTTTACAAAAGACTTAGCCCAGGCATCACTTCTTCCTAGAAGCTTCCCCTCGTACTTGATTGTGCTGTTTTCACCCTCCATCCTGAGTTAGCTACTTCCTTTTCATGTACTTAAAGTACCCTGTCCAAACCTTCTTTGGTGCACCTTCTAAACAGTATTGGCCTGCCTGTCTATGCCTCTGTCCTTTCACTGCCTACCACACTCAGGTGACACCAAGTCTTCCCTGTCTCCATGTCCCTGTTTGCCACTTACAGGGACTGGTGAGCCACACGCACTCAGTAAGCTGGTGTGTACTGCCAAGCTGGTGTGTACAGGTTGGGTCCCATTAGGACTCTGCGAGGCTGTCCTGGGAGGAGCAAGGGCATTGTGGATGGTTTGGGGTGACTGCTGTGCTTCCAGCCCAGACCCTGGCACTTTCCTCTGGAATGGCTCCAAACTTCAGAAGAGGCCATTGCACAGTACCTATTTAGTGGTTCTTAGTGAGACAACTGAACTGGAAAGATGTTATTAATCTTGCTATTCAGTTTCAAGACAGTAGACTAACCCACAAATTTAACCTGAGCATTAGTTTGATAGCGTTTATTTCTGTCCCAGGTTTCATCAATTAAATGGTAGCAGGCCACACATTTGAGCTGAAGGAGAGATCAACCAAATTCAATTAATAACATCTCAGAAATTCACTACAAAAAGCACATGACAGTATCTAAGTCGACTCCTTTACCACCACTCATGCCAACAGATCAGATCAGGCTCTGAAATAGGCTGCCCAACTCTGCCAAAGCTTCTATGTTGCAAACAGTTATGAGCAATTTAATCGAGATGACAAGCACTTGGGACAAGAACATATGGCAAAGTTGAGTTATAAATGTTCTTTCCTTAGTGAAAAAAATTGAGACATTTTAATCAAGTTTTGAATTATGTTTATATTACCAAAAGAAAAAGTATATAATTAATGATCAAGGATGTTTCAAGCTTCTGAGCTTCCTTTCTAGAATGTCACTAAATTAATCAAGGATAAAAGGACCACAGATTTTTTCATGCCTAAAATTCTGTTCTGACTGGATCCACATTAACATCAGAGCAAGGAAGTTTAACAACTGAAATGTGGAGCTGGCTAATGATAGCAAAACTCTTTAGTGGCCAGGCAAATTTTCCCCACACTAGGGGCCCAAGAACAAAGGTAAGTGCGAGGAGATTTTCACAGGTCAGCTCAGGTGCCCCACCTGGGGTGCACAGGCCTGGCACGGAGGAGGTCCAGCTCTGAGACTCTGAGCCCTCTATCACCAGAGAGGAGTGTAGGATGGATGGGTCTTTTTTCTAAACTCCTCAAGGCCATGAGCTTCCTGGAAAGGTGCTTAGGGAGTGCACATGTGTATAGTGGATGTGAGAGAACATCCCTCAGACCCCAATGCATATGCATGCACACACGTGTGAACACACGCATGCATGCCCTTCAACTAGGATAGCTGTGCTCACAAAAATTTCCCATAATGACCTTCCACATTAAATGTTAGTAAGAAAAGATGTTCTGTTTTTTAAACAAAAAAAGAAGAATGTTAAGAAACATCTGGACTCATTGAGTTCTAATGGACTCATTGAGTTCTAAGATTCTATGATCTCTTCTGCAACTTTGTTGGTTCCATACTAAGATAAGAAGTCAGTGAAAATATGGGCGGCTACTAAGAATTTGGGTGGCAACTTTTTGTTTTTTTGCTTTGATATTTGGTCGTTTGTCTTTGTGTTTCTTTTCCTAATTGCCAATTCTTCCAAGGCTCCCTTTTACAGAACCAAAACAAACTGCTCAGGTAAATGACAGCCTGACACTTTCATATTTCTGATTCACTTGATATTAGTCACATTTTCCCCGTTGGGAAATCCATGTTTTCATGACAAGTGCTTCATATTAATTTTAAAAGTGGATTCAGTGATGTCATAATTTCTCATTTTGTTTAGTCCTGAAGCAAATAATCATTCCCTGTAGAGAAGTGGGATGCGTTCCACCAGATAATTACTGTTGTTGTTACAGAGACAGAGTGATAATATCTTCTTTTTTAGCATGTTTCCCCAATTCATAATAAGGGAGATTAATAAAAGATTAAGGAATAATGAGTGGGCAGTTATTATATTATGAATCATTCTTTTATTTACTCTTTGTGGTACCCTGGTAAGAAACAATGTTGAACTTTGAAGGATATGAAGGTCTTTCTGGAACTTTGGTAGCTAATCCCCAATATTTGGTAGCAGTTATATATCCTGACTTGGCCTGGGTTGGCAGTGAGGTTCACTGCTCAGTTTTCTAGGTAAAAAGACCAATGCCAGGCCCACCGGACTCAGTAGCTACATAGAAGAAAATACGTGCAAGGCAAACAAGGGGATGTTAGACAGAAGCCATAGATGGGGGAGGAAAGTTCTGAACACTCTCTTGGGAAGAAGTGTTTTCTGTAGATATAGAAAATGTTGGGTTTCTTTTAGAGTTTGCTTGAGCAGTGACAATGGAAATATAAGAGAAAGGTTTTTGCCCATGATGTGTGTTGGGCCTAGTAAAGTGTTCTGATTTGGACTTATCTGTCTGTTTCCAGGCCTGCAGTTAACAAGTGTTGTTAGCAAACAGCTCAGAGGGTAATTGTGCTATGGCCGGAAGAGTAATGAAATGGCTGCAGAGTTGAAAGTGGTTATTTTCTGTGGAATGTAGTCTTTGAGCAGAATCTGACTTCACAAAGCAGACCATGCTAGCAATGAGAGTGGATTGTTATTTTGTTTGGGTACCAGAATCAGTTTTAAAATAAGCACCATTAATCAGCAAATAGGAGTAATCATCTAAATATAGGTACCTTGAATTCAACCCTGCAGCATACAAAACAACAGGTATCATCGGGCTGGCCTTTGCATACAGCCATACAACAAGCAGGTGTTGTCTCCACTCACCTATGAGGACATGAAGGCACAGAGTGATTATGGAAATTAGCCAAAAGTGTCCCTCAAAACTCACAATATACTTTCCCTAATGTTATTGCTTTTCCATGATACACACCTCTTGAGAATGGAAAAAATTTAAATGGACCCAAATCACTTCCATCTAGCTTCAGTCCCCGGGCACTTTCCACCCTTGTATTTCTGAAAATCAGGGAGAAATACATCTCTAAGTAGGAGTTTATTATTACTTACTGTTTTATAAAACAAATTGAGCAACCTGTGTCACCTCTGTAAGCCACCTGTCCACATTCTCTGAGGGTCCTCCTTCCCTTTGTATCAGCAAAATTCCTAGCAAATTCGTTGGAGTAAGGAACAAAATATCTCTCAACAAAAAGCAAGAAAATGGATGCGCCTGGGTGGTTCAGTTGGTTAAGCATCGGATCCTCAATTTCAGCTCAGGTCATGATCTCAGTATTCATGGGATCAAGCCCCACATCAGGCTGTGCGCTGACAGTGCAGAGCCTTCTTGGAATTTTGTCTCCTTTCCTCTCTGCTCCTCCCCCACTTGTAAATGCATGCACACGTATGTGCACGTGCTCTCTCTCTCTCCCAAAATAAATAAATAAACATTTTTTTTAAAACCAAGAAAATGAACTGGCTGCATATCAGCTGTTGGCATTAAAACCCAATGTGTGTGTTGGTGGGGGCCTTTGAGGGTGGTGGGACAGCTAGGAGGGGAATAGCAATACATTTCAGGGGACCTACTTGGCTGGCTTTCTTGAAAAATAAACAAACCAAAAAGACTGCTTGGACAATCTCCCAATACCCACTGCCACCAGAAGAAGCACCACATGAAATGCTCACTTGGCCCATAATGTTCACATTGAATGCAGGCTCTAAGTTCCCTTTAGTTCGAAGCCAGCCTTCAAAGTCCACATCAAGGTATCTCGAATCCCTCCTATTGCAGTTCCATCATACTGGGTCATGCATGAGCCCATCCATTCAGCCATTCCTCCTCTTCCCAATCCCTATAGGCAAGCATTCAGCAAACGTTCATTACATGCCTGTTATGTACTAAGTTCTGTGTCTCCAACTCTCAAAAAGTTTCTAAGTGTAAAATAAAAAGTGACCGTCACAATAAGCATTTACTTCAGGATATGCACCATCATCACAACACAACACACTACTCAAACACCTACCTTGCCCTAGTCTCCCATGGTTCAGATTGACTGTTAAACAAAAACTCCTCTGCCACCATGCTCCCCACCAAGCAGCGTTCTCTTCTCATATCCATGCATCAAGCAACTCGCTGCCACCCAAGCTAGAAGGTAGCAATGCTGGGCATCCCAACAGATCGGAAAATGTTCCCTTGTATTAAGCCCAAATCTACTTTCCTTGCCCCATTTACACAACCCAGGACACAGAGCTGCCAGTTAACAATGCTGTGTCAATATGAATGTTTAGTATTGACAGAACGTGACAGCTTTCACCCATGTAATTCTACATCCAGGATAACTGATAACTTGTCAAAGAGGTAAAAGCAAGGAATGGTTTTGTTTGTGTGTTTGTTTTCCTTGTTCCTTCTGTTCCTTTCTATATAACTCATATTTAAATTACTTGCTGAAGAAGGAATATAAATGAGACTCAATCAGACCTCATGAGTCATCATTTCAGAAGGAAACAAAGCAGTCCTGCTTCAAAAGGCAATTTAATTAATTTCGTTATGTGCTGTGGAAATAAGCTTTTAGAGATGATTCAAAACACTTACGTGCAATTGTCTAAAAATAAGCAAAAAACGCAAGTTACTGTCTGGTTTTTTTGGTATGAAAATGTTAAAATAATAGGAAGATACTTAAAAATATAAAATAAAGTTTGTATGTAATATTAAAGAGGGAAAATACAGAGGTAGTCTTAGTCAGCTGTACATCAAAGATAAACAAAAGCAAACATGTTGCCCATGAAAGACAAGGGTCAGTTTTAACAGCCCCCTTCTGACCCATGAGAGAACACACCTCCCATTCCAGCCTTTGGACTTCCCCTCTCTGCATCCCAGTTTTCTCATCTGTAAAGTGAGGAGGATTCCTGTGCTTCGGATGTCCAGAGTTCAGGGTCAAATGAAAAAGTGGGTATAAAAACACTTCGTAAATTTGCAAAATGCTGGACCCATATATAACATTGTTCCACTAACTCATAAAAGACTCTATTTCTTCAGAGTAGAAAAATAACACTTTTGAGTTATAGGGATTTTTAGCAAAACACTGCCTCTGCTTTATATCCTCACTCCTTATCACTTGGAAATATGGCAAAACAGCGAGGACATTGAGACTTGATCCTCACCTATACACCAAAACTGTCTTCCTTGTCTCCTGGAATAACGGACACCCAGTTGTCCAAGCCAGAAACCTTGGAGTCCTGCTTGATTCAAATACTTTCCTCCAACATCCAGTCCCCTGGCTTGTCCTTCAAAATATACCCAGAATCCAACCACCTCCACTCCACATAACACCCTCTGGTCCAAGCCCCTGTCACTTCATTTCTCTCCCAGATGCTGGCACTGCCTACTGGATTTTTAAGTGGTCTCCCCCCACATCCCCTCTTGCCTCTTACAATCCAATCTTTTCGTTTTTAAGTTTATACTTTCTGGGAAAGAATATCCTCCCTGTTAAAAAAGTCACACACACACGCACACGCACACACACACGCACACGCACATGCACACACACACACACACACACACACACACACACACACACCAAAAAAGAAGAAAGAAAGAAAAAAAGAAAGAAAGAAAGAAAGAAAGAGAGGAAGGAAGGAAGGAAGAAAGGAAGGAAGGAAGGAAGGAAGGAAGGAAGGAAGGAAGGAAGGAAGGAAGAGAGACATACCAGGAAAGTCCCCCTACCCCACTACAACCTTTGAACATTGTCCTATGATACATGATGCTTGGAGCTATGGCGGCCATAGATGTGGCAGGCATATGGCAGTCATGCACATGGAGAACTACCTGGAGGCCCAATGTCATCATTCTACTGAATTAACCAATCCTGGAACCACTTCCCCTTGGGCTCTTTTGTTAAATGGCAAGAATCAGCAAACTCTTAAAGGCCAGACAGTAGATAGTTTAGGCTTTGTGATTCATCTTTGTCTCAACTCAGCTCTGCCCCTGCAGTGCAAGAATAGCCATAGCCAATACTCAAACAAATGGGTATGGCTGTCTGCTAATTAAGTTTTATTTATGGACAGAGAAGTTGGAAATTCATATAACTTTCAAATATCCCAGATTGTAGTTTATCCACCATTGATGGGATAATAAAAACCCTAACCTTAGGCTTCCACGTCATCTGTTACCTGCTTTTATATAGCCTGAGAAATTGAAAAATGCTATCTGAAGCAAGTTTGGTAAAATGTTAATATCAGTTAAAGCTGGGTAGTGGAGACATAAGTGTGTATTATATTGTTTTGTGTACTTTTTAGTGTTTTTGAACACTAAGCAGGTCCTGCTGGTCTGTAACTTGGAGAAGACCCTAGACACCCCTTCCCTGGCTAACAAGCAGGGCCCACGAAGCCTAGCCTAGCCTCCACCCCACATGGGGAACACCCCTTCTGGAGATGCTGTGTCCCAAATTTACAAATCTAAGAGTCTTCAGGGCTCCCTGAGTCTCCTTTCACTTGGAATGCACTTCTCACTGTTACCTTTTGAAATCCTGCCCATGCTATCACTCCTTCCCACTGTTGGCAAGGGAGTTTTCTAACAGCGTAAGTTTGATCGTGTCTTCCTGCTAAAAACCTTTTGCTAGCCCTCTGTTGCCCAATCTCCTGACCTTTAGCCCTGTGCTTCTGCCTCTAGTTTCCGCCTGTGAAGCTCTTCAGCTCTTGCTCTAGCCCTATTGAACTCCCTTCCACCTCTGGGCCTTCGCACATGTTTTTCTTTGGCCAAGCATAGTGTTCACAAGCCCCTCTTTGCCCTGAGCCTGCCACCTCCCCACCCCCAGACCCTCTTACACTTCCCTACCCTGATATCACATGTGCTACTCTGACCAGTGCCTGACATGCCCTCCTCCCAGCTCCAGCCTTACCCCAGTATACCCTGTCAAACGCTTTGCTTTCCACACACAGCTAGGTGCCACCTTACCTAAGAAGGTTTTAGTGACCTTCCCCTATCCTGGGGGGGGGGGGGGGTTCACTCCTCTATGCCTCCAGCACACCGCTAGCTGACACCTACTGCAGAGCCTCCAGAAAGGGAGTGTCCCTACTTACTTGCCATTTCCCCTGTCCAGTTTGGGATCTATTTGTATCCAGGCACTGTGTCCTTCATGCTTCTCTGTCCTCCTTGGGTGTGGCACATAGAAAATATTTACTAAATATTTAACAGGTTAATATCTGCATGAATGAATAAAAAATGTTCTATATGATCCATATAACATTAGCCTCCAGATAAATGGACACAAGAATGATATAGACTGGGATGCCGCTGACAGAACCCAATCTAACTGGCTCTTCCCCATGGATATTTGAAACCAGTAAGTACTGCTATTTATAGCCTCTGAAGCTCAACTTTAGCTTGATGATTCAGCCAATTATTGAATTACCCTATGTTTTCTTCAAATTAATTTAAAACTATTCTGAAACATAAAGAACTCAGTTATTTAATTTAGGTTCAGGCAGGCTTCTTGTGAAACTATGTAAACTTTCAGAAGAAAATCTGTATCTACTAGGAAAAGAATTTATAGAAAGGACAACCAAACACTAGCTAGTTACCTAATCCAGAGATTTAAAAAAGCTAATAGTACCTCCAGAAGCTAATAATTGGCCCCTTATTCACCAGAAGGTTCCATTCCAATAATTACACATGAGTGCTTTTATTTCTGCTACTCTTAGTACTTTATGCCAAAGCAAAAATCCATACACAGTGTTCCATGAAGTTACAACACTAAATTTCTCTTGTCTCTTGTGGAAACCAATCTTGCTGACTTATAAGCACAACATGAACCTAAAAGCATTTTGTCTACTGAAGACCAAAAAGGGACATAGAAGGGAATTTTAAAAATACCTTAATTTATCTCCCTTTAAATCCCTGAGTTTATATACTGGGACCATTTGGGAAAGCAGTATTTCTAAATATACTATATACTTCTTAAGCAATTGGCACAGAATATCATTTAACACTCTCTTGGACACTCAACATTATCCCCAGGAACTCTGTGATAGTGAGGGGCTACTGAGATACCAAGAAGACCAGCCTGGGAGATGTAGAACTGAGATGCTGTCTCAGCTTTTCCATGATTTGCTGTGTGACCTTCAGCCAGCTACTCCCCTTTCTGGGCTTCAAACCTACAATGAAGAGTTAGACTAGATGACTGTGAGAGGGTTGCTTCCAGCTCCATGAGGTATTTATCAAGTTTTCAAGTACATGTAATTTTATGTTAGTATCTTGCAGAAGGAATACAAGCAATTACACCCAGTGCCTTCCAGAATTTGGTAGGCTAGAGAAGTGTGGACTAAACATACATGACATATAATTTAATAAGACCAGTATATGTTGCATTAATAAGCAAACTCTGTCTGATTGATGAATAGGCCTTATTTTTAATACCAAAGCTCTAAGATTTTCATTCTCCATGGTGTGCTCATTTGGTAACAAGGAAACAATAATTTCAACACCCCTGTCACTTCTGAGTATCCACTTTACAAGTGCAGATATACAATTAATATATAGCAATATGGGGGTCCAGGTCCACAAACTATGTGTGAAAACTATTCCAGACTGAAAAACAAGCCCCCAAAGCCCTTTCAAATTACAGAGGCAATGGTGATTAACAACTGATTCGGTGGAAAATTATTTTGTGCATCCGAAGCCTGAAGTACAGCTGGAAGGGGAGAGAATCAACAAAACAACATGGTCAGGCTAGATTGAATTCACAAAACATATTATAGAAGAGGCCTTTAACTGCCTGGGCAAAAAAATGGGCTTGCTCACCTGGTGAATTTAATAAAAGACCCTTTGACCAAGATTTCCATGACAAAGCTCTGCTAATTTTCTCAAGAAGAATCTGTTCCAGTGGTGAATCACTGCCCTTTTACTGTCATTATTCTAATGATATGAGTTAGAAGAAAAGGTCACAATTTAGATCAATGCCATCTTCGGATGACAGAGTGGGTGAGTCACCAAATGAAATTAATGCTGAAGCGTGGTTACCATTTTTGCTGTATATACTCTCCTCTGATACACTCTATGTGCAACACATTCAATGAGATATTTCAGGAGAGCTTGTTGCTAGGTTTCAGCCTCATTCAAAGCTCTTCATTTCAGTACAGAAATATGGAAAATTTTCAAGATGATAATATTAAATTTACCATAAGGCAATCAAAGGGCTCAGATTTCTGTATACTGACATGGGCCACTCTAGCAACTGACATAAAATACAAAAATCTTTATTAAAACATTTATTATAAAGATGGGCTTTAACACTCCACCAAGAAAGATATACAAATGGAAAATAAATACATAAAAAGCTCAAAATCACTCATCATTAGGGAACTACAAATAAACACAATGAAATACACCTACACAACCTAGTAGAATGGCCCAAATCCCAAACACTGACAACACCAAATGCTGGCAGGGATGTGGAGCGACAGTAAACACTGGTGGGAATGCTGGTGAGAACGCGAAATGGTACAGCCACTTCCGAAGACAGTTTGGCGGTTTCTTACAAAACCAAACATATTCTTATCATGCCTTACATCAGTTACACACCTTAGTATCTACCCAAATGAGTTGAAAACTTAAGTCGACATGAAAACTGCACATGAATGTTTATAGCAGCTTTATTAATTACTGCCAAAACTTGGAAGCAACCAAGACGTCCTCCAATATGTGAATGGACAAACTGTGGTACATTCAGACAATGGAATGTTATTTAGCATTTTAAAAAATGAACTATCGGGTGGGAGGGAGGGGAAGGTGGGTGATGGGTATTGAGAAGGGCACCTTTTGGGATGAGCACTGGGTGTTGTATGGAAACCAATTTGTCAATAAATTTCATATATATAAAAATAAAAATAAAATAAAATAAAATAATAAAATAAAATATATTAGTATAAACCAAAAAAAAATGAACTATCTCTCTAAACTTACTTTGTTGAGAGATTTTATCATAAATGGATGTTGTACTTTGTCAACACAATAAAGGCCATATATGAAAACCCACAGCTAACATCATACCCAATGGTGAAAAACTAACAGAGTTTTCTCTAAGATCAGGAACAAGACAAGGATGTCCACTCTCACCACTGTTATTCTAGCAATCAGACAAGAGAAAGAAATAAGAGGCATACAAATTGGTAAGGAAGAAGTAAAATTTTCACTATTTGCAGATGACATGATGTCATATATAGAAAAGACTCCCATCAAAAACTACTAGAACTGAAGAAAGAATTCAATAAAGCCACAGGATACAAAATCAATGTATGGAAATCTGTTGCATTTCTATACACTACGAATAAAGTAGCAGAAAGCGAAATTAAGAAAACAATCCCATTTGTAATTACACCCAAAACAATAAAATACCTAGGAGTAAACTTAACCAAGGAAATGAAAGACCTATACTCCAAAAACTATAAAACACTCATGAAAGAAATCAAAGATGACACAAACAAATGGGAAGATATTCCATGCTCATGGATTGGAAAAACCAATATTGTTAAAATATCCATGCAACTCAAAGCAATCTACAGATTCAACGCAATCCTTATCAAAATACCAACAACATTTTTTCACACAACCAACACGAATAATACTAAAATTTGTATGTAACCACAAAAGATGCCAAATAGCCAAAGCAATCTTGAGAAAGAAAAAGAAAGCTGAAGGCATCACAATCCCAGATTTCAAGATACACCACAAAGCTGTAGTAATGAAAGCAATATGGTACTGGCACCAAAACTGGCACAAAGATCAATGGAACAGAATAGAGACCCCAGAAATAAATCCATGCTTCCATGGTCAATTAATCTATGACAAAGGAGGTAAGAATATACAATGGAAAAAGACAGTCTCTTCAAAAGATGGTGTTGGGAAAACTGAACAACTACATGTACAAGAATAAAACTGGACCACTTTATTACACCATACATAAAAATAAACTCAAAAGGGATTAAAGACCAAAATCTGAGACCTGAAACCATAAAACTCCTAGAGGACAACATAGGCAGTAATCTCTTTGACATTGGCTGTAGCAACGTTTTCTAGATGTCTTCCTCAGGCAAGGGAAACAAAAGCAAAAATAAACTATTGGGACTATACCAAACTAAAAAGCTCTTGCACAGTGAAGGAAACCATCAACAAAACAAAAAGGCAACCTACAGTATGGGAGAAGATATTTGCAAATGACATATCTTATTAAGGGTTAGTATCAAAAATATATAACGGACTTATACAATTCAACCAAAAAAAGAAATGATACAATTAAAAAATGGGAAGAGGGGGGCACCTGGGTGGCGCAGTCGGTTAAGTGTCCGACTTCAGCCAGGTCACGATCTCACGGTCCGTGAGTTCGAGCCCCGCGTCAGGCTCTGGGCTGATGGCTCAGAGCCTGGAGCCTGTTTCCGATTCTGTGTCTCCCTCTCTCTCTGCCCCTCCCCCGTTCATGCTCTGTCTCTCTCTGTCCCAAAAATAAATAAACGTTGAAAAAAAAATTTTTTTAAATGGGAAGAGGACCTGAATAGACATTTTTTCCGAAGAAGACACACAGATGTCCAAAAAACATAAGAAAAGGTGCTCAACATCACTAATCCTCAGAGAAATGCAAATCAAAACCATAAGATATCACACCTGTCAGAATGCCTAGAATCAACACAAGAAATAATAAGTGTTGGCAAGGATATGAGAAAAAGGAACCCTCATGCACTGTTGGTGGAAATGCAAAATAAGTGCAGCCACTGTGGGAACAGTATGGAGTTTCCTTAAAACATGAAAAATAGAATTACCATAAAATCTAGTAATGGGCATTTACCCAAAGAAAACAAAAACACTAATTCAAAAATATATATGCACTCTTATGTTTACCGGAGCATTATTTACAATAGCCGAGATATGGAAGCAGCCCAAGTGTCAATCCACATATGAATTAATAAAGAAGATGTGATATATATATATATACACACACACACATATATGTATATATATATATATGTGTGTGTGTATATATATATATATATATATATATATATATATATATGCCATAAAAAGGAATGTTATCTTGCCATTTGCAATAACATGGATGGACGTTAGAGGGTATAATGCTAAGTGAAATAAGTCAGATAGAGAAATACAAATACCACATGATTTCACTCATGTGTGGAATTTACAAAATGAAACAAATGAACAAAGAAAGAAAAAGACAAAAAAACAGACTTAAATACAGAAAACAAACAGGTGGTTGCCAGAGTGGAGGTGGATGGGAGGATGAGTAAAATAGATAAAGGGGATCAAGAGTATGCTTATTGTGATGAGCATTGAGAAATGTATACAATTGTTGAATCATTGTATTGTACACCTGAAACTAATATAACATTATGTTAATTATACTTCAACAAAAATTAAATAAATAAATAACAAAAGTGAGGGAAAATACAAATAACATTTTTAAAATCAGCTATGAAGCCATGAAAAGACACAGAGGAAACTTCAATGCATATTATCAAGTGAAAAAAGTCAACCTGAAAATGCTATGTACTGTATGATTCCAATTCTGTGTCACTCTGGAAAAGGCAAAACTATGAACACAGTAAAAAGATCAGTGGTTGCCAGGCAGTGGGGTGGAGGAAGAATGAATAGGTAGAGTATAGGGGTGGTTTTAAGGCAGTGAAATTATTGTGTATGATACTACAATGGTGGATACATGTCATTATACATTTGCCCAAATCCACAGAATGCACTCCACCAAGAGTGAACCCTAATGTAAACTATGGACTTTGGGGGATGATGATGTATCAGTGTAGGTTCATTGATTATAATGAATATACCACTGTTATTTGAGATGTTGATGGCAGGGGAGGCCGTGGGGAGGGGGTGTTAAGGGAATATATGGGAATCTATATACTTTCCACTCAGTTTTGGCATGTAGTTAAAATTTCTCTAAAAAATAAAGTCTATTAAAAATTTTTTAATGTGCTATAGTTTTCACTGAGGAACTTTTACAACTCATAGATTTTGGAATAAGAAGTTCAACACACACATTAAGCCAGTTTACAAAGTACAGTCTGATAGATTCTCAGAAAACCCACTAAAAATTCTTTAGAACATGAAAGATAATAACTTTACACCAAAGAAGTTGAAGTTTAATACAGAAAGAAGATCCCTTTAAGCACAAAAACCCATACTGTATATTCATAATGAAAATAATTCAATATTCAACATACTGATACTTATTTTGTTAAAAGAATTATGTGCATTTTAACACATGATCAGAGTTCAGGAAGCTTGCTCCTTGAGTTCAATGTGACAATTAAATCATGTATTGTTTCTAGTTAGAGAGATCCTGCTCAGTCACTCCAATGGTCTGTGCTAAACCTTCTGGACAAGAGATAATCATGAAGTTATCTGAAGGTTATTATAAGACACAAATTATTAGTAAAATCAAAGCTAAATAAAACAGATAACAACAACGTAAAAATGATCACTTATTATGGAATTGTTACAAATTAAACTTCTAAAACCCACTGTATTAACAGAAAAAAAAACACACCTCTTCTAGAAAGAAAACTACATCTATTTCTGATATATGAAGAACCATGTGTTCAAATGATATCAAATATGAATAATGTGCATTCTGTAGAAAATACTGTGTTGAGGGAAGATACAGGGTCTAAGTCTGGAGGTTTGCCTGCCAGTAGTATGGGGTGAGCCCTTGGCAGGGCTGCCCCTGTCCCTCAGGACTCCCTCTCCATTGCAGGCACAACTGCCTCAGGGACTCAAGGAGACAGAAGGCATAAGTTAATGTCAAACTCAAGAGAAAGAATTCTAAAACGGGACATAATATGGAATGACATTCATTCACTCAACACATGCCCTGGGCATACAGAATGTGAGCAAAATTGGTTGATATGATGCTTACCTGCATGGAAATGTATGGACCACTAGTGCTCACCCAGGCAGAAATTGAGCGGGGGGAGGGAGGTGGTCAGGCCAGTTGAGAACCAAATTGTGAAGCTACCCCTGGAACCCTCTTAAGAACACCATTGGGCTCTGGGTGTTTTGAGAACCCGGTGACCTATCCAAGGAGCTGAAGTCATGAGCTTCCAGCTGAAGTCAGAAGTCCAAAATCAAGGCATGGGCTTGAGCCTCTAGAGGTTTTAGGGATCCTCCCCTGTCTCTTCCAGTTTCTGGTGACCCCAAGCATTCCTTGGCATGTGGCCACATCACTCCAGTCTCTGCCTCTGTTTTCATATGGCCTTCTCCTCTGTGTGGGTCTCTTTCAAATTCCCTCTGCCTCCCTCTTATAAGGATATATGTGATTTCATGTAGGTTATCCTCATAATTATAAAGATTATCTACCAAGAGGGGCACCTGGGTGCCTCAGTCAGTTGAGCGTCCTACTTCAGCTCAGGTCATGATCTCACAGCTCGTGAGTTCGAGCCCCGTGTCGGGCTCTGTGCTGACAGCTCAGAGCCTGCAGTCTGCTTTGGATTCTGTGTCTCCCTCTTTCTCTGCCCCTAACCCACTCACATTCTGTCTGTCTCTGTCAAAAATAAATAAACATTAAAAAATTTAAAAAATAGATTATCTACCAAGATAATCCAGCAAAACTCCTCTCAAGACCCTTAATTTAATCACATCTTTCTCCATATAAATTGATATCCATTCTTGGCATATAAGGTAATATTCACAGGTTCTAGAAATTAGTAAGTGAATATAACTTTGGAGCTATTTTTTTTAGTCTACCACAAAGCCCTCACGATAATACTGAGCCCATCCAGATAATCCAGATGCTCTCCCTCTCTTAAAGTCAACTAAATAGCAACCTTCAGTCAACCTACACCTTTAATTCCTTTTTTCACAGGTTCCAAGGATTAAGATGTGATCATCTTTGGGGAGTCATTATTCTGCCTACGAGACTACACACCATAATGTTATTGACTGAATTGTGTCTCCTTCTTCCTATTCCTACGTTGAAGTCCTAACCCCCAGTACTTCAGAACATGACTGTATTTGGAGATGCAGTCTTTAAAGAGGTAATTAGTTAAAATGAGGTTATCAGGGTGAACTCAAATCCAATATGATTCATGTCCTTATAAAAAAAGATTAGGACACAGGCATACAGAGGGAAAAGCATGTCAAGACACGGGGAGGAGTGGCCATGTACAAGCCAAGGTTCCTCAGAATGAACCAACTCTGCCAACACCTGAATCTTGGACTTCTGGCCACCAGAAGAACTGTGCAACAATACAGTTCTGTTGCTTAAGCCCCCCAGTCTGTGGTACTTGGTTATGGCAGCCTGAGCAAATTCATGCAGTGACCTAATCCAGAGAGCTACTATCCCACCACATCCACAGGTTCCATTTGTAGTCAAGAGGTGGGGAGGATACAAGGCATGTACACCAGGCAGTGGGACTCTTCGGGGCACCTTAGAATTCTGCCTACCACACATGGCCATTCTCACCAGACCCTTCTTCCCTTCTGCCAAACCAATTGGAAAAACTGGTTTAACTTCTCTTGCTTATTCCATTTTACTGAGCTTTCTACTCATTTCCCATTCAACTTTCAATCCCAATTCTAGTTGGTCCAAGATGGGTTGAGAGGGAAGACTGAGGAAAGAGTGAAGGCAGAGGACTATATCTCCAAGTAGAAGCAGCAGAAATACTAGGGGGAGGAAAGACATGGTGCCCTTGGCCTGTCCTACATTCAATTTTTAGGAAAGAAACAGAATGGAAGTGTGAGCAGACATCCATTTTCATAGGCCCCCCATTTTCATTTTCTATTATGAATATTTTAAAGCAATAGCAGCAGGCTATGGCAATATACACTTTTGTTTAAAACACATATTTCTATAGTTTCCACATAGCTGAGAAAAATCAGATTATTCTGTGATTTTTTTCTGTTCTTGTGCCCATTAACAGGTGAGAGCTAAACTTGATGACATTGCTGATAATTGCAGAATCACACAGCAGAGCACTGGCCAGTGTCCCCAGACCCAGGTGCCAGATTGCCTCTTGCCACTATTGTCTGTGGTACCTGTCTTAAGCAGGACCCTAGCTGAATGATTGCAACTGCTGCGTTCTATGAAACCTAGTTAACCAGGAAAACCCCAGGTGGCATCCAGCTGCATTGCTGCTTTGCTTGTATGCAGGCATAAAGCGTGCCACCCATGTGTACCTGTGTTTATAAAGAACCACAGATGCGGTGGGGAGTGGTGAGGGTGGGGATCCATGGAAAAAAGGGATGTTTTAGGGCTTCAGAGAACAGCACAGAGTCCTGGCAACAGACAGCCACAGATACAGATGGGAGAAAAAACTTGACTCTCCAACTGTTTCAGTTTTCTTCCTGAGGCATAACTGACAAAATTTGGTACAGAGAGAGTGTTTGGTATATTGCCACTTACTAGGGGCCCAGCCTTCATGCAACTTTAAGGTCCACTGGAGGATGGCCTCACACCAGGTCCTGGCCTGTCCTGACATTGACAGTGGTCCCATGCTCCAAAGTGCATGACTCCCATCCCTCTATTCATCTGTCTATATCCCTATGTACCTACATCCATATCCATATCTACATATGCATGTATATACTGCATATTGCCATTTTCATTTAACAAATCTGTTGAGCCCCATAGAGAACATGCTGGGGCCCTCACCAGAGTCAAATCCTTTCCTCGGGGGTGAGCACTGAGTGGCCTAAGTATAATCCCCAAGAGATTGGTTTGGGACTGGGCACTTGTCCAGGCATAAACCTACCAATGCGTGGCATTGCCTTGCCAAAGTTATTGTTTCATGGGTGGGTATGTAAGCTGAGTCCATCCAAAGTGCAAGGGGTTCCTTCACTCAGATGACTGTGGTGTGCAGATGAAGGTCCAGAATGGTGGCAATTATTTTGTCATCACGAGGCAGGGATGCCTGAGGATGTCACCAACACACTGAGAAGGTCATGCAGAGAGAATCCCTGAGAAATGGAGCAGGAACTCTAAACTGTGTGAATAGTTTGGCCCCATCTCTGGCTTGTTCCATTGTTTAAGCCAGTTTAAACTCTGGTCTCTGTTACTTGCAGTTGGCCAACAACATCCTTACTAAAATAAGGGCCAGGCACTGGGGAGTCAGTGGTAAATAAGACAGTGCCTACTCTCCTGAGCATACAGTATAGTAGAGGTAGGTAAACAAACAGGATACTTGTATCCAATATTATGTGTTGTGAGCAACGGAGGAGGCCTCTCTGGAAAGGCCACACAACAGTTGAGACCTGAAGGGTGAGAGAGCCAGCCCCGATAGGATCTGGGAGAGAAGATACCAGGCATCTGTGAGGAGGGAGTGAACATGGGCAAAACATCAGGGTGTACATGAAATGAACCGGGAAGATATACGCAGTAACAGGAAAAATATCTGGGGGTAGGGAAGTCATAGTATTAATAGAGCGGATATGCCTAGGAAACTATTTCTGGTCTTGTCCATTACCTCTTTTACCTTGGAAACCAGATTCTCTTAAGTGCCTGTGCTAGGTTTTCCTGTCTTCAAAGACCACACGAAAATTCCAAATAAGAGGAAGGCATCAGAGGAGCAGCAGTAGCCATTTTTTTAATATGTGTAAGGTGTTTCTAAGAGTGCTGTCTGTCCTCTGTACTAATTTTCATAGAATTCATTAACAGTGAAGCAAACTCAACCATGATGGCCCAGGACTCAATAAAGCTCTTCTGATTTTAAACTGAGCCTTTATTATAAAGCATTATGCAGGACTCTATCTTTGGTTAATAAAGTGCCTGCTATTTCAGGCCTGCTTTATACAAACATCTTCAAGTCCATCATCAAAAACATACATTAACAACTTCCAATCTCTAGCAGCGGTTATCAAACTGGCTTCATCAGATATGGTCTGTTACAGACATGTATTTCCAGACCTCAGCCCCAGAGGTTCTGACTCAGTAGGTCTAGGCAGTAAATCCTATAAGGTGATACCAGTGGTTTCTCCAATGCTATTATATGTGTCCTGAGTTCCCTGGACATCCTATAATCTGTACTTTTGTACATAACACGATTGTATATAATGTGTATATTCTTTTTTTTTAATTTTTTTTTCAACGTTTTTATTTATTTTTGGGACAGAGAGAGACAGAGCATGAACGGGGGAGGGGCAGAGAGGGAGACACAGAATCGGAAACCGGCTCCAGGCTCTGAGCCATCAGCCCAGAGCCTGACGCGGGGCTCGAACTCACGGACCGTGAGATCGTGACCTGGCTGAAGTCGGATGCTTAACCGACTGCGCCACCCAGGCGCCCCTATAATGTGTATATTCTGATACTAAGATGTCTCAAAACTTTAGAAGTGGATAGTATTTATTAAGAACTAGATAGAACCCTCAGAAGCACAGAAAGGAGCTGGAGTACAATCAACAGGTGGCTAAAGGGCCCTGGACACAAGTGTTTCTGGACCTCATTCCTTTACCAGGACTTGAAGCCCATTCACCCCGAAATGAATTTTCTTTAAAAAGCCACAGGGCAAGATGCTGCTTTCTTTCCCCCCACTGCCACAGCAGTTGTGATGGGTCCACCACGGATGGGGTAAAACCGGCCCTTTCTGTCCCAGTACCCCTCAGAGCTGCCACAAGTTTGAGCATCTCCAGTCTATAATTATTACATAAAAGCTTACCCTTGACAACTCTGTATATATTTTATACGGTACAGAGGCAAACATGTTTAAAAAAAAAGATGTTAATAAACTTACTATTCATTGAATCAGGACACGTCAAAGTGGCATTACAAACACTTTTTTAATGACAACAGATGGTAAATTTATACAAATACAGGCTGGAATATAATGGATACAAAATCCACCCAAGTAGCAGTTAGAAAAGTATCACTTACAAAAGTAAATCTGATTCAAGTGGCTAAAGAACTCAAGCCCCCCATTTCAGTAATTACACACACCTTTCAAAATAGTGCATCTAAACTCTGCCCCTAGTCAGGGCACTATATTCAAAGACTACAGCACATTCAATGACTCTACTGAGTTAAAGATTCTAACATCTTCAGCAAGGATGTCAAAAGACATCTCATAACAGGTTCACTATGCAAAACTCAAACAAGAAGATGTGAACGTTCTTTGCAAACTGTAAGGTGCTGTGCAGATGTTGTTAGCTATTGCTATTATTCCCATTCAGTGAGATTTCACTGAACTTGAGAAAAAGGAAGACGAATCTGTGTGACTGACAAATATGACTTATAGAACATCTTAAAAAAAAGAAAGCAGATACTACTCTTGAATATATGTAGCAATGAAATAGGAAAGTGTGGCCAGGAGTGATGATAAGTTCAGGAATTCCAGACTATTTTAATGAATATATAAAGGATTCAACTATTCATAAATTACACGTAATAGTTACCATTAGATTCCCAACGTCCCTGAAAATAATTTATTTTCTCAGGTGACCCTTTCCCTCTGCAAAAAAGAAGAAAGAAATCTTGTCAAGTTATTAACGTGTTGCTTCATCCCAGCTCTCGCAAAACTTATCTTAAATGTAAGAGTAGAGTCTGAACTAATAAAGTTGTACCACTCTGTTGGAGGACACAGATCGCTTGACAGCAGAGAAAATCTGCTGCTGACCTAAGTAAGACAAGTGACAAATTGCGTGGTATTTTTGAACCATTTATAAACTGGGCCCAACAATGCTCTACAACTTCACTGGGTCATAAATAAAACAGTAAACATGAACTTGTCTAGAGATGAGAAAAACACACAAGATTTTTAAATCAGGATTTAAATCCTTTATTTCATGTACCCTTGGCTATTATCTTTCCTTGGGTACATCTTATTTAACTGTTTTTACTGGTCTTCTTGGGTACTCTAGATGGATATATAAAATTTATATGAAAATGGCAAACATCAAACAAGTCAATCAGTTGCCTCTTTTGGCAAAGATGCTAAGATTTTTAGGATGAAAACAGTCTAATTATTACAATGCATTTGTAAGATTTCCATGAAACAGGAGGTCTTTTTTAATGGATGTTTAAATTCCTTCAGTAACAACTCAAAACTGAATTCTGCTGTTACATGTAAAATGCTATCTATCCACTTGAAGAGAGAATTACATCAGATACATTCTACAACACACTTCATTTTTTAGCATAATGGGGAAGGAATGATTATATTCTGGGGGGGGGTGCAAAATGGGAAGCGAGGTGAGGAAGATAATGTGTTTATCAGTAGTTTGTGCTGACACTTCAAGTTACGCTTCCTAATTGAGGTTATTCTTACAATCCATTTTGGAACGATAGTGAACATATTCCTATCTTAAAACATTTACAAGGGCTCAATTGTAGCTTTCCTTTCTATACATCCTGAAGTATGTACATTGTGCAAGAGGAAACCCATGAGACATCTTGAAAAATAAATCTTAGGTCAAATACCACATGTTATTTCAAGAGCAGCAAAGTAGTAAGTTAACAGTTAAAACCCCAGGAAAAACTCAACTGGTTTGAAAGCAAGTCTATATTGTAACAATCCTAAATATCAACCCTAGCATCCAATTCTAACTTCCAAACACTTGGTACTTTTTCCAAGAGGAAATTACAACTGCTTTTGCATGAATCCCAGGTTTAAATACTTGAAGAAAAACATCCATATCATTTTCTACTCAGCAAACATCTGAAAACAAAATCATCTAACACTGGACATTAATATTTTACAAATAGCATAAGATCCCCAAAGTATAAAACCTTGGCGTTATAGAAAAGAAACTAGGTGGACAACAATTCTGTTGAGGCATCTAAAGAAGGGATGACCATTTAGAAATCTACCACATAGTACCCCAGACTCAAACTGGGATATTCTACAATTTTATATTAAATTTGTACAATTTTACATGAAAACTGTGGTCTTTAAGAAAACACTTTACATTTAGAATAACTGCTTAAAGACGCTTAAAGTGTAGACAATATTTAACTATAAGCAATAAAAAATAGTCCTACAATAATCCTTTTTCTCAACAATTAAATACAGTGCCTATTTAGCTTTTATGCCTAATCATCTCCCTATTCCTTTAGTCCAGTTCCACATCAAACTGGGGTGAACAGACAAATCAGTAATGCTAAAAACAGCAAGGGCCATTGTATTAGGGGTTACTAATAACAGGAAATTTGAACGAGAGATCTAGTAAAAAGAGTAAAGGTAGAATTTACTTTTTTTAAGAAAATGGCCAATAATCATTCATCTGAAAAAACACAAATAGCTGTCAGGTAGCACAGGCAGAATTTGAACTTAAACCAAAAGTTCAGTGTATTGAACTAGCATTAGGAAATGCACACAGGGTGTAAACCAAACTAGTGGTTATGTCCGGGTGGTACCATCACAGGGAATTTAAATTCTCTGTTTCACTATTCATTTTTCCAGGTGTGTTTTTAGACTACACACAAGTAGTGCTAAGTAGCTGGAGAGAATAGACTAAGGATAGTGAAGTAAAACCACAGGGTCTTTTTCTATCAGATAGGACCTCAGGATTATCTAACAATATATATCTGGGATATAACAGCT
This sequence comes from Felis catus, assembly GCF_018350175.1. Lineage (NCBI taxonomy): Eukaryota > Metazoa > Chordata > Mammalia > Carnivora > Felidae > Felis > Felis catus. Next base: position 123,519,721 of record NC_058386.1, on the reverse strand, counting down.
CTGATTAAGAAAGACTGACTAGGGGTGCCTGGGTGGCACAGTCGGTTGAGCATCCATCTCTTGATTTCGGCTCAGGTCATGATTTCAGGGTTGGGGGATGGAGCCCCATGTCGGGCTTTGCGCTGAGCTTTGGAGCCTACTGGGCATTCTCTCTCCCTTTCTGCCCCTTCCCCACTCACGTACATGTTCACATGTGTGCTCTTACTCTAAAAAAAATAAAGACCTGACTAGCGATCCCAAGAATACTTCGTGGATGATAAAAATAATCTATTCTCAGGATTGTTTACACTTCCTAACTACGTGAAAATAAATACACTTAAACATAAATTCGTACCATATACATTATTAAAAAGTAGGAGAAACTAATTGAAAGGGAGTTTACACAAAACTTGTAATTAAAGCATAGCTTCATTGTTGAACGACACAGCAAAGCAGATCATTAAAAAGTTAGTCTGAAAGCACAGGCTAGCCGGCAAAGGCTGAGTACCCAGGTAGCTACCTTTGCTTTGCTGCCTAGATCATCAGAAAGCCAGTCCTTTTCCATGAATGGATGTGATTCAGCCTAGTTTCCCCCGTGAAATAATGTAATGAAAGATTCCTATTGACTACAGATTACGCTTTACACAAAATTTCTCACTGACATTCAGATTAAGTCCAAAATCCACAATTCAAGCAATTCTGCATAGGAATTTACAACCTAAAATCCGATGACACAGACTTTCACGATAGTCAGGGAAAGGGTTCCAGTGAAGAACAGTGTGTACATCTTAATGTATCCAGAGGAGTGAAACTTAAAACCAACCAAAAGACAAAATGCTATAAAACATTTTTGGTAGTGAGATAATCAAATTCTTCCCAGAATGTGTCATTAAGTTAACATACTTACTTGTGACCAACTTAACTTTTTCAAATTCTCATTTGCAGATGAGAGGTTCATACAGTTAAAACTGATGACAAATCATTGTATTAGAAGGATCAAAATTTACACTAGTCAAATGTGACTCCTTCAGATTGATTTTTAACATGTTCTCAACTTTATTGAAATCATCAATATCCCAGACGCATTTACCATTTTTAAAAATCAATTTAATGCTATCAAAAGGTGATGTTCAATTTAATCCTGTTTGCCTTCACGCCACTGTCGTGAGCCTTCATTCCAGGCCACATAAACAAAGAGGGCCAACACCACGTGGACGGCGATCACCGCAACAATAGCAGCATAAAAATAGCTGTCCCTATTGGACATCCCAAAGGCGCCTATCAAGAGAAAAAAAGTTTCCATTTTATTCCAAAATTTATCAAAGTGCAAAAAACAAAGCATACTAGTTTTTATTAGGTATATATTTATTTAGCTAGTCAGGCAATTAAAAAGTAATACCTTGGGTGGTGATAAATCATGTATTCATTTAAAGATTTGAAAACCTTCTATACACAAAGACATTATTCTAAATGAAAACTGTAATTATCACTTCACTTAAGGACTTCAACATAAAAAGGGGGACTTTATTTTCTCTTCCTACTAACGTCTGCCACCAAAGGGACATTCCCCCAAATTCCTCCTCCCATGTCAGCCGACTCTTGCTCTCAGAGGTATAGTAAAAGAAAGGACCTGCAAGCTATTTCACAGAAAACCATCCACAAATACACTGTCAAGCTAAAATAACTGATGAAAAAGTTAATTTCATGAAGGAAGATTTATTTGAACAACATGATTTTTGAAAAGCAATACAGGAACAGATGGAAGAAGCAAATGAAGAGTACCCAGCTTACAGATATAAAGGAGATCACAAAAACACAGAGTCTTAAATATACTAAGGAGGAAAAGGTCTTGTTTTATCATCTAGGATTACCTTCAAAAACATAAGATTTAGTCGTGAAATACAACCCAATAGGTACAGTGATCATTAAAGCTGTGAAGAACAGGAGCGTCTTCAGGGTAGATGCTAATGAACTTTCATTTCTGGAACAAAGTAAACAAAGAGAAAATCAGAACCTGCTAGGCTATTTCCAACTGTTCTTGTGTCCATAAACACTATAAATACCCATAGAGAAGACAATGGAAACCCTGCCCCTGCCTTGGAAACAGTGGGCAGAGGAAGAAGAGTCGACTCAGGGACTCAAAACTGGAAGATCCTAGAGACCCAGAGACCATTCAGGAGACTGCCATTGAGATCCAGTGTGAGAGGAAGCGTCAAAGTATGAAAGTGGTTTGTAGTCTTCAAAATGCTATAAAGTGTACCCTAATTACCAAATTTATAATGGAGGTAGCAAAAGAAAAGATACAAAGAAAACAACTAATGAATGTCCGCAACTAATGAATGTTCATTCACAAAGCATCCTATGGAGGGCTAGCTGGATACAGTACAAAGAAGTTATGAGCATCTCCAAAGAAAAAGCAGCCTATAACAATCTGGATGTGGTTAAAGGAAACTTACTTTAATTGCTTTGTTATTAAATAGCTACAGTACAACTTAGTTAGTCTTCATGTAACATGGATGCATTACAAATTTAATGTCAAAACACCTTCTATTCAGTGAATTCTGTCTGTCCACGGCTATTTTTAAATCAAGGAAATATTCCAATGGAAAAAGTTTTGTTCCAGAGTATAATAAAACTATTCTGAAGAATGCAATCAAGCTTTTCAAATTACATAAAGAAAAACAAATCTGATAATCTGCTACTTAAAAACATTAATATAAGGATTAACATAAAAGCACAAACAAAACCGGATAACATAAAAATATCCATAATAAGAAAATGGTTTCATAAATGAGGTGTATCAATATATGGACACATTAAAAAGAATTCTGACTGGGGCGCCTGGGTGACTCAGTCAGCTGAACGTCTGACTTCGGCTCAGGCCATGATCTCACAGTCCATGGGTTCAAGTCCTGCTTCGCAGTCTGTGCTGACAGCTCAGAGCCTGGTGCCTACTTTGGATTCTGCATCTCCCTCTCTCTCTGCCCTTCTCCTGCTCATGCGCTGTCTCTCTCTCAAAAATAAACAAACATTAAAAAAGTAAAAATAGGGGCGCCTGGGTGGCGCAGTCGGTTAAGCGTCCAACTTCAGCCAGGTCACGATCTCGCGGTCCGTGAGTTCGAGCCCCGCGTCAGGCTCTGGGCTGATGGCTCAGAGCCTGGAACCTGTTTCCGATTCTGTGTCTCCCTCTCTCTCTGCCCCTCCCCCGTTCATGCTCTGTCTCTCTCTGTCCCAAAAATAAATAAACGTTGAAAAAAAAATTAAAAAAAAAAAGTAAAAATAAAAAAAATAAAAAGAATCCTAACCATTTCTCAGAAAGTATTCGTGTGACAAATGAACAAGGCAAACTACACTGTATCATGTATATCCGGGGTCTGCAAAACAAGGCATGAGGGCCCAATGCCTATTTCTATAAATAAAGTTTAGCAGGAACACAGACACACCCACTTTATGTATCATCTAAGATGGCTTTGGGGGCACCTGGGTGGCTCAGTCAGTTAAGCATCCGACTTCAACTCAGGTCATGACCACAAGGTTCGTGAGTTCGAGCCCCGTGTCATGTGCTGACAGCTAGGAGCCTGGTGCCTGCTTCGGATTCTGTGTCTCCCTCTCTTTCTGCCCCCTCCCCCACTTGCACTCGCTCACTCTCTCTTTCAGAAATAAATAAAAGCATTTTAAAAAATAAGATGGCTTTGGAGCTACAAAGGACAAGCTGAGTAGTGGTGCTAGACTATATGGCCTTCAAAAACCTAATATTTACCATCTGGCCCTTTACAGAAAAACTTCACGAACCCCTGACACATGCTATTCCAGTTATGTTAAAAACGTGTTTACATAAAAAAGGACTCCAGATCAACATACAAAACTACTTATTTTCCCATTTTAAAAAATGTTCCTTAATGTTATCTCACGGACTTTTCAATAAATAAGTAGATATTTGCCAGCATTTGTCCTATACATTGTTACAAGTGAGCAACACTACTGAAAGCTGTAGTAAGTTTCCAGCAACCCTAGACACATCTGTACCTCACACATACTACCACCTGTATTGTAAAAGCAGTAAACCCTATAACTTTAATCATTTAGCTTAAGGTCTTTTTTGTCCCTTAAATCTAACCACCCTCAGACCACCTTAACACACTTCACACTTTATGCTTATACTCAACATTTGGACTTAATTCTCTTTCTGGTAATCCTCAGGGGCTCTGGTTTTTATCTGTATCTTTAGGAAGGAGACAGCCCAGTCTTCAAGGTTCCCCCCCCCCCAACAAAAAAACAGCCTCTCCTCCAAGTATCTTTCCTGATTACTCCAGCTGGAATAATTCATCGCTTTGGAACCCAATCACAGTTAGTTCCTACCTGTTATTACAGCACCTAATGTGCCAGCCTGTTTCCTATATAGTCCTGCACATTTCTTTGGTGCCCTAGAAAATCCAGCCAAAGGGGTTCCTCTAACTGTGTAAATTATTAGCTAGGAGGTTTCTTTCATCTCAGAAAGGAAAGGAACATCTGAAGTTTCTGGTCTACAAACTTTTTTGACTATTAATCCTTCTTAAGTTTTAAGCACAGACCCCATAAAGGCATACTGATTTTTTAAACAGATTTATCTACAAAAATATTATCAATACATTCCTTAAAATACAACACATATGCAAAAATAGATACTAAAAAAGTATAAGGCTAAAAATAAATTAATGTAGAAGTTCTAATATTTTCTTTCCATATTTCAATGGATCATCTTTTAACACATCCTACTACGGTGATTACTGAGGTATACCATTGTCATCTAATATACTTATGCTCCCTTAAACTGTTTCCCAGTAGTAAACTTTTACAAAAATTTATTGTGTAATCTTCATGAAGAATATGAGTAGTTCTTCAGTAGTTCTACAAAACTTCAATGTCAGTATCTGACCCCTTCTTTTATGAACCGCAACAAAAAAACATGACCTTCTTGGTTGTTTCTATGGTGAGTTAAAGCATGGGTTTTAGGTATGCAAAGCTAAGATAGCTAACCTGATAAAGAAACAAAGACTGAGAATCTAGAGAAAGGGAGTGTAACTGGTTTGGTTCTTGAGATTATGTCTCTTGAATGTGTAATATCTGACCTGGCTTTCAGAAAACATTATTACTGAAAAGATGATAGAATACCATATAAAAATGTGTTAAGGCAAACAAAATCATTTACAATCCCACCACTCAAACATAATCTTTTCTTTTCTACATGTTAATCTCTAGCCCCACACACTCAACGTCAAGCTTGCCACAGAAGGGAACATGGTAAGCTGTACCTCCTTAGTACTTGCTGCAGAAGTTCATATGAAGTGGGTAAACTCTAGGTGGTTTTAAAAGTATGGGAGCAGTAAGTTCATCCTGAGTTATTTCTTTGAGGCCCACTTGAATTCTGGACTTTCCCATTCTTCATTTCTAACAAGTGTCAGTTAACACCCAATAAGAGATACGTAGAAGAAACCAATTGAGTGACATCAGTTGCTTTGTTTCAGAGTAATTCACGTGCTACACATAAACTGGCTTGTGCTGGCAGAACTGCCAGGTGCAGTGGGGGTGTGGCTAGAAGCCAAAGTGAAAATGTCCTATAAACAATAGAGGAAGTTTGCTAGTTTTCAAAAGTTTGTGTGCTTAGCTTTATATATACTGTGTCCTATATTTGTGAGGTCATAACCCAGAATAAAAGTCAAATTTTTGGAGCTTAAAGTAAAAAGTGAAAAAGGGTTTACTATGTTCCCTTCCGTGGCAAGCCAAGACTTCCACTGCAAGTAGATTACACTGAAAATTCAATTAGGAAACACTAGAATCAGTCTAGGAGGGCTAAACCGTATTCTTAGGGTACTTGACAAAAATATCTGTTGGTATCCTCACTAGTAAACAACAACAACAACAACAACAACAACAACAACAATAAACATTTAGAGTGACATCGTAAGAGACTGAAAAATGTCACAGGGTTCCAAAGATCACAGGCTTTGGAGTCAGTGCGATTGAACAAATGTCAGATTTAACACTTACTAATTTAGTGTGGCCTGTGTGATCTTGGGCAAGTGACTTACCCTGAGTCAACTTCATCTTCTTTAACGAAACAACAACAAAAAAAAGGCAAACCAAGCACTTTCTTAATTTTGCTAACGTATGTAATCAAAAGCATAAGTTAAGCCTGGCACACAGTATGTCATCATCAAATGGTAGCCAACTTCCTCTCCATCCTCTTACCTACCGAGGTATCAATGGCTAGGTTAGTCGGCCAGAACTACCATCCCCCATCCTAGTAACTCCCCCAAGTGAAGCAATCTCAAACCAGGGACAGCCCCTACTCCCCTCCCTTCGTTCATTCATACAGCAAACATTTAAGCCCCGACGATGCAGGCCCCGTAGGGGATACGGAGATGAAGAAGGCCGGGTTCCTGTCCTCAGGGAGCTCACCCTGCAGTGGGGAGAGATTGCAGAGAGCAAGATGGCAAAACAAGACGACAGCGAGAGGAAGTGCTAGAACAGAGGCATGAACCGAAGGCCCACCGACCTCTCCCCTATGACCCCGGGTCCCTGCTCCCGTGCGTGTAGATGCTGCAGGCCCCAACCTGCGTCCCTTCTCCCCCACCCCGCACCCCTCCCCCAAGGGTCCACACCTCACGCCCACCGCAGGCCAGCCCGCTCGGCTCGAGCCTTCCCTCACACCCCACTCCAGGCCAGGGCCAGGTCGCCTTGCGGTCGGGGCCCCTGCCCGGCCTGGGCCCTGCTCCGGACTACCTGAAGTCGGGAGGCTGCAGCGCGTTCAGCGACGCTTTATCAAGGCGCTCCATGAGGCAGCCGAGCCCGCAAGCAGGTGCTCAGAGGCGGGCTGGGCTCAGCGACCTCGCTGGGTCTGCGCGACTGAAGGCCGACAGAGGCGTGCCACGCCGGAAGTGCCGGCGAGTGCCGGGCGGCGGGACGCATTGCGCAAGTGCGGCGCGCCCCGGTGACGTTGAGCTGCGCCGGCGCGGGCGCGGGCGCAGGTGCTCACGTGACTTACCGGCCGGGGCTCCGAGGCGCGCGCCCTGCCAGGAGCTGTCTGCGCTCCAGGAGCAGGCCTGGCGAGTAGCCCAGCCACTCCACGTTGAGCCGGGACTTGCCTCGCAGCATGATCCTCCGGGGTGGGCGGCGCTGCCGCCGCCCCCTGAGCGCGTGTGAGCACCTCTGGTCCCTCTCAAGACCCCTGCCGCCGAGCTGCGGTTGCGAGGCTACTGGGGAAGACGAGTCGCAAAGAAGGACGACCAGGCAGAGGACTGTGGTGCTAGGCAACCAAGCAGTTTCCGAAGACAACACAAAAAAGCAATGCACGTTATTCCCCAGCCCTCGTGAAACGCCTCATTGTTACCAACAGTGAAAGTCCAGCCGTGGGAAAGTGGGAGGAGTTAGTTTGACACTCACCCGAGTCCGTGAGCTAGTCAATGTCAGAGTTGAAAGAGCCCTTACTGAGAGTGACTGTTCAGGCCTGGCGACACCGGTGACCCCAACTTCCACTTCAAGTTAAAAACATTTTGCAGCTGCTCAGAAAGCCGCCAATGAGACAACAGGGACTCAAATAGTAAGGGACAGATGGCCCTCCGGGGCCCGCGCAACCCGAGAGAGGTATAAACGAAAACAGTGCTGTAAGCCTAGGGTCAGGCTTGACAAAATAACGCTGCCACTGGCTGCTAATAAGAGGACAACCCTTACATGGTCAACTCCTGGAAAGGGCCGCTGACCACACATCTATTTTCTGCACCACATGGATACAAAGACCACATCTGAAATTGTGACTAAAACAGCACTTAGAGCAGTGTTAAGCGCTGTGGACTAGCCAACACGAAGCCTGGATTTGGGCTCAAACTTAATCCCTGTCTGGGCCTCATCTAGACTCAGGGTGACAAGAATCACCTAATACCGGAACTAGGGCAGACTGACAATCTAACTGTGGGGTTGTCAAACTGTGGCCAGCCCACCAAATACATACAGCCTGCCTGCCACCTGTTTTCCTATAGCTCGTGAGTTAAAAATGGGTTTTCCATTTGAAATGGTTGAAAAAATCAGAAGAAGAGTAATATTGTGCCACACATGAAAATTATATCAAATTTAGATTTCAGTGTCCATAAATAAAATTCCATTGGAACTCAGCCATGCTCATTAACTTGTATCATCTACAGCTGCTTTCACACTACAGTGGCAGTGTTGTATAGTTGTGACAGCGACTGTATAGTTCACAAAGCATAAAATGTTTACTAGCTGGCTCTTTACAGGAAAAGTTGGCCACCCCTGCTCTAGCTAATCACCCGGTAACGAGGTCCTTGAAACCCTAGGGATCCATAAACGTGGTAATGAGGTTTCTGAAAATAATTTTCAATATTTTTAAAAAACCTAATAAATTTAATGTATTTACCTGCTATAAGGAATCAACAGCTACTTAGAGCATGACCTTTCTTTGATTTTAGACACTAATTATATCATATTGGTGAGGTAATCCCGCTTATCTCATTAGAAAATAAATGATAACTAAAATAAAATAAGCCATAATATACTTGGGCGACTAAATCTTTTAAAACATATAGAACAGACAAACGAGGAGGGAACTTTGTGACTTTGTGTATCTCGAATGCCTAGAATAACGGCCTGGTATATTGTAGATGCTCAATAAAGATTAGGAACCACTGATACAGTAGAGTTAGCTTGCTGGGGCTACCTTAGCGAAGTACTGCAAATTGAATTGTTACCAGTGGGAGCGTCTGCATTGTGTGAATGAAGGGAAGCCTCTATTCTTGGAACGTTTCCATGAGGATCTGCGCTCAAATAAAGACAGCCAGAAGGAAAGTAACAAGCACAAAGCAGTTTATTAAGGACAGTGCACTCTCCAGGTGGCAGAGCGGACAGGCCCAGAGGTGGCAGCTGCACCGGGGTTTGGGGTGTCTTTTCTCTGTATGTTTGCATAGGTTCCGGATGGGTCACAGCTAGGGGGGTCTCCCAGTGAGGGTCCATCCGATCATGTGAGAAACTCCTCCTACCAGCTGGGAGGGGGAGTTTTCTGGCCCCACAAGGTTCTGGCCAGAAGAGTCCAGGGCCACCTTCCCTCAGGGGGAGGAGTTGAAAAACAATGTAAATCTATTATAATGGAGCTGTAGGTTACCCTGAGGCCAAGGTTGAAGAGGAGAGCTCAGGTTCTGCACCTGTGGCTCTCGGTCTGTCGGTCTGGGGGTGTTGGAAGCCATAAGGCCAGGATGCTAACAGCCACAAAGTCAGGACATTGTACCCCCAAGCTTCGTATGTGTCTCCTATTTAACACCGCCTTTGCCTCCAGCTCATGTCTAACTTACTCTACCAGAATGGCTTAAACAAAAGAGATTATCACACAGTTCTGGAGGCTAGAAGTCTGGGATAAGGTGTCAGCAGTTGATTGCTTCTGAGGATGATGAGGGAGAATCTGTTACAAGCCTCTCACCTAGTTTCTGATAGTTTGTGGTCAATCTTTGGTGATTCTTGATTTGTAGATGCGTCCCCCAGATTTCTGCATTTGTCTTTACGTGGCATTCTCCATGTGTCTGTATCTGTGTCAAAATATCTTATTTTTTTTTTTTTATAAATTTTTTTTTTCAACGTTTATTTATTTTTGGGACAGAGAGAGACAGAGCATGAACGGGGGAGGGGCAGAGAGAGAGGGAGACACAGAATCGGAAACAGGCTCCAGGCTCTGAGCCATCAGCCCAGAGCCTGACGCGGGGCTCGAACTCACGGACCGTGAGATCGTGACCTGGCTGAAGTCGGACGCTTAACCGACTGCGCCACCCAGGGGCCCCCAAAATATCTTATTTTTATAAAGACTCCAGTCATGTTGGAGTAGGGGCCTACCATACTCCAGCATGACCTCAACTTAACTAATCACATCTGCCACCCAATTTCTAAATAAGGTCCCATTCTGAGATACTGGGGGTTAGGAGTTCAACATAGGAATTGGGTGCGGGCAGGGGAGAGGCAATTCATCCCATACGAGTAGTCTAAACTCTTGTACAGAGGAGGAACCTGTGTTCTGGAGAGGGAAGGGACGTGTCAGAAGTCACACATGTATATCTAGAGGGCCTAGCTCGAGTCCTGTCTCCAGACAAGCACTTTTACACTCTTCCATTAGCAGCCTCTGTGGCAGTTGTGTGACAACTCAGACAAGAATCATTCATAAAGGAAATTTGATATGGGACAAAATGCCTACTGAATCTCATATATTAGTGTTTGTTGGGTTTTTTTGTAAACTACAGCTGTCATACCTCTTTTTGTTGGTGACTTCACATTTCACCAACATTTACTGTGAGCTCACTGAGGTGAAGATAGAATTTTTAGAATAAACTCAAGTCATAAGAGAAAAAAAATTAGACAGCACTCTGGTCCCTCAACAAAGTCCTGCAACCTCCTACCTGCAGCAGCTGCTAGAGAAGTAGAGGTCAGTGGAGCCCAAACATTGGTTGCGGTGGGAATGAAATGGCGTGTCAGGGGGCGTGGTCACGATGGAGGCAACCCTAAGGGGTGCCTCGCTTATTCCCTAAGAATCAGAAAATGATTATCTTAAAGGTTAAGAGCGCCAGTCTGGCCCTTTCATTTCAGTTGAGAAAACAGAGCTAAAGATGGGTAGTGACTTGCCCCAAACTCATTAGATTAGTGACAGGATTGGAGAATTTATAATTCCTCTCAGTCTAGTGTTTTGTCTCTCACACGTTGTTTTAAATCTCTGTACTGTAAACCCAGTGACATGGAAATTGTACACAAAGTTGAGTTTGGTAATACCCCTCAATTTTCTTTGCTGACTCACACAGCACCCCACCCCCTGTCCTGAAGTTCCCCTTTGGGTAGCTGGTGGTGGGGTTAAATGGGAATGGCCATACTTGAAACACCAAATGGCACTTTCTGAAGCCAATCCTTGCACAGCGTGGCATTTTAAAATCTAAACCATGAGGAAAATAGAAATAAGCTCCACCACACAATCAATAAAAGTCATTGAGAGAGGGAGAGAAAGAAAGAGAGACAGAAAGGGAGGGAGAGAGAGAGAGAAACTCTGGTTTCTGTATAATGTGGGGTGCGATGGGTTTGGATTTTTTTTTCTGATACAAATTGGTAAAATATGCCCCCTGGTGAAAAAACTTAGTTCCACTTCTAGAAAAAATAAATAAGCAGTTTTAGCTGGGGGTTATTTTAGTAAAAACCTCTTCTGTCAGGAACCCCTAGGCAATGAAATGCAAGTTTTTGTTGTTTATTTGCTGATGTCTCTTGTAAGAGTAAATTAACTAATTTATTTAACAAACACTTATTTCTTTCATGTTTATTTATTTAGAGAGGGAGAGTGCGCACGCACGCAATAGGCAGCGAGCAGGGGGAGGGGCAGAGAGCGAGCGCGAGCGAGAGCAAATCCCAAGCAGGCTCCTCGCTGTTAGCCTGGAGCTCCATCTCATGGACCTTGGGATCATGACCTGAGCGGAAATCAAGAGTCAGACGTTCAACCCACTGAGCCACCCAGGTGCCCCAACAAACACTTATTAATGAAATGCAAGTTTTAGTTAAGGATGAGAATTTTTGTTTGAATCCAGCCTCTTTCATTTATCTCATCTCCATTGACCTCTGGCCACCACCACTACTGGAAAGAGTGCGCCCAATGCTTCAGTTTACAGTTCTATTCACAATCTCTATAGTTTATATATCATCTCCATTCCATAGGTGGAAAAAGTGAGGCTGAGGAAAATTTTGAAGTTGGGTGAAGGCCTCACAGCACCCCTTGTCTCCTGACACTCAATCATTTTCCTAAAATTTACATCAGGCTGCCTCTCCCAACTGTGTCTGCTGAAGAACTAAGGTGGGATCTTAAATCCAGTAAAGGGACTTGCCAATGGAGTCAGGGAATATTTGGGGCCATGGATGAGGACTATCCTTGCCCACCTGGCTTCTCAGGATCTGAAGCCCAGGAGCTGACAACTGTAGTGCACTAAATGGAGCCGGAGGGACCTTCTTTCTGGCCAAGGGAAAAAGCAGGCACTGGGGTACGGTGAAACAGACCCCACCTTGCAAGGGTCGTGCAAGGTCTGACTAGGGTCTTGTGTCCCCTGGCACATCGTGGGGTTTGTTACTACGAGAGGAACGGAGGCCCAGGAAGAGCGGCAGAGCACCAGTTGCCAGCGCCAAGGTGAAGGATCCTGGCCGAAGTGCTTTCCACATAGGCCTGCCACCACAAGAGTACCCCGAGGGCTAGGTTTGGAGGTGGTGCTTGTGACCCGTTGGTTGAACAAAGAGGTCAGTGCCCATTGCAGACAAAGTGAGGCTGGGGCTCGCCCAGACCTTAAAGTGCAGAAACACTGCACAGGGCCAGCTTGCAGGCCGGCCAGGGGCCTAGACCTCGGGGGTGTGGGGCTCTGGAGCCCCAAGCGGACTGGGCCAGGCGGGCAGTGCGCCTCACCTCCAGTTTACTGGGCTCTCATTGGTTCGAAGCCTCCTCCCCCCACTGCGCAGGAGCAGCTCCAAGGTCCCACTAGTCGGGGGCGGGGCTTGGGGCGGGGAAGGAAGGCCTGCCCATCTGCCCCCACAAGCTATGGTGGGAGCCTGAGGCCGGAGGGGTGTTGGCGCTCTGCCAGCAAGAGGAGTCTCTGGGTTGAAATCTGGGTCTCCAAGGTCTTTCTTTCCCCGAGGCTGCAGTTCCAGCCGAGCTGCACTCTTAATATCCGTTGAATAAAATTAATACATAATTGATGAATGAGTGAGTGAGCCAGAGAAATGCCAGGGAAAACCTAAAGTTCTAGCAGGTTCACAAAGCGAAAGAGCAGTTTTTGTTTGGGGTTATTTTTGTTTTTGGTTTCCTGTTCTCCGCCTTTTGTTTAACTGAGGTATAATTGACATATAATATTATGTTAGTTTCAGGTGTACAACGTACAAGAAGCAAGACTCAAAGGAGAAAGAAAGCTTGCCTGCCGGCCAGCCATAACCAAAGCCTTCCTGGTGGAGCAGTCCCAGGCTGCTACTCCCAAACCTGTCCTGGGAAGAAGACACCAACCGCCTGCCAGGAAAGTGTTCAGTGAGGGGGTGCGCTAGCGCTCCCTCATGTGACTGTGCTTGAGTGTGGGCGCCGGGTGTATGTGAGTTCGTGTGTTGCTGCGAATATAGTTTCCTCCCAGCCCAGGAAACCTCGCCACGAAGGTGTAAAAGAAAGCAAACAACTTTATTGTTGAAGAAGCATGAAACCAGAATGTGCTGCACATCACAGGCAACCCTCTGCAGGGACTGCAAAGACAAAAGCCTCATATAGCTAAGTGGATACAAGCCATTATATCTGGTAGTTTGAATAATTTGCAGTCAAGTAAAAGCCAAAGGTAGGCTCATCTCCTCCCAGGAAACTGGGAGACGGGGCATTCTTTTCCTTGATGTTGACATTACAAGGGTTTGCCTCCCAGGCCCTGGATGGAACTTTCTTGAGTTGTGGCACAGGCAAGAGACTTAGCCATTAAAAAAATTTCGCATACATTTGAAAAGGACAGAGAAAGAGAGTCTGAAAGAAAAGACAAGGAGAGAGTCTCTTCCCTTATTTTTCTACAGGGAGAATTTAGCCTCTTATTTTTAATTTGCATTTGCCCTTATACTATCTAATTGCTAAAGGCCAAGAAATGTGTGTGTGTGTCCACCTGTATACATGCATGTGCACCCCCTCACACACGTGTGAATGCCTGCTGCCAAGACAAAGCCCTTTGCTGGCTCCTTTGGCTCCCAGGTCAGACCCTGCCCTACATGGCTCCACCATACCCATCTCTCCAGTGTGTTCTCCCCTCTCCCTATTGCCCTCATCATACTCTCCAAAGTCCTCCTTCCCCTCCCCCCAACCTCACACACAAAAACCCCGGATGACTTTGTAGAACATCTAAAACATACTGGTTATGAAGCGGCTCCTGTGGTGTCCCCACCTGAAGTGCCTTTGCCCCAATTTCTGCCAATTCCCAAGTGCCATTCCTCCTGTCAATATCTCCTAGGGCATTTCAGGCCTAAATGATAGTTTATGATTTCTTCTATTTCCTGTGAATGTACTTAGGGCTTCCAGTCTTCTCCACTAGACCTGAAAGGGCAGGCCTACACCGGCCGACTCCATCTTGTTCTGTGTCCTTCACCTTGACCACACCTCCTCCCCTTGAGTAACCCCCCCCCCACCTGCCTAACAGGACTCGGACCCTTCCCCAGCCAATCGGCTGAGGCCACAGCCATTACCTCACCAACTGCCCCTAGGCCCCAATAAAACCTTTGTCCTTTTGAAACTGGCTCTCTCTCCCTGGTATCTCACCGCTGCCTTGGTGCAGGTAGGGGATTGAGCTCCAGCTAGCTCGAATAAAGGCTCTTTTGCTTTTGCATCGGACTCGGCTCCCTGGCGGTATTTGGGGATCACGAATTCTGGGCATAACAGACCATAGAGGGGGAGAGGAGGACATGGCTGATGGCTTTTCATGTCTGTATTACCACAGGACAGGGCCTTGAACATGTGCCCTCATTCAGCTGCACTGAGAATCCTGCTAGGGCCACTTCTCTGGCTTCTCCCCTCCCACCTCTTTCTGTTTCTCTGCTCCCTAAACTCTGTTGTGAGGATATTAATCCAGAAGAATAAGGATTTAAAAGATCTGTTCCCAAAGTGATTCCCCTAAGAGTCCTTGGAGTATAGAGCCGACCAACTGCACTTAAAATGCCCAAGGGCCAAGCTCAGTGCCTTCCAACTTTGCCTCCCACCCTCTAGGCTCTGAGACCCCAGAGCCTAGAGTAGATCTAGATTTTCTTGTAAGCAACTATGTCCAACACCCCCCTGTGGTGAACAAGCTGATACTTCAGGCTTGAGGAAGCCAGAGTGGGTGAGAGAGGAGCCAGCTTCTTGGAGAGGCCCTCCAGGCAGGCCTGTCCATGGGCCTTTGTGAACCAAGAAGGCCAAAGTTTGCACCACAAAATAGCTGCTCTTTTGGAGATCTTGATTTGGAGAAGTTGTGCACTCAGTTCTCTGCTTCCAGGTCAGGCTGAGATCTGACTGCAAGAGAATAGTAGCTAAAAGATTTCTCCCTAGAAAGTTCTGCACCAAGAAAGCAGTCTGGAAGCTGCCTGCCACCCACTTTACATCGGGAGCATCACTTTAACATCAGTGCCTCATGCTTTTTCTGGACACATGGCACTGGCATCTGCCTTTCCACATGTCTCAGGGCCTGGCCAAGACAACCACCGTTCACTACATCTTTTCTCAAAAAGGCCCATAAGCCCCATTATACAAGGTGGAGCAAATGTTGCCCATTTGGGAGTTTGTGTGGCAGTGGAGCTCACAGCATCACAAAAGGATCACAAAAATACTTCCTAGAATTGCAAACTGTCAAGTGGTTATCCAGCCTCTATTTCCTGGCTTGAAAACAAGAAGACAACCGACTTGCTTTTCCCACCTGTGTAAGTAGCCTGCCAGTGGCAGAGGTCAGCCTAACTATCCGCTCTGCTCTGTGGATGCTGCCCTCTATTAACCTTGCCGACACTTGTTAGTGACCACATTTTACTGCTGGAACACATTTATCCATCAACAAGACCCTCAAATCTCTATGCAGGTGATGCCAGATCTTCTCTGTACTATCCTGGGTGGAGTTTTAGAGCCGAATGTGTGTCCCCACATTGGTCACGGTGGCATCTCACCTATGTATCCACAAGGCAGACACAGGGCCACCGAAAAAACAGCTGGGTTACCACTGGAAAGAACTGGACTCAGAGCCAAAGCCTGGACTTGAATAGGGTTCTTCCACCACTTCCTAGCTGTGGGACCACACACAGGTCAGTCCTTTCTGTGCCTTAGTTTACCTTATCTGGAAATGGTTTGTTAGGAGAAGCTGATGACCTGATAAACTGCAAGATCATGATGTGATGTGGCACAGGAGAGAGAGAACTAGACTGGGTGACTGTCTGGGGCTCCCATTTCCCTAGAGCGAGCTTCTTACTTCCCCATCTGTTGGTGTCAGAACTAGACGTGGCTGGCACTAAAGAGACCTCTGTGGCCTTTCTGGGATATGTGGAGAAAAGTGGCACTTGGAGGACTGTCTTTTGAGAGCATACATTGTTTCCTAAGAACTAAGCCATTTCTTTCCTCATTTTACAATCTAAGTGCAGCCCTTGGGTCGTCTTTGTTCCACTGACAGCTTTGTGATCTGCTGCAGGAGAAAGATTTCAAGGATGAATTACAGGAAGCCACTTCTAAGAAATGAGAACAGAGAGTCAGTGTGGTGGACAGCAAGTCTCACACACAGGTGTCACCTGAGGAATGGCTGCAGGAACAGGCTATATAATCTGAGGAAGAGAAGGGCAGGGAGGGCTCTGTCTTCAGATGTTCGAGGGGCTTCCACAGAGAAGGGAGATGAAATTAGTAGTGAGTACAAAGCAGAAGGGGGTGGCACATCAGGATCCAAGGGCAGAAGCCATGGCAAGTTGCTTCTTTTCATTCTAAAGAATTGCTTTCTACCTGTTCCCTTTTTAGAACTGCTGTACAAAGACATCTGCCCCCTTGGTGGGCTCTTGCCTGCCCTGTGGTGGAGATAGAGGTGGGGGTGGAGTGCTCTCAGATGATTAGTGCCTTCCTCCCCAAATCGGATGATTTTGTGTTCTCTGAGCCCATGGTAAGATCAGGCATATTTTTTATAGCACCTAGTACAGATTTGTGTACACAGTTGGGCTGAGCTGAATGAGTGAATGAATCTTTCTTCCTCCATATAACAGGGAAGGCCTGTGATGGGGTGTTATCCTTGGCCCCTGACACTGGGGTAATGATGGTGTCCCACAGTAAAGCAGTTTTGCATGTAAATATCACTTAAGTCTGCACAGTGGTTGTCAAACAGTGAGGCCCTGAGAGAAGCCAGTGCACCAACCTGGAAACATTTTTATGGTAATCGTTTTCCTACAGAACTTGGAGCTTCAAAAGGAGGGCATTCAAATACCCCCCCTAGAATGTTGCAGCTAGAAGGAACTTTCAAGATCACAGAATCCAACCCTTTCATTTCCCAGATGGCAAAGCCAAGGCACCAGCTGTGGGGCTCAGGGGAGGAGAATGCCTTTTCTGGCCCAAGACCTGGCACATGGAAAGAAAAAACAGAGCCTTGCTGCCTGCCTGCTTGATAGTGGGCCAAGCAATGGCAGAGTGGAGCAAGAAATCAGCCTTCTCTGTCACCTAGGCAAGGCAGCAGTGCTTAAAGCAGACCCATGAATGGCTGGAGGTAACACAGCAATATAGACAGGAGCTGGAAATGAGACCAGGACATGACATGACTAAGAACACCAGCCCATATCTCCCTATGCAGGTGACGTGGAAGCTCAAGGAAAGACTGTCCCTGTAGAGGAGGTGCTGGCAAACACTAAGTAGGTCCCACTGGTCTGTAAGTTGAAGACGACCCTAGACACCCCTGCCCTGGCTAACAAGCAGGGCCCACAAAGCCTAGCCTAGCTTCCACCCTGCATGGGGAGCACCCTTTCTGGAGGTACTGTGTCCCAAATTTACAAATCAAAACAATCTTCAGGGCTCCCTGAGTCTCCCTTCACTTGGAATGCACTTCTCACTGTTACCTTTTGAAATCCTGCCCATCCTTAATAGTTCAGCTAAAATGCCACCTCTTCTGAGAAGCATTTTTAAATGTCCAAGTCCTAGCTCTTTATCCCTAAGACCCTGGTTGTCCTCCTTCTTCAGCTCACCTCAGTCTGTTTTGCATTGATCTGCTTTGTACCAGTGGTGGTCTGCCGGGTCTCTCTCCCTGACCCAGACCATCCTTCCCACTGTTCACTTACCAAGCTCAGAGAACTTGTTTCATGCATACTTGCTGCTCCTCTAGTCCTGGGCCCCATAGGTGCTCAAAGAACCCAATTGAACACCCAGAGGAAATGATGACTGAATAAGGGGCCTGCTGTCTGGCTGCACCCCTTTCACAAAGCAACACTTGGCCTCTGACAAGGCCCAGAGGAAGGAGGGAACAAGGTGGAGAGAGACGGAAAAGAAATGAAAGTAGGGAAGAAGGAAGGGTGGAGGAAGAATTATTGAGAAAAAACACAGACTTTGATTGTCCTGAGAGTCTCCTAGGGTGAGACATACACAAGGTGGTGGTGTGGTGGTGGTGGAATGAATAGTAGACCAGATTGCCCACATGAGGGGAAGACTTCACAGCCCCATTCACTAATTCAATCATTTATTCACTCACGGAGGGCTTACTATGGGCAAGACACTGTGTTTTGTTTTTTGGTCATATACCCTGTGGTTAAGTGTATGCATGTGTTCAAATACCAACACTGTCATTTCTAGCTATGTGATCTTGGACAAGTTACTTAACTTCTCTGTGCCTCGGTTTATCTGCAAAATGGCATAATAATATCTTCCTTATAGGTTCTTGTGAGAATTAAATGATTTCATGCCAAGTACTTAAAACAGTGCTCCCACACGGAGCAAACTGTATAAGCATTGGAGATTATTTTAGACACCGTGAATAAATACGTCAGTGAGCAAAAGTGACAGAAATCTTTGCCCTCATTGAGCTGAAATCCTAGTGAAGGAAGATAGACAATGAACAGCAACAACAAAGTCAATCATGTTAGGAGGTAATAAATGATGTGTGGAAACAGACAGCTGGTCAGGGAAGTTGGGAGTAGGCCGGTGGGGGTTGTAGTTTTAGTTGCTATGGTCATTGTGGGCCTCACAGAGAGGCTTGTCAACTGCATCACCTTGAACTTGCAATTTGGGGTAGATCATCTCACAGTCTTTCCAGCTGTCACTAAAGGCACCCAAGGTTGCTTGTGCTCAGGAATGTCTTTTGGGAACAGGAAGAGATCTTTCGAGAGAATTCTCAGAGACCAGGTGCCTTGAGGGTGAGAAGCTGTTTGCTGCTGATGCAGCAGAGGTGCAGAAGTCTGTGAGGAACCAGGGCTTTGGACAGCACAGCAAAGTAAACACTTGTGGCCAAGTCTGGCAGCTGCTGGGCCTCTGCGGAGCAAACACGACCCTTGCAGCTGGCACAGAGGCAGTTGGGGGAGCCAAAGCCCTTCAGCAAGCTTGGCTCATGAGGGCCTGCAGTGTAAAGCTTGGCTCACCCTTGCAGCTCCCTGGGACTGCATTGCTTTTTTTCCTAAGCTGGACTTCCTCTTACCTGGAAAGACTGGCAGAACAGATGGGAGTGCCCTGAATTTTTAATGATGCATGAAATACAGATGGTTTTGCTGTGGGCTATTCAGAGACAGTCCTTTCTGGTTTTCTTAGGGGAATGACTCCAGAAAGAGCTATAAGATCAAGGTGTCCACTGAGGGTAAGGTTTCTTTTTTTTTTTTAATGTTTATTTTTGAGAGAGAGAGAGAGAGAGAGAGAGAGAGAGAGAGAGAGAGAGAGACATAGACTGTGAGCAAGTGAGGGACAGAGACAGAGGGAGACAAAGAATCTGAAGCAAGCTTCAGTCTCTGAGCTGTCAGCACAGAGCCCAATGCAGAGCTCAAACCCACAAGCTGTGAGATCATGACCTGAGTTGAAGTCAGACACTTAACTGACTGAGCCACCCAGGTGCCCCACGAGGGCAAGGTTTCTTGTGATAATCCTCCTAGTCTGCACCCCCACAACCCAAGTCACACAAAAGCCATCCTCAAAAGCCACTCTGCCAACCCCAATCCCTCTCTTTATTTCCTAACTGAACAACTGCCCCTTATTCTGTCCCAATGCTGCTTGCAGGGGCTCAAGTGGTAGCCATTGCACTTTTGGGTTGTGTTTCTGCAGTTGGATTCTAAATTCCTCAAGATCATGAATGTTTTTGAGGATGTGAAAAATTCCAGAAGCATCATCACACTGTAGGACGTATTCAACCATTTATTAGGTACTTATTGAGTACCTACCAAGTGCCATGCACTGTTCTCAGTGCTCGGGAAACAGCAGTGAAGAAAACAGACCTAAGTTCTTTCCTCATAGAGTTCAAATTCTAGTGGGACAAACAGGCAAAAAAACATAACACATATATAAGACAATGTCAGCACAGGAAACCCTACCATGAAGAAGAAATAAAGCAGAGTAAGGGGACCAAAAGTGATGTAGGCCTTTTCAGTCATGGTGGACAGGGAAGACTTCTCAGGTGGTGACATTTAATAAAGCCCAATCTGAATGAAGCTGGGCCAACCCATGTCCCAGGCAAAGGAACAGTGAGTGAACAGCAAGTACAAAGGCCCTGAGCCAAAAATATACTAGTGAATGAGAGATTGTCACACCTCTGGATGACCACTATTAATATTTGTATGTATTTTCTTCCAGATATATTAACATATGTACATGTGTATGTATGTATGTATGTATGTATGTATGTATATAAACACACAAATTTTTTCTTCTTTTTTTTAAATGTTCATTTATTTTTGAGAGACAGAGAGAGCCAACACAAGTGGGAGAGGGGCAGAGAGAGATAGGGACAAAGGATCTGAAGCAGGTTCCATGCTGACAGCAGAAAGCCCCATGCGGGACTCAAACTCACAAACCAAATTGGGACATCATGAGATGATGAGCTGACCTGAAATCGGACACTCAACCCACTGAGCCACCCAGGTGCCCACACTGTTTTTCTTTAATTGGTGTTCTGCAAACTTGTTTTTCACTAACCATATGCAAGAACAATCTCCAGTATCCATAAACATTGATCTAGATTGTCATTTTTTTCAACTTAACATTCATACCAATTTGAAGTGTCTTTTTGTTTATCAAGATATAATTTACTTACGGTAAAATTGATCCTTTTTAGGTATACAGTTCTATGAATTTTTACAAACTTACACAGTTGTATAATTATCACCATCAAGAGAGTGACTTTCCCCCATTATCCTAAATAGTCCTTACCTGTACACTTGTGGTCAAATTTCCTTCTCCCACCTGTAGATCAGATCCCTGGCAAGCAATGATCTGATTTCTGTCCCCATAGTTTTAATTTTTTCAGAATGTCATATAAAAGGAATCATATAGTATGGAGACTTTTGTGTCTAGCTTAGTTCACTTAGAATAATGCCTTTTTGAGGGGTGCCTGGGTGGCTTAGTTGGTTAAGCACCCAACTTTGGCTCAGGTCATGATCTCACTGTTCATGAGTTCAAGCCCTGCATCGGGCCCTGTGTTTACAGCTCAGAGCCTGGAGCCTGCTTCAGATTCTGTGTCTCCCTCTCTCTCAGACTCTCCCCTGCTTTCTCTCTCTCTCTCTCTCTCTCTCTCTCTCTCTCTCTCTCTCTCTTTCTCTCTTAAAAATAAACATAAAAAATTAAAAAAATAATAATGCTTTTTTTCATCCACATTCTTGTATATCAGTAATTTATTATTTTTATTGCTGAATAGCATTTCATTGTATGGATGTACAATGGTTTGTTTATCCATTCACTATTGGAGGGACACTTGGATTGCTTCCAGCTTTTAGTGGTCACAAATAAAGCTATTATAAGCATCCGCATACAGATATTTTTTTCTTAATGGGCATGTCTTTATTTCTCTTGGGGATATACTTAGGAGTGGGATTGCTAGGTTGTGTGGTGAAAGTGCATTTAGCTTTATAAGAAACTGCCAAACTTTGATCCAAAGTGTCTCTACCATTTTGTATTTCCACCAGCAAAGTATGAGAGGTCTAGTTGATCCAAATGGTTATTTCTTTTTAAATTTTTAGCCACTCTAATAGGAGTGTAGGGGCATCTCATTGTTGGTTTAAAAAAAATAAATTTTATTTTATTGTTTTTTTATCAAAGTATAATTAATATACAGTGTTATATTAGTTTCATGTTTTACCATATAATGATTCAACATTTCTATGCGTAACTCAATGCACATCATGATAAATCTACTCTTAATCCCCTTTCCCTATTTTACCCATTCCAGTCACCACCCCCCCCCACTGCCACTTCCCCTCTGGCAACCACTAGTTTGTTGTTTTAATTTGCTTTTTCTCTAATGACTAATGATGTTGAGCGTCTTTCATGTGCTTATTTGCCATTCTTAATTCCTCTTTGGTGAAGTGTCAGTTCAAATCTTTGCCCATTTTCTAATGAGACTGTTTCCTTACTGCCGAGCTGTATTAACTTCCTAGGGCTGCTGTAACAAATTACCACACACTTAATAGTTCAAAACAATGAAAATGAATTCTCTTACAGTTTTGGAAGCCAGAAGTCCAAACTGAGTTTTATGTGTGTCAATCAAAGTATCAGCAGAGTTGGTTCCTTCTGGAGGCTCCAGGGGAGAATCTGTTCCTTGCCTCTTCCAGCTTCTGGTGGCTGCTGATATTCCATGACTTGTGGCCAAGTTGCTACAGTCTGCGCCTCTGTGATCCCATTGCCTTCTTTTCTGAGCCAGACCTCCCTCTGCCTCCCTCTTATCAGGATACTTGGGATGGCATTTAGGGTCCATCCATCCATATAGGCCAGGATAATCTCTCCATCTCAAGATCCTTAACTTCATCACATCAGCAAAGTCCCTTTTTGTCATATAAGGTAACATTCATAGGCTCCAGGGTTTAGGACCTGGAAAACTTTGGGAGACAGTGGCCAGCCTACCACACAAGCTTAGAGAGTTCTTCAGATTTTGATTCAGTGTCCTTTATCAGATATGTGCTTTGCAAATATTTTTTCTCTGTCTGTGGCTCATCTCTTCATTTTCTTTTTTTAAGTTATTTATTTATTTATTTATTTATTTATTTATTTATTTATTTTGACAGATATGGGGGGGGAGAGGAAATGAGTGGGGCAAGTGCAGAGACAGGGTTACAGAGGATCTGAAGCATACTCTGTGCTAACAGCGTAGAGTCCCATGCAAGCCTCGAACTCACAAACTGTGAGATCATGACCTGAGCCGAAGTCGGACACTTAACTGACTGAGCCACCCAGGTGTCCCACATCTTTTCATTTTCCTAACAGTATCTCTTGAAGAATACAATTTTATCATTTTTATTTTGATGAAGTCCAATTTATAAATTTTATCAATTTTTTATAATGACTTATACATTGTTTCTCTTATCTAAATAATCTTTGCCTAAGCCAAGGTCACAAAGTTTTTCTCCTATATTGACTTCCAGAAATTTTATAGTTTTAGGTTTTACTTTTAAGCCTATGAACAGTTTTGAGTTAATTTTTGCAAGTGGTGCAAGATATAGGTCCAAGTTCATTACTTGGATGGCCAATTGTTTCAGCACCATTTGGTAAAAAAAACTGTACTTTCTTTTTCCTTCTCCTCCTCCTCCTCCTCCTCCTCCTCCTCCTCCTCCTCCTCCCCCTTTTCCTTTTCCTTCATGACCCTGGGATCATGACCTGAGCTGAAGTAAAGAGTCAGACGCTCAATGACTGAGCCATCCAGGCTCCCCAAAAGACTACTTTCTCCATTGAATTGCCTTTGTACCTTGTCAAAAACCAGACCAGTTGGCTATGTTTATTTCTTAACTCTGCCATATTCAATTGCTCTATGTGTCAGTCCTCTCATACCACATTGTCTTGATTACCATAGTTTCATAATAAATCTTGAAATTTAATAGTGTGAATACTTCAGCTTTGTTCTTTTTTATCATACTTTTGCTAAATTTTTTGCTACTGTATAGAAATTCAACTGACTTTTTGCATGTTGGCCTTATATCCTGTTCCAGTAGCTTTTCTGTAGATTCATTGGGAGTGTCTACATACACAATCATGTTGACTGTGAATATAGACAGCTTTATTTTCTTCATTCCAATCTGAAACCCCCTATATCTTATCCTTGCCATACTGCATAAACTAAGGCCTTGGGTATAATGTTGATTAGGAATGATGAGAATGTACATCCTTCCGCTCCCAATCTTATTGGGGAAGCATTTGGTGTTTCACTGTGAATTATGACATTAGGAGTATATTGTTTGGAGTTATTTTTTGTAGATGTCCTTTTTCAAGAAGATAAAGTTCCTCTTACTCCTAGTTTGCTGAGAGTTTTATTACAAATAGATGTGTAATCATGTGATTTTGCTTTAGACTATTAATATGATGGATTACATTGATTTTTTTAATGTTTATTTTTGAGAGAGAGAGAGAGAGAGAGAGAGAGTATGCAAAGTGCACTTGCACAAGTTGGGGAGGGGCAGAGAGAGAAGGGAACAAACGATCCAAGGGGGCTCCACGCTGACAGCAGAGAGCCTGATGCAGGACTCGAACTGACAAACCATGAGATCATGATCTGACCTGAAGTCAGACACTTACTTGCTTAACCAACTGAGCACCAGCTGAGCCACCCAGGCACACCTACATTGATTTATTTTTGAATGTTAAACCAACTTTCCATTGCCAGAGTAAACATCACTTGTTTTTTTATATATTATTTGATCAATTTGCTGATGTTTGTTGAGGATTTTTACATTCTGTTCTTGAGGGATATTGGATTTTAGTTTTTGTTTTTGTGTTTTTTTTTTCTCACACCATGTTGTCTGGATTTGGTGTCAGGATAGTTCTGGCATCATATCAAATTTAAGAAGTATCCCCTCATGTTCTCTTTACTGGAATAGTTTTGTAAAATTGGTATTATATATTCCTTAAGTGTTTGGTAGAAAGTGAAAATGAATTCCTGTAGCTTTAATTTGTGGAAATATTTGAACTCAGAATTCCCTTGAATTCATTTAGTAGACTTCCAGTTACCTATTTCTTTTTGAGTAAATGTTGGTAAGTTGTGTCTTTTCAACTCCTATTTCATTGAAGTTGTGAAATTTATGGGCACAATGTATTGTTTCTGGTCCCTTATTATCCTGTTAATGTCTGCAGTTTATTGTCATTGTTAATGGTTGCCTGATATCACATTATATAAAGTAACAATTGATTTAATCATTCTGTTGTTGAACTCTTACATTACATTTGTGTTTTCACCATTATAAATATGATCAATATGTATGTATATACATCTTTGTAGAGATGTCTCATTTCTTTAGATAAATCCTACAAGCAGATTTTATATTTGTGTCTATTGCTCCATAAAAGTTGCTCCCAAATTCAGTGATTTTATTATCTCATAGTTTGTGTAGGTCTGGAATCTACATGTGGCTTGACAGGGTCCTCTGGCTTAGGGTCTCTCACAAGGCTACAGTCAAGTGTTGGTTGGAGCTACAGTTATCTCAAGGCCTGACTGGGAAGAAGACCTGCTTCCCAGCTCACTTACATTATTGTAGGCAGGATTTAGTTCCTTCCAGGCTATTGGACAGAGGGCCTCAGCTTCTCACTGGCTGGCCATTGACGAGGGCCATTGCCACATGAGTATCCCTGTGGGGCAGCTCACAACGTAGCAGATGACTTCCCTCACAGAAGCAAGGGACTTAGACACAAGGAGATGGCCAGCAAGACAAGCCACAGGCCTTTTGTACCTACTCTTGGAAGTAACATCCCATCACTTGTGCCATATTCTATTTATTAGAAACGAGGGGCACCCGGGTGACTCAGTCAGTTGAACGTCCGGCTTCGGCTCAGATCATGATTTCATGGTTCATGGGTTCAAGCCCCTCATTGCATTCCGTGTTTACAGCTCAGAGCCTGGAGCCTGCTTCAGATTCTGTGTCTCCCTCTCTCTCTGTCCCTCCCCCAACCACTCTCTCTCTCTCTCTCTCTCTTTCTCAAAAATAAATAAACATTAAAAAAAAAAAAAAAAGAAATGAGTCCCTAGGTCTGGCCCACACTCAAGGAGAGGGGATTATACAGGCCACAAACATAAGGAGGTGAGGGTGTTTAGGGGGCATTTTAGAGGCTGCCTAGCAAAGAATACTGGTTGCAAAAGTATGTAGAATCTTTTCATTGTTTCTTGTAAAGAATTGTGATTATGGGTTCATTCCAGCTCTTTTTTTCCTGTTCTTGAAATGATTTGTTTTTACATAGACTTTATTTTTTTATGAAATTTACTGTCAAATTGATTTCCATACAACACCCAGTGCTCATCCCAACAGGTGTCCTCCTCAGTGCCCATCAACCACCCTCCCCTCCCTCCCACCCCCCCCCATCAACCCTCAGTTTATTCTCAGTTTTTAAGAGTCTCTTATGGTTTGCCTCCTTCCCTCTTTGTAACTTATTTTTTCCTTCCCCTCCCCCATGGTCTTCTGTTAAGTTTCTCAGGATACACATAAGAGTGAAAACATACGGTATCTGTCTTTCTCTGTATGACTTGTTTCACTTAGCATAACACTCTCCAGTTCCATCCACGTTGATACAAAAGGCCATATTTCATTCTTTCTCATTGCCAAGTAGTATTCCATTGTGAAAAATAATGATGGGTGCCTGGGAGGCTCAGTCAGTTGTGCATCTGACTTCAGCTCAGGTCATGATCTCCTGGTTCATGGGTTCAAGCTCTGCATCAGGCTCTCTGCTGTCAGCTTGGAGCCTGCTTTGGATACTCTGTCCCCCACCCTCTCTCTGCCCCTCCCCCACTCATGCTCTCTGTCTCTAAAAAATAAATAAACATTAAATAAATAAGTAAATAATGAGTAAGTAGAAAATATTTATAATCTGCATATATATATGTATATATACATATATAAAGAATAATAATTCAATGAACACCCACATAATTACCATTCAGTTTATTTTTAAAATGTATATCTCTTTCCTTTCCCTTTCAGGACTAACCATTATTCTATTTTTTGACCATTGCTTATTATTCCCTTGGTTTGATTTAAATTAACACCTATATTTATTTTAAAACAACATATTGTTTAGTTGTGTTTGTTTGAAAACTTTGTACTGTACTGCATGTATTATTGTGACTTGCTTTCTTTTTGCCAAAAGTGATGCTCCTGAGATTCATCTATTTTGTTGCATCTAACTGCATTTCATCTATTTTATCTGTTATATAGGATCCCATTGTTATGCATTTACTATAATTTATGAATGTTTCCTACTGATAGTGGATATTTGCTATAACCAACATGTGGTTACGAATATTCATATACATGTGTATGTCTCCTGGTGCATATGTGTATGGGCCTCTCTTGAAGACAAATATTGCCATTCTGATGGGTATATTATGGACTGAATTGTGCCCCACCATTTCTATGTTGACGTCCTAATCCCTGGGACCCACAATGTGATGTATTTGGCGATCAGGTCTTTAAAGACGTAATTAAGGTAAAATGAGGTCATTAGGGTAGGCTATAATCCAATATGACTCGTGAATTTACATAAGAAGAGCAGATTAGGACACAGACAACATTTAAGGGCAACCTTGTAGGACACAGTCAGAAAGTGGTCATCTGCAAGCCAAGGAGAGAGGCCTCAGGAGAAGCTGACCCTGTTAGAAACTTGACTTTAAACTTCCAGCCTCCAGCACTGTGAAACAACAAATTTCTGTTGCTGAAGCCATAACATCTGTACTATTTTGTTATGGCATCTGTAGGCAACCAGTAAAGTATGGGTATTTTGCTGTGATTGTAATGTGCATTTACTGAATTTGGCTTCCTGCCCCATGAAATGCCTAACAATGCCATTTGTTCATTTGTTGTGTTATTGTTGTTGGGTTATGCGTCTTATCATTGTTAGTTTGTCGACCACCTTTCTTTTTTAAATTTTTCTCTTTATTTTATTATTTCTTTTTTAATTTTTTTTTCAACGTTTATTTATTTTTGGGACAGAGACAGACAGAGCATGAACCGGCGAGGGGCAGAGAGAGAGGGAGACACAGAAACGGAAACAGGCTCCAGGCTCTGAACCATCAGCCCAGAGCCTGACGCTGGGCTCGAACTCACGGACCGCGAGATCATGACCTGGCTGAAGTCGGACGCTTAACCGACTGCGCCACCCAGGCGCCCCATATTTTTCTCTTTATTTTAGAGAGAGAGAGAGAGAGAGAGAGAGAGAGAGAGAGAGAGAGAGAGAGAGCGCAAGCACGTGAACGGGGGAGAAGGGCAGAGGGAGAGAGAGAAAGAATCTGTGCTCAGCGCAGAGCCTGCTCAGCCTGACCTGGGGCTCAGTCCCATGATTCTGGTATTACAACCTGAGCTGAAATCAACAGTTGTTGAAAGCTCAACCGACTGAGCCACCCAGGCGCCCCTTGACCACTTTTGTCCATGTATTCCAGACTTGAATCATTTGGCAATGTATGTATTGCAACCTGTGCCTTCTGCAATGTGTGGCTTCTCTTTTCACTCTCTTGATTTTTTTTTTTTTTTTTACCATCCTCACTGGTTTATGCTGGAATATGTTGTGTTTTATTTTCTTTTTAGTTTAATAATATAGTGAATACTTGTGAACTCACTGCCAATCCCCAGAATAATAGTAGCTAACATTTATCTGGCTCTCACTACATGCCAGGACTTGTTTTATACACTTTCTATGTATTAACTCTTTCAAACCTTACCCTAGTCCTGTGAATTAGCCACGTTTTACACATGAAGCCACTAAAACACCAAGATGTTAAGTTACTTGCTCAGGTCATGCCAGCATTTAGTGACAAAGCCAGAATTTGAACCAAGGGAGTTTGTTCCTTAGCCATTTTGCCATACTGCTCATTGTTACTCACTATACAAAATTTGGTGTATCTCATTTAACTGCCTTTTAAATTTTGTATTACCTATTTACATATGTCTAAATAACCTACTCTCTAGTTTTGCTTGTTTTATTAACTTTATTAAGAAGGCAGCATACCCTATGCTGTCCCAGGAGGCAACATGTAGGGTTATTTTAATGAACAGAAGTTCTTTGTCACATATTTAAAATTATCAGTCAATTCTCTTATGGCTTGTACTTTTTTGTATCCCATTTATGAAATATTTCCCTACTCCAAAGTTTTAAAGATCTGGTCTTGCATTACTTCTGAAAATCTATAGGTTTACCTTTCACTTTAGTGATTTAAAACAAATTTTATTTTGAAGTAATCATAGATTCATAACAATTGAAGCATATAGTACAGAGAGTTCCTGTAATCTTCACTCAGCTTCCCCAGATGATAATACTTACATAAACATAGTACAATTATCAAAACTACAAAATTGACATTAGTGTGATATTAGCAACTGAACTACAGACCTTATTCAGATTTCACTGTTTTTTATGTGCAGGCTTTTAAAATTTTGGGGTACAGTTCTATGAAATTTTACCCATGTATATATTCATGTAACCACCATCACAATCAGTATACCCCTTGAGCCACCTTCCCCTCACCTCTACCACCTGCAACCATTGATCCTCATCACAACAGCTCTGTCATTTTGAGAATGTGATATAAATGCAATCACATAACATGTAACCTTTTAAGGCTGGCATTTTTCCTCAGCATAATGCCTTTGAGATTCATCCAGGTGGGTATGTGTATCAATAGTTCATGTTTTTGCTGAGTAGTTGTATGAATGTTGTATGTATGGATGTACCACATTTTCTGTATCTATTCACCCACTAAGTGACATTTTGGTTGTTTCCAGCTTTTGATTGGTACAAAGAAAGCTTCTGTGAACAGTCATGTGCAGGTTTACATGTGACCATAAGGTTTCATATCCCTGGAATAAATGTACAGAAGTGGGATTGCTGAGTCATATAGGAAGTGTATGTTTAACTTTATAAGAAACTGCCAAAATGGTTTCCAAAATGGCCATCCATTTTACATTCCCACCAGCAGTGTAGGAGTGCTCTCACAATATTTTATTGATTTATTATTTGTTATTTTTATTTAAGTCATTCTAGTGAGTGTACTGATGTTTCATTGTGGTTTTACCTTGTGTTCTCCTAATGACTAATGGCAGTGAGCATTTTGCTCATGTGCTTATTTGCCATCTGTTTTTCCTCTTTGGTCAACTGTCAGTTTTAGTCCCTTGCCCAGTTGAATTGTTTGCTTTCTTACTGCTCAATTTAGAGAATTCTTTATATATTCTACATATAAGTCTTTTGTCAGATCAGTGATTTACAAATATTTTCTCCTAGTCTGGGGCTTGTCTTTTTATTCTCTTATTAGTATCTTTCACAGAGAAAACATTTTTAATTTTGAAGAAGTCTACTTTACCAATTTTTTTAAAAAAAAATTTAACATTTATTCATTTTTGAGAGACAGAGAGAGACAGAGCATGAGTGGGGAAGGGGCAGAGAGAGAGGGAGACAGAATTTGAGTCAGGCTCCAGGCTCTGAGCTGTCTGCACAGAGCCTGACGCAGGGCTCGAAGTCACGAACTGCGAGATCATAACCTGAGCTGAAGTCAGATGCTCAATCACTGAGCCACCCAGGTGCCCCTCTACTTTACCAACTTTTAATGGTTATGTTTCTGATGTCATGTCTAAAAATCTTAAGGAAAAATGATTTTCTACTGTGTTTTCTTCTAAATGTTGTATAGTTTTATGCTTTACCTTTAGATTTATGATTCATCTTGAGTTAATTTTTGAATAAAGTGGGGCCTTGTGGGGACGAAAAGGGGCATCTCCTTATTCAGATAGGGCAAGATAGGCGATAGGGATCCGCCTCACAGTGTCTGCATACCTGCTGGGGAGGAGTCATGCCCAGTGCTTTTCTAGCACCTAGATTATGAAGCAAAAAACAAACAAAACAAAAACAACAACAACCAGAGGATTTACTACTAGGCCATCCATTGATTCCTGAGGTCCCTAGTCCTTCTCTTCCTCTCAGTCTTCTGATAATTATGTTTTTTGTCCTGGGTTTTCAATTATAATTAGTGGGAGGAATATGGTGGAATACATGTACTTCATCTGGTATAGACCTGGAGACCCACATATAAACCATATGAAATTTATTTTTGTGTATGGTAAGAGGTAGAAATCCAACCTCATGTTTTCAACATACATTATCAGTTGTTCATTACCATTTTGCAAATAGTACACTCCCTCCTTTTCCATGATCTATAAAGACAACTCTGATATCTGGCAAGGTCAAGCCTCTCACCTTGTTCTCCTTCTTCAGAAATTCTTCTGATTTTCTTGGCCATTTGTTCTCTCATATAAAGTTTTGAATCCACTTGTCAAGTACTATGAAAAAATATGTTGTGATTTTTGTTAGAAATGCATTGAATCTGCAGATTAATATGGAACTGAATAGCCATCTTTACATGGTTGAGACTTCTAAACCGTGAACATGGTATATTTCTTAATTTACTTACACCTTCTTTAAATACTCTTGTATAGCTCTTGTTAAATTTATCCCTACTTACTTTACTTTTTTTAAGTTTATTTATTTTGAGATAGAGGAGAGAGAGAGAGAGAGGGAGAGAGAGCACATGTGCAAGCCGGGGAGGGGCAGAGGGAGAGGGAGACAGAGAATCCCAAGCAGGATCCGCGCTGTCAGCACAGAACCCGACATGGGGCTCAATCTCATGAACTATGAGATCATGACCTGAGCCGAAATCAAGAGTCAGAGGCTTAACTGACTGAGCCACCCAGGCACCCTGCTACTTACTTTATATTTTTGATACTAGGAGACTCTGAAGAGCCCACTGGAAAATTATTGGCACCAATGAATGAGTTCAATAAAGTGAGTGAGCACAGTGACCGGGCATATGCAAAAAGCCAAAGCTGGCAATATTTAGTTGAACACATAATAGAAAAATGCTCCCATTCACAATTGCAATATAAAATATATGAAATATCCAGCAATGAACCTAACCTGAGAGATATAGTTGGCAGTAAACACTTCCAATAAACATCATAGACCATGGAATAATACCCTTAACATAAAATATTATCACAAGGCAACAAGAAAAATACTGAATTCCCAGGAGGAAAGTGGTTAGAAGACTTGAATGGAATAATCACACAAGAAGTAATGCAAATGCATAGTAAATATTTTTAAAAGTTCACATCACTAGCAAACAGATGAAAACAATGAGATATGTTTCACCCATAAGTCTGGGCAGTATTTCAAAGATTGTCTCTTTGCAATATGACAAGTGAAGGGAAACATCTGCCTCCTATAGCACTGGTGGGAGTATAAATACACATTTTTGTACATCAACTCTTCTACTTCTAGACATTTGTTCTAAAGAGGTCATCAGACTAGCATGCTTCACTTTCCTCTCCTGCAAAATGGGGATGACAGTGCTTTCCTCACAGAACTGTAATGAACATTAATGAGAAAATCCCCTTAGGGTTGCTAAGCTATATGGATTCTTTGGCAAAACAGGGAAAAGTTGCCCCACTCTGCAGATTAACTGTCCTTTTTCCCCGGCAGATGTCCAGGACTTGGCAAGTGGACAGACAGAACCTTTGTGCAAAGAAAAAGATGCCCCTTCCTTCGGGTGGGTGCAATCACATGCCAGGGTACTTTGCCTTCAGAGTGGAAAGTAAGCTTTTATTTAAGCACCTACTTTGCTCCCAGGCTAGCACCTATGTTCAGTACACAAAATGGTGACCTTGGATCCATGTAGCTTTTAGCAAAATGCCTAGAATTAAATGATAATTAAATATCTTCTATCACTATGTTCAAAGACATTCAATAGAGTGATATTATAGTGGTGGAAAATTGTAAACAACCCAAATGTCCCATAATGGAATAGTTACATTAATTTGGTAACTTCATATAATGGAGTCGTTTTAATCCATGTTTTTGAAGACTAATGAATAATTTTGGAAAATTCTAGATAAATATTAAGTCTTAAAAAAATCAAGATCCAAGCTGGATAGTGAGTGTGATCCCAACTTTATAAAAATTCCAGTATATTTACATAAATATATACCAAAACTTTACAATGGTTTATACTGGTGGGGAGGCTTAGGGCTAATTTTTACTTCATATTTTACCCTTTCTCGTGATTTTATAACTTGTCTGGAATGTATACATTACTCCTACAAGCAGAAAAAATCATTTAAGAGGCCTCTTCCCTGACCACTTTTCTTGGTCCTGTGGCTCTGGTGGTACAGATGCTGCCTGGGATCAGGGTAGGAGCTGGTTCGTCATCAGGTTCTGAGCCCTTCTGAACCTCACCAAGTTTAAGTGGGGTGCTTATGAACCAGCTGGGTCACTTTGCACATCCCCACATCAGAAATGCTGTGTTTTTCAAGGAGCCCTGGGGAAATCTTGGTTTGGACTACTGACAACCAGGGAAGGGAAGACTGGGTGGAGCATCATCATCTGTCAGGAGGTGGCCAGGGGCAGGTTGCTCTGCAGCAGGGCCACAACAAGGAGGAAAAATGAAACCGTGATCCAACTCTCTTCTTTATTAAGGAACCAGGTATCTTTGTCTTACTCTTGGCCCACTTTGCAAAGATGTGTTGAGAAAAAAGTAGATAAGACCCATTCATTCAACAATCCATCCCCAAGTGTCTATAAACAAAAGCAGAATACCTGGCCTAGGAGATGAAGGGAGACAGGTCTTCAGAAGAACAGATGACTGGACTGGGGCAGCTGCCCAGTCTTGTTAGACCAATTCAGGGAGAAATTTCCCAATAATCAGTGGGTGGGTGGGAGTAATGGCCCATTCAATGAGCAGACTGAAAACAGTTAAGGATGAGATTGTGACACTTGAAACAACATGGATGGACCTAGAGGGCATTATGTTAAGTGAAATAACTCAGACTGAGAAAGACAAATACCATATGATTTCACTTATGTGTGGAATTTAAAAAAACCCATAAATTAATAAACCAGCAGCAGAATCAAACCTATAAATACAGAGCACAAACTGCTGGTTGCCAGAGAGGTTGGGTGGGCAAAATGGGAGAAGGGAAGAGGGAGATACAAGCCTCCAGTTATGGAATGAGTAAGTCACATGAATAAAAAGCATACCCTAAGGAATATAGTCAATGCTATCATAATAGTGATGTATATGGACAGATGGAAGCTACTATGCTTGTCATGAGCACAACAAAATGTATAAACTTGTTGAATTGCTATACTGCACACCTGAAACTAACATGGTGTGTCAATATACTCAAAAAAAAAAAGGAGAGAGAGAAGAAAACAGAAACATTTAGCTTCTCTATGGATTCATCAGAACAAAAAAGGTCTACCCAATAGGTAATAGAGCAAGTTTTGGAGAGGACATTCTGGAATCAGACCAGCTAGTTTCAAATTGCCTCAGACTTGCTAGCTGTGTGACCTTGGGAAGAATATTTAACTTTTCTGTGCCTTTGCATTCTCATTTGTGAAATGAGTAGAGTAATAAAGCCCACCTTCCCCTAGAGTAGATATGAGAATGATATGCACTCCTGCTCATGGTAAAGCCTGTCCTGGGTAGCGGGACAATGGGTGGGGTCAGCTTGCACTGGGACAACGTATCTTCTTCCTCTCCACTACCCATGGACAGTTCTTCTTCCTCCCCACTACCCATGGACAGTTCCTGAGGCCTTGAACCCAATCCAGTGTGGGTTTCTCACCTCATATCTGAACTCTGGTGGTTCATAGGCAGACTCATGGGTGTGGTAGAAAACCCAGTGGTCTCGAGATCCAAGCCCTGGGCTCCAGATCCAACTTTGCCACACACTTAATGTTGCTTTGGTAGTAAAAGCTGCAATTTGCTCATCTCCCAAATGAGGATAATCATCCTGCCCTTCATCCATCATAGGGCCTCTGTGAGGATCAGATGAGATAATGGAACGGAAATAATTTTGTAAAGGAGGGGTTATTAGTCTATGAAAGACCCAGAGAATATTTTAGTATAAAAACTGCCTCAATTTTGCATTCAAAGGGTGTTCATTTCTGTATCATCTCTCCTAGAGTGCTTATCTGGTCTGAAGCACTATGATACCTAGTCACATGGATTTGCAATTATCTCCAATTGGTTCTCTTTATTTTTTAATTGAAAAAGGTGGGTTGTTTTTGTTTTTGTTTTGTTTTGTTTTGTTTTTGTCCAGAACCAGAGCTTTCTTGAATTTAGCCTTTATTTCTAGCCTAAATCTCTCTGTCCATGAAATTACTCAGGGTAGTAATTACTACATTTTCTTCCCTACCTTCTCTTCCACCAGGAACCCATCTGGTAAAACAAGTGGACGGTCTAATCCACATATGCAATGGGGACACTAATCCTTGGCATGTGGGCCCACAGGTAAAGCTGATGCTCTTTGCATAAGGCTGCACTGCTCTCTGCCTAGGCTGCTATCGGGATGAACTAAAGCACTGAGTGGGATGTCAGGAAAACAGAAGTTGGCAGAAGCAGGCAATGCACCTACTCAACCAGAGTGCGGTGCTCTATGCACTTTTCTCTAATTTGACTGAGTTGTCCTTGGGCCAGTATTTTCGTTTTGTCCTTTACATTCTACAGTTTAACTTACATCTCCTTATAAAAAATTACTACAGGCAGCTTGCTTTGAAGATATTTTTCCTTAGTGAAATTCTGGGGCCAACAGTGTACGCTCTCTTTCTGGCTTTCCTTTTCCCAAGGGAGCACTTACTTTTATGGGGAATTATGTCTGGCATCTTTCCCATGTAAGTAAAGTGGTTTTATAAAACAGGAAGGTGGCCCACTCCCAGGGGTCGCCTGAGTGATGTATGACATGGCACAGATTGAGTGGGCATTTCCAACAATCTGCACAGCCCTGGCCTATGTGGGTACCTCTCCACAACAGAGGCAATGGCACATGATAGACATGAACTGCTTCTGGACTATTCATTTTCTGGGTGAGGTTGTCATGGCACAGAGCTAGTGCCCAAGCCACCACTTTTGGCTGCTAGGAGTCATCTGCAATTTTTTAACAACCTGCCTATTATTTTAAATGAAATGATTGTGTGGGATTGTAACTTGGAAGAAAGCAACGAAATATAATGCTGCTCATTTTTTGTGGAACTTGGTGTCTCAAACCTCAGGCATATTGAGTGGTGGCACCTGTTTGATGTAGCAACTTAGATATTTTGTTTAACACTTAGAGCACTTACTGTGAGTGGGGACTGTTCTGGGTGTTTTATAGCCATGAGGCTCCTATTGAATCTGTGTCCTTAATTGATAAGACGTTAGTGCCTGCCCTGTCTACTGGGGAGCCTGGCTACACTTGATTGGGCAATAATGACAACTTCATGAGAAAGCCTAAGGGTCAGAGTAGGTAAGTCCCCAGTGGTAGAACTTCTCACTGCAGACTCAATGGGGCATGCTGCTGACCTGGAAGGTGCCAAGAGATCAGGCCCAAGAGCTGCCACCAGGAAGCCTCATCTTGACATCCACCAAGACTTGCAGATGATAGACACATCTATGTCCCACAGACCCTGCCTATGGGAGGTATCCAGTAAATAGTTGTGGCATGTATGGGGGCCTTAGCCATCTTCCTAGATATGGTTGAATTATAAAAAAACAAAAACAGAAATTCCTAGCTGGAAGAGCTGTGGAGATAATTTAATCCACTCCTGTTGTTTACAAATGGGAAGACTGAGGCCTGACAGAGAAAGACACCTGCCCATGGCCTGTCATTACTCATGTTCAATCCAGCACACATTGTGGGAGCATGTGGTCTCAGTCCTCTGGGCAGAGACAGAGGACAACAAAGGACAGCAATGGTGAGTGAGAAAAAAGGAGGGTTCAAGACCTAGCCCTGGTGTTGTAATAATAGTGAACATGACATTTGTCTTCCAAACTCACATACTTTTTAGTACAGAAGGGAGAGTTGTTAATAATGACTAGGGCACAGCATAAATGGGCCTGTCCCTAGAAACCAGGATATATGTTCACCCTAATTAAAATTAATAAGATGATAGTAAAATGATCAACAACCACTGCAAAGATGTTCACTAAATTCCAACATTGGCTGAGCCGTTTGCCTCCACTAGCTCATTAAATCTTCACCACAGATCTGCCAAGCAGGTCTGCTTGGCACACTGAGGAAACTACAGGTCCAAGAGGTTGAGTCCTTTGCTTAAGGTCACATTGCGGGTTCAAGCTGAGCCTGGATTGGAATCCAGCTCTAGCCTGAGTCCAAAGCTCTTGCTGTTCACACTACCCTGGACTGCCTCATGTTTTGCTCATCCCTTTCATTCCTGAAACATTTCCACATGGCTGAGCATGGTGGAGAGGGGGGTCTGGAGATCTGATGGGTGGTAGAAATCCACTACCATGAGAGTCAGGTGTACAACTACACCCAACTCCCTTTATCACTAATGCACTCACTACCAACCCAGGCCTCAATTTCCTTATCTAGGCCTCTCATTCAACACCTTCTATAGGCTGGTCCGTGGGGATTGGTTCAGTTTTTTTCCTACTTGCTCCTTGCTCTTCAGCAAGAACTGGCCCCCATGATGTTCCCCAGGCACACTTTGTGCTCCCCTCATGCCATGCCTGGACTCACATGCTAGCATGCCCTCCTCCACCGGACCCAGTGCAGAACTCCCTTGAATTGGCCTTGCCATGCCACCCTCGCTCTCCCCTAGTAAAGATAAGCTACCCCCAGGGAATTTGCCTCCTCTCGTGAAGTGCAGTTTTGTAAAATCCCAGAGGGACACTCACAGTGGTGGGGAGCTCTTCTTTCACTGAAGATCCTGAAGCAAAGCTCTCCAGATGCAGTTTTAACTCCTCCACATGGGGATTTCCTTGCTCTGGAGCTTTTAGTGGTAGAACCAAGTCTAAACATTAAGTAGCACTGGGATGATAAAGCTGAAATGCCCAATGCTTCAATGTTATACTTGGAGCCAAAGTTGAAACAAACCTTTTGGTAACAAAGTATGCCTAGCACAAAAGACAAATACTGGCTTAAAGATGGTGCTCTGCATAATTTGGTTATTGTTGATAGCGCTGCTATAAACACTGGGGTGCATATGTCCTTTCAATCAGAATTTTTGTATCCTTTGGATAAATTCACAGTAGTGTCACTGCTGGGTTGTAGGGTAGTTGCATTTTTAATTTTTTGAGAAACCTCCATATTGTTTTCCAGAGTGGCTAAGAAGATGTGGTAATCTTGCCATTTGCAACAACATGGATAGAACTGGAGTGTATTATGCTAAGTGAAATAAGGCAGAGAAAGACAGATATCACATGATTTCATTCATATGTTAAATTTAAGAAACACAACAGATGAACAGAGGGGAAGGGAATGGAAAGTAACATAAAAACAGAGAGGGAGGTAAACCATAAGAGACTTTTAAATACAGAGAACAAACAGGGTTGCTGGAGGGGAGGTAGGTGAGGGGATGGGCTAAATGGGTGATGGGCATTAACGAGGGCACTTGTTGGGATGAGCACTGGGTGTTATATATAAGAGATGAATCACTGGATTCTACTCTTGAATAAGATTATACTATATGTTCACTAACTTGAACTAAAAGAAAAAAAAAAGTGGTGAACTGCACAGCAGTGTGCTCCTGCCCACACTAAATCCAGAGAGAACAAAGAGAAAAATGTATATACAAATACATAGGAAATAAGAAAGGAAACTTTCAGTGTGTCCCAAACTGAAAAACCATGGAAATGAGGGTCACAGACAGGAGCTACAGAGAGAGTCTTGAAGTTTCTGCCCCAGAAAGTTGGTGGAATTGTGTCTTTTTCTGCTTTTATGTTTGCTGTCCACATTTTACATGATTAGTATATGTATGTTTTATCATGTAAAAATAAGTTTTCTTCTCGAAATAGTCTTGGTAGGTGGAAAAACCAAAAGAAGGAAGGAAAGGAAAGATATTAGTGAATCAGGATCAGATTTTCTGAGTCTTTGGCTCATCTTTGTTACCCACTCCCTGCTAGCCTAGGTCTTGGCTCTTCCCTTCTCTGGGCTTCCCTCTCCTCTCTATAAAAGAAGGCAGGCAAACTGAGCCATCTTAAGACACACTCCCAGTGCTCATACCCAGAGGCAGGCCTTTTGGGTGTGGCTGGTGGGAGAGTTCCAGGGGACTTTTGTCCTGCTTCTAAACCAGAGATTAAAAGGTGGTTTGTTTCCCTGCTCTAACTGTCATTGTTATGCTGGGTTTTGTTTCTAGTTTCATTGTTGTTTTCTTCTTCTTTTTCTTTTAATATGAAATGTATTGTCAAATTGGTTTCCATACAACACCCAGTCCTCATCCCAACAGGTGTCCTCCTATCACCATCACTGTAGTCCCAGCAAGAACCTGTTCTAACACAGGCCTCCTCTCTAAGCCTGGGGCCCTGGACCGAACAAGGCCATCAAAAATTCCAGAATCCCTGGACCTCTTTTCTTTCATCATGGAATAAGTGGCTCTTTTCATCTGGACCTAATCAAGCCCTGAAAGGTCTCCAGAACCAAAGGTATCTCCCAAGTAGAAGAGACTCCAAATCCACATGAAAGTGAACAAATGAGATCTTCTCCCACCTTCCCTCCTTTCTCCCTCTTTTATTTTCTGGGTTTTTTTTTTTTTTTCAAAAAAACATTGTATTTCTATCACACAAGTAATACATACTTGTTGTAGAGCTATCAGAAAAAAGGTATTTCAGTATATCTGTCCATAGTAACAAGATGCAGATGTTGAAAGGCAGATATGTTTTTGTTTTGAGTATAGGTATATCTGTATGTATTGACATGGAACAATTTCCATGGCATACTGTTTACTGAAAAAAGCAAATGATAGCACAGTGTATATAGTGTGATCCCATTTGTATTAAAATATACATGTATATGTTTATATGTGCATATAAATGTGTGGAAAAATCTATACCAACCAGTCCACAATGGTTTTCTCTGGGGAATGCAGTGGTAAAAGGGAAAGCCTTTATATAGTGCTGTCTTTTGACTGTTTGAACTTTTTAAAAGCCTGTATTACTCTTGTAATTTTTTAAAAAACTAAGAAAGTAAAGAAAAATAAAGACAACAAAAGAGCTACTACAGATATTTCTATGTTGAAATAAAAAGAAAATATCACCGGGGCGCCTGGGTGGCTGGCTCAGTCGGTTAAGCGTCCGACTTTGGCTCAGGTCATGATCTCGCGGTTCATGAGTTCAAGCCCCGCGTCAGGCTCTGTACTGATGGCTCAGAGCCTGGAGCCTGTTTCAGATTCTGTGTCTCCCTCTCTCTCTGACCCTCTTCCATTCATGCTCTGTCTCTCTCTGTCTCAAAAATAAATAAATGTTTAAAAAAAAATTTTTTTTTAAAAGAAAATATCACCTATTCTGGTGAGCATTGAGTAACATATAGAATTGTTGAATCAATATGTTATATACCTGAAACTAACATAACATTGTATGCTAATTATACTTCAATAAAAAATAATTAAATGGAAAAAAGAAAATATCAAAAATCCAAAAGAAATAATAGTCATGTATAATCCTTATTCTTCCTTCCTTCCTTGCCTTGAGGCAATCACTGCTAATATTTTTTTGCATAGCCCAATCTATTTTTTAAATATGTGATGCATATATTATTTTTATTTGCATAAAAGGGAATAAATTATGCATACTATTTCCATCTAACCTGCTTTTCTCACCTAATATTGTCGCATGAACATCTTTCCAGGTTGATGAAAATGCATCTCTATCATTTTAAGTGGTTGTATACGTATTTAGATAATTTTCTTTTTATGCTCCTATTTTAAAAAAAAGTCTACTGTCAACATCCCTGGGCAATTAAATCTTTGCCCATATCCGGTATTATTTCCTTAGGATAAATTCCTAAAAGTGAAACTGCTTGATATAAGGATGTGCAATGTTTGTTAAGGATTTTAACCTATGACACCAAACTGCTTTCCAGAAAGGCCTTGACATTGCTCCCTCTACAACAGTATATGGGCCAGCCAGCCTGGTCTCCACATCATTCATTTCTTTCACAAGTTAATCCCACTCTTTGAAATTTTTGTTCATTTTCTAGAAGAAAAATATGTAATATCTGTGTCTTTTTAATGATCATTCCCTTAATTAATACTAGGGCCAGGCATTTCTTAATGGTTCTAGGTTCTCTGTTTGTCTTTTGATGTGTTTGTTCATGTAGTGTTCTAATTTTCCCACTAGGGTATTTGTCTTTTTCCTATTGATTTGTAAAAACTCTTTACATATTAAGGGTATTGATCATTGTTTTTCATATATGTCATTGTTCCAACTATACTTTTTTGGTTTTTAATTTTATCTATGATGTTTTTTAATGCACAGTTTTTAATTTTGAATTAAATTTATCAGTATTTTCCTTTCTAGTTTCTGCTTGGTGTTACATTTAGAATATCTTCCCGCTCCAAGTGTATGAAAATATTTACCAGTACTTTCTTCTAGTGTGACATTAAACTCTTTGATCTATCTGAATGTTATGGGAATGCAGGGTGTGACATGAAGATTTAAATGTCCTTTTTTGAAATGGCTAGCTATCTATCCCAACATTGACACTGTTTGTCCTCCACTTAAGTTTGTGGGAATGCTATCTTTAGCTTATCTACTTAACAACGGTTGCACATGGGTGTATTGCTCTCCTGTTTCTTCTATTTGGTCAAAACTAGAGGTTTAGAGGCAGCTCCTGGGTTTTTCCAGAGCTTTCCATGTCACAATAGCCATAAGTGTGTGCACCAGGAGTGGGGGGGGGGCAGCTACAGGATACAGGCTCCAAGGAGACTGAATGTACATCCATACACTAAGAAATTACCTTCTCCAAATTATAGCTCAGCCCACACCCTTCCAAACCTCCAAAGTACCTGTCTGGCAATCACCCAAAACACAAACTTAGACAAAAACTCTCTCTGATGGCTGGTGCTATTGGCCTCTGGGTGTCACTGCAGAGCCATTCTGTGCCTTCTGGAGGCATAGGATGGAGGAAGCTGCTCTTGCACTCTCAGGACACCCTAGTCACCATCAGGCTCCAAGAACCTGGAGAGTGGGATGCAGGGAAAGGTTGCTGCTCTCCAAGGCCACCAACCTGG
This sequence comes from Felis catus, assembly GCF_018350175.1. NCBI lineage: Eukaryota > Metazoa > Chordata > Mammalia > Carnivora > Felidae > Felis > Felis catus. Next base: position 123,478,071 of record NC_058386.1, on the reverse strand, counting down.
CTTCACCACTGTCCTTGGCATGGAACTACATGCTGCTTCTTCAAAAAGGCATGGCTGAGACTCCAGGGCAAAGCCATTATAGCCAAGGCTCTTTATAAATCAAGCATTTTTGTGTTACTTTAGAAGGTGTTTCACAGCCAGGATGTCCTTTAAGTAAGGCAGCTCCACGCACAATCAGCTCTGCTTTCTGAATATCTAAGAAACCAGTGGAAAAACCCTTTGTGGGAACTTAAACAAGTCCTTATCCATCCCTGGTGGACACTTTTATTCAATGTGGCTAGCAGTCTAAGGAGGAGAAGGCTAGAGACTGACCATTGTGCTGGATGAGAAGGGTTGACAGCAGACAAGAGAAAAGATTAGTGTTCACTTTGAAAGTGCTCTGAAAAGTTCCTGAGCTGCAGCAGGGAGCTCCATTGGGACGCACAAGAGTGGATGACTTGTGAGCTGCTAGGGGGCTGGTATTTCAGATATACTTTGAAAGTAGTCTTAGGATTTATTGATGGATGGAATTTGTAGGGTGAGTAAAAGAGGACAATCAAGGATAGGATGTGGGTTTTGTCTTAAATATGGCCAAGGAATGACTGGGGAGGAGTGGATTTGGAGATAGAAATGGGAAAATTTATGGTACTTCTTCTGTGCCCAGCACTGTTTATTTTGTGTACAGTAGCAGATTTTATCCTTCTAAAAACTGCATAAGGTTGGTACCATTATTATCACGCCCACTTTACAGATAGGAAATTAAGGCACAAACAATGCTTTGACAAGGTCATGTGGTAAGTTAGCAGAGATGAGACACAAACTCAAGTGATCTGCTCCACAGTCATTATTCTTACCTCCCATACTGCCTCTCCAGATTAATGTACTTGGGGATGAGAACTTAGGTTTGGGCCACGTTAAATCTGGGATGCCTCTTAGACATCCAAGTGGAAAGTTCCAGAACACAGATGGATAGTAGGTGTACCTGAGATGGTGGCTTTAACAGCTCCTGGAGCCATAAGTGGCCTCAATAAATGTCTGTGGTGATTATGATGATGATGATGATGATGATGATGATGATAATGTGTAAAGGGCACAGGACATACATAATAGAACTAAAGATAACAGCTATCATCATCACTGGGATATTCTACAGGTACCTCAAACACAACTTGTCCAAATGGAACACATTATCTTCCTCAAAAATAGGCTCCGTATCGTCTTCCTCCTTTAGTTGGTCAAACTGGAAATGTGGAATCCACCTCTATTCTTCCATCTCTCTCAACTGCCACATCCTATAATTGCCAAGTCCTGTCCACGTGGACTCTAAAATGAGTCCTGAATTCTTTTTCTCCTCTGTGTTCCCACTACCATTTCACCCAAAATACACTCATCTCTTCTTGCCTTGATGATGGCCATAGCCTGCTGACTGGTTTGTTACCTTTCATCTTGGGTCCCACTAGTCCTTCTTCCACACATGGGCCCAAGGTCTATATCTAGAACAGAGTTTCAATCATGTCACTGCTCTTCTGAAAATGCTTTAACACCATCTCCAGTTGACACAACTCCTGGCTTCTAGTAGGTCACAGTCCAGTGGAGAGTCCACTTTCCACACATGCCGATGATTTCTGTGATCAAGGAGGCACAGGGAGTTGTGGGAACTGAAAGAAGGGTTACCTGCCTCAGCCATGCGTGAGATCAGAGAAGAACTGGGAAGGCCTTCTGGAATAGGAGACATATAAGATGAGTCTTGAAGAATCAGTGAGAGTCAGCAAAGAAAATGTAACAAAAGAATTCCAGCATGTGAAAAGGCACAAGGGAAGGGGGAAACAAGGTAAGTTCAGGGGGCCTGGTGCCCAAAGGATCAGTGGTGTGAGGCTGGGGAGGCCTACAGGGCCAGGTTGTACCCATCCTATAGCCCTTGATGAGGAATTTGAATTTTATTATCAGGGCCACAGAAAGCCCAACAGAAAAGTTTCAGACAGTGGGGAGACATGCTCATATTTGTGCTTCTAAAAGTTTCATCCTAAAATACATAACCACTAGGGAGAAGATTTTGGCAATATTTAGCAAAATTGCATATTCATTTATCCTTTGATCCAATAATCCTACATTTATGAATCTATCCCAAAGATAAACCAACAAAAATATTAAATTGTATACATACAGCGTCTTTGTTGCAGCAGTATTTGTCATAGCAAATGTTTGGCAACAACCTAATATCTATCAGTAGGGGATTGGTTGAGTAAACTAAAGTCCCATCTAAATAAAGCTGCAATTAAAAAGAACTGAGGATACGCTGCTATAGACTATATATACCCAAGTAAAGAAAGCAATGTGCATAAGAATGTATATACAATGCAATCTTTTGTGTAAAGAAAATTAGGATTTGGAGATATAGATGTATATATTAGTGAAAAAAAAATAAGTCAAAAAGCAACAAAAGTGGTTGCCTATAGGGAGAGAATGGGGAGAGGAGACAGTGATGGAAGTTAAATCTCTCTTAAGTCTAACTTGTTTTACAGTTTTGGATTAAGAAGCATTTAATATTTCATATAATTTAAAACAAAATTAAATCAGAGAAAAAATCAATCTCCAAAAGTTGAAAACAAATTCAAATATCAAGTTGATGGCATAATCATACAAAGCAGAATAATTTGAAGATTTTGAAACACAGTATTTTCACTGAAAGTCCCTGGTGGAATATATACTGAAGACAAATAAAGAGAAAGAAGTACTAAATTGCATTCAGTCTTTTCTTAGTAGTTATGATGGCATTGCTATTTTAACACACACATATTAGAATAAAACAAATTGTATATATGTATGCATACATACCATTTGGAAAATGACAAATAATAATGTTAATGTTAGTAAGAACCATGATTTTTAGCATAAAAGAGATATTATAAGATCAAAGAAGTTAAGTAAAATGTACTATAATCTTTTTCATAAATTGAAATCATCAGTATGAACTCTTCAGTTTTGCTTTCTAAGAGGTGCATATTTCCTAACCCTATCCACTGAAAAGGCTAGGTAACAGTACAACCCAGTACTAAAGAATATTAATGTCCAGCTTGTAGTCTTTAAATACTATTTCCCACAGAAACAAGCCAGGGCTCCTTGGAAAAATGGTTGATTGCAGATCTCCGACAAAATATACGTGAGCTGAAAACCTCTGATGGTTTTAGCAAAGATTACTGAAGTCAAATAAAAAAGACATAGGAAGATGTTCACTTCTGATAATGCCAAAATAGCTTGTTGCAAACCAAACTTTCTGCTGAGAACTAGAGGAGGCCAAAATATGGGGGGTGGGGACAATTTTGAGACAATGGGGAACCACCAGTGCAGTGAGGACTGGGAAACCAAGATATCACAAAGAAGGGAGACAGGGAAAGTGAGCCTGACACTGGGCACCCCTTTTCCCCTCAAGGCATTTGAGAGATAGGGGAGCTGAGCAATATTCCCATAGTCTTTTTGGGTTGAAGCAACAAATATGGGCAGTCAGGGCCCACCAAAAAGAACAAGTCTGGCAAATAGGCTCTAAATTGATGTCCCCAAAAGGCTACCACTAGGACTGGGAGTGAACAACAAACATCAATCAGAAAGATTGAAGCCCAGCTTTGAATTGACTCAATCCCTTCTTAGACCTAGGTAATCTGCTCCTACTCACACTAACTGCAAGAAATCAAAGTAAATTCTTCAGGAAGATGACATCATCTAGCTCCTCAGATTTTCTCTTCATATATTTATATACAATGTCTAACATTCAATAAAAAATTATTAAGCATACAAGGAGATAAAATTGTATGACCAAAAACCAAAAGAAAAAATAAACAATAGCTATTGATCCACAGAAGGTACAGATTTCAGAGCTACCAGATGTTGACTTTAAAATAACTGCGATTGGGGCACCTTGGTGGCTCAGTCTGTTAAGGGTCCTCCTTCACCTCAGGTCATGATCTCACAGTCTGTGAGTTCGAGCCCTGCGTCAGGCTCTTTGTTGACAGCTCAGAGCCTGGAGCCTGTTTCAGATTCTGTGTCTCCCTCTCTCTCTGACCCTCTCCCACTCATGCTCTGTCTCTCTTGCTTTCAAAAATAAATAAAACATACAAAATAAATAAAAATAAAATAAAATAAAATAACTGTAATCAATAGTTCCAAGAAATTACATGGCTGAATAGAGATTATCAGCAAAGAACTGAGATTCATATAGAATAATTAAATGGCAATTCCAATACTAAAAAGAGAGTAACTAAAAATTAACAGTTTAAGGGGTGCCTGGGTGGCTCAGTCAGTTGGGTGTCTGACTTCAGCTCAGGTCATGATCTCACAGTCCGTGAGTTTGAGCCCTGTGTCAGGCTCTGTGCTGACAGCTCAGAGCCTGGAGCCTGCTTCCCAGTCTGTGTCTCCCTCTCTCTCTGCTCCTCGCCTGCTCATGCTCTGTCTCTGTCTCAAAAATAAATAAAAACATTTAAAAATTTTTTTTAAAAATAAAAATTAACAGTTTAATATATGAGTTTAGCAGCATATTAGACATAGCTGAAGGAAGGTCAGTAAGCCGAAAGAGAAGTTAGAAGAAAAATGTCCATACTGAAGCATGTACAAAAAAAAAAAAAAAAAAAAAAAAAAGGTGAAAAATACAAAAAAAGTGCGTATGAAATACATGGGGAATGATTAAAATGTTATATGTATTGTTTTTCCAGAAAAACAGGAAAAAGACAATAGAACATAAAAACTAGATTACTAGAGAGGAAATAAAATAATAAAAATGATCTATCTTTCCCAGAGAAACAGAGGAGAGGAAAGAGAGAGGCAGGTGGGAAGAGAGAGAAAGAATGATAAAATAAATTAGGTAAAATGTTAAAGATTGGTGAATTTGGCTGAAGAGTATATAGAAATTCTTTTTTCCCCTTTTTTAAAAAAAGTTTTATCTATTCAAGTAATCTCTACGCCCAATGTGGGGCTTGAACACACAACCCTGAGATCAAGAGTCACACATCTACCAACTGACGAGCCAGGCACCCCAAGAAATTCTTATTTTTTAATTATTATTTTTAATTAGAGTATACTTGACCTACATTATTATATTAGTTTCAGGTATACAACATAATGATTCAAAATTTATGTACATTACAAAATGGTCATCACAATAACTGTAGGTACCATCATCACCTTACAAAGTTACAACAATATTATTGACTATATTTCCTATGCCATACATTACATCCCCATGTCTTATTTATTTTATAACTGAAAGTTTGGACCTCTTAATCCCCATCACCCATTTCACCTGTCCTCCCATCCCCACAACCACCAGTTTGTTCTCTATGAGTCTGTTTCTGTTTTATTTTGTTGGTTGGCTTTTTAGATTCCACAATATAAAAGAAATCTTACAATATTTGTCTTTCTCTATAAAATAATTCTTTGTATTATTCTTGCAATTTTTCTGTCCATTTGAAATAATATCAAATGAAAATTTAAGGGAAGACGTTTTCTTCTATCAAGGATCAGTGTTTCCAAGACTTCAGAATTTCACAAGTGAGAAAATTTTCAAAAGCATATTGGTTTGTACAGCAATGAAAATGAATAAACTATAGCTACACAGAACACAGGTAAACTTGTAAAATATTTAACAAAAGAAGCCAGGCTGGAAAAGTATTTACTAATGAGTGTATGTAAGGTTTCAATGTAGGCAAAACTGATCTATGATGTTAGAAGATAGGATAGTGGTTACTTTTGGGGACAAAAGGGGAAGTAATACTTAGAAGGAGATCCTAGGGGTGCCTGGGTGGCTCAGTCAGTTAAGCGTCCAACTCTTGGTTTCAGCTCAGGTCATGATCTCACAGGTCATGGGTTTTGGTTCGAGCTGACAGCTGACAGTGCGGAGCTAGCTTTGCATTCTCTTTCTCTCCCTCTCTCTCTGCCTCTCCCCTACTCTCACTCTCTCTCAAAATAAAAAAAATAAAACTTAAAAAAAGAAGGGGATCATAAAACCAGCTTTTAGTGTGCAGTAATTTTCTTTGGTCCTGTATGATAGTTACAAGGGTATGGGATAATTTATTGAGATTATGGGCTATGATCTTTTCTGTATGTATGCTATACTTCAATTAAAAACTTTTAAAAAAGACAACAAAGGGGAGCAAAACACACAGAAAAAGTAGGACAAAAAATTAAATAGTAATATGCAAGATTTAAACCCAAATATATCAACAATATGGGCTATATATTAGAAGACGAAATTTGTCAGAAATGAGGGAAAACATTCTTACAAAAGACACTTTAAAATGAAGGATATAGGGGGGCGCCTGGGTGGCGCAGTCGGTTAAGCGTCCGACTTCAGCCAGGTCACGATCTCGCGGTCCGTGAGTTCGAGCCCCGCGTCAGGCTCTGGGCTGATGGCTCGGAGCCTGGAGCCTGTTTCTGATTCTGTGTCTCCCTCTCTCTCTGCCCCTCCCCCGTTCATGCTCTGTCTCTCTCTGTCCCAAAAATAAATAAACGTTGAAAAAAAAATTAAAAAAAAAAATGAAGGATATAGGTAAATTTTAAGGTAAGAAAAATCTCTAGAAATAAAATAGAATATTTCATAATAAAGTTTGACCTACAAGAAACATATAACGATTCTAAACATGCATGTACCGGGGTGCCTGGGTGGCTCAGTTAGTTGAGCCTCCGACTTCGGCTCAGGTCATGATCTCACGGTCTGTGGGTTCGAGCCCCGCGTCGGGCTCTGTGCTGACAGCTCAGAGCCTGGAGCCTGCTTCGGATTCTGTGTCTCCCTCTCTCTCTGACCCTCCCCCGTTCATGTTCTGTCTCTCTCTGTCTCAAAAATAAATAAACATTAAACAAAAAAAAGTTTTTTAATAAAAAAATAAAATAAATATGCATGTACCTGTTAACATAGGCTTAAATATGTACAAAGCAAAAATTAAAGAACTATAAAGAGATATAGACAAATCCCCACTCATAGTGGGAGAATTTAACACATTGCACAGACACTGGTGGGAAAAGAAGATAAAATAAAATCGGTAAAGATATACTAGGTTTGAGCATCATGGTTAAAAACAACATAACTGGGGGTGCCTGGGAGGCTCAGTTGGTTAAGCATCCAACTTTGGCTTATGTCATGATCTCATGGTTCATGGGTTTCAGCCCCGTGTCTGGCTCTGTGCTGATAGCTCAGAGCCTGGAGCCTGCTTCAGATTCTGTGTGTGTCTTTCTCTGTCCTTCCTCCACTCATGCTCTCTGTCTCTCTCTCAAAATAAATAAATATTAAAAAAAAAACCACAACATGATTGGCATATACAGAATAGTTCAGACAACAAGCAAAATGAACACTCTTTTCAGGTGCACATGAAACATTTGCCAAAATTTACTACATGTTGAGCCATAAAGCAAGTCTCAAAAAATTACAAAAGCTTGAAATAACATTGAGCATGGTCTCTTACTACAATGGAATTAAGCCAGATATCAGTTAAAAAATGGAAGTTCCCATATGACTACAAATTCAGAAACACAATTATAAGTAACTCTACTTCAAAGGAAAAAAAAACAAGGGAAATTAGAAAATACTTAAATGAGAGATTATTAAAACCTAGTGTATTAAAATTTGGGGGTTGCAGCTGAAGCCATGCTTAAAGGCCAATTATAGCTCTAAATGCACATGTTATAAAAGAAGTCTAGAAAGTAAACATACATCAAAGTCAGAAAATAAACAGAAAATCAAATACAAAGAAAATAGAAGGAAACAATGATAAAGTTGAGAAGAAATTGCCAAGTCAGAAAACAAACATGCAGTGGACAGAATGAACAAAGACTGATAGACAAAACAAGAGAGAAGGCACAAATAACCAATATCAGGAATTAAAAAGGGAACATTATAAGGTATACAAACATCTAGCTTTAACAGGCTTCCACTGGCCAAAAATAGGATGATTTTAACATCAAAAAGAATAATAACTGCAATGGATTGAAACATAAGAAATATATTTTTTTTCAACGTTCATTTATTTTTGGGACAGAGAGAGACAGAGCATGAACGGGGGAGGGGCAGAGAGAGAGGGAGACACAGAATCAGAAACAGGCTCCAGGCTCTGAGCCATCAGCCCAGAGCCCGACGCGGGGCTCAAACTCACGGACCGTGAGATCGTGACCTGGCTGAAGTCGGACGCTTAACCGACTGCGCCACCCAGGCGCCCCACATAAGAAATATTTTTAAAGGCACAAATGCATAAGACAATCTCCTACCTATTTTTGAAAAAAAAAAAAAGTGATCAAGCCTAACTGCAATCATACCTCTAGATTTATCACTGATTTACAGGAAAGAAGAAAGATATACCTTAAATACAAAATGTGTGAAATCTAGAAAGCAGGAAATTCCATAAGAGAAATGATCTGGTTTGCTTAATAAGGGAATAGTATGAAAAAAGAAAAAAGAAAAATATATATCAAAAAATACTTAAGAGGAATATCAATCAACCAGTTTCCTTGTTCCAGGAAGAAAAAGAACATGAACTGAGTATTAGGTAATAATAAGGAATTATTGCTAATTTGGTTGGCTATGATCATAGGATTGTGGTTATGTTTTTCAAAAAGATTCTTACCTATTAGAGATACATCCTTAAGTACTTAAAGTGAAGTGATGTAATGTCTGATATTTGTTTTAAAATACTCCAGCCAAGGGGCGCCTGGGTGGCTGAGTTGCTTAAGCATCCGACTCTTGGTTTCAGTTCAGTTCATGATCTCATGGTTGTGAGATCAAGCCCTACATCAGGCTCCATGCTGTGATCACAGAGCCCACATGAGATTCTCTCTCTCTCTCTGCCTCTGTCACAAACTAAGTAAATAAACAAACAAAAAAAAATACTCCAGACAAACAGCAACAAATATGTGTATGTATGTGTGTGGGGTGGGAGAGAGACAGAGAAACAGAGAAAAAGGTGTCTGGCAACAAGAACAACAAGTTAATCATTATTGAAGCTGGGTAATGGCTATAGGAAGGTTCAGTGTATGTTTGAAATTTTTCATAATAAAAAGTAAAACGCAATGAATGGGAACAAGGGTGGAAGCAGGGAGAGCAGTCGAGAGACTATGGTCCAGGTGAGCAGTGATGGTGGCTTGGACTAGGGGGGTGGCAGTGATAGACTGGGTGAGGAGGTTTTGTGTGTCAGGTGGCAAGGATGACTTCCAGACACCTGACACTCTTCTTAAAGCCAAGGGCTCCTGCCCCTGTTTTTCTGCCTCTCACCTTTCTGTCCCTTGGGCTATGTCTCCTTTGATGGTACTGTCCAAAGCCTCAGTGGTTCTTCCTCTCTTCCAGAGATCTTTTAGGTCCATTTGCTTACTGGGCACTTGTCTCCTGGGCAAGCTCCCCTGGAGACAACTGTTGTACCTTGTCAGCAGAGGTTCTGCTGCTAAGTTCCATCTCATCCACAATTTCTTGAGAAATTGACTCTTTGGAAGCAGTTTCCCTTGTCCCTGACAAATTTCCTATTAATTGATTCAGAATATAGTACCTCTCTCCATCGATATTTTTTAGTATTTTGATATTAGGCCATGTCATCACAAATCAGATCAGGATTTTTTTTATAACTTAATCCAAGGAGATGATAAGCATGTTGATCAGATAAATCACCTGCAGCATACTACAAGGCCATTTCTTCTAAATTTTTATTGGTTTATTATTAGGTTCTCTTTGGGTACCAGTTATTAATTTACTTAATTGTTCTGGCATAAAATAATATGTTTCCCTCTTACCTACATGATTATTATGAGATACCATGTTAAAATCTTACTGAAATCCATATCTACTACATTTCCCTGATGTACTAGCCTAGTAACCTTTCCAGAGTAGGAAATGGAGCACATGGGTGATGATTTGCTACTGGCAGATGCATGCTGGGTCTTGCAGACAATTTCTTTCTTTTCTTGCAGCTATCAAACCAGTCATAAATAGTGCCCTTCAGAACTGGCCCTCAGCTTGGATGGTCAGCTACTTGATCTGTGGTTTAGAATCAGAACACTGGGGAGGGGTAAAAGGTACTACAATTTGTGCAACCCGTTCTCCACAGGTCATCATTTATAAGTGCTCTCAATGCTCTGGGATAGAATCCCTTAAGACAAGAGAAATGAACCCATTTAGAGAGCCCACAGTACCCTCTGAATATGTCATTGTCTTTCTGACTGCCCACTCCTTTGGAGTCAATCCTGCAGCCATGTTTGGCTCCCCAGCTCTTGTCTTCCTTCATCCCATATTTATCTATTTTCCTACCACTTCGCTATGCATGTCAGAGTATGATCAAGCTATGAAAGACTTGGCTAAAGGTCATGTTCATTACAATGATTTATTTAGGCCATGTACTATTTGTGCTTCTAATAAGCGACCTCAGTAACTGCTCATCAGTCATTGACTACATGCCACATTAACTTTGAATCATGTAATTATAGTAGGAAAATCTACATATAAATGGTCAGTCTTCAGAGTTTGATGATACTTTGAAATTTATGCACAGAGTGGATGATTGGAGAAGTGGTCCTCAAAATTTTTTGACCCCAGTTATAGTAGCCACCTCCAAGATGACCTCTGATAAGCTTTGTCTGCTGGTATTCATTCCCCTGTATAGTCTCTTCCAACATGATATCAGTGTTAGTCTGTATTACCAGCCAAAGCCCAAGTGATGGTATGTGATTTCTGAGGCAAGGTCATAAAACACATTGCCATTTCTGCCTTGCTCTCTTGCATTGCTTCCTCTGGGGGAAGCCAGCACCACATTGAAAGAACACTCAAGGAACCCAAAAGAGAGGTCCACACAGTGAAAAACTGAGGCCTCGACCAATAATGAGGACCAACTTTCTAGCCATGTGAGTGAGAAAGTAAATCCTCAGTTAGAAGTAAATCCTCCAGTTCTTGGCTGACATCTTGACTACAATCTCATTAAGGACTCTGACCCAAAACCACCCTAGCAACATTTGCTCCTGAATTCCTGATCCTTAGAAATGGTAAGATAACAAATTATTATGGTTAGTGAATAAGCTTTGAGGTAATTATTATGCAGCAATAGATAACTGATATAGCAACTCACAGTAAGAAATAAATTGTATATCATGACCCAATACACACATACATATGTATGTAAAAATATAAATTTTATGAGACTGAATAAGATCAATCTGATATTTTCATTTTATTTTTATTTTTAAAAATTACTGGTCATCTCCCACTAAATCAATTTTATGATTCTTTAATGGCTCATCATGCAAAGTTTGAAAAACACTTTACTAGATGGCATTATTCCTCTACTTGAAATCCTGTGGTTTCATGTGGTATGGGTATATGTTCATAACATGAACAAAATAGAACATTGGCTCCAACAAGTAAACTATGTGGGCATTTTAATAAGGGTCAGTGGGAAGAGAGGATAGGTAAAGAGGGTGCTTGCCTCTTACAGAAGCTGTTGTAATTCTCCTTTGTGCTCCCCATTGTCTCAATCCTTTGGACCTAAATCTTTTTCTGTTTGTTTTAGATATTTTCTTATGGAATAACTTATACTTCTCATACAGATGTCTCTTTCCTGCTCAGATGTGTAATTCTCCATCTGCAATGTTTGGAGGGATGTCAGTCATCTACCATTTTGTCTTGTCATTGGCTTTTTATGAGAAATGATAGCCTGCATTCAAACACTTCCCAATCAATTCAGGGTAATTCCTTGAATGATTCAAGACTCTCCTTCCCCTGAACTACCTTAAAAGAAAATATTGTCAATGAACTCCTAAGATAATTTCCTCATACTATGGTATAAAAGACTGCAACCTGCATACACAGAATTAAAATAGGGAGCAAATTGTTGACAACCAATGGAAATACTGATCATAATAATGAAAGAGAGACAGAAAGAGAGACAGTTGGAGTGGGGAAGGAGGGAAAGGAAGGAGAGAGGAAGAAAGCAGGGCAAGAAAGAGGAAGGAAAGAAAGGAGGGAAAGAAGGAAGAAGGGGAGGGAGGAAAGAAACAAGCAAACCAATCTGCTACAACGAGCAACCACCAGCTGGGACATAATATTTGTATTATAACCAGGCAAAACCATACAGCTGCTGGGAACTTGAAACCCTGCAAAACACTGAAAACTACAGAGCCCCAGACTGACAAAGCTAGAGGAGATATGCCCAGCTTACAGATGGAAATCCTGTGGTACAACTTTCCAGTTTTCACTAGCAGTTACATGTTCCTTCTGGAAGAACTTCTGGGCATGAGGCTAGCAGCATGCCCAAGAGATTGGTGAGGGGTTGGGGAGCCTGGGCCTCAAGAGACAATTAATTGTAAAGCCAGCACCCAATCTTCTAATTTCCTGCTCCTGGGGGATAAACTGCCTGCTTGGCCCCCACTCATTCCCCTCTTCAGCCATATAAAAAGGACACAAACAAGCATACAATATTAAAAATAAAAGGCCCAAGATGCATGATCTCAAAGGATTTAAGGCCTCAGCTACACAAGAATTCCCCTATTTGTCTAATTGCTCCCAGAAGCCCTGTTTCAATTTGTGTCTGCACCTGAAAAAAAAGCAGCTAATAAACATTGCACAGGTGGCTGTGTTTAAAAGAGGAGATTTTCACAACTACACATTTGATTGCTGGAAACTAACATACAATGTTACAACATACAACTATCCATACAAATGTGCCATCACAAGTAAACAAAAGTTTACACCCTGCAGATGCTCAGATGCTTGAGTCTCCTCCGAAGGTTCCTACCTTGTGGTTATCCAGTCAGGACTTAAACTCTTCAATGGCAAAGAGCTCACCACTCCCTGGAGTAGCTAACCAGCTAACTCTAGACTTTGAGGGTGGTTGATAATGGAGAGGCACAGTGGGGAGAACCGGAGTTATGTGCTGCATGATTACCCAGTAGTGAAAGTTCCAGTCTCTTCCTCTGGGAAGAAATGCCATGAGCTTTCTTGGCCTCTGCAGCACTTTTGCATGTGCAACAGCAATGTGCCCGCAAAGCATTGCCAGTCTGTCTCATCAACCAACTGGCCAGCGATCAGTTCCAAGCTGATCCCAAAATAGTAGATTGCTTGATTGAATGCAAACAGTTAAAAATATTTTCAACTGGCTTATGCATGTATTGTTAGGATTAATGGTCTATTATTAAACTTGAGACAATACCCATCACTGAAAAAGACAGGACTGCTTTGGTACTCAATTAGACAAATGGCAGATAATTGTGGTTACCACGCAGGCTGTCTACCCTTTACTTTATACATGAGATTCATTGAAACAGAACCCAACTTCCATGTTTGTTTATTCCACAATGGGGTCCTCACATCAGCCAGGGTTATTGATTGCTATTCATGGATGGTATTGCACAGTGATTCAGTTATTCCAGGGTCCCTGATGTGAATCAGCACCATGCACAGTTCTCAGTGAGTAGAAGCTTTTCCTCTATTCATCTTGATAGAACAGGGACTGGGATGATGACAGTGCAGCCCAAAGCTGAACATGAAGCTTCCCATGATGTCCTTAGACTGTAATTTATAGTTGGTGAGGAGGTGGTTCATTCCAATCTGGCCCCAGCCATCCCAGTACCAGTCTATGATTTTCTGCAGGTTTTGGATGTCCATATACGGAGAATGTTATTAGGAGCTAGGTATTTACTAAGGAAAGAAATACAGCATTAAGAAAGATTTGTAGATGCACAACCAAACCTGGCTCTTCACTGTACTCTGTACAGCTTTCCTGCTTCTATGCACTTTCTCTCACTTGAATGTTTTTCCTTTCCTCTCACTGAGCCTAAATTAAATCATACCCTTATTTGAAGGTTCAACTCATAAGCCACTTACTCTTTGAAGTATCTCTTAATTGTCTTACTAAAAAGGTTTAAGTAAAAGGCTTCCCCTAGTGACTGAAAACTTCTTCTGTAGGGCTCAACTTGGAGCATACGAGCTTGAGGTGCTTAAGGGACATATGAGTTAAGGATATTGATCTGGATTCTCAGAAAAGAGGTATGCACTGAAATTAAAGATCTGAGAATCAGCAGCATGTAAATGGTAGTTGAAATCATCACAGTAGGTAAAAGAGATGGTTCAGGGAGACCAAGAAGAGAAGTACGTGTCATGTAACAGTTGTTTTCACAGTGCAGAAAAGGTCTGTTGACTAGTTCTAAATGGCATGATAATGAGAAGAAACTCAGGCAGCTGCACCCCAGATCTTGAATGATTAATAATGACAACACTAACGTGTGGTGTGTATAGTATGTATTGGGCACTCTGCTAAGGATTTGCATGCATATGTTGTCGAATTTTCTGACTATGGTTTAGGGAAGATGCTAACATCCCCATTTGATGGATAAGGAAACTGAGGCACAGAGAGATCAAGCGACATATCCAGCAAGGTCACACCACAAGCTAGGGATGAAGCTGGGATGTGAGCTCAGGTCTGTGGGAACCAGAAGTCTGATTTCTTAAAAAAAAATGGGGCACCTGGGTGGCTCAGTCCGTTAAGCACTGACTTGGTTCATGGCTCAGGCCATGATCTCGCAGTCCATGAGTTCGAGCCCAGTGTTGGGTTCTGTGCTGACAGCTGAGAGCCTGGAGCCTCCTTCAGCTTCCGTGTCTCCCTCTCTGTCTCTCTGCCCCTTCCCCACTCACTTGTGTTCTCTCTCTCTCTCTCTCTCTCTCAAAAATAAATAAGCACTAAAAAGCTAAAAAAAAAAACCCAAATCTGATCTCTTTCTCAACAACTTGCACCATGCTGCTTCTCACTATGCTAGTTGCCACTTGTCACACTAATTATATTATTTTGCATCTGACTTAGACATCTGTCAGTAAAGTCCATCTCAGAAAGAAGACAATGACAAGAAAACAATAAATGCTACTTGACAGATGAGTAACACAGAGAGAAATCCCATTCTCAAGATTCTCCCCATAATAAGACTTCAACCACCCTAAGAGTCACCTCTAGTCTCCCTAGCCCCCACACACGGACCACTGTGGAGAGGTGGCTCTCAGTCTCCCTCAATGCTCACAGTTTGTCTGCCTCCTACGTGTACATGATAGCAGGAGATAAAGTGAAGAATAGAGTTGCACTAAAAGTGACCAATAGAGGCTTTCTCGAATCAAGTACACTTTTTCATTTCCTCAAATCTTTGCTGAATTTTGGGAAAAAAATGGAGTTCAATATCCAAAGAGAAAGCCTAAATATATTATGGGCTACGGACTTCCTGTATTCTCCCAGTAGGAACAAATCTCTGCTTTCCCTGGATTCCCACAGTACATCATTCATTTGTGTCCCTATTAATGGCCCTTCTCACTGCCTTCCAGGAATCCCAGTTACTTATGGCCCTGATGGTCTCCCTCAATAGATTATGAGCCCCAAGAGGGAAGAATTCTTCCTTATTCGCCTTAGCAGCTCCCACAGAAGCTATTGCTATGCCCTTTATGTAGTGGACAGAGGGAGGCACTAATCAATGCTTGTCGAAGTGGGTAAAATGTGGTTGATGGCTGTAGTGCTTGCTCTTCCTCAGAGGAGTCAATGGACTGCCTATCCTGACTTGCAGAGACCCCTATCTCCCTCTCTCCTTGACCCTTCCTCTGGTCTCCACCAGCTTCTTCTGCTTTCCCAATCACAGCATTACCATAACATATCGTCACTGTCTATTTAGTTGTTTATCTATCCTGTAGAATGAAAGCAAATTAAGGATAGGGACTCTGTCTGATCCACCTCTGTACCCCTAGTACCTCGAACATAGTGCCTAATGAGTGTGTGATAACTGAATGAACCAAAGGAAGGAGGGAGAAATGGGGGGATGTAAATAAGGGGGGAGGGAGAGAAGCAGATGGGAAGAAAGGACAGTGAAAAAAGATGGTCTGAGGATTGTAGTCTTTTGGAAACTAAGAAAAGAAACTAATATGGGTGTGAGGAGGGAGAAGTGACCAATTCTTCTGCAAGAAGAAATATTCCTGACCTTTGTAAAATAAATAAATAAATACAAGAATGCTTGTTTATAAGTAGAAGCGACTGGATCCTTGATTTTACAGCAGGAACACCATCTAGCATGATTTGCTGCTCCATTTATGTAACAACTATGATCCAACTTTGTCTAACTTAGGGTCTCCAATTTGATGAGACACTTTTACTCACTCAAACTACCTGGAATTGGTCTAGGGTGTGTAGTGGCACATATATTATCTGTTATCATATATCTAAAACATACTGCCACTTACCAGTAAGTCAATTGCTGCTTTTAAGAATGTGAAGTTTTAAGCACAGCCTCAATGTTTTGGAAATATGTAATGACTGAGGTGCAGAATTTGCTCCAAGAAAGAACATATCAAATACCAAACCTAGAGAAAGATGACAAGGGGCAAGAGTGCCTGGAAAGTCAGTAAAAAAAAATAGTCAATGAGATAGCAAAAGAAGTTGTTTACTTGAAAACATCTATGCTCCATTTTTCCTACAATCAGATTGAGTGGGACATTAGAAGGAGCATCCTGACCAAGATAGTCCCTTTGTTCTTGAAAAATCAAATAAGAGAAAATGAGCTTTCACTGAGGTAGTCTTCATTTTGGTTAGACATAGGGAGGACTTTCTGACTGCCAGAAACACTAAAAATATCCACTAAAGAGGTCATGAATTGTTCAGCTATGAACATCTTCAAAACAGGAACAGACCTTTACACATTCTTGATAGTTTAGCCTGTTGATTTCCTGTTGTATTGTGCTGCGGGGAGGGGGGTGGCAAGCTTAATATAGGAACAGTGCACTGCACTGGAGGGTCTAAAATGCCAGGCTCTAGGGCAAACTCACCTACTTACAAGTTATATATCTTTGACCTAAGCCTTTGATTATGCTGAATCTCTGTTTATTCAGGGTGAAAATGAAGACTATCCCTCAAAGGTTTGCTGCAAAGATCAAGTAGGAGACTGTGTATATACTGCTTTGTAAACTGTACAAAAATGTGTGCACGTTCATTATTATTTTAAATTCTAGAGGTTAAAATAATAATCACAACCCTTATCTCAAATTCATGAAGCAGGCAGCCAAGGGACTCTTTCAGGCTAAAGGGTAAAGTCCAAATACACAGGTGGGTGCACACATTCATGCACACACACACACACACACACACACATATTATCTATATGTTCTCCTCCTAGATCTTTTGTTCTCTAAATTTCTTAATGATGCATTTTTATATTCCCCATATCTTTACATTCTACCTCATTAAGGTTTACTCTGTCGTGTAGTTTATAATCTTTCTTTTAGAGTGAGGCCATATTTAGGGAAGGCTGTTTATACGTTGGAGGACAAGGTGCCCAGGTTTAATCACTTAAGACTGCCTTGGTGCTTTTGTTTGCCCAGAATCCCAGAGGTTTCAATGGTCCTAGACCAACTTTTATAATAATGCATTGACTGGTGGTCTTTGTCCCATGAAAGTAATGTAAATTCTTTCCAGATCCATAAGAAATGTGACATTTGGAGCTTTTGATTTTTCATAAGTGACACTTTTCCTCATGCAAAGTTTAGATAGACATTAAGCTTCCTCACTCCTCTGGGATGATCAAGTTTTTTTCTGGTCTATGAAGAAGAGGGTCACTTCAGGGCCATGGGCTTTATGCAAAGGTCTCAGTCCTAACCCTCCAGCCCAGTAAGGGCATGCCTTCTTGCACACACCTCTTTTCTATGGCTTGGTCCCCATATCCAGCCCTTGGGTCCTAGATCAAGTCAAATTACCTAAAAGCTACTCCAGGATTAGCTCATCCTTACTGCATTGGCTTTGATATTTCTCTATTTGGGGGGTTCCTGGAGATTTCTCAGTATTATTTTTGCAGTTTGGCAATATGTTTTTAAGAATTTTTTTAAAAAGCAGAAAGAATAGCACCATAAATACCCAAATACTGTACCCTGGATTTAAAAGTGTTTTCTTAGTTTGTTTGTTTGTTTTTGCCACATTTACTTCCTCTATTAGGTCTCAGCTGCTTTTGAAAAATTGGGATCCAACCACACATCACACATTACACTTATCATTAAAAAGATATAACAATATCTGTTTTAATCTGGAACCATTTCTATGACACTGAGTTTTGGAAGAAATCAGACTAGTTGTGTTGTAAATGGCCCAATATTTGGCTTTGTCTGATTATTTCCTTGTGATTGTTTAACTTAATCTTGTTTACATATTTTCTGTAAATTGAAAGTCAGGTTTAATTACTTGTTTGCAATAATATTTCATAAGGGATGTTGTGTCTTTCCTTTTGTATCACATTAGGAGGCACATATACTGATTGTCCCATTATTAGGGATCTGGGTTAAGATGATGACAGCCTGATCACTCTATCTTTCCCTTTGTGGCAAAAAAGTAATCTGTAAGGAATTGAGAATGTCTTAAAAGCAGATTTCGGTTGTATTTGAGCCATGCTTCTCTGAATTTGTGGGAAGAGGAGGTATCCAATTAGCTCAGTACTCCATGTTGGTGAGATCCTGACCTGGGCAGACACATGGCTGGGTGCATGGGGGATGTGGAGACAAGAGGGGTGCAATCCTCACTGAAGAAGCTCACAGTCTAGTTGGACAGAAGACACAAGGACACACAGATATTTCCAACCTCTGCTTCTCTGGCTGGAATGATTCATACCCATCCTTATAGAGAAAACCAGAGTGCTGCTCTTTCACAAGAAGCTTCCCTTTTCTCAGTTCAGCAAAGATTTCCTGAGACCCTTCTGTGTGTGGGGACTACGGCTGGCCCTGGGAATAGGGATTTGAACAAAGCGTGCCCCTTGCCCTCTCAGGGCTCAAGGTCTAATTGGAGAGACAGACACATAAACAGACAATTGCAGTCCAGCATGCTGAGTGCTCAACTGGAGGAGTAAACAATGTGCTGTGGGAGGTCAAGGGAGAGCAATTACCAAAGTCCCTTCTCCTTGGAGCTGCCAGGCCCCCAGCACCACCACTCCAGGTGGGAGCAACCGTTCCTCTTTTGAATGCCTGTAACATTTTCTCTGGGCCTCCCTGTTACAACTCAGCATTAACTATGTCTTATTACTGTAACTTATGTATAAACTCTGAGCTCCTTCGATAGAAAGATGGCTAACAATGAATCATGTTTCACAAAGAAACTTGGACTCTTTCTAGTACTCTCAGTAACACTTTTCTTACACTGTAGTCTGAATTCCCCTCTGCCCTGGAAGGGTAGTCCATAAAACACCCCATAACATTCCAAAGGGTATTTGGCCAGTGCAGAGGGCGGAGTGATTGGACACCTCACATCATCAATAACAAAGCAGCCAAAAAGTGCATCCATTTGGGATGACCACCTGGCCTCATTGCTTCAGGTTAAAATGGCTGTGAACTGAGCCCCTCCAGAGGTTTTGCTGTTGTTTGCATTTTAGCTGCCTTGACTCTCACTGTAGCAGCTCCAGTCTTTACCCCCAAACCTCCAGAGCAATCCAATCCATTTCTGATTAAGAATTAAACATTTTCTGCTTCAGTCAGGCTCTGCTAATCCAAGGCAGTGTTTAGTTTATTGCCTTTCAGACTTCATGGTTTTCTGACTGATCGGACAGACATGGCTGTTCACTGTGGGGAATTTCCTGGAATTAGCAGTACAGTAAAGAAAAACCTTGGCATAAATGCATTAAGGCAACTACAGCTAAAAAATAAATTTTAAGCACGGTATAAAAGCAAATGGTTAATCCCAGTTTGCAATTAATTTCAGCTTCTAATCAATTCCTCCTGTGAGTAAAGCACATGAGAAATACGATCTCCAAACGATTAATTCATAGCAAAAGGTCACTTCTTTGAGGTATGAACAGTGTCTGGAAACTTTCCCTCCTTACAGGTCTCGACAAGGCTAACTTGAGCACGTTGTCCTCCCGCTACTTGCCCCGCTTTCCTGCTCAGGTCTCAACTTTAATCAGGGAATCACAATCTGTTATTTATTCTTCACAGAGACAAAAAAAAGGGAGTATAAATATATAAGTCTGGTGTCACCCATAGATCAATTAGGAAAAAAAAACAATAGATTTCTCCAAGCTGAGTAGCCTTCCTATGGTTTATGCCAACTTCAACACACCCAAATGTTTATTTAATCATAAATAGGCACCTCTAGGACAACTAGAAAGGCAGTACTCCAGCAACCGTGTTCTGTGCCAATTTCAGAATAAAATGGATGAAGCAAATAAGTGGTCTGATAATGCCTCTGTCCTCTCCACCTTCCTTGTGCATCTAATGTCAGGCACACATGGGGCAGAGAGAGGAAAAAGTGGAGAAGGAAGAGTGGCCTCTAAGATAGAGAGGTGTAGAAGCCATGTGGCTGAGAGGGCTCCCTTTCCATGTAGATGGTTGCTCCTGAAAGTGAAGCAACGTTTGGGCCATTTTGAGGACTCCATCTAGGGACAGTGGCTGCACCTCATTGTGGGGACAGCTGCTGCACCACTACAGCTGTGCTGGGTGCCAGGTTGCCAGTGGAAACCAAGAAGTTTGAGGTGGTTCCTATGCATGACTCAGGCCAGGGTGCTCTTTAGTGAATGGCTGATTCCAAAGCTCATGCCCCATTGTCCATCCCTTCAGGTTGCTCACATTTGGAACTATTACTTCCCATCACAGAAAAGCATTCTGAGAATGTCCCACTGTCCTCTCCTAAATACTATTAATGCTCCCCATCTCCACCTCCACCACCAAACAGAGAAATAGAAAAATATTCTCTGTAGCAGAACTTTTAGGAGAGATTTTGTTTTCAGGGTTGACGTGTGGATAGTTTTTGTTTTGTTTTGTTTTGTTATGTTCTTCAGGGGATAGGGGAACAGAAGACAGGTACTCTTGGTCTCTGCTTTGCTGTGCATGAGAAACGTCCTTCCTGTTGATGCCAGACAATGGGGATGCACCTATGAGTTCCCATTTTGCTGTTCACCTGCAGTACTTCATGAGCTTTTGAGAAGCCTTAAGTTGAGGACCCACGAGTTGCTGACAAACACTAGTTCTAAAGCAAGAATGTACCCTGTTCCTATGAAAGTGAAGTGCAGGGTCACTCACTGTCTCGGGATGGAGGCTGCATAGGGGATGAGGACACATGATAGACCAGGGACTGTTTGCTCAAACTGATGTTTCCCTTACACTGCATGCAGGAGACACTTACCAAATGCTGTAAGCAGCAAACTTGTTGCAGAGCCAGAATCAGGCCTCAGCCCTTGCAGACTCCTGGTTCACTGTTCTCCCTGGCAGCATTGCCAACCTTCTCTTTCAGTATCGGGCCACTGCTTTTCAGATGCAAAGTTACTCTTTTTCACCTACATTCTGCATACCCCCACCACCACCAAAGAAAATCCACACACATCTTAAACATCCTGAAATGGGAGGAGAGTGGTGTATTTCTCATAAACACCTTTAAAAAAATAATTTTTAATTAATTTCCAGTGCATATATCTCGATGGTCTATAGCAGGAGACAATTCTTTGTAGGGAAACTTTAATTAAACTTTTCATAGAGACATAGTAAAAACTTGGCCCTCTGCAACCTGAGACCACCAGCATGAGGACTAAAGCTGTTATATGATATAAAACATGACATTTGTTAACCCAAGTTACTTTTAACTATTTCCCCTGAAGAGTGGCTAGGCCTCATCTCTGAGCACAGAACACAATTACTGTCTTAGCAACAGTGAACTTTGATAGGATGCATGAGAGAGAATGGAAGAGGACATTCGACTTTGTTCTAGAATAACTGGGGTGAAGAAGCTGCCATCCTGAATGGTAAAACCTTAGGAGTGATATGGCTCAATGAGTCCCAAATGGCAACTGGTGATACAGAGCCCAGGTGATAGGAATCACCCAGAGGACTTGTTAAAATTAAAGCCCTCTGTGCATTATCACCAGAGAGTTGGAATCAGTAGAGCCTGGGGTTTGTTCAGTTATCTGTACTTTTATGCATGTACTCCTGGAAATTCTGATGTGCAGCCAATTTGGGGAATCACAGACTGCTCTATAAGCTTCCCCCAACTCTGCCACTTGGGTCAAAGATGGAGGTCATGAAAGAAGAATGGATCCTAGGAGGGAGACACCCTGAGCCTATGGGGTTGATGTGTTCAGGAGTTTGGGAGCTTCTCTCTCTCTCTGGAGCAGAGACATGGCCACCTCAGAAGACAGTCCCAGTCTCCTCCAGATAATGCTCAGTGTATGTGCAAAGAGCTTTTGCAACCACTGGAAAAGGACACATGGATTCATATTGGTAGAGGAAAACACGGAAGAGCTGTTGGAAGCAGCCACAGGGCCATGGGATGCCAGAAATGGAGAAAGTGAGGGCCACAGTGGGAAACAGGCTTGACTCCAAATCAGAAAGACAACATGCATGAGTTTCAGCTAAACTCTTTGTTTCCCAGCCAGGGATCCCTGCCTCACACCATGGTTTAGGTTTATGCAGTACACCGTCCACTTTGCTCATTCTTCATTTGTGCCACAAATATTGATCAAGTGCTGTAGGAGAGAAGGTAAAGGCAGAGACAGGAATCAGGCCCAGCCCTTGTCATCAGGGTACTCCTGGGTTGCTAAAGGAGATGGCTGGAACACAAGGTTAAACAATGGTTGGGGAGTGATACAGATACAGGGGTGGGGAACCCACTGAAGTAAGTGATTACTTTGGCCTGACAGGAAACCCTGGAGTGAGTCCTGATGGGAGATATCTTCCTCCCAGATGGTAACTTAGATATCCTAGTCACTAAAATTCCCAATATCAGAGCTAATCATAAGTCCTAAACTCTACAAAGGAGGTAGTGCAGAGGTGCAGAGACTGGAGGTGATTTGCCAAAGGTCACACAGCCAGCAGGTGGTGGAGCCAGGATTGACCCCAAATCATCTCCTTCCTGGGTGGTCTAGTGCTCCTACCTCTTTCCCACACAAGTGATGGAGTCAAGAAAAAGAAATCATGCTGAGAACTGTGCTGAGACTTACAAATCTGGATGAAAGAAAAGAGTTGTGTGTTCTATTAAGCAAGTTGTGGCCCTAACCAAGGGAGTAATAATCATAAACACACTAGGAACAGGGAGGACAAGGTGAGTTGTTATATTCCTCTCTGCACTGCGTATGTGAGAAGAAGTTCCTTCTGATCGTTTCTTCTCTAAATGGATGTGTTTTATTTTCAGTGACCAGAGAATGAAAAGCAAGACAGACAGAAGCCATCTGTTTCTAGGGGATCTGTTCCTGTTTCCTGTGGAGTTTCAGATACTTGCAAATACATTAATGAGCAGTGTGATTATGTCTAATCACACCAGTTTACTCCACTTCTCACTTGCCCTGAATTTTTCCTGAGAATTTCCATGTTTCTTTCCCACTTTCTCATGACAAAGGCAATAATGATAATAATGGGAAATACTCACATAGCACTTACCATGGGTCAGGCATTGTACTTTGCAAATACTAATTCATTAAATTCTCCCAAAACCCTGTGAGGTGGGTACTGATATAAACCTCATTTTACACATTAGAAAACAGGCAGAGAGAGGGTAAGTAAGCTGGCTTAAGATCACCAGCTAGAAAGTAGTAGAGCTGAGATTCGAACCCAGACAATTTGGGTCTAGAATCTTATGCTCGTAATCACTCTGAGGAAAGCCTCTCCAGATAGAAAAGGAAAGCATGTAAAAACTAGAAGAAAATTCTTTCCTTGCAAACAAATGCTGATATCATCCTAGGACAAAGTCCTGAAATTCTGAGTACAGGTTTATATGCCAGATGAAAGGGGGGGAAAGCAAACCTGAATTTTTATATATATGATTGATCCCCATTTTAAACAAAGAACACGAAGAACCCAGTGCTGAATAAATATTAGATGAACAAATAAATGGATTAATTTTCTTCTAAGTTTACATGTAAAAAACTTCATTGTCCATACCCTCTGTCCTTGATAACCTCAAACTCAAAACTTAATTGGATCATGGGAAGAGCTTCCACAAGCTTGAATGAATACTTGGTATAAGCTCCCCATCTGTGTCTTATGACCTATAGACTTTAGACAAGTCATTGAAACTCTCTCATCTTTACTTTCCTCTTCTAGAAAATGGACATAATAATCTCTGCCTCACAAAATGCCTGGATGTATAAAATAATTTATTTGAAACTACTTTATAGACAGCCAAATGCTATCCAAGTATAAGAGTTAGTGAGTACCGCCCCCCTCCAAAGACCAATCACATTGTTTCTTCCTCCACACAACCAGGAGCTACAGAAGCAGCTCTGTCCACATCAAATTGTGATATAGACCAGGACTCCTCCCAGTGGCATAGCTCCAGGGGGAATGGTTCATACTATTTTCAGTATTAATGATGTCCTCAGAGGCCCTGCCAAGTGCCCTCCCTTTGAAGATAGGAGGACAGAGTGGCTGATGATGGACAGTTGACATAATGATTTCCCAGTGGTGGCATTACCCTCTGATGGTCCTGGTGAGTTGAGGAGGTAGCCAGGCCAGGTATGCCATGACCCTGACTTCAAAGAAGAGAACTGAAGGTCATAGATGAGAAATGACTTTGTCAAGGTCATGTAGCCAGTAAGTGGTGGTAAGTATGGGAGGTGGATGTGAAACCCAGGTGCCACTTTCTACTCATCCCAGAGCTTTCTGGATTTCTGGAAAACAATACGCCCTCCACATGCAAAGGCTCATGGGAAGGGGACTGTCAAGACAGGTTTGAAGGATACATTTCATGGTCTTATTATTGACAGAATCTTGATTCTCTCATCTGCATTAATTGATGTAATCTGTAGGATTTTGTAAAAGATAAACCTTATTTCCCTCTTTGATGAACATGTCACTAACTTCAATTTAAAGAATACTTATAAAAAATAAGCCACAAGAATACATCTATTTATTTTAAAAGGGATAAATTAACCTCAGATAACTGAACAAATAATTATAAAGCATCTCCAGGAATTGACTTCAGAGAGATGCATGTATGTGGTATGTATATGGATGTGTGTGAAGGTTGGAGTGTGGGGAGGGCCACTGGAGTCATGCCCGTGGTTCTTCTGGCCTCAGTCTCTCTTATTTCTCTCCCAGAGGAAAAGTCTGTCCATTGCTCTTGAGTTTCTTGGGAAGCAAGGCTATTGGAGGCCTGAGAGTGAGACTTGTAATGATTGGTTGTTCATTGCAAATGAGTATTACTTTGTCAGGGACCAGAGTCAGGAAGTGGAATGAGGTCAACAATTTTTGGTGTAAGAGACATTAAAACTCATATCTTTGTCTAAATTCAGCTTGCTGTGCAAAGCAGTTTCTCCAGAAACATCACCAATGGAGAGTTAAAAAGACTAAGTTGTAGAAGTATCCTCAGAGACCACTTGATCTAATCCTTTCACATTCAAAAAAACTGGAGTCTAGAGAGGGAAAGCGTTGTGGTCAAGGTCACACACCTTGGTAGTAACCCAACTGAGACTAGAACCTATATATACAGACTCCCAAGCCAAAGGATCTTTGTACTACATGTATCCCCTAATTTAGAAGGAATAGAAATGCAGGTGTGGAGCTGAATGTCCTGTTCCCCAATAAAGTAGTCCTTTAGTTAGGAATGGAGGAACAGTTGTTCTTCCAGAAAAAGATTGTAAAGCCATCTGAAAAGCATTCAGCATGATTCACATCCATTAGAGCAGACATGCCAGTTGCAGCGTGATAAGACTGCCATGCTGGAGACCAGTACTAGGAAGGACTTGAAAGATTAAAGGTTGGAGGCACAAATGGACTCTGCCTATCTTCCCATCTGCCTTTTCCTTCCTCCCTTTTTTTCTGTGCTTCCTTCCATCATCCACAAACATGTCTTGATCTGTGCCAAGCGCCATAAGCATGGCTAAAGAACTGTCTGTGGGGGACAGTCTCCTTCAACTAATTACCCAGGGAAAAATCTGCTGAATCTTGGAGAGGTGGCTACAATTGAGAAAATTCTAAGCAGTTGATTTATAGGAACTCAAAGATAAAGACCAATGGAAGGAAGAGAAATTCACTGATCTGCACCTAAAAGTCAATTATCTTATCACATCATGGCCCACTGAGCAGTATTCTTGGTTCTCCATAGGCTTTTGAACACTTGGAAAGGTCTGTGCAGACCAAGAAACACACGGATGATAGGGGGACTTAAAATCCAGGGTGGGGTGGGTTGAATGGTGACCCTGCAAAAGATATGTCCACCCCAAACACATGGATGTGAATTTATTCCAAAAAGCATGTTTGCAGATGTAAATAAAGATCTCAGGGGTGTTTGAGTGGTTCAGTCGATTAAGTGTTCAACTCTTTATTTTGGCTCAGGTTTGATCTCATAGTTGTTGGAATGGAGCCCCTTATCAGGCTCTGTGCTGACAGCATGGAACCTGTTTGGGATTCTCTCTCTCTCTCCTTCTCTCTCTGCCCCTCCCCCATTCATGCTCACTTGCTATTTCTCTCTTTCTCACTCTCTTCCCCTCCCAATATCTCTGTCTCTCTCTCTCTCTCTCTCTTTCAAAATAAATAAATAAATAAACTTAAAAAATCTTTTAGATATCTCAAGATAAGATCATCCTGGCTTTAGGATGTCCTTATTTATAAGAGTCAGAAGAGAAGACACACAAGGGATAGTGAGATGTGAAAATGGAGAGATGCAGCCACAAGCCAAAGGACATCAGGGGCCACCAGGAGCAGGAAAAGGCAAAGAAAGATTCTACCCTAGAGCCCTCAGAAGGAGCATGGTTCTGCTGATACCTTGATTTCAGACTTCTAGCTCCAGAACTGTGACAGAATAAAGTTCTGTGGTTTTAAGGCACCAAGTTTACGGTACTTTGTTACAGCAGCTCTAGGAAACAAACACAGAAGTAGGTGCCTGAGTGGTTCCCTCAGAAGCTATGCTCTGCCAAGAGCTGGGCCTATCTGGCCACACACCTGGTAATGGGATCCCTGTGTCCTGAGGCAGAAGTGGTGGCAGCAGCTAGATGTAGTCCCCAGTTCCATTGCCCCACTCCAGCTCTATCCCACCTTACTCCCAAGCCTCAAGCTTGAGGCCAGTAGAGAGCAAGTCCTGCTTCCTGTTCTAGGTGTTACAGCTGAATTTTATGCCCAGAGCTGAGGCCGTGTCTTAGAATGTGATAAGTTCCTCTAAAACAGGAGCCAAGCCATGTTCTTTCCCAGCCCTCCCCTATGGCCTGAGTATTTCTTTCGAAGCCAACATGATGAGTGAACCCTTTCTATCTGCTGACAACTTGACCAGATGCATTTTGTTTGGTGAGTCAAGAATGAATTTGATTTTCCTAAACTCTAATTCCATTTACCTACTAGAAGAGTGGTGAGTCCTCTTTGTTTTATTAGCTACCTGGATATCTAATTTTGTTTTCAACATACTCTAAAACATCAGGATAGATAATTTCAGGTAACAAATCTCAAATCCTAATCTGTTTTTTCTCTCCCCACCAACCCTTTCCCCAGATCTTAGCTTCAAACATAATTGTTTTTTTTTTAATATTAATTCTAGTACAGTTAACAGCAAACATAGCTGTTAAGGAAAACTGATCAATTTGTCCTGAGACCGTGAGCTTTCTGTTTCTAAATTTCCTGTGGCCAGTCCATGCTTCCCTGGGATCTGCCTCTTTAGTGTGGATGGCTTGATGTTCCCCTGGTACCATGCTCCACCTCTCTATTTCTGGAGCTGGCCCCTGAGCCCAGCTCAGGCATGAATGAGGCTTTCCCTCATTCCTCTTTTCTAGAGTCTGAAACTCCAGTAAATATCACTGGCCCTGGCTGGTGAGCCATCCGAAGGCATGACAGTGCCCTCCTGACACTGCTATACCCAGCATGCACTTAAAGGTCCATTCTAAGGAAGGACAAAGATTTAAATGAGGTTATGGGGGTGGGGACTACCAACAATTCAATCAGTATGTTTTCTTCTGCTAGTATAATTTTAATCACATGCTGTGTTTCCACAGTGCCCAGCCAACCCTGCTCATTAGATAAATTCCTTTTTTTATAAAAAAATATTCATTTACTTAGGAGACTATAGTGGTACTAAGGAAGTCAGTGGAGCCGAGAAAGCAATTGTGTGCATTCTGTAAAGGATGTATGCCCATTACCACAAATATGATCAGCTCCACATTTTAAAGACATCTCCAGATATCTTAGGAGACCCATCAACTCTTCCGTGTATAGGATGTGCTTATGCCCCCAGTCAGTTATGCCTGTGTTCTAAAAGCAGGGAGTGCAAAAATCCCCTATTTAACTGTGGCCCCAAAGTCTCATTTGACACAATATGGGCTAATAAAATTGAGCTGTATGGAGGTGAAAGCAGATTTCTATTGCTAGCACCATACTGTCAAGAGGTACAATCTCTTTAGAAAATAATCAGGGGCCCCTGGGTGGCTCAGTCGGTTGGGCATCCAACTTTGGCTCAAGACATGATCTCATGGTGGCTCATGAGTTCGAGCCCCACGTTGGGCTCTGTGCTGACAGCTGAGAGCCTGGAGCCTGCTTCAGATTCTGTGTCTCCCTCTCTCTCTGCCCCTCCCCTGCTCATGCTACTTCTCTCTCTGTCTCAAAAATAAACAAAAACAATTAAAAAAAAAAGAAAGTACCATATGCAGGCAAGATTCACAATCTGATATTCTATTCCCCGTAGCTATTTCTGAAAGATTACTTTGTGCCTTTGAGTTATGGGTTGGGGAAAGTCTATGGTTTTAACTGAGGAGGGCCCATGTTGCTTATGGCCCCTTTCTACACTGGGGGCTTTGTGGCCTTAGGGTGAGGGATGGAAGCCATTGGTGGAGAACAGATTCCAGTTATGTTTTACCAAGTAGGGCCAGGAGTAAGATGAAGTGAGGGAGGCACTTGCCTTGTGTGCAAATTTTAAGGAGGAGCCCAAAACCTCAGTAATAAAGACATATAATATTTTAATGCCATATATTAAAGTCAAAATTAGTGCAAAGAAATTCATGGTGAACAATACATCAAACTCTTAGAGACATGATCCAATCTTGCACTTGCACGGTCATGCCTGGCTCTCCTTAGCCTAATCCTGGCTCTGTGTCCAATCAAACTCCATTTACATTCATGGACGTGGCTTCCTAATTTGAATTTTTTAAAAATATTTCATTACAATGTTATTTATCCTAACTTCCCCTTTAAAAGTTGTGCCTCACTCACCTCACCTTAGTCCCAACCCTGCAACCAAGCAGACAATTTTTTTTCTACTGATCTCTACCATTGCATGGTTAAACTTTATGTTGGTCATGTCTGAAATGCTGTGTCAGGTTAGGTTAGGTTATGGTAGTTAATGCCACAAAGCTTCGGAGTTAAAAGGGAACTGAAAGTGCCTTTTCAAATAACCACTGCTGATGCCCCGTAGTTGCATTTTACACTTTTTTTATGGCAAAGAGTTGCAGGAGCCCTAAAGACAAGGTACAACATATCTATTTTTCTGGGTGCATATTTTAACCATTTAAATTCTTTCATGGCTTTCTGTTCATGAAAGCAATTCTAATTGAGATATTATTATAAAAAAACTTTAAATGTCAAATTTCACATGAGGGAGTCAGCTAATTGCTTGATTAATTCAACCAGGCCAAAGCAGACAGAAGCCCCTGCTATGGAACTGGTGGTACAGCTTGTGCTGTTCTGGCTGGAGCTCAAGCCATACCAGTGACTCATACTTCCTGGCCCCTCAGACAGCAATGGGAACATGTGCTTCAGAGCATGGTCCAGGCCTGGTCTTCACCAGACATTATACCAGTTTTCCAAGCCCTTTCCTTCAAAGAATTGTCACCCTAGGGCACTGAGAAGAGCATGGGCCCTCCAAAAGCAGTTTTCCTGCACACACTACACTGCTATATAGCTCCAAGACCTTACTAATGCTATTCCTTCTATCTGAAATGTTTTCCTTCGGGCTTATCTGGCTGCTTCTATTAGTCGTTTTCGACTCATCTCAAGCTTCTGATAAAGATGCTGGAATGGTCATGTACATCAAATTTCATTCCCTCCCAAAACCACAGTACAGGATTACATTTAAACACAAACCCACAATGTCAGGAAGAATGGAAATGGAGACAAGCATAGCAACATTTGAGAAGCTGAAAAATGGACCAGGGGTTACTACTGATTTAGTAAACCCAAAGAAGCTGATTCCAGGTCGGCAGTGAGGACAATCTAGAACCAACCTAACTTCATCACAGAATTCTAAAGAAACTCAAGAACAGGAAGCCCTGCGTACCTCTGGAACTGGGGTGTGGAGAGGTTAAGTTCTGAAGATGTTTAAGCAGGATTTCTGGACTGGGGGACACCAGGAAGAGGTGAGGACAGTAGCAGCTACCCCAAACAGGTAATTCTATGAATGTATACAATCCCAATACTGAAAGCAATGGCCCCCACCACCTTTGATCCTCTTGGTTCCCAGAACACTGGTACCTAAACCCTTATCTTTCCAGGTAGAGGACTGGAAAAAGTCAGATTGGTTAGAGTCTGACATGCACAAAAGCAGAGAGGTGGTGTGGTCTTTACTCTCCATGAAGTGAGTTGGCACTACAAGTCTTGTTATCACAAGAGAGTGATATCATGAGAGGAAGAGAAAAGAGATGTGCACACTCAAGGTGTATTTTAAGTTCAGTGGCATTAAGCACATTGTGCAGTCATCACCACCAGCCATGTCCAGAATTCTTCTCATCCTCCTCAACCAAAATCTGTCTTCATTAAATACTAACTCCCCACTCCCCCTTTCCTTAGATCCTGACAACTTTCTATCTCTGTGAATTTGACTGCTTTAGGTATTTCATGTAAGTGTAGCCATATAGCATTTGCCTTTTTGTGTCTGGCTTCTTTCACTGAACATAATGTTTTCAAGGTTCACTCATATTGTAGCATATGTCAGCATTTCCTTCTTTTTAAAGGCTGAATAATATTCAATTGTATGGAAAGATCACCCTTGTCTGTCTATTCATCTGTCAATGGAAAGTTTGGTTGCTTCTGCATTCCAGCTATTGTGAATAATGTGACTATGATCATGGCTATGAAAATATCAAGGTATTTTTTTAACATTTAGCATTTGTACACTATGGTTCCCAGGAAGCCTTGATTACAGCAGCAACAATAAAAAAGACAAGTCTTTTGGCAATTCTGGGTTGTCCCAATGTTGCCAAGGATACAGAATGCAGCTAGGTAGCCAAGGATCTGGTGTTGACTTGTAGCTCCTCCTCTGTGAGTGTACTTTTGGTGCTATTGTACACCTAAGTTTCAGTTTCCTCCTCTGTAAACTGGGTCCCTCTCTGCCACCCACCCAGAGGTGTTGAGGCCTCACATGGGCTAATACCTGCAAGAGCCTTGTAAATTCAAAGTGTGGCATTCATGTGGATGCTGCTTCTTCCTAAGGGAGGTAGCAAGGGATCCCTAGTGCAAGGGTAGGGGAGCTGGGGTTGGGTATGGGCAGGTGACTGAAGCCTTAGAAGGAACTGTGGGAATCTTTCTGGGAGCAGGACCCTGGGGCACAAAGAGCTTTGAGGTCTGCAATACCAATTGAAGAAGTTGTGCAGATTGAAATGCCAAAAACAATCAATTATCTTAATTGTTCCATAGCTAGCTTGTTCCTGTATCTCTTAAATAAAATAACCTGATAAATATGCACTTATGATAATTGGGACCAAAATCCAATAGTATCCAGAGGACAAATGCAATTAGCGGCCTCATAGAGGGGTCTCTGTATGACATGATTATATTTTCCTTTTTGAAAATAAGGGCTTTGTAGCCAAGCTGCCTTTGCCTGTGCTCTGCCACAGAATTCTGTCATCTGGCAGATGTCCCCTCTCCTCAGTGAAGGGTGTGGAGTCAAAGCTATGTGTCTGGAGGGAATAGGATGTGTACTTGGCCTTGTCCTGCACTCTTTTCTATTTTCTTTCCTTCAATTAAAAAAAATTAGCTGCTCCTTTACTGCCTAAAGACGGTTGGAGGTTTTGGAAACTGAAATAAGTGAACGAAGCCCAGTTCTCTCATTTCCTTCCCTGGCAGGGAACAGAAGGGTGTTGGCAGAGGCTGTTTATTTCTTGCAAGCAGCTGCCCAGCACAGTCCTGGCTACACACTCTCAGTGTGATGATGCCAGCTTCACCAGGTGCTGGACATTCAGCCTGGGCTCATGGGTCATGTGCCCACGTCCAGGGCTAGCCTCTGGATTTCTTGGTGAGTTTGGGCAAGTGCTTCCCTCTCAGGACCTCACTTTCTTTATCTCCCTGGAGCTGGTGAGTTCTGAACCCATGCTCCACACCTTTCCCAACAGCCTTTCAGCCTAAATTGTCTGCAACCTTTTTTCTCCTTCCCTCATATTTATAATAACTCTAAGGGGTAAGCATGACTATCCCATTTGAAGAGGGGGAAAGGGGAGCTTTGAGGTCTAAGGTCACCAACAGGGTCATCCAAAGGCTAAGTGACTGCATGCACTAAGATTGGACTGCAGGGTTCCAATCCTCCTCTCCCAACTTGGGTCCCTCTTGCCCCACTGTGCCCCTTTCCTGGATAAGAACATGGCAGATAAGGGCTGTTGAGGCAGAGCTCCTATGCACATGTATTTAAGCAAAAATAACAAAAGAGCTTGTTTTCTTCTTCTCTGCAAAGCCCTCTGTCCAATATGTTCATTTTCTTTATAGTCTCCAAGAATTGATGCTCAATGAATGGAAACTGGTCCTGCCTTCCCCTCACATTTACCTTAGATGTGACATCTCTGTGGCCTGCATCTCTCAACAAAGCTTTTCCTTTTCCTATGAATTGGTAAAAGGTTTAAGCCTGCAGTCAGTGCTTTCCTCCCCTAGTACACAGAGGAGAGACTTTGAAGTCCTGCCCCAGGTTTCTGCTCACACTAGCTTGTCCCCAAATGTTCTGTATGGTCCTGTGCTCACAGTTATCCCCAAGGCAGGGAGCTCAGAGTAGTGGTGATGTTTCTGTGATATGCCTCCTGGGTTCTGTCAGTCTCTGGGGGCATTGTATCTGAGGGACACACATTATAACCTGAACCTTAGTTCCATCCTAGCCTAGGAGAGCTCCAGGTTGGGCCTAGGTCCATTCTCCCTTGATGTGTGCATGAGTGGGGGGTTAAACTGGGGTAGGTGAGAAGTGAGGGGATCCCTCACTGTGCTGTTCTGTAGTGAGTGTTTAATTACTCCATGCATGTATAGCCCTTATTAAGGTCAATTCATTTTTAGATAAATGAGTGTGCAGGGAAGGGCTTCCACGCTAGAAGATGGACTTTCATTGCAAGATTGTGGGGAAGCCATGTTATTCCTCTGTTTGTTCACCCTCAAAAATGGGGGCAGGTAGTATCCTAACCACCTCATGGAGACTTAAGAATGGTCTAATAAGCCACTAATCAACTAGGTGTGAACTGGCTTTGCAACTGCTAGATCTGATTCCAAAGTGCAGCCTTCCCCCTGGTGTTTGTGTGGTGGCTTGAAGTTCTCATCACTGGACTCAGTGACAAGTGATTCTCCCAATCCAGGGTCACCCTATCTTCAGGTGCCAAGCATGCTCAATGCCCTATCACTGCTGTGCCTTGGAGCCCATCTCTTTTGCTTTAGGTTCTTGATCTTTCTTGATTTCTAACAAAACTCTGAAGCTAGCTAATTGATATTTACCCACTTGTTTTCACATTAAACACATACTCTGAAACCATTGTCAATCCTCCAGGATCCTAGCATGCCTGTTTGCAAGACTTTCTCCTATTTCTGAATGTTAAAGATCTCTTTAGCCCATCTTTTCCTCCCCTCCCCTCCTTGCTCGTTTTCCATTTATTTGTTTTCCTTTTATTTAGAGATGTTTGCTTCCTCTATGCAACGATTTCTTTTCATCTTTTCTCTTGTATTCTTTCCCATTTCCCTTTCTAAAATAATGATTAAATAATGATTAAAATAATGATTACCTTTCTTCTAATTCTTTTCTTGTTAGAGGAAAAAAGATAAAATTTTTTTCTTGTATATTTGATAGCTGAGTGTTTTTCATACCATCTTTCTGAACTTTTATTTTTCGTGAGTTGTACACAGGAGTTCCATATTTCCATACAGTTTTGAAGGTGTATTTCTAATTGCCTTGTACTCTCCATGGTAACTAAAAACCACAGACTGGAAACTGGAAATTTATGAATGGTACTGTCTCGGGCTAAAACAACAAATCAAGCTTCTCAGATTAGTTTGAAAAATGACCTGTTTTGGCATGCAGTTGCAAAAGGTATGGGTTGCTTTTTCTCCTGTTTTGTTCTTTAAATAAAGTAACAAATGCTTATTATAGAGCACTTGAAAAACAGGGAAGCATAGGACCAAAAAAATCTGTAGTTTCACCTCTCAAAAGCAACCACAGATATCAATACTTTGCATTTCCCTTGTGGGTCACTATTTAAAAGAATCTGTGACAAATCCACAAGACTATAACTCGGTGCTGTAGAAATCATGTCTTATTCATCTAGAATACTTCATGGTACAAAATGGGAACTCCATAAATGTCTACTGAAGAGTAAAGCTTATATTTTACATCTGGGTTTGTAGCTCATGGTGATTGCTCCTGGTATCATGATTAGTGCCATGTGGGACTAATCAAGCCCCTTTGGTAGAAATGGTCTCAGAGAGGCCACACTACCCTCTGCTGAGTGGGCTGGGAGAGCATCACAGCAGCCCCCTCACTATGATCCTCTTTTCACAGTTCTCATCAGTGAAGAGCGGATTGAGAGGGAGAAATGTTGAGTTCAATTTTGGATATGTTGAGTCTAAGAAATCTATGGCACACCCAAGCAGATATTCCAGTAGGTAATGGAATCTATGAGCCTAAATCTCAAGATGGAGATTCAGTGCATAGATAGAGTCGATGCCATGGGATACTCAGGCCTCCCATAATCAGGGAAAAAAAGAGTCAACAGCATTCTGGGAGACAGATATTTAGAAAGAAGTGTAAGGACTTATAAAGGAGACTGATAAGAATTTGGAGGAAAACCAGGAACATAGTTTTATGAAGACAAAGGAGGAAAGAGTTGTTTCAAGAATAAAGAAGTGGTCAGGGGCACCTGGGTGTCGCAGTCGGTTAAGCGTCCGACTTCAGCCAGGTCACGATCTCGCGGTCCGTGAGTTTGAGCCCCGCGTCGGGCCCTGGGCTGATGGCTCAGAGCCTGGAGCCTGCTTCCGATTCTGTGTCTCCCTCTCTCTCTGCCACTCCCCCGTTCATGCTCTGTCTCTCTCTGTCCCAAAAATAAATAAACGTTGAAAAAAAAATTAAAAAAAAAAAAGAATAAGAAAGTGGTCAAGAATATTAAATGCCACAAAATTTAAGGCCTTCAGTATGTTCGTTTGACTTTTTTAGTTGGGAACTATAAATGAGAGTAATGTTAGTAGAATAATAAAAGAGTGCCTTACTACAGTGGGTTAGAAAGTGAATGGTGGCAACACACAATTAGAAAATATAATTTAAAAATAGCCATTTACAATAGCAACAGAAATTATAAGGTGTTTATATACAAGTCTATGACAGTGTTTGCAAGATACTTATAGATAAAATTCTACAACATTGTTTAAAGAACCATAAAAAATGACCTAAGTAATGGGAAGATACACGATCCTACTGGATACAAAAATTAATATCATAAAGATGATAATTTTCCAGATTTACTCTATATATCCAATGTACTTTCAGGTTTTTGTGGTACATGAGGAGCTAAGTTTTAAAATTCATGCAGAAGAGCAAAGGGCCAAAAATAAACAACAAAATGTTGAAGAATAAAATAAGGTGGGAGATTTTCCCTACCAAATATCAAGGCATATTAAGTCATATGACAATGTGATATTACACAGGGATAGACAAATAGAACAATGGTACAGCATAATGAGCTCAGACATTGATCCACACATGTATGAAAACCTGACATACAACAGAGAGAGCACTACCAGTCACTGAGGAAATGAATAACTATTTAATAAATGATACTGGGAAAATTGGTTATGTACATAAAAACAAATACAAGTATAAATGTACACATCTATACCTCAAACCAAGTACAAAAATAAATCCTGGTGGGCTAAGTCATAAATATGAAAAATAAATTTTAAACTTCTATGAGAAAATATAAGGGAATATCATAAGCAGCCTCAAATTAAAGAAGGGATTCTCAATCATGTTGCAAAAACACAAACCATAAACGGAAAGGTTAATAATTTTTTACCATGTTAGAAATATGATAAAATATCTACTCAACAAAAGACATCATAAACAGAATGAAAATAAAAGCCACAAACAGGAAGAAAATATGTATAATGCATATAAATTTATAAATATTTATGTCTAGAATTAATAAATAACTCATAATATCAATAAGAAAATGATAAATAACTAAAGGGATATGAATGTTAACAGGCATGTACCAATAGTAGAAACTTAATGGCTAATGAGCTTATAAAAATATGTTCAACCTTACTAGTAATCAGAGAAATGCAAAGTAAAATGACAATAAAAGACCATTTCACACTTGTATAATGGACACAAACTTAAAAGTCTGGTAATGCTGAGTATCTCAAGGAGGTGGAGGAACAGAAATTCTCATGAACAGAGCTTCTCAGAGCAGAAAATGGTACCATCTAGGAAAACAGTGTGGCAATAGCTGGTGAAGCTGAAAATAAACACATTGTAATTCCAGGTCTAGGAAAGAAATATCCTAGAAAATCACTTTCCCACAGTTCACAAGGAGACTTTGTATGTGAATTTTCATTGCAACCTTTTCTGTTATGGCAAAATATTGGAAAGAAGAAACAGAATAGTAGATAAATATGTTGAGGAATATTCATAAAACAATAAAACTAAATGGAAAATAGGGTACATGTATCAACATGAAAAATCAGAATAACATTTGCAAAGGCTAGAGTGTACTGCCATTTACATAAACTTTAAAAGCTTACAACAAAATATAATATATAGTTTATAGACATGTCATCTTGTAGTAAAATGAGAAAAACATAGATGGGAACAGTGAAAAACAACTAGATCTTAATTATTCCCACCACAAAAAGGAAATTATAAATATGATTGTGTGACATCATACAGGCACTAACTGTGGCTACATTGGCAACTGTATTATAATATATAAATGTATCATATCAACATGTTGTACACCTTGAATTTATGCATATTATATGTCAAATACATTTCAATTTGAAAAAATAAGATTGTGGTTAAGTCTAAGGAGAGAGAATTAGAGTGAGGAGGGGATTCCCAGTGTTTCAACTGGATCTTCAATATTTTGTGTCTTAAAGAAGGATCTGAAGCTAATATGTTAAAATCGTAGGATCTGAAAAAGTGAAATGGTGGATACATGGATATTTTCGGTGTATTTCTCCCTATTTTTCTCCATACCTAAAATATTTTACAATTTTTAAAAAGTTAAGAAAGTCAAGGGGCACTTGGGTGGCTCAGGAGGTTAAGCATCTATTGGTTTTGGCTCA
This sequence comes from Felis catus, assembly GCF_018350175.1. Classification (NCBI taxonomy): domain Eukaryota; kingdom Metazoa; phylum Chordata; class Mammalia; order Carnivora; family Felidae; genus Felis; species Felis catus. The sequence continues at coordinate 123,440,684 of NC_058386.1, read as the reverse complement.
GGTCACTATTTCACAGTTTGTGAGTTTGAGCCCTGCATTGGGTTCTGTGCTGACAATGAGAAGCCTGCTTGGGATTCTCTCTCTCTCTCTCTCTCTCTCTCTCTCTGTCCCTCCCCTGCTTGTTCACTCTGTCTCAAAATAAATAAATAAACTTTAAAAATTAAAAAAAAGAGTGTCGAGTAGTAGGAGATAATTTACAAAAACAAATTAAATTTGGGAATTAAAAATAGAAGAATTTAGACTTAATTGTGTAGGAAATGGGAGGTCATGTAAGGTGCTAAGATCAGAGTTCTTTAGAAAGAGTCCCATAAGAAGAGGCTACTGCAGGGGTACCTGGGTGGCTCAGTTGGTTAAGCATCCGACTTCAGCTCAGGTCATGATCTCACAGTTTGTGAGTTTGAGCCCTGCATCGGGATCTGTGCTGACAGCTTGCTCAGAGCCTGGACCCTGCTCTGGATTCTGTCTCCCTTTCTCTCTGCTTGTCCCCTGCTCATACTCTGTCTCTGTCTCTCTCCAAAATAAATAAACATTAAAAAATTTTTTAAAGAAGAGGCTACTGCAATAGTCTAGATATGAGATGATGAAGGCCTGAGCATGAGCAGAGCCATTGAGGTTGCAGAAGAGAGTATGATGAATTTGGGAGACACTGAAGATATAAGAAATGGGATTTGGCTTCCAAAGCAGACCCAAGAGAGCCTGCCAAAACTTTTTACATCTTGAAAACCTTAGCAGAGAGTGAGGGAAAAAACATTGTCATAAATTATGGAACCAAGCCCTGTGTCTCTGGTAGTTGCAGTAATAAAAAGGAATATTTATTGAATAGCTCAGTTTTAGTCTGGCAATTTATTATACAGAAGCAGGAAGAAGAAAAACACATGCTTCTTCCGCTGCACAGGTAAGAGGCCCTGCAAACAGCCTAAGAACAGAGTGAGCTACCCATCTTCTCCTGAGTAAGTTTCCAGAGTGAGCACACCCAGAAATCACTTTCATGGGGGGAGGAACACCTGAAAGAAAACATTGGACAAAATAACTGGTTCTTCTTCTTGCTACTTACCTACCCAGGGAACGACATTGGTTGTAATTTCTCTTTTTGAATACTTTAGATTTCAGTACTTCTTTTTTTTATTTTTTTAATGTTTATTTTATTTTTTGAGAGACAGAGACAGAGACAGAGCATGATCACGGGAGGGGCAGAGAGAGAGGAAGACACAGAATCTGAAGCAGGTTTCAGGCTCCCAGCTGTCATCACAGAGCCCAATGTGGGGTTCAAACTCACGAGCCTTTGAGCAGTGAGAACACGACCTGAACCAAAGTCAGCACTCAACCAAGCCACCCAGGTGCCTCTAGATTTCGGTATTTCATAATTACTAGGTTGCTGTACTCTTCCAAACTAGCATCAGCCTAGAAGACAGTGCAGCTCCTTTCTAGGGCCAGTGCTGCATGACATGATTTGTAAGCATTCTTGCACAATTTTGTGATGGGCGAGGGTTTTGTGAATACTTTTGAGACCAAGCATCAGATTGGTTTATTTGAAGTGACTTGTCTTTATTTTCCAGGTTTTGATGATTCCTGTTTTTACACCACCACCACCATTGTCCTGATGGAGATGCCAAGGTCTAGAGATACACTATGGTCTCTCCTAGGTCACAGAGTGAGTTAATGGATATACCAGTACTAGAAACTGGGTACCCCAACTCTGCATCCAATCCTCAGTTCGCCAAGCACACTATCTCCCCCTTGTGTCCTTTATTGTAACTCTTCAAGGGAGGACAACAAAGTATCCCAATGTAGGGAATGACTTATCTAATAACAAGTCATAAATTAAACAGTGACAGGAAGTGATGGCAAGTCAACAGGGGCCCTATAGCTAGCCAGTTCTCCTGGTGGTGGAGACAGGCAGGTTTGGGACACAAAGGAGGTCTAGAAATAACATGGTCTCCCTTGGGAAGGACCTTCAAGGAATATCTGAAACTGGTTCAAACACAATTAAAATTCCAAGTGTCTTTTTCTATTCCTTTCTTCATTCCCTCCTCTTCTGACCATTCAGTGATGGTTTGGTAGGCACCTACAGAAAGTAAGTTTTGTATGACTTATAATGTGCTGTCCTTGGAAGATCTAAATTTAAATCACTTCTTTCATCACACCTATTAACAAATGGCAATTGTTTTATGTATTTGACTGGTTACTTGCTTTTGTGCATCTCCTCATTGCCATCCTTATCCCACCTTCATAGCTGCCCTGCATTATACACACCCTTGGCTGTAAGCTTCATAAAGACAGGTACTATGATCTGTCTTGTCTGCCACTGTAGCCTCAGAACATAGAACAGGTCTGGCACATAATAAGTGCTCATCACATGATGTAACTAAATGATAGAAATTATATTTTTTATAATTATATTATAAATTATAATATCCCAAATTATATTTTTTAAATGTTTTATCTCGAAGTAAAGACTTACTAGTGTCCAATGTGCACCAAGAGAAGTCACATAAGGACCCCTGAGATTTAAGCTTTCTGAGTAAATACCTGTACTGAAATCAAATGGGTTCTGCTATAACTGAAGAACAGTATTTTACAGATGCATTTTATTTTTTTAATGTTTATATATTTATTTTGAAAGAGAGGGAGAGCATGAGAAGAGGAGATGGGCAGAGGGGGAGAGAGAGAATCCAAAGTAGGCTCTGCACTGTCAGTTCAGGGCCCGACACAGGGCTTGATTGCACAAACCATGAGATCATGACCTGAAGTGAAATCAAGAGTCGGATGCTTAACCAACTGAGTCACCCAGGAGCCCCAGATGCATTTTATATAAAACCTTCTATTTTCTGTTAGCAGTAGCCATCTTATAGAAGGTTCAAAAGGTTAGGCAAAACATTGGGGGAAAACACTGTGATGGGCTGAGATCTGCAGAAAAAACTGAAAGAGGTGTCTGTAAGAAAGAAAATGAACAAAAACCTCTTGACAAAAAGCTAGGACATAAGGGGATAAAAATTCACCATTCCACAGTGTAATGATGATATAAACTTGAGACCCTGAGACCCACAAGTGGGGCTCCTGGCTCTTTGAGCATCAGATCTAAGGGTCAGTTTTCTTCAGAGTGCCTTATCCCTAGTCGATGGGGCACTACTGAGATTCTCTGGGCCAGTTTCACCAGACCACATTTCCAGCCACCTCCATGTGAGCTGGGAAAAAGTGGAGAGCAAAGGTGAAGGCTTAGTAACATGGCTAACAAACAACAGAGTAACAGCACATAAGCACACATACCCATACCCACACCCCAAACTCTCCTGGAACACCCAAGATAAGAGAGGATTGAGAGGAAGTTACTTAGTGTTATGGTGGTTAAACTCATCAGCCAATTCATTCAATTATGCATGCACTCATTCACTCCAAACTGTATATTGAACATTGGAGATGCAGAGATAAATTAAATCAATTTATTAGCTCTCCCTAGATGGGGTAGGGGGGAACTTTACAGAAACAAGTAAACTAACATGATATGATAGAGATTTTTAGACCGTTGGGAGAAAAACAATTATTTATACAGAGAAGGTGATATTTGGTCAAGACCTTGAAAGGTGAACAGGAGGTAAACAGGAAGGGCGTAAAGGGCATTGTAATCACAGGCAACAGCATGAGCAAAGACCCAAAAGCATTAAAGTAACATGACAATGCTATTCAGAGAAAGGGCGTGGCCAGCACAATCAAAACTTGGTGTTTGTAGCATAGAGCAATGGGAAGTAAAACTAGAACCTTCGGGTGGGAGAGATCAAATTCGAAAGACCTTTGAATAGAAGGCTAAGAACTTTGAAATTTATTCTGGAGGAAAATGGGGGAGCCATCAAAGCTTTAACATATCCATATTCTAAGAATAGCCTGGTGTTATGTAATTGGTGATAACTGGTGGATAGTTGATATGCAGAAGAGTATGGAGATGGAAGACCAGTGGGAAGCAATACCAGAGAGAGGTAATGAGGCTAGGACTAGGTGCTAGGGAGGATGGAGAGAAGAGGCAAGTCCAGGCCATATTTAGAAGGTTAGACATAAAGAGAGAAAAACTTGGACTTAGGATTCTGGTTTGTCAGATCTTGTCTAAGCCTGTTTGGATTTCAAGTACCTGCCTCAAGTACCTGCCAAGCACTGAGTAGGGCCTTCCTAAATATTTGTCTAATGGATGAATGAGTTAATACATAATGGTGGCCTTTGCTAGAACAATCTGAGAATGGAAGAGATGAAAGTCAGAGTGCATGAATGAAGACAGGAGGGGGAGGTGAAGAAGTGAAGCTCATTCCTGCTGCCTCAGCCCTGACTTTGTATTGTCCTGTGGTTTCTATAAGAAACATTATATAGGATTGATTTTTCCCATTTGAGTACAGGAAGATTTGCAGTTCAGCTTTGCTGCCTCCTCTTCTCTGCAATATGCTTGGCCCTATTGCCCACTTCAGCTGCTCATACACTTACACATTTCTGAAGTTCAGTATTTGAGATCATTTTCCCCAATAGCCCAATTCTTCTGCATTTTACATTTTTTAAATTGACATAAAATTGACATAAAGCATTATATTCATTTCAGGTATAAAACATTCAAACATTCAAACATTCAATATTTTTACATATTGGGAAATGATCACCACAATAGGTCTAGTTAAGTTCTGTCACCTTACATAGGTACAGAGAACTTTTAAGATCTACTTTCTTAGTAACTTTCAAATATGCAACACAGTATTATTAACTATAGCCACTATGCTGTACTTTATATCCCTGGGACTTAACTTTTTTTGTAACTGGAAGTTTGTACCTTTTGACCACCTTCACCCATTTCACCCAGTACCACCACCACCCCCATCCCCCAAACGACCAATGCTTTTTTATCATTTTAATTCTTTTCAATAAGCTCTTTACACTGAGGACTTACACGCTTTCTATTGTATAAACTTCATCTATTGGCTCCAAAGCCTCTGAGAGAGCAAGAGTTGAGGCATCTTTCTGGTACCCTTCTTTTGGGGCAAGTCTTATTTCTCCTATCAGACAACTTTGGATTGTAACCAGTAATGGAGTCTGCAAGATACTTCACAAAGTATTTCTGCTTTGTCTAGGGCTGATTCTACAGAACTACTTTCAGGTTTACCAATTCCAAACTCCTTTTCTTGATTTCAATTCCCTTTCCCATTTTATTGTATAATCTTTCATGGTTTTCCATTTCTATGTCCTCATCCTTCTCCACTCTGTCAAATTTCCCACCACACCACATCTTTACTGAGAGTTGCTGTGAGTCCTCAACTGGACAAGCTCCACTGAGCCATAGAACTGAGGACTTTTCACTCTAAGGTTGGATCCTATTCAGTCCCTGAACCATAGAGCCAAGCCAGGTAACAGGGATGGGAGCATTAACCATGCACCTACCTTACACTCTGTAGTAAGTGGGCTCTGGAACTAGTCTTATCGTCCCGTTCACAAGGCCCCTCAGCCATCCATATGTCTGGCTTAAGAACTTCATTGTACTCTCAGCAGCACAACTATCATTTGAGGTCCTGCTTCCATAGTAAAAATCAACATCTTACACAACCGTTGTCCTACATCATCACTTTTACCTACCTTTTGAAACAGTCTCTTTGGAGTGTTCAAAAGCATAAGGCAGTGAAGACTGCTCACAAGTATGTGAAAGTCATGGAATATACAAAACAAATAACTCTTCTTCTAAGTCTGGATTTTAACTTTTTAAAAGATACAAAAAATAGAACAATTTTCCTAATGAGGTCATTTTTTACACTTAATCAACTTTCATGAAGAATGATAAAATGATAGAATGTTAAATCTTATTTTACCATACCCATTTGCTTAATCGAATTCACCTAGACTGGCCTGTGAATCTTCAGGGCCACAGTTTGCCATAACCATCATTCCCAAGTTCCCAGAAAATGTCCATATTTGACAGGACACTGATATTGCCCAGGATTTGGTGTGGGTGTATTTGAGCTGCACTGATTGAACTCTTGCCAAAGTCTGTATGTATATATATTCCCAGAAAAGGCTGTTCCAGACCCAGGGCTGGTTTTGATAACTAACAGAGCTGAGTTTTTCATGGCAAGCAAGGTGTGTGTATGCGTGGGTGTGGGTGTGAGTGTGGTGGGGGGTGGGGAAGAGGAGGTCCTGGTAGTGGTAGTAGTGATATTTTTGTATTAATTCAATTGATTACTAGCTACAGCATAAGAGCACCTTTGGTTTTAGCACTTTTTTTCCTTTAAACAGAAACATAGATGTATCTTTCTTTTTACCTTTCTCTTACCCTGAGGTATTGTCACACATTTGGAATCTGGATATAAATAAGTGATACAATGTACCATAAAAGAGAGAGACACAGAGAGAAGAGAGAGACAAGAGAGAAGAGAGAAAAGAGAGAGAGAGAAGAGAAAGAGAGAGAAGGAGAGAGAGGGAGAGAGAAAGACTGGACTGGGAGTGGGGAGGCCAAGGTTCTCTAACTAGAGAATCTCCACTGCTAACTTTCTATGAGACTTTGGACAAGTCACTTCACCTCTCTATAACTCAGTTTCCATATGTATAAAATTAGGGTGTTAGACTAAATGATCCTTAAGAGTTTTTATGTAAAAAATTATATAAATCAGTGGAACATACAACATTATTCCTTTTTCAAAGATGGTATTGTTTAAGTTTAGGGTGACCTACTTTTGAGAGCAGGTGCAATCATAAAATCACTAAATCCAAGATGTCTTCAGAAATATTGTGTTGATGAAACCCGATTCTTTAAAAAAATTTTCTGCTTCTATGAGCTGAACTGAGAATCTCAGTGTTCAACTTTATTCCATTCCCCACCCCTTTATTTTCTTTTTTTTTTTTTTTATTTTTTTTTTATTTTTTTTCAACTTTTTTTTTTTTATTTATTTTTGGGACAGAGAGAGACAGAGCATGAACGGGGGAGGGGCAGAGAGAGAGGGAGACACAGAATCAGAAACAGTTTCCAGGCTCTGAGCCATCAGCCCTGAGCCTGACGCGGAGCTCGAACTCACGGACCACGAGATCGTGACCTGGCTGAAGTCGGACGCTTAACCGACTGCGCCACCCAGGCGCCCCATCCCACCCCTTTATTTTCATTGCCCCTGGAGTTGTCTGACAGAATGAGATCCAGAGCTACCTCCTTCCAAAGAGTACCCACTGACTAGGTGCATTTTCCTCATAATCCATCTATTATTCATTTAATAGAAAAGGAAACTGAGGCCCAGAAAAGGCAAAGGACATGTGTTGGATAATCATCACAAAAAGTTCTTTTGCTTTCTTTCTTCAACACAGATGATGATTACAGAGTGGAAGAAGGACAGTCTGAGGTAAATATGACTTTCGCCTTGCCTCCCCCAGATGCAGTCTCTAGCAGAGCAGAGGGGTGTAAGCAAACGTTGACAGCTCTGAATGTTTAGGTGGAATTATCACTGGAAATTCTCCCTTCATAGGACAGAGAGGGAGAGAAAGTCAGAGCTATAGATAAACAAAAGCTTGGCAAAGAGCTGTATTGCATAAATAAAAATACTGAAGGAACACTAGAGTACTGACAGCGTCCCTTTCTCCTCATAGCTGAGGTTATCCTGTGATATATTACAACTTCAAATCCAGAGGACAAATCTAACATTCCAAAAGTCTGCCTGATCCATTCAGCGTTCAACAAATGCTTACTGCACACTATGTTGGGTGCTGTGCCAGGTGCTAGGGATGAGACAGAGGTACAAATAAATACAGTGTAAGTAGGCAAGCAGCAAAAATTACGTATGAACAAAAGTTCCTATGGGTGCACAAAGGAGAGAAGGACCAGACTACAGCACCATTAGCCAAGTAAACCTCCACAGAGGAGATGATATTTGACCTGGGTCTTAGATGGGCACTCACTAGAGAAAGCAGAGATTGATAATAAGTGCATCATAGATACTATCTTATTTGTTCCTACACATTAGGTGTCTATTATCTCCAGGTAAAAGATGAGAAAAGTAGAATTCATAGAGATTAGGTAACTTAACACAGCTAGTTCAAGTAGAAGGCAGAGCTAGGTTTTGAACCTAGATATATCTGATTCCAAAGCCTGCTATCTTAACTACTACTGGGCTACATTGGGAATTTGGTCAGAAGGTCCAAAGCACAGAGGACTGAAAGAACCAAGACTATTTGTTCCAGAAATAAGAAGTCTCCCAGTGGCGGGGGGTGGGGGGGACAAGGCTGGACTTGATTCTATAGTTAGTGTGAAAACACATGTTTATAAAGAGGTGGTGATGTGATCAGATTGTGGGGCTTTGTTTTGTTTTGTTTAGCAACACCATTCTGAGTACAATATGGAGAATAGCTTGTAAAGGAGTGAGAGGAAAGTAGAGGTCAAGGCAAGATAGAGTGCTTTGGACTAAAGGTAGTAGCAGTAGAGAAATAGAGAAATTAACAGATAGCGCACTCAGAAGATAGAATCAATAAGCGTTGATGAGAGATTATACGTGTCTATGGGAAAAAGAGAAGTCTAGGATAACTTCCAGGTTTCTGGCTTAGGTGATTAGCAGAAGATGTAATTAATCAGAATCAGAAATTCAAAAAGGATTTAGGGGAAAGGCATGCTGAATATGAAGGACATTCAGATAAAGATTACCAGTTGGCACTTGGGGATACAAGTTCAGTTAGTAACTGAAGCCACAAAAATGATTGAACTTGCCCTGTAGAATCTACGGTCTGGATAAAGAAGAGAGTTCAGGGCAGAAGAACCCTGCAAAACATTTACATTTAGGAAGAGCAGAGGAAAAGAAGTCTGCAAAGCATACCATGAGAATCCTTCAATCGCTACCTCCACACCCTATGGCAGGAGCATGGCATATGTTCTGAGGTCAACAGTAGAGAACCACTAAGTGCTAACTAGAGCAAACCATGGAGGAGAACATAACATAAGTTCAGGAACTGTAAGGTCAGTAAAGTACCCCCATCCCACATACTTATTCTCAGATATACTGTAAATTATGTAAATATTATTACCAAAACATATTTTACATTCATCTAATATTGTTTCCATTGTTGAACCACCAGGGAAAATTTGATTAAAACTTTGATTAAACATTTGATTTAAATGTTTCATTCCTTCTGTTGACTCAAATGGTCTTGTTGGCTCTCCCAAATATTGTCTCTGTACAATTCTAAGATTCTATCTTAACAAACTGGAAAACAAAAAGTGATTTCATCTAATGGATCTGAGAATTCATTTGCCTTCATCAACTGTCTACATTTTAAAAGTCAATATAAATTTCTCTTTTAAAAATTACCAGTTAAATTTGGAACATTAATTAAACATAAATACATTGACTATTCACTACGTAGCATCCTCCCCCTATTCTAAGAACAAAAGTCTTCCCTTCAGGAAAAAAAAAAATGAATGCAATGTAAAGGTTAAGCAAGTGAAAAGAATCAATGTTGGAGTTACACTCACATATTTCCAAAGGGGATGGATTTGGGGTTTATTTGTCATTCTTTCAGACAACTAGCTCTGTTGCAAAACAAATTGATGTTGAACCACACTTAGTCATCATTGATCAATTGTTCCATGATCAATTTAGGTTTGTTCTCCTGAGAGTTTTTAAATAAGTTTAGCTAAAAGGGAACTTGATGCCTGCCTGTATTAGCTTTTGCAGAACAATCTTAGTCCCTCTCTCTGTGACATGGTGTTGATATATAACAATAACCAGAGACTTGCTTATTTTGAAATCAAAAACCCTAGAGACTAGCTTTTAATTTCAACACCTTTGTTATGATAAACTCATTTCAACAGAAACTTTCTTGGCCATGTCAAACTTTTCATCACCTCCAGGAGAAGACTTTCCTTCCTTTGAGCCCACTGAGGGGGTGGGTGTAGGGGCAACACATCACAGATCTGGAGCACCAGGTATTTGTCACCAATTCAACTTTTCCAGATCTTGAATGATGTTAGGTCAACTCCTGGGCCTATCAGCCTATGTTGGGTCACTGAGGTCAAGGTTAAGCACAGTTCTTATCTCCATGGGGATTCCCTGTATGTGAACTACAGACTATCTCCCTCCCTCAGTCTTGTGTATGTGTGTATGTGTGTGTGTGTTGCAAGAGCAAAGGAGAAAAGATAAGGATATGACAGGTGAATCATACCAAATCTAGTCCCTGCTTTACAAATGATCATCTCAATGCCTTCCTACTCCACCTTTGCCTCTGTGCCCTAGCTGGAGTCCCATTTAACTATGGTGGAAATAACTTGATGACTTGATGTTCTTTCAAAGCATATAGGTTTGGCAGGACAGCAAAGAGGAGCACCCATGGAGTGGATGGAAGGCTGAGTTGAGATGTCTACTTGTTAGTTCCACTTTCAATGTGAGGGCAAAGGTCTCCTTGTCCTTCCACTATCTGAGAGGAACCTCCTTTTTCCATTCTAGAACTTCCAATGGTGCTCTAGGGGTGGGTATTTGCCCCATTGTAGTCTATGATGGATAAGTCTAGCAATAACTTAATACTGTATCTCCATGGACAAATGTCTTCAGAGTTCCAAATATGGGATGTACAAATAAGCTTTTGGGGCACAGACTATTTATTAATAAAGTGGTAAAGAGTTAATGTTATTCAGACACTTTTAATTAGGAAAAATGCTCTAATTTTTCTTGTTTACCTCTTTAAGCTATGAACAATTAAAAAGCAGGGCATTCATTACCTCAGAATGTGATAAGAGAAAAAAAACACATATATATATATATATATATATATATATATATATAGGCTTTGACTCCTGTATGTATGACATAAAAACAATGCCAGACACATGGTGGAGTACTTCTTGAGTCTCAGACTCTGTTGTAGGTGCTTTATGTATATTAACTTATTTAGTCTTTGTAAAAAAAAAAAAACCTCATAAGGAAGATACTATTATATCCAAATTTTACAGATTAATTAATGTGGCACATAGAGGCTAAGCAACTTTTTAAAAATTATAACTACTAGGTGGCCAAGCTGGGATTCAAATCCAGTGTGCCTGGTTCCAACTTGGCATTACTATGCCTCAGTTTTCTGTTCCGAGGTCTCTGCTCATACTGCTCCTTATTTCTCTAATACTTTTCCCCAATTTGTCAGAATTTTTCCCATCCCTTGAGGCCAAAGTATGCCACCTCCTTCATGATGACTTTCCAGATCCCCCTCATTGGAATCAGCCTCCATTATTACACTCCAAGGGGTTTGCAAGCTTCTCTCATGGCACTTTTCACACTTTAACTTTGATTCATGCTATTCACAAACTTTTTATCAAGTGTGCTAACCACCTTCCCTCATAGACTATAGTGACTTTAAGGAGGAGGCTGGACTTTGCTCACCTTGATATACTCTTTAAGTGGCCAGTAGAGTATCTTACATAAAGTAGGTGAATAAGACATGGTCCCTCCCCTCAAACAATTTACAATCACCAACTTAAACACATCATTCCTGTTCAAGAAGAAATGAGGCTCCAGCCAAGATGGCAGAACAGCATGGACAGTTTTTTTTGTCTTGCATCCATGAAATACAGCCAGATTAACACTAAAACATCCTGCACACCGAGAAAACTGATTTGAGGATTAATACAACAATCTGCACAAACTGAACCACAGAATTAAGTAGGTACGTGCCACAGAGAGGTGAACTGGAGAGAGAGAAGCTGCAGAGGGCAGGGAACTGTTTTTGCATGCCGAGAGAGGACAGAGATGGGGGTAGGGAAGAATACGGGAAAAGCACCCCCCTAAAAGCAGCTGGAGAGAAAGTGGAAAAGTGGAAACAGCCTCAGGAACTGAACAAAAAGGGAGAAAGGAGAAAGGAGAGGGTGTAAATTCCATTAAGACTCTATAAACAGGGGGAGAGCAGAGTCTGAAACTCCACAGCTCGACACTTGGTGGTGCACTCATGGGAAGGGTGAGTTCTCAGGACCAGAGTGAGTCCAGGGGTCTTCAGGCCACATGGGAGAGGTTGTTCCCTGGCTAGGAGGACATCTGGTAGAAGCTGTGTGGCTCCCCCACAGGCAGGGACCACAGTGGACCCAGAAAAACAACCATATTTGCTGGTGCTGGAACAAGGAAGATCGTTAAGGGTGAAGACTGGTGCCAGATGCATGTTGTGATTTTCCATAATCCCTGAAACGCTGCTGCTACACTATCTCACAAACTTTTTCTGGGGTGGGCTGGCACCAGGCCACAACCTCTGGGCATCAGCAGCAGCATGGTCCCATGAACGTTCCTGGGTGTGGCCAGCACCCAGCCACTGGTCTGTGAGACCCTCCCACTGAGGGGAGGGGCAGATCAAAGCCGCAGACCCTCAGGAGTGAGGGGTCTGGAAAAACAGCCACATCTGAGATAAAACACAGGAGAGAGGTGCTCCCTGGGTTTTGGTCATAGACTGTGTAAAAGCGGGGAGTGGACGGAAGCCAAAATCAAAAGACAGGTGTGATTGCTGATTAGAGAGAACAGAGTTCTGATACTAGAGACTGGGTAGCTGGGTGATGCCATTTTCACCACTCCTGCGCATGGGCACCTGCAGGCGCCACACCAATCCATCCCAGTAAGCTAAGCAGCACCATCAAGTGGAGAATGGAGCCCTTACAGTAAACCCCACCCAACTGGGCCAACTACTCTCTTCAGGAACAAAAATCTCTCTGCCTGCTTAGTTTACTGACTATAAAGCGCTTCATAGTTTGACTTCTAGGCGAAAATGAAGTAATTTCAATCGTATTTCACTGATCCATCTATTCAATTTTCTTTTTGTCTTCCTTTTTTTCCTTTTTTCCATTTTTTGTTTCTTTTCTTTTTCTTGGATACAAAAAGAGAAAAAAAATTACTTTTATTTTCAATTTTTATTAAAAATATTTTTCTTTAATTTTTTATACAATATTTTGTTACTTTTGTGTAAATTTTTTCAAATTCTATTTTACTTCCATCATTTCACTTTATTCTATTTCACTCTATTCATTTTTTCAAATTTTCAAACGATTTCCTTTTTTTTCTTTCCCCTATTTCTCTAATCTATGAAGCCCCTTTCAGCACCCAGACCAAAACACACCTAGGATCCAGCATCATTTATTTGGTTTTTCTGTATGTTTGTTGTTTTTAATTTTTTAATTTAATTTTTTTAATTTTAATTTTATTTTAATTTTTTAACACATTAATTCCTTTTCTCCCTTCAAAATGACAAAACAAAGTAATTCACCCCAAATTGGCTCAGGAAGAAACAACAGTCAGGAACTTAATTAATACAGATACAAGCAAGATGTCTGAACCAGAATTTAGAATCATGATAATAAGAATACTAGATGGAGTTGAAAATAGATTAGAATCCCTTTCTGTGGAGATAAACTAAGTAAAAGCTAGTCAGAATGAAATTAAAAATGCTACAAGTGAGCTGCACTCTCAAAAGACTGCCACGGAGGCAAGAATGGATGAGGCAGAGCAGAGAATCAGCAATATAAAGAACAAACTTATAGAGAATAATGAAGCAGAAAAAAAGAGGGAGATTAAGGCAAAAGAGCATGACTTAAGAATTAGAGAAATCAGTGACTCATTAAAAAGGAACAACATCAGAATCATAGGGGTCCCAGGAGAAAGCACAGAGGACTTCCATGACATTCAACAAAAACCGACCATCAACAAGGCATATCATAGTCAAATTCACAAAATACTCAGGCAAAGAAACAATCATGAAAGCAGCAAGGGAAAAAAAGTTCTTAACCTACAAGGGAAGACACATCAGGTTTACACCAGAACTATTCACAGAAACTTGGCAGGCCAGAAAGGAGTGGCAGGATATATTCATGTGCTGAATCAGAAAAATATGCAGCCAAGAATTCTTTATCCAGCAAGGCTGTCATTCAAAATAGAAGGAGAGATAAAAAGCTTCCCAGACAAACAAAAATTAAAGGAGTTTGTGACACTAAACTAGCCCTGCAAGAAATTTTAAGAGGGACAGTCTGAAGGGAGAAAAGACAATAAATAAATAAATAAATAAATAAATAAATAAATAAATAAATATCAAAAGCAACAAAGACTAGAAAGGACCAGAGAACACCACCAGAAACTCCAACTCTTTAAGTAACATAATGGCAATAAATTCATATCTTTCAGTACTCACTCTAAATGTCAATGGATTAAATGCTCCAATCAAAAGACATAAGGTAACAGAATGGATAAGAGAATAAGATCCATCTATTTGCTGTTTCCAAGAGACCCACTTTAGACCTAAAGACACCTTCAGATTGAAGGTGAGGGGATAGACAACAATCTATCATGCTAATGGGCAACAAAAGAAAGCCAGAGTAGCCATACTTATATCATACAATCTAGACTTCAAAATAAAGACTGTAACAAGAGATGAAGAAAGACATCGTATCATAATTAAGGGGTCTATCCACCAAGAAGACCTAACAATTGTAAACATGTATGCTTCAAATGTGAGAGCACCCAAATATATAAATCAATTCATTACAAACATAAAGAAACTCATTGATAATAATACTATAATAGTAGGAGACTTCAACACCCCACTTACAACAATGGGCAGATCATCTAATCAGAAAATCAACAAGGAACCAATGGCTTTGAATGACATACTGGGCCAGATGGACTTAACAGATATATTCAGAACATTTCATCCTTAAGCAGCAGAATATACATTCTTCTGCAGGGCACATGTGACGTTCTCCAGAATAGACCACACACTGGGACACAAATCAGCCCTCAGCAATTACAAAAAGATCAAGACCATACCGTGAATATTTTCAAACCACGATGCTATGAAACTCAAAATCAACCACAAGAAAAAATTTGGAAGGGTAACAAATACTTGGAAACTAAAGAACATCCTACTAAAGAATGAATGGGCTAACCAGGAAGTTAAAGATGAAATTAAAAAGTACATGGAAGCCAATGAAAATGATAACACCACAACCCAAAACCTCTGGGACGCAGCAAAGGTGGTCATAAGAGGAAAGCATATAGCAATCCAGGCCTTCCTAAAGAAAGAAGAAAGGTCTCAGATATACAACCTAACCTTACACCTTAAAGAGCTGGAAAAAGAATAGCAAATAAAACCCCAAAGCAGCAGAATACAGGAAATAATAAAGATTAGAGCAGAGATAAATGCTATCAAAAACAAAAAACAAAAAAACAAACAAACTGTAGAACAGATCAATGGAACCAGAAGCTGGTTCTTTGAAACAATTAACAAAATTGATAAACCACTAGCCAGTTTGATCAAAAAGAAAAAGGAAAGGACCCAAATAAATAAAATCAATAATGAAAGGGGAGAGATCACAACCAACACAGCAGAAATAAAAACAATAATAAGAGAATATTATCAGCAATTATATACCAATAAAATGGGCAATCTGGAAGAAATGGACAAATTCCTAGAAACATATGAAGTACCAAAACTGAAACATGAAGAAACAGAAAATTTGAACAGATCCATAACCAGTAAAGAAATCAAATTAGTAATCAGAAATCTTCCAAAAAACAAGAGTCCAGGGCCAGATGGCTTTCCAGGAGAATTCTACCAAACATTTAAGGAAGAGTTAACACCTATTCTCTTGAAGGTGTTCCAAAAAATAGAAATGGAAGGAAAACTTCAAACTCTTTCTATGAAGCCAGCATTATCTTGATTCCAAAACCAGACAAAGATGGCACTAAAAAGGAGAATTCTAAACCAATTTCCCTGATGAACATGGATGCAAAAATCCTCAACAAGATATTAGTTAACCAGATCCAAAAATACATTAAAAAAAATTATTCACCACGACCAAGTGAGATTTATACCTGGGATGCAGGGCTGGTTCAATATCCACAAAACAATGTGATTCATCACATCAGTAAAAGAAAGGACAAGAACCATATGATCCTCTCAATAGATGCAGAGAAAGCATTTGACAAAATACATCCTTTCTTGATAAAAACCCTCAAGAACATAGGGATAGAAGGATCATACCTCGAGATCATAAAAGCCATATATGAAAGACCCAATGCTAATATCATCCTCAATGGGGAAAAACTGAGAGCTTTCCCCCTAAGGTCAGGGACAAGACAGGGATGTCCACTCTTGCCACTGTTATTCAACATAGCATTGGAAGTCTTAGCCTCTGCAATAAGACAACACAAAGAAATAAAAGGCATCCAAATCGGCCAGGAGGAGGTCAAACTTTCACCCTTCACAGATGACATGATATTCTATATGGAAAACACAAAAGATTCCACCAAAATATTGCTAGAACTGATCCATGAATTCAGCAAAGTGGCAGAATATAAAATCAAAGAACAGAAATCGGTTGCATTCCTATACACCAAAAATGAAGCCACAGAAAGAAAAATCAAGGAATCGATCCCATTTACAATTGCACCAAAAACCATAAAATACCTAGGAATAAATCTAACCAGAGAGGTGAACAATCTGTACACTGAAAAGTATAGGAAGCTTATGAAAGAAATTGAAGAAGACACACAAAAAAATTGAAAAAGATTCCATGCTCCTGGATAGGAAGAACAAATATTGTTAAAATGTCAATACTACCCAAAGCAATCTACATATTCAATGCAATCCCTATCAAAATAACACAAGCATTCTTCATGGAGTTAGAACAAACAATCCTAAAATGTGTATGGAACCAGAAAAGACCCTGAATAGCCAAAGCAATCTTGAAAAAGAAAACCAAAGCAGGAGCCAACACAATCCCAGACTTCAGGCTGTATTACAAATCTGTAATCATCAAGACAGTATGGTACTGGCACAAGAACAGACACTCAGATCAATGGAACAGAATAGAGAATCCAGACATGGACCCACAAATGTATGGCCAACTAATCTTTGACAAAGCAGGAAAGAATATCCAATAGAATAAAGACAGTCTTCAGCAAGTGGTGCTGGGAAAACTGGACAGCGACGTGCAGAAGAATGAACCTGGACCACTTTCTTACCCCATACACAAAAATAAACTCAAAAGGGGTGAAAGGCCTAAATGTAAGACAGGAAGCCATCAAAATCCTTGAGGAGAAAGCAGGCAAAAACCTCTTTGATCCTGGCCGCAACAACTTCCTACTCAGCACGTCTCTGGAGGCAAGGGAAACTAAAGCAAAAATGAACTACTGGGAACTCATCAAAATAAAAAGCTTCTGCATAGTGAAGGAAACAATCATCAAAACTAAAAGGCAGCTGACAGAATGGGAGAAGATATATTTGCAAATGATGTATCAGATAAAGGATTAGTATCCAAAATCTATAAAGAACTTATCAAACTCAATACCAAAAAACCAAATAATCCAGTGAAGAAATGGGCAAAAGACATGAATAGACACTTCTCCAAAGAAGACATCCAGATGGCCAACCGACACATGAAAACATGCTCAACATCACTCATCATGAGGGAAATACAAATCAAAACTACAATGAGATATCACTTCACACCTGTCAGAATGGCTAACATTGACAGCTCAGTAAACAAAAGATGTTGGCAAGGATGTGGAGAATAAGGATCTTTTTTGCATTGTTGGTGAGAATGCAAGCTGGTGCAGCCACTCTGGAAAACAGTATGGAGGTTCCTCAAAAAATTAAAAATAGAACTACCCTATGACCCAGCAATTGCACTAGTAGGTATTTATTCAAGGAATACAGGTATGCTGTTTTGAATGGGCACATGCACCCCAATGTTTACAGCAGCACTATCAACAATAGCCAAAGTCCATCAACAAGAACCCAAATGTCCATCGATGGATGAATGGATAAAGATGTGGTATATATATACAATGGAATATTAATTGCCAAGCAAAAAGAATGAAGTCTTGCCATTTGCAACTATGTGGAGGGAACTAGAGGGTATTAGCTGAGGGAAATTAGTCAGAGAAAGACAAATATCATATGACTTCACTCATATGAGGACTTTAAGACATAGAATAGATGAACACAAGGGAAGGGAAGGAAAAATAATATAAAAACACAGAGGGGGGAAAACATAAAAGACTCTTAAATATGGAGAACAAACAGAGCGTTACTGGAGGGGTTGTGGGAGGGTGGATGGGCTAAATGGTAAGGGGCATTAAGGAATCTACCTCTGAAATCCTTGTTGCACTATATGCTAACTAACTTGGATGTAAATTTTAAAAAGAAGAAGAACTGAGGCCAAATGTACACAGAACACAACATTTGCCATTTGAGTGACCAGTTCCATATCTTGGAATCCTCATAATTGTCTTTTTCTGAGCAGTCCCTGGGACACAGGATAAACTCATGTGGCTTAGTAATCATAGCAACCTTAGAATACTTGATTAAATGGAACTCAGCTGACCCTCCTACCTGAGCTAGGAATCTCCTCTCCAAAGTCCTTTACAGAAAAGCACACCATGAGCATTGTCCAGGACATAGAAGGTGCCTCTTCTCTCAGAAAGTCAGTCTGTACCCATGTCTATAGCCTTGTCAGTAGGAAAGTCTTTCTGGGATTGAGCTAGAATCTGCCTTCCTCACATCTCTGGGACCTTATTCCACCTTCTTCCCCTCAAAATCACACCACAACAAATCTGTATTTTTCAGTCAATTCTTTTGGAGGAGTGGTCATGATCAACTTTTCAATGCATGATGCAAATGACCCAGACAACTGTACTTCATCACCACTCTCAGTACCTTGGATTACCCTTTTAACTATTCGATGGATTATTTAACAAACAGCCCCAAAGAGCTGGAAATGATTGAATCTTGTTTCCATGTATAGATATTGTCAAGGGGAGAGCACTGATTTGTTAAATGCTTAAATGGTAAGATAACATCTATCCACTCAATGCAGAACTGTGGCCACCAACTTCTTGCACTCCATTAGTCTTGGTGTGAGCACTGCCTTCTCCCCTTCATACCACACAGTGTCCTTGGAGCATATGCTTCTTGTCCCTCTACTTTTCTTTGAAGTTTTCCATGACTTGGCCCAGCCCACACTTTAGGGATATGGGACAGGAGCTAGCCTGGAGGCTCTGAGCAGGCTCGGTTTGCTACCAAGAAATCTGTCCTGCTTCCCCAGTTATTCTAGACCTCATACACCTAGGTCTTCCCACCTTGCCCCCATGAAACAGAGAGGGACTTATGTAGGTCTGGTCTATTGACCAGCCCTGAGAATCCAGAGGTCTCTCAGGCCCAGCCAGCTCCCAGTGTAACCCGAGATTACAAATGGATCAACAGAATTTACAGAACTTTGGTAATTTTTCTGAATATTGACAAAGTCTTACATGTCAGAAAAATGAGTCCACCTCTAAGATTAAAGCCTAGAAAGGAAATATCTAGTTTTAAATTTTGAATCAAAAGTTGTAAGAAGTGGTTCATCTGGACAGTTTATGAATGTACTCAACATGAGTTATCTTAACATATGTTCTAATTCCATTGATTCCTTTTTATTTGCTGCTCAATTTTATTTCTGAAGCCAAAGATGAAAGAGATTCATTCAGGAAAATGGGTCTATTGCATGAGCTATTGTCAAGGAAAGATTGAAATCAGAGTCAGTTTCTAATTTGACTTCCACTATTCATTGTTTTGACCTGGGTAAGTCACTTAACCTCTCTGAGCCTCAATTATATAATGTGAAAAATCAGGACAGTGGTCTCTGCCTTGTTTACCTCAGGGATGGACAGAAGATGCTGTGAAACAAAACATGTGAAGATTCTGATCTTTTTTTTTTTAAGAAATGTCTGAAATAACACAGGAGCTGCTTTCTGGGGCTGCCAGTAAATTAAGACTGAGCAATAAGAATGCCTAGGTCCCAATTCCCCCAACCCACCCCTGAAGAAAGTACTTACTATGAGGTAGAGGGAAAAAATACCTTGGCTCTGCAGACCCTCTTTCTTCATGGCCATTTACATAAAGTGTGTGTATATATCTGTCTTTCTGAGGAGTACTTTTATCCTTAAAACTATACTTGATCTAATGGCATGTGGCAGGAGTCACTAATTTGTCATCCAGCCAACATCTGCAGTTCCTATTGTCCATCCTAAGGGGCAGAGGCAGGTAGGAGAAGGTGGCAGAAAGACCTATATTTCTAAGAGTTTTTTTTTTTAGTTATGTGAAGAAACAGCAATCAACTTGATAGAATTTTTGTTCTGTTTGAACTGTTTTGTTGGGATTCACTAAAGTCTTCCAAAGTCATATCTTCTCATATTCTCTTATTCTCTACCTTCAATTGGTTATTCTATATCTTGTGGTGGATTAACCCATTAACAGTCTCAGTCTGTCCTCATTCCCTGCCTCCCAGGAGCCTCCTTCAGTTTTCTACCATTCGAAGCACATTTCATGTGGTAATTGCCAAAACTCTGTAAACTTAATGAGGCTTCTAGACAATTCCAGAACATCTCCTCCCTTCAAAGTTTGTGCTGCCCAATAACAACTCAAACATAAATCCTGATGCTTTGACTTCTGTGCTTCTTCTGAAATAATATCACTAGTGATTTTTTGTGACTATTGGAGACCTTTGAATGGAGATTGAATTAAAACACTGGCAACAAATATCCATGAGTCATGTAAAAAAGCCCAAAAGTAAATGTTCATTTTGCATACAAGAACAATTTTATTAACATTTCTTTGATCGATACATCTGATAATGTCATAAAGAGTTGTGTTAAGGGAAAATTGTTTACAGAATTATATCATATTATATTATATCATATTTTCCCATTGTCTAACACTACAAAAAATAAATAAGTGATCCTGATGGGAAAGAAACAATTTATTCTCAAAAGCACATTTTAGAATATTACACAATTTTTAAAGATTATGTATTCAATAGGTTAGCTAACTTTATTAACAATAATTCTATAATAACACTGGAGAAAATGTGCTAAATATTATGGCCTCATTCTGTGAATCACTGGTGGGTATTTGGGATGGATTTTTCCTCTCTCAAACAGGCCCCCAAGTGAGCTATTCAGAATGTTTTCTGGTTCATCTGGGAAATCTCCCAGAGCTTCTGGAGTGTTAAACAAGGTGCTTTTAAGAAGGATTTAGAAACCAAACTTCAACCAGAAGTGTTTTTAGAGTGGATGCGACTTCGGTGCCAAATTGACCCCTTAAATTAGAATTTTCACTCACGATATTAAATGAATGCTTAAATGTACTTTAAAACAAGAATACCTGCATTGAGCAAGGTGGATAGAAAGCAGGACATGTATGGGGCAGCAAAAGTAATTATCAACAGATTCACAGTCCTATTACCTTATGACAAAACTGATGAAAGTCCCCAAAGAATGGATCAGTGATCCTGGGAGACTCATCAATTACTTCTCAGTCCTCCCCTTGGTGAAAAGTGGCTTTCTTAGCTTAATGTCAGAGGGGACATCTTTGATTCAATTAGCATAGAATGTTGGCTTTGGAAGGGCCTTCAAAGACAGACAACATATCATGAGCATCTACGATGTGCCAAGACTTGTGCTAAGTGCTGGAAAAGTAAAAGATCAGTGAGGTATAGGCCTGTCCTCAGGAATATCTCTATATAGCTTGACTTCCTAATTCTATACATGGAAATGTGGTCCACAGAATACAAAGGGTTTGCTCAAGGTCACCTACTACTCAGAAGCAAGAGATTCAGTTGAAACAGGATTCAGATGTTCTTTCTTCCTCATCATGTTGTTGTCTTATAACACTGTCTTATGTTACCTTTATTCTGGGATTTGTGTTTGTTTCAGGATCAAAATAGCTGGAAAACATTTTTTAAAAAAGTTTTGAACCACTCTTTAGCCTTAACCTCACATTGAGCCTTAACATAGGTGAGGAAAAGGAAGACCCTCTGTCTACATCTCCCATCACTCCTTTGGAAGCCACGAGTTCAAGCAACAGAGCAACAATCCAAAAGCAACAGAAGAAAGGGGAGAGCATATGACTCTTTCATGCTCCCGTGTAATAATTCTCTGTAGTTATTTCTGGCCAACCCTTGGAGATGAATATAGGGAATTTGAGGAGAAGCTCAAGGATTTTTCTTGAAAGAGCATTAAATGTGCCCAGATAGCTTCACTACTAGGATCTCTGAAGAGCAGAGAGGGAGTCCTCCCATCCAGTCTTCTCAGAGGCATCCAAAATGGTGACAGACATGGAGAAAGGCATGAGAAGCTGTTGGGGAAATGCCAGACAGAACCAACACTGGGGATAAGATAAACCCAAAATATCAACAAATTCAACACCAGATAGTAATGCACAGGGAAAGAGTGGGAAGAGGTGAAGAAATTGTTTGCTGTAGGGCAAAGAGAATGACAGACATCAATCATTTCCACCTCAAAACATGGGAGAATATGATGAGATGCATTTAGGAGGAGTCATAAAAATGAAACCTGTTTGAAGATCTAGGGGCTTCATTTTGCTCTCTCCAGTTGGATGTGTCTGCCTTCTGTTTAGGAAGTCTCTTAACACTGCAAAGCTAAGAGGGGCAGAAAAGATTTCATGTATGAAGGCTGCTGGCAGCTGGGTTCTATAGTGGGTAGCATTTATTGAGTGATTATCATGTGTTTTACATGCATTATCTCTTATCATCCCCACCTTGATCTTTTACAGGAGGGACTTGGGCACAGAGAGGTGTTCTTGCCTCCAAAGCCTATCATTTTAACTACTGTGCTCTACCAGCACTGACCAAGGGCCCAGGGATCAAGATGAGGAAGCCCTCAAGTTTTCTTCTTAGTCACTATCTGGTCTGATTTCCTGGGCTAGAAAAGGAGGCAGGGAGACAGGGAAGAAGCTCCAGGCAGGAATAAAGAGCTGCATTAGGTGGTTCTCTGTGGAAACCCCAAAACAGTAGGAAAGGCACAAGGGAGGTCAGGACCTTGTTAATGCAAATCTATTATTTTTTTTATTTTTAATGCAAGTTTATTAATGGTGGAAGCCAAGTCACTATATTTAGAAATGGAACACAACAAAAGTTGGAACATTTCTTCCCAAGTGGTTGAACAATAAGCATAGTTCAGCTTTAGTGAGCATCGGATGTGCCAAATTAAGTAGAGGTTAAAGATGCTGATTTGGGTTTCAGAGCCTTCAAGGAAAATTTCTCCTCAAACTAAGAAGGTAGATTCCCTATCACAAATGTAGGACCACATTAGACAGAATTTTTCGAAGTGCTACACTAGAAAAGCACCAAACTTGGAGTCAAAAGACCAGGGTTCTTATTTCAATTTTGCTACTCACTTGTCTTGTGACCTTTGGCAAATCTGTTACCATCTCTGGGCCTTAGCTACATCCTCTATAAACTGAGGAGGTCTATTGACAATTTCTTGGGGTCTTTTCTGCTTGAACACTCTGGGAATCATTGATTCCAAAAGAAATTACCAGAATCACAGAAAAAGAGATAGTGTTAGCTGAGAAGCTGATGAATAGGTGGTTGAGGGAAAAGAATAGTGCATGGAGGTTGTGACATTGGAGCATCATGTCTGGGAGCATATCCGGGGCTGCATTTGTTCAGGTCCTCTGGGAAACAGATACTGGGGTGCAGTTAGGAGTATAAATCTTATAGAAGATAAAGGAAGAGGAGACAGGATGGGCAGAGTCTTCAGAGGGCAATGCAAATCTGACCTCTAATAAAGGAATGGGGAAAGGAAGCAGAACTGAGCAGGGAGAACCACAAAGTGCAATGCAGAGATACCAAACTCTTGGCCACCCCAACATAGAGCTCCAGAGCCAAGGCTAACCCTTAGAGAAGTCCCACATTGAATACAAATTGGTGCAGCCACTCTGGAGAACAGTATGGAGATTCCTCAAAAAACTAAAAATGGAACTATCATATGATCCAGCAATTGCACTACCAGGTATTTATCCAAAGGATACAAAAGTTCAGATTCAAAGGGGCACATAAACCCCAATGTTTATACCAGAGCTATCAACAATAGCTGAACTATGGAAAGAGCCAAAATATCCATCAACTTATGGATGAATAAAGAAGAGGTGGTATATATATGTGTGTATATATATATATATATATATATATATATATTACTCAGCCATCAAAAAGAAATCTTGCCATTTGCAATGACATGAATGGAGCTAGAATGCATTATGCTAAGCAAAATAAGTCAATCAGAGGAAGACAAATACTATATGATTTCACCGTGATATTTAAGAAACAAAACAGATGAAAATATGGGAAGGGAGAAAAAGGAGAGAGGGAAACAAACCACAAGAGACTCTTAATGATAGAGAACAAACTAAGGGTTGATGAGGAAGGAGGTGGATGGGGGATGGGCTAGACGGATGGTGGATATTAAAGAGGCCACCTGGGGCGCCTGGGTGGCTCAGTCGGTTGGGCGGCCGACCTCGACTCAGGTCACGATCTCGCGGTCCGTGAGTTCGAGCCCCGCGTCGGGCTCTGTGCTGACAGCTCAGAGCCTGGAGCCTGTTTCAGATTCTGTGTCTCCCCCTTTCTCACCCTCCCCCGTTGATGCTCTCTCTCTGTCTCAAAAATAAATAAACGTAAAAAAAATTAAAAAAAAAAAAGAGGCCACCTGTTATTATGGACACTGGGAGTTGTATGTAAGTGACGAATCACTGAAGTCTATTCCTGAAACCAAAATTGCTCTGTATGTTAACTAAAATTAAAAAATAAAATAGCCCCACATTGAGCAGAAATGGCCAGGGCCTAGTGACCTCACTGTGCATAGTCACTGCCTGGGAGCTGCCCAGGAAGAACATGGCCTTGGCACACAAGCTATCAGCTCACTGCACACCTTGCAGCTTAAAGGCACATTCTTCCTTGAAAGGAGATCTAGAGGACACAAAGACAGTGGAACTTGCCAAAGAACAGAAAAGACAAGTGAATGAGGTATCTAGATTTCAGTTACTGAACACTTTCCTATGGAACTTTGCTTTACCAAGATATTCTTTTAGGTTCAGATTTTTATCTGTTCTAAACTATTAAAATTATATAGATTCAATTCAATAAAAATAAGATTAGGCGAATTTAGCCTGAAAAAAAATCACAGGCTATTTTCACCATACAAACTATCTAATAATTTGCTGAGTTTGCTTTCTTACATAAATTTGCCATTGGAGAAAAGTATAAAGTCCTAGACTTTTAAGACTGCTTGAAACTTTTAATAGCCATTGACTTCAAATCTCTGTCACTCCAAACCTCTGACAGCATTCCAACCAAGAGGTCATCCATCCCCTGCTTGATATCCCCAGAAATCCTTAGGAAGTCACTACTTCCTGAAATAGTCCCCTCAGTTGGAGTCCAAAGGCTCTGATTGCTACTGAGATCCTCCTTGTAAGGAGCTTGACTCTATAATCTGGTGCTGATTGAAATAGTTCTTCCAAACCATGATTTGTGGGTCAATGGAGCTTTGATATTCTGCTACTGCAGCATTTTTCTTTAAGGAAAAAAAAGACTGAATTTCCCTAATAAATCTATGAACTGGGTAGCCTTGTTCATGGAGGCTCCACTCAGGTCTTTAAGGGCCCTTTCTGTTTTCAGGTTAGGGTTTCAAAAGCTCATTTTGAGTCATCTACACAACTTACAGCTTCCTTGGATAAACTCACCAGGAGCCGGGAGAGAATCAACAGAACAAAAATGCTTCCAATGCCTGCTCTGAGTAGGCACAGGGAGGAATAAAGCACAATCTCACACCTCAAGTATCTTACTTCAGAAAGCTAAAATATTCCCTGAATAAAATGCAGTGAGTAATTTCAAGGTCTTAATGATGCAGTGGCCTAAGGGTGTGTTCTGAGAGATCTGAGAGACTGTGACTAATTTTCACTGCCTAAGTATTAATTAGAGATTCTCCACTACTTTGCCTTACATACTACTCCGAGGGCCTTGTTTTTTCCACTCAAATTTCAAGTTGTATTTGAAAACTCCCACTTTGTAGAGATCAAGAAGCAAATACAAAACCAGAGGGAGAGAAGAAATGACACTGGAAATTCAAATATAACACGTGGTCTTTGGGGACCTGGGAAACAAGAACCAATCATTTCTTTGATAGATGGAAACCTTCACCATTGGGATATGACATGGGTAAAGTATCAGTCTCTTCATTATCAGAGTCTTTTCATCTTATTAATACTCAGGAGTCTTTTACCAAATGCCAAGTCTTTTACAAATAAACACACTGTGGGTATCAGTACAACATGGCTACAGACATGTCTAAAATGAATTATCAAGATGACTATATCTTTATTTTTACTTTTTGTTTTTTTTTGTTTTCATCTTTTACTTTATTTTATTTTTAATTTTATTTTTTAATTTTTTAAATTTACATCCAAATTAGTTGGCATATAGTGCAACAATGATTTTAGGGCTAGATTCCTTAATGCCCCTGACCCATTTAGCCCATCCCCCCTCCCACAACCACTCCTGTAACCCTCAGTTTGTCCTCCATATTTATGAGTCTCTTCTGTTTTGTCCCCCTCCCTGTTTTTATATTATTTTTGTTTCCCTTCCCTTATGTTCTTCTGTTTTGTCTCTTAAAGTCTTCATATGAGTGAGGTCATATGATATTTGTCTTTCTCTGACTGACTAATTTCACTTAGCATAATACCCTCCAGTTCCATCCACGTAATTGCAAATGGCAAGATTTTATTCTTTTTGATTGCCGAGTAATACTCCATTGTATATATATACCACATCTTCTTTATCCATTCATCCATCGATGGACATTTAGGCTCCTTCCATACTTTGGCTATTGTTGATAGTGCTGCTATAAACATGGGGGTGCATGTGTCCCTTCGAAACAGCACACCTGTATCCCTTGGATAAATACCTAGTATTGCTATTGCTGGGTCGTAGGATAGTTGTATTTTTAGTTTTTTGAGGAACCTCCATACTGTTTTCCAGAGTGGCTGCACCAGTTTGCATTGCCACCAACAATCAAAAGAGATCCTCTTTCTCTGCATCCTCGCCAACATCTGTTGTTGCCTGAGTTGTTAATGTTAGCCATTCTGACAGGTGTGAGGTGGTATCTCATTGTGGTTTGATTTGTATTTTCCTGATGATGAGTGAAGTTGAGCATTTTTTCATGTGCTGGTTGGTCATCTGGATGTCTTCTTTGCAGAAGTAAGATGACTATATCTTTAATATCCTTGGGATATTCAATGAGATTCCTTTATATTAAAAACAGCTTCTTAAAAAAAAACAGCTTCTTTACTGGGGACCTGTGAAATCATTCAATGAGCATCCAATGGTCTGATATAAGAAAGGTTAGTCGTACTGATTTAGAATTCTCTGAGAAACCAACTGTTGAAACGTCAAATGAGACCCTGGTTTTTCTAAAAGATTTTCATCAATTGTAACTTTATGCTTTAGGCATTTCTTTATCCTTAAAATGAAAGCAAAGGTTGGGCAATGAAGTAGGGGAGGGGGATTACCAATAGGCAAGATCGGTTCACCTAAAGAGGCAGTGATGATATGCAGTAGAAAGAGATATCGCTCAGGGTGCCTGGGTGGCTCAGTTGGCTAAGCTTCCGACTGTGGCTCAGGTCATGATCTCACAGCTTGTGACTTCGAGCCCGCATCAGGCTCTGTGCTGAGAGCTCAGAGCCTGGAGCCTGCTTCGGATTCTGTGCCTCCCTCTCTTGGCTCCTCCCTGACTCACGCTGTCTCTGTCTGTCTCTCAAAAATAAAGAGATATGGATAGAGTTAAGGTAATACCTATCACTGACTGGATAATATTAACTAAGATATTTAAGCTATTTTACTCAGTCAATAAAAATGTGTCAGAAATGAGGCTTATATGAGATAATAATTAGGGGAATATTCTCTAAGCTATAGAAGTATTCTTCACATCTGCAGGGCTCTCTTCACATATTACTGTGGCCCAGGCAATCCCTAATAGAGCAGACAATTAAGTGCATAGGCTAGGAGGTAGGCCACCTGGATTCAGTTCCAGATCTGACCTAGGATGAACTGCTTAACTTCTATGTGCCTCAGTTTCCTTATTTATAAAATATGGATAATGCAAGCACTTACCTCATAAGATTGTTATGAGGAGTATATGAGAATAAACATATAAGGCACTTAACACAGTGTTTGGTACACAGAGCAAAAGCTTATCAAATGTTAGGTGTTGATATTGCTGCTGTTTTACTTTGAATTGTGGGTGTGTCTACCAATGGCCTTGGAAGACTTTCTCCCTGTTTAATACCTGGGCAATAATAATAGTGCTGGTAGTGCTGGCAGTGGTGACAAAGACACTAATAATAATATCAAGATGCTTCCACTCACAATGTTCCATGGCTCACACTAAATCTGTGAGGTAGCCAAGGAAAGACTCCATATCCCTGCTTTACAGATGAGAAAACTGAGGTAAAGAGAGTTGAAGGATTTACCCGAGGCCACACAGCTAATGTCATGGGCTTTGGATTCTGAACCCAGTGCTCTTTTCAAACTAACTTGCTGTCATCTCATCTATAACACAAATATGCTTTTCTATCAAAGTCTAACTCCTTTGCTCACTAGCAGAGTATAATGCTTTTAAAAGCAAGAAAATAACCCCTGTGCTTCCCTGAGGACATCAAATTGGTCCCTGAAATCATTATAGCAACAAAAATGAATATGATTTACAAACCCTGCAAGAGATGCAAATTAAATTTGTAAAAAGATATAATTATCTACTAATATCCTTTGCAGTAATAAGGGTAAATGCCAGCAACAAATTCTAGAAAGCATATCGGTGAGGAAGGACCATCTCACCCAGAAGACATGTAAAACAGCAGGACCCTTCTGGAAAAGTATATGGACAGACTTTGTAAAAATCACAGACCCCCATTGCTATTTTCCTATATAGAAAAATAAAGCAAATAATATTAAGAGTGACTTTACCAGCCAAAAGTTTTACTGTAGCACCTTGAAAGTAAGGGGGGACATCCTCTTTTATATGGCTTAAGAAAGTCTATTTTTAATAACCATGGAAAATGCCTTTCAGTCAAAATTCTTATATATGAAACTACACCAACTTGCAGAATCCCATGTACAATGGAAAGGAAGATCCGTGCTAAGAGAAATGATAGATACAAAGTTTAACTCTCAAAGGTATAAGACATAAAATAAATAAAAAGTTGTAGAATACAGCTTGTATTTCTCAAGATGCAAAAAAATAAATCAGAAAATTTTACAATAGGAAAATGAGAAAATAGAGTGATTAAGTACTTTAGAACCACAAAGAAAGAGAAAGGCTAAGATGGAAAAAAGGCAGTAGAACAGTGTTAGAATAATGCTGAGGAAGTGATAAATAATCAGGCTATGAGCCTCAATTGATAAGGCCATCCTCACTTAAGAAGTGTGTATGGTCTAGAAGCTTTAATAAACCAAGAGCACACTTTACACACTGTATGTTACCCAATTTGGCAATAAATTACATTAAATAAATAAATAGATAGATAGATAGATAAGATGATGATGAGATGAGATGAGATGAGATGAGATGAGATGAGATGAGATGAGATAGGATAGGATAGGATAGGATAGGATAGGATAGGATAAGCAATGGGCTTTGGCAGAACCTGAAGGAAATCTGTGTCAATCTTTCCCAACAGTAACTGCAACCATCCTCTGACACTCTGTCCCTCAATCTCTCAGTCATTAACACTGGAAGATATATAGATATATATTGATATATATAGGTATATACAGGTACATAGGTATTAAGTACATATGTATGTAATGATATATAGGTATGTTTTAAAGATATAGAGATGCTCTTCAACTATCATGACCAGACTTGCAAACAAGATTGGAAGTGGTGGGGACAACCAAACTGGGCTAAAGGCCCTAATAATCCCAGCTCTTCCTTACTCAAGCTGACTATACATGTTGGGTCTTCAGCTGGATCTTTTACATTCACCTTCTCACTTAATTCTCACAGTGGTCTTATAAGGTGAACATACCCTTATTCTTAGTTTTCAACGAAACTGAGGCTCAAAGTTGTCAAATAACTTGCCTTAGGTTCCACAGCTTGCAAGTGGAAGAAGTAAGATTTGAACCTAGGGCTCTCTGACTTCTGAGTCAGTGCTCTAAAGCAAAGCATGGTACTATTGCAGCCCCAATCTCACCAACACATGTAGAAAAGTGGCCACAACTACTGCTCATTCTTCTCCTTATACCAACCTAGGTGTGGAAAACTCCACTTTTCTTAGCTTAGTTAGAACAAAATAGACATTCTCAGAGAAGAATTTTTACTAGGAGACTCAGGGGAAATAAACAAATTCAAAAGAATAGATATGAAGGCATTCAATACTGTTCAATATATAGAGTGCAAAAAAAAAAAAAAGAAAAGAAAAAAAATTGAGTCCCTACCTCACATCATACAGAAAAATTAACTCCAGATGGATTCAATACTTTGAAGTCCAAAATAAAACTTCAAGAATTTTAGATGACAATAGAAGGGAATGCTTTTCTGACCTATATTAAGGAAAAATTTCTTAAAGAAGACCCACACAAAAAAGCACTAACCACGAAAGAAAAGATTGATAAATTTGACTACACTAACATTAAGACTAAGAGAATTTCTTACAAATTGGTGGTGTACCTAAGTCTATCACTTTAAGAAACAATTTGGTATTTACTGGTAAATTGCAAAATTTGCATACCCAAGACTCAAAAAGAAATTCTTGCACATGTGCTCACAGAGACATATATAAGAATATTCATAGCAGCACTGTTTATAATAGCAAAAAAAAAAAATGGAAACAACCCAAATACCCAGCAACAGAAGAAAAGATAAATAATTATTCTTGGATTGAAATATTCTATAATAATGAAAAATAATGAGCTTCAGTTACCAAAAACAATGTAGATGAATATAGCATAAATTTGACTAATGAAAAACAAGTCCCAGAACACTATTTGCTATTGGTATCCTCATTAAAATGCAATAAGTCAAACTAAACAATATATTGTTTCTAAGTACATATATGTAGAACTAAAGTATTTAAAAAGCAAGAGAAAAAAGAAAAGCACGGAGGTGATAAACGGAAAATTCAGAATAGTGGTTTTCTCTTGAAGGGGAGTGGGAAGGCAGGGTTATGGGATGAGGGAGGATCACATAGGTAGATGTAAGTTTTTTGTAGTTTGCCAAGGTTGGGTGTTGGGTTCATAGGTATTTGTTACATTTTTTAAATGAATGAATGAATGAATGAATGAATGAATAAATAAATAAATAAAACCTTACATGATCTAAGGATGATGAAGTGCCATAAAAGGAAATTTATGATTAACACAGTTAATACAACTTGTGTACCGGAGGCCCAGAAAGAAGAAAGAAAGGTTAACATTTCAAGTACTGATTTCTTATCCTTAACCAAAATACAATCAGAATATAGTTGTCTTTTAAATCCATCATATTTCCAGTAATATATCCCTTTGTGAGTAATATCAAACTAGATCAACTTTCTACAGTTAGAAATTGTTGACATCATTCCAAGAAGTAATCACATTTCTGCCTAGAAGGGGAAAGTTGATGGATAGCAGCCTTGACAGATGTGCTGAGGACACTGTCCTGTGGCTACCTGGGTAATGGTTTGACATTTAATTAGAGTATTAAAAAGCATCTTTCTTTTTTTCCTTCACTATGCAGAACATACTGAGGAGGGAAGGGAATGGAAAGAGAAATTAGATATACAAAATATGTGGTTTAATCTATTAAAGTAATGCTTCATTTATCCACCAGCATTGCTGGAAATGAGGTATTCCTCAGACATGAACTTTGCACATAACTTAATAAACCCCTTTTAAACCCAGGAACACTTTAAAAATCATTGTAATCATTTTTGATGAAATCCTGCAAGATGGCTTATAAACTTGCCTGTTATCTAAAGAGAATAATATTCAAAGTCCCACTTTCTGCAATGCCCAAGCATCATCATTCTAAAATAAAATTTTTGCATTGGTCAGTACACAGGGCAGTGGTAACGACCTCATGTTCTCAATGGCCCCAAACTATGTTTTGAGTATTTGTGTCAGCTTTGTGTAGATTTTATGTAACTTTCCTACTAACTAGTCTATCAACCACCCCAACTCTCAAGCACCGCACTCTGCTTCTAATATGGGAAAACAGAGGAGCAAGCCTCAAGCATCACTCACTCATTCATTTACTTATTTATTAAGCATTTATTGAACAGCCAATATGTGAAAAGTGGGGACCACAGAGGGAATCAGACACTGATTCCATTCCATTCAGAGTAATAGACTCTCTAAGAGCAGGACAGAAAATGTGTCATGGGTATTCTGAAGAGGAATAAATCACTTATGGCTGGGGTATCAGAGAAGACTACTTGGAGGAGGAAGCATTTAAACTGGTTCTTGAAACTGATAATGTTGGAAACATGGAGACTGAGAGGAGGGCATTTCAGGTAGAAAGAGAACTATGACCAAAATGCCAAGACCTAACACATAAGAGATGTTCAATAAATATTTGTTAAAAAATTGAATACAGATATGTAGGCAATGAGTCTCAGGGTGTATTGAAAGAAATGCAAGGAATTCATTTTAGTTAGAGTAAAAAGAGGAATTAAAGTCAGAAAGGAAAGTAGGACTAGACTGTGGAAGTCCTTGAATGGCAGGCTGAAGAATTAAGACTCTTTTTTTTTATAGAAAATAACCATTGAAGATTTTGAGTAAGGAGTTGATAATCAAAGTTACTATTTCAGGGGCGCCTGGGTGGCTCAGTCAGTTAAGCGTCCGACTTCAGCTTGGGTCATGATCTCGTGGTTTGTGAGTTCGAGCCTTGCATCGGGCTCTGCGATGACAGCTCAGAGCCTGGAACCTGCATCAGATTTTGTGTCTTCCCCTCTGTCTTCCCCTCCCGTGCTCATGCTCTGTGTCTCTCTGTCTCTCAATAAAAAATAAACGTTAAAAATTTTTTAAAAAATTATTATTTCAGATGATTGGCAATGAGACCTGAAAAAAGAATTGAGAGGAGAGATATTAGAAAAGTAGAATTGACATAAGTCCACCAATTGTATGTAGGGAACAAGGCATAGAGAGTAGTCAGAAATAACATTTGACCTTGAGGCTTCATGCTGATTTGGCTATAACAAAAATAGAGATATTAAGTTGGGGGCAGGCTGGTAGGAGGAGGTGTGAGAGAAAGGAGATGAGTGAGTTTCAATTCACGTATACTGAGTTTGAGAGTTCAAACTGAACACTTGGGTGGCATTCTCTGCCCAGGAAGCAGTTGGAGCTCTTTGGAGATATTGGGGCTACCAAAAAGATTTGGGAATGAATATCATAGAGATAATAATTGAAACCAAGTGATATTTTTAAAATAAAGCATGTAAAGAGAGAAAAAAGAGTACCAAGAACAGAATATTAAGGGAAAAAATCTATTTAGGGGATGGGAGGAGGAGGAACCAACAATGAGTCCAGAGAAAGTGCTATTAACTTTTTACAACTGTGTCTAAAGTAAAAGTCCAGAGAATCCAAATCTATGAGTAAAATGTAGGAAGTAAAGTATATGAGCATTGTGACAACCCTTTCAGCTATGGTAGAGCTTTTTTAAAATTTGTTCCTGGATCTCACATGTATTTTAAGATTCTCATTATCAAAGTTATCACTAAGTACTGTCACTTTAAGAAAGAAGAAAGTGTTGCTCTGAGTTTTCCTTGTCTATTTGTCCAAGGCAAGCAAAGAAAAGAGAACTGTGGAGACACCGACAATGTCAGTGATAGCAATGGAGTTGGTGAAGGCATTGACATTAGTGACAAAAGTGGTGACAAGAACTCAGCAATGGGACAATGTCCAGTTATTCATGCATGCACACATCAATGCAACAAGCCTACACTGAGAAGCTGCTATGTCCCACTATTCTGGGGATAAAGATTGAGAAAAGAACAAGACAAACAAACTCCCTGCTGCTATGGAGCTGCCATCAGAGTTGAAGTAGACAGCCCCAAGACACACAAAGATAATCAAAGAAGATAATTTCACAGAGTTGTATGTGCTGTGCAGTGTGCAAAAACAAGATAATAAAACTGGAATTGACTGGGTAATCGGAAAAGGCTTCTCTGCAGAGATGACATTTGACTTGCAATCTGAATGACAAAAAGGCACAAATTAGGCAAAAAGTAGTGGAAAATCTCTCCAGGCAGAGGGTATAGCATATTGAGGGGTAAAAATAAGTTTGGCATGTTTGAGGGATGGCAAGGCCAATGCAGCTGGCATGTGATGAGAGTGGCAGGATATGAGGTTGCAATGGCCAGATCATGAAGAGCTTTATGGGCCGGGGGAATAAGTATCGAGTTTGATCTCAGTTATGGGACCCACTTAAAAGATTTTAAGCAGAAAATGATGTAAGCGTGATGTAATAACAGGTTTTGTTTGTCACTGAGTTATATTAGGTTTTACTTTCAGAGCAATATCGGGCAAAGGAACAGCCAAGAAGATCATCAAGGATGGGAATAATAGGAGAGAGGAGAATCCTAACTGGAGTTATAGAGGGATTTCCTTAAGGTTCAATATTCTTTTTTTTAATTTTTTTAATGTTTATTTATTTTTGAGACAGAGAGAGACAGAGCATTAATGGGGAGGGCCAGAGAGAAAGGGAGACACAGAATCCTAAGCAGGCTCCAGGCTCTGAGCTGTCAGCACAGAGCCCGACGCGGGGCTGGAACTCACGGACTGTGATATCATGACCTGAGCCAAAGTCAGACACTTAACCGACTGAGCCATCCAGGCTCCCCTTAAGGTTCAACATAAGGGCACTTGGCCCTCTGCCCATGAAGGACAAAAATATCACATTTGTATGAAGGTTCTGGAGACCAGTCACTGAGAAGTCTCTGTCCTTGGGTAACTGGACATCATATGATTGTTAAATTGGCAGGAGGAAAGCAACAGGGTGTACTTGTGCCCCCACTAGGCTGTGTATTTCTTGGTGGTAGAAGTCCTGTCTGATTCATTTGCGAATTCCTGTGACCTATCTTAGAGTAGAAGCCTAATAAATATTTTTTTAATGGATAAATAAATAAATGTTGGGACAAATACAGATTTGGGAGCCTGAGGTAGAGGTGGTTAGGTAGCTATTTTTGTTCCCATTCCACAACATAGAATGGAAATTAGTTTCTCAGCCAATGGCTGCATTTCTCCATCATCCCTTGCATCTAGATGCTTTTTTCTTTTGGTAACGGAATGTGAACAAAAGTCATGTGTGTCATTCCCAGGCCAAGGTAGTGAAGCATTGGGTGTGTTATCCTTCACATTTTTCTTCCCCTTCCAGTTTTTTCCCTCAAATGTATTAAGATAACAGCATCATGAAATGGAAGGATCTTAAGAGTTTCTGAGTCTTCATTTGAAGAAGAGCTACCCAGAAGAGCCAGCCTGTCAGAAACATTTGCATTGTACTTTTGAGTGTCTAGAAAAAATCTTCTATCATTTTAAGCTACTGAAATGTGAGGATAACCACAACATTAACCTGGTCTATTCTAATACCCCATAAGAAGCTAAACTATAGGACTGAACAGGAATATTCATAGAGAGTAAAGCATTTAGCCCTTGGGAACACGAATATTATTTCTCCTATTTGAAAAGAGCCTCTGGCCCACAAGAGGTCAACATTCTTCATGAAGGGCATGAAGGGCTGAAGAGATCTAGCCTCTGTCTTTCAAGGAACCAAGAAAAAATACCAAAAACTACTATGATTTCTTTGAGGAGAACGGAAAGTGAGTCTTGCCACAGTAAGAGCAAGTGTTGGGTTTACAAATTGCTGCAAGGAAGATGTGTCGATGGCTGGCTCCAGGAATAAGTAGCAACTGAGATTTGGTTTTGGCTTTTGCTTTTACAATCATATCTATTAATTAAGTGAAGTTTGAGGTACTTATATAGCAGAACATTTGATCCTGTTCCTTATAACTCATGTTTTATGTGGTACTGAGCACAATCATATTTAATGAAAACCCTATTAAATTTGCAGCAGGCAAATGAATTTAAATATGCCACCAATCTGTTTATTTCCATTTTCAGTTGATTTTATCATATGCTATAAATGTGTATAAGGGGAACCCTTTGGTCCCAGGGACCTATTCACTGTTGTGAAGCAATTGTAAAACTGTAGCAACTGTTGAAATTTGGACTGGTCAAGATTAGAAAAAAAAGCCAGCATCCACAAAGACAGGTTTCTAAAAATTATTTTTGTTGCTGTTGTTATTTTTCCTATAGATGCCATCGTGCTGCCTCCCATTTTCTCCCAAAAATGGAATTTAATAAGTTTCAGAGGATAAAGGGTAATAGATTTTTGTAGTTAGACAGATATAATATGCCTCTAACACCATGTTAAAAACAAGCTTGATGGAAGAGACCATCATTGGGACGGTGGCTTCAGCCAACCTGTGGAGGAATCTACTGAAAGCAGAGTGCACACATTTATGAGCATATTTCTCTTCTGCAAAGGTTTTCTTGGCCCTGTCACCTCCACCTCCAACTTGAGGCCTGAAGATGTAGAGGGGGTCATGAACAGAGTTGGTTGAGCCACTCTCACAGATAAAGTCACAGGTAGAAACAATATTTTTGAGACGACACAATGACCTGAGGAAGAAGACTGAGGGCCTTATTTTCCATCTTTTTCTGCTCTTTCATAAATATCACATTTTATCTTGTTTTGTTTAATCTGGTCCACTGTAGTCTGATCTCAACTCATCTTATACATTTTTTCATGCATGCATTCTTTAAACAATATCTCCTGAGTGACCACTCTGCATTAGGCCCTCTGCTAGGTGAATGTTTCAGAGGATACTGGCAGAGCACAGGGTCCTGAGATCAGGTTGTCTTCAAATTGCTCACCCTATATGAAGAAAGAAAGGGACAGAGAAAAAAGACTACCACTAAACTCATTGGAAGAGGAGGGAGGATGCCATGGGGCCACAGAAAAGAACACATATTCCACGGTGAGAGTCAGGGAAAGATTCATGGAAGAGAAGACTTAGACCAAAAAAAGGAGACAGACAGGAGGAAACAATGGCATCCAGGCAAGAGATAGAGTATTAAAATATTCAGAAAATGGAAAGTCATCTGTCTGTGTTAGAACTGCAAGTAGCTCAGTAAGTCCAGATAATTGATCAGGTCACACAGACAGAGAATGGAAGGAGATGAGGATGAATATGTAGAAGGGACCATACTGTATTAGTGTATTATAAGCAAAGATACAGGTGTTGATCTTTATTCTGTAGGCAGTGGATCCATCAAAAGGTGTTAAGTTGGAGGAATGACTTGTTCAGAGTCATACATCTCATGATCAATAACAGAGACAAGTGTAACGCAACACTATTGACTTCAAATGCTGGCAACTTCACTGCTTCCAAACATGTCCTTCTTCCAATCCTGTTTCAGCCTGGCTTCTGACACTAGGGCTCCATCTTCTATATATAATCCTAATTCTGGCATCTGCAGCTCATCATCTTGGCTTCAGACTCTCAGCTTTCCCATAAGATCTGTGTCTCCGACTTGACTGTCTGGCTTGACATCAGAATCTTACTATCTAGGCTAGGATATTGGGCTCTAGCTAGCTCTGGTCCACTGACCTTCCACTGGCTCCATCTGAAGATGTTAGGAAAAATAGATTAAAGGTCAAACCAGTAAAACTGAAATAAGACTTCTCAGAGTTTGTTTAAAGATGATGGGGTTTCTGAGGCAAATACATTGTAGTGCCTAGCAACACAGGGAACTTTGGAGTAGCAGGAACTTGTAGAGTTGTAAAACTCTGATAGTGAAAATGCCACAGTGCAGGGTCACAAATTTAGAAATACTTCCAGGTGACTCTAAAGCCACTAGCCCCAGGACCACACTTTGTGAAACAGTGAACTAGAGCATAAGGTGCTTGTGAGAAGGCAATGCCTTCAATAGCAGTCTCAGTAATCTAGACTTTGAGCTTTCTGCTCTAGGTGATTGATGGAAAGCTATAGGAAGCTGTGTGACCCAGGAGAGAGCCACCATCAGGACTTGGGTCTGGTGGGAGCACCTGTCTTGACAAAGAGGGGAAAAGGAAACAGCGTGAAACCAGGGAGCTTAGCAAGGGCACTGGTACAGGAGTCTCAGGGAGGGAGTGGTGATGATGAGTGAGGGCCTGAACTGGGACACTCCATCCAAATGCATTCCTGCTGGAGGCATGAGGAAAGGAGAGAGCTGTTTCCAAAACCTGGGCCAGGAAGGAAGAAAAGAAGTTGCTCTTCCCCAGTGGCGTTTGGAATTTGGTGATGATTTATTGGAATTCTTCCCAAAGCTGGAATTACCCAAATAACTCATTGAAGCCATTCAGAAGGGATCTGATACTATAGTTTGCTTTAAGAAGTCCACTTTGCAGAGATGTACGTGGAGGCATTTGTTGTAGTTGGAAACACAAAGAGATTTTCCAAAATCTTATTCTTGGAAGCAGAACATATTAGTGCTGAGGAGTACCTTAAAACTCACTTAGATCAGTTTTCTAGTTGACAACTGGGAAAGTGAATTGCTGTCCCACTGAGCCTTCAACTGAATACCCAACAGTTGAACCCAACAATCTTCAGACAGCAGGATGCATTCAAATCATCTAGGGTACCTGTTAAAAATGCAGACTACTACTCTTCTTCTTCCAAGATTCTGATTCATATAGATAGGGAAGAGGCTTTGGATCTACATTTCCAAATCAGTTTCCCCCAGGCAACTGTAATGCAGATGGTCAAAATCCATACAATCCTTGCCATGCAGAACTTATTCCTCAAACACACCACTATATTGGTCCTTGTCTTTTCAAGTCTCTGTGTTAAGAACTCTGAGGAGTTTCCAGGGAAAGACGCTGAGTTCCCATCCTAAAGTTGTTCCCAGTCCCCCAGACAAACTGCATAAGCACAGAACTAAATTTCCAATGAGAGAGTGACAAGAATCCTAAAATGGACAGAAAAATACCAGGATGGTCCAAGCAAGGGAAAGAGCTTATTTACTAATCAAATGAGACCAGCTGCAGAGGTGGTGTGAAGGTAGAGAAATAACAAGACTTCATTGTTGAAAGCCATGAAGACTATGTCTTAGTAATGTCTTTCACAGGCATCCTTTGAAAAGCACCAAATTGTGTAAGAGAGAACTCATTAAGAAAGAACAAGAATGCCCCCCTCCCCCGGGGGAACTTGGAGAGTAAATCTGTGTGGTAGTGGTTTCTTCCATAGCATTTTAACACTAGGCTGTGATAATTCTTTTTGACTAAGCCGGCAGTAATAACAAAGGTGACCCAGATGTACTTCCCTCCATCACAACCATGGCAACTGAAGCTTGAAAGATGAAAACACTTGACCAGGTCATCTGGCATGCGGAGCCAGTACTGAAGCCCTTTCCAGATTCCTACATGCAAGGGAGGAAGGGGCTTGAATGGATTCTGTTCCTGCTAGTCCCTGGCTCTCCACCACCTTCTGATGGTTCCAGTTAAGATGCTGAACACCTACTTTGGGTACTCAAAATGGACTTCTTAGTACTTTCTCTATGTGGTTTCATAGTGATGATAACTGTATTGGCTAACAGTTTTGATCACTTACTGTGTGGCAGGCATTGCTGTAACTGATTTATTTGCAAAACCTTGTTAATACATCCACTGTAGAGATGAGGAAGCCAAAATGCAAAGAAGTTAATGAAACTGCCTTATTCGCATAGCTATTAAATGGCAGAAGGATAATCAGAACACTGGGCAGAGCAGCTCTAGAGACTGTGCTTCTACCTACCATGCTGTACTACCTCTTGTAACTTTTCTGGGACTCAGCTGTGTCTCCCCTACCATACCGTGAGCACCGTAGGTTCATACATTTGTAGGGACAGGAATCATGTCTATCTTGTTACTGCTATATCCTTAGTACTAGATACAAAGTAGACATTCAATAAATATTTGTTGAATAAATGAGCAAAAAGAGTTGGTTGAGCTGACATTGATAAAATTATTTTGTGTTGTCTTTAGAACCAGTCTTGTTTCCACCAATAACTCCCATGACCTTTTAAGACCCCGCCCCTTTCTGGAGCTCAGTCTTACCATCTGTAGAATGAAGATGATGCTCTCTAAAGGACCTGTCATATGTAACAGTCTAGAAGCCTCCCCCATTATTAAATCCAAGCCTCCAGGTAGGGCCAGGCCAAACCCATGGCCTGACCTTACCCCTGCCCCTAAGCCATGCCTGTTATGTTCCACATCTTGATGTTACTTTCAAAAGTATGAGATAATCAGGTGGGGGGAAGGGAAGAGGTTAAAAATTTGTGGAGTTGGGGAGAAGAAGACATTCTTGGGCAGTTTAAGGCTGAGATGGACAAGACCAAGAGAGTTTGTTGGTAATTTGCAAAAGGG
This sequence comes from Felis catus, assembly GCF_018350175.1. Taxonomy (NCBI): domain Eukaryota; kingdom Metazoa; phylum Chordata; class Mammalia; order Carnivora; family Felidae; genus Felis; species Felis catus. The sequence continues at coordinate 123,400,428 of NC_058386.1, read as the reverse complement.
ATCCATCTTTAGAGGTGTTTCTGGACAGAGAATAAATGTTTCAAGCAGACTATCCATGTGGTAATCAAACACCCTGTTTATTTATAATGCCTCCAGAGCAGGTTTAACAAAAAGGACAACAAACACATTTGAAAATGTAAAACATTTGGAACTCTGAGAATAAGAATAAGGATCTCAGCAGATAAGCCAAGCTTGCCTTCACAGCTTGTTCTGGGGGTAAGCTAGCCTTAAATGGATGTAAGACTTTCTGAAGTCCCAGTGGCCCAGACCAGAGAGTGCTGAAATGATCTTCTTATCTCTTTAAATAAGAGGGAAAAATGAGGGAGCTCAGATTTAGGAAACAAACAGTCTCATGATATAAAAATTCTAGCTCTGCCCCCTCACCTTACAGATGAGGAAACTGAAATTCTGAAAAGTGAAGCAACTTGCTTCATATCACACAGCTCCTAAGTAATGTGGCCCATAAAGCAGGGCCTGTGTGACTGGAAGCCCCCCTCTCTTGGCTCCAGCATGCTCTTCTGCTTAAGCCCTCTTTGGCTAATCCTTAATGGCTAATTAGTTGTCCCATCATTAAAAAGAATGAGAGAAAGGCAAAGGAATGGGGCTCCCATGACCTGCTGACCTCGTTGTGTCATTAAAAGGAGATGGCTTTGAGTCAAAACATGGTGGATTTCTTCTATAAGAGTCTCGTATTATCCAGCATCCTCTCACTTCTGAGATGCCCCCCTCCACTCTACCTCCCACATGGAAATGCTTTATTACTTACATTTTTCTGTTCTGGGAAAATTAGTAAATATTAGTAAAGTTCTTAGAACAGTGCCTGGCATATATAAACACTATTATAATGTTAAATGAATAAAATAGATTGTTATTATCATTGAAATATTTTTAGACAATTCAAAAAATATAAAGAGGACAATGAAAATCACATAAGTAAAATGTTGATGTAGGTGCAGGCATTTATCATGGGCAAATAAACTTTTTTCACAAAAAAAGAAAGATTATTTTATGCATATTGTTTTTGTAACCTGATTTTCTCACTTAGTAATATGCTGAGTGCATTTTTTAAGTCAATACATTGAGATTTACATGATCATTTTAATACATTTATAACATCCACTTATATTCGTGCACCAGTAATTTAATTAACTAAATCCTACTAATAGACATTTTAATTTTTTCTTATATGTTGTTTTTGTAAACAAGGCTCTCACATCATTGTCTGATTCACACACTTCTCCAGATTGCCCTGCAGAAAATTTTCAGAATCTACACTCATAGATGCAATACACTTCTCTGATTAATAGTTTGATTGAACACCTTTTCAAATTTTTATTAACTTTGGTAACTTTTCCTTTCATGTCCTTTGCTTATTTTTTCTGTTGAGTTGTTTATCTTTTTCTTATAGATTTTTTTAAGCTTTTAAATTATTAAGACTGTTAACTCTTCTGTCATGTATGTTACAGTTTTGCTTGCAAGTGTTGTTTCTGTGTGTTGTGCAAAAGTTTTAGTTTTATGTGTAATGGAATCTCTCAATCTTTTACTTTATGGCTTCTGTCTTTAAAATTATGCTAGATAAAATCACGCTAGAAAATGTTGCCTTCTGTACTTCAAGAGTATAAAAATATAAAAATATTCACCTCTATTATCTTCTGCATATTTATAGTTTTAGTTTTCACATTTAAATCTCTGGCCAACCTGGAATTTGCTCTCATGTATTTCCAGGGGATTTAAGCCAATCCTTCAAATCTTTGGCATTAAATTTCTAACATACTCATTTCTTGAATGAGTAAAAATGAATATTTCTGTATTCTGAAAGAAATGTGTAATATAGACATTGACTAGCATCTTAGTCTATCTTCCAGACACCTGTAGTACTTTTCCCAGAACAGCACACTAAATGCTACCAGTGATTGTAAAGCCTGCTCACCCCTCTTTACATATAATCTCATCAACTTGAAGCCTTTTTTTTCTGACTTTGCTGAGTATTCCAACAGAAGATACTGAGCCTTTTTATTAAAGGAAAATATTCTGGGGTCAGGGAGTGGGTAGTGAGGGGAGAGAAAGAGGACAGCGGACTAATAATATGGGTAAGGAGAATCTATTAAAAATTTTATATGTATAGTACGAAGGAGCAAGGAGGAAATGAGTGACAAGGGAGAGCACTTTTTAAAATGTACCTTGGAGGAGCTGAAGCCAAAGTAAATAGAGAAAATCAGCACTTGCCAAAGGCAATGGCTTAGAGATGGTGAAAAGTACTAACCCAGGAGTTGGGAACCTCGGACTCTGGTCCCAGGTTTTTCACCATGGAACTTAAACAAGTGCCCTCCATTTTCTAGGCCTTGATTTCTCCCTCAATAATGTGTGAGTGTGGGAGGGCTTTGGGTGAGATGGGATGGATTACAGTGAACATTAGGGGCTAGATACAATTCTAGGTACCAACTAACTATAACTTCTTCCAGCTCAGCTGGAGTAAGATAAGAAACCCTAAAATTTTCAGAAGCTGGACCTTCTGGAGCTTTCTAGCACAAGGATTCATTCAGGAAGGTAGCTAAGAGCGTAGCTGGAGCAGACATGTGGAGGAACTTGGTGGGATGAGAAAGAAGCAACCAGCTGAATTAAGTAGTGCAGAGTCATATAAAACATGTAAGAAATAGGGTTTAGGGATCTGCCAGGCAGCCCTTATTACAGGCAGCCCTTCCCTCTAGCTCTGCTTTGAAATCCACATAATGACTATGACCTCCCAACACCCAAAAGGCTAGGTGTTTTGTGCTCTGCTCCCACAAGAGGATTTTATCACTTATTCACTCATTCATTCATGAAATAAACACTGAGGCAGCATGTGGAAAGCACTGGGTGGCTTTTGTCCCTGCCCACTGGCCTTTCTTTGAGTTTGGCAGTGGGGCCCTGAATATCTGCTTGCTTTAAATGCTCTCTTACCTCCTTGTCTACCAGAGCTGCTCCTTGTGGACAAATTATGCATTCCTAAAGTCAATTCCCACTGTGAGTCACATCTTTGCAAATCTTGGTGACACCTATGACATTATATTTACCTTTTTTGTGTTTAAATATCAATGCTGCTAACCCCTTTGACCTTGCCTGCAGGAACTTCTTACTAGACATGTTTCTGGAAGCAAGAGAAATAAAAACAAAAATGAACTATTGGGACCTCATCAAGATAAAAAGCTTCTGCACAGCAAAGGAAACAATCGACAAAACTAAAAGGCAACTGATAGAAAGGGAGAAGATATTTGCAAATGACATATCAGATAAAAGGTTAGTATCCAAAATGTATAAAGAACTTATCAAACTCAACACCCAAAAAGCAAATAATCCAGTTAAGAAATGGGCAAAGACATGAATAGACACTTTTCCAAAAAAGACATCCAGATGGCCAACAGACACATTGAAAGATGCTCAATATCACTCACCATCAGTAAAATACAAATCGAAACCACAACGAGATACCACTTCACACCTGTCAGAATGGCTAAAATTAACAACTCAGGCAACAATAGATGTTGGTGAGGATGTGGAGAAAGAGGAACTCTTTTACACTGTTAGTGGGAATGCAAACTGGTGCAGCCACTCTGGAAATCAGTATGGAAGTTCCTCAAAAAGTTAAAAATAGAATTACCCTATGACCCAGCAATGGCACTACTAGGTATTTATCCAAAGGATATAAAACTGATGATTCGAAGGAGCACATGGATCCCAATGTTTATAGCAGTGCTACCAACAATAGCCAAAGTATGAAAAGAGCCCAAATGTCCATCAACTGATGAATGGATAAAGAAGATGTAGTGTGTGTGTGTGTGTGTGTGTGTGTGTGTGTGTGTGTGTGTAAATATATATATTTATATATATAATGGAATACTACTCAGCAATCAAAAAGAATGAAATCTTGCCATTTGCAATAACATGGGTAGAACTAGAGTATATTATGCTGGACGAAATAAATCAGAGAAAAGCAAATGTCATATGATTTCACCCATATATGGAATTTAAGAAACACAACAGATGAACATAGGGGAAGGGAAGGAAAAAATAAAATGAGATAAAAAGAGAAAGGGAGGCAAACCATAAGAGACTCATAAATAGAGAACAAACTGAGGGTTGCTGGAGGGGGAATGGGTGGGGGAATGGGTCAGATTGGTGATAGGCACTAAGGAGGGAACTTGTTGGGATGCGCACTGGGTATCATATGTGAGAGATAAATCACCAGGTTCTACTTCTGAAACCAATACTACATGGTATGTTAACTAACTAGAATTTAAATAAATATATTTAAAAATTAATTAATTAATTTTAAAAATACCATTGCTGCTGTCTTCATGCCCCATGCTCCATTGGTATATTGACATCTTGAGACTATATGTTTTGTTCTCTTCCCCCTTTACAATTATTTTCTCCTAAGAATTATGGGCATCTTTGCAGTTGTTTTTCTTTTTCTCTTCCATTTTCAAAGTCCTCCAAGGTGCCCCTATTTAAGGAACAATTCGAGCATTCCATCTTTATTCTTTGTCACTTTTTTATTTAGACATTTATAGATGGCCAGGCCCACTTTGTGCAAGGCACTGTTGTAAGCATGGCAAATATAGCAATGAGAAGACTCACAAAATCTCTGTCCTCATGGAACTCCATTCTAGTAAGGGAAACGGATAGTTAACAAGTAAGTGAATAATATTAATTTATCACCATTTAAAATAGATTGTCATGGAAGAGAATTGTGTTGTCTCTAAGCATTCAAATATCTAGCCACAGTATAGAAATAAAATTCTATTTCACACTATCCAGTAGAGAAATAAAATTCTATTTCACACTATCCAGTACATTTCCATACCTGTTTCTCTTTTTATAAGCTTGAAGAAATAATAAAAATAGCACACATGTCCCTAGTCCTTCAAATGAAGCTCAGATTGTACTCTTCTCCCTAAAGTTCTTGTTGATGCTGCGGCAGTTAAGATGTCAAACAGGAGAAAATTGGTTTTGAAGCAATGAAGGCACTTGCCCAAAGTTTAGGCAGACCTTTCCCAGGAGCTCTCCAGAAAGTTTGTCTTCATGGGTCAGCCTCCCTTCCTTCCACTGGTATGTACATTTACCCCTTCTTCCATGACTCAGTCTCCTCTCCTCACTGAGCCGTGTTCTGGGCCCTTATGGTGGCCTTGTCTCCACTTGCCCCCCAGCCCATCATCCTTTGAGATGCATGGGCCCCTTTGCCCCTCTCCCTTGGACTCCCATAAATACAACTCTCCCCACCAAGACCTTCATACCTCCAAACTATTTTCTGCTCCCAAGAGATACAGGCCAGAAGCACAACCTCTCCCCTCTCCCAGCACCCAAAAACCTTCCCTCCCCACTTCCATGGTCTCTCTGGGCTCTCAAGGCCTTAGGGTTCTTCCAGCCTAGCTCCCTTCTTCCACTAGTGCTTCACTCTCCAACTGGGGCCCTAAGCACAGACTTTTCCATTAGCACAGGAAGGCCACCTACAAGGCCTTGGCTCCTCTCCTTTCCACGTTCTTGTGTTTCCAGTCCCTCGTTCTGAGAAATGCACCTTGGTCCCTATCCCTGCTCTTGGCAGCTTCCTCTTGTCCCTCTGATACCTAACACTGTCTGAGAAAGCCACCTTGTCATCCAAATTGCACCCATTATACATTCAGACTGCAGAGCCTAGGTTGGGTCCTCACAACTTCTCAATAATCCTTGTCTTCATTACCTGCATTCTGGCCTTGTAACCACCTTGTGCACAGCTATTGGGCAAGAACCATTCCTCATGCCTCGAGTTTTTTCTCACTCCTGCCATAGAAACCAAAACAAATTTTCTAAGAAGGAAAAAAAGGGGACAGTGGTGGTCAATGTCACTTGAATGTTAAACAAAATGGACATGAAAGAGTCCTTTGAACTTTGTGCCATGGAGGTCATTGGTGATGTTGTTGAGAACAACTCCATGGGGTTAAAATGTCATTGCACAAGGCTGAGGACTTGGAGGTGAAGTAGTAGAGAATGTGACTGAAGATAATTATCTTGAAAAGTTTGTGAATGGGGAGTAGAGAGCTTGGATAGTTGTTTAAAAAATGAGGATGAAGTTTAAGGGAGAGAATTTTAAGATAGGAGAGTCTTGAGCATATTTAAATGCTGTTTGGAAGGACCTGGTAGATAGAAAGGATAGAAAATACAAGAGTACAAAGATAATTCAGTGAGTAAATCCTTGAGGACTGGGATCCAGGGAACATGTCTCAAGATTGGATTAGACAGGAGAAGGGACACCTTCCATTGGAAATGGAGGAAAAGAAGTGCATTAACATGCTTGTAGGCATAGTGGCTGGAAATTCTCAGCTGGTAGCATCAATTTTCTCTGTGAATCGAGGCTAGGTCATCTTAAGTGAAGGGGAAGTAGAGGGGAGTGATTGAAGGCTTGTAAAAGAAATAAATATGAAGAATGAAAGAGTAAGCACATTAGAACAGCAGGCCTGGGTGAAGTCAGTGAACATATAGCAGCATCCATCTGTGTATGATGTGGGTTTTTCTGCCAGTATCACTCAGCTGCTTAAAGCCAGTCTAAGAAGCTTATAGTTGGATTCATTTAAGTCTAGAAATTTTCAATGTGTTGCTGCAGATGGATAATGAGTGAGAGGACTGAGAAGTTTGGCAAAGTCAAGGCTGTCCATAGGATGTGCAGGGCATCAGGCAAATATTTTCTGTGGGTCCCTATAAACAAATTAATTTTGTTGCCTAAAGTTTAGCACAATAGGGAGAAAGGAGGAATGTCCCTGTTTATTACCACATCAGTGTGTGTGAAGGTTCATGTAGGATTCAGGTTCCATGCTTTCCTGTTCAGGTCCAGGAACTACCTTTACATGTTCCTTACTGTCCAGTGAGCTGTGCATGGATACTCTCGTATCTCCCCACAGAGAGGAAAAGGAAATATTGCGGTTCCGACTCACATGCCATGGCTCTTCAGAACCTGCCGGTTTGGGAACAATCTAGATATACTTGGCTCCGCAGATCCCTGACAGCAGTAACTTAATGCTGGCTATCCCATTACGCGTGACACTACCATTATCCATTGGGCCACGTGTGGACACCGGCTTCCACTGACTGTCAGACATTGTTACTATGCTTCATTGATGAGGACTACCATGTAAGCCTTCCCCAGAGTATGCAGGAACATTTGAATAAGTTCTTCTCTGGTCATAATCAATGCACCATTGGGCATTTTACAGCATTCTTCCAACCATGTCCTCTCTTGAGTTCCCCAGGATGTAATCACTGCATTCCTAAAATGGGACCTCTTTCCATGTTGACTGCACCCTTGCATTCCATACACTGCTGCCAGAAGGTACTATGGGTTAAGGGCCCTTTGGCAAAGCGTAAAAATGAAGAGTGGTCCCATTCATGTAAGAAAAGCTTGTCTAACTTCTGCCAGGGCTTAAGACCAACCTGATACAGCATATCATCATACTGACTGAGGGTAAGAGAGAATATTAATTGGAAAATTCTATTGGTGGTACAGAGCAATGATCTCAAAAGTCCTCATGGGAGATAGGCAGAGTCACCTCTGTCTTGTCAACACAGCTTGACAAATGGCAGAAAGCCTGCAGAAGGGGTGCAGTGATGCTGTGGGGTGCAGCAACGCTTGGTGGGATGGATGGACAAGGTACGCAGGATAAATGACACCTGCCACCACCTTCTCCCACCACTGAGTGCCATAGACAGAAAGTGCCACTATGGTCTGAAAGTGTACACATGGCACAAATCCAAGGTCAGTGGTGAGCCATCAGGAATCCAGAGCTCTGAACTCATCCTATGTCCATTGTGAGTGAGTGTCACACCAAATTCAGCCTACCAACACCATTCTGGCTGCCTAATCTTTCCCATTGCTATGAAAGTAATGCCACACCAGCCAGTGGGAAGCGTTTTCATACCAGGCCTCCTTTCCAGAACCAAGACCTAACCCTGTAGGTATGATACTTGGGGCTCCTTGTGGCATCTTATCAACCCCATGTGTGGGTCATAGAGTGCCCTTAAGAGAAGAAATGGAGATTAAGGCTCATGAGGGTCTTGGTTCAGGCTCAGGGCACTCTGGCTAGATAACACTGCTGGCCCTGACTAGTCTCAGCACTGGAAGAAGACTTAGAAAACATCGTGAAGGTGTTTCAAAGCATGGAGCTTTCTGAGGCATGGAACCAGAGCAGGGCCCTGCTTGCCATGAAGTAAGAACAATACTGGAGAAAGTGATGGAGCATGCAGGGGCCTAAGTTAGAGAAGGGGGAATGAAGATGTGAGGAGAGAGAGCCAACTGGGTAAGGAAACTTGAAGCATCATTGGTTGAAAGTACTGAGGTGTTGAAAAACTGATATACAGGAAATTAATTAATTACTGAGCTGGAAGTTAAAGGTCATATAGTAAGCCATATGAATTTGATTTCAAAGGTGGAGCATATGGGAGTGAGATAACCTCCAGAGTCATCACAGCCATGATGGAGTAGATATGGGACTGGAGATTAAGAGATCAGGAAGATGAGACCTGGGTGCTGGGTGGATCATTCTCACAGATGCCAAGATCACTCAAGATTATGGCAATATTTGGGATGGAGAGAAAAATTGTAAGAAAGGGGCCAGAACTGTTACAATATGAGACGAGGTGCTGAGGAGAGCAGAAGGCTTCTAAGTCCCATACCTCCAGGTTAATGGTTGTAGAGAGAAAATACCATCTTCCATTCACTCATTTTACAAGCACTCATGAAGTGCCTAAGATATAATATATAAACAAAGCATTATCATTTCTCTCTCATTTGATTTTGTACTTGTTAAGTGCAGGGAGTTAATTAAGTGTTTGTTGAATGACTAAATCAATATCAGGCACACTATTCGTGCTGGCAATTAAAACAAATGAATAAGTTGCAAATTGCTCACAGTTTAGTAAGGGAGGAAAAAGGTAAAAACCTTATGTTTATGAAAACCTTAGCATAAGCAGAGCATGTGCCCCTACATTATGTCTTTGGGAGCCTACAAATCATTCTGAGATGTAGACAAGGAAGGGATTACTCTCTAAATTTTGCTTGTAAGAAATAGGCTCAGGAGCATGAAGTGACTTGCACGAGTCCACAAAAGTTCATAAGCATCAGAGGCAAGATTCCAAGTTCTCTCTCTTCCTGCCATTTACCTAATTGGTCTCACTTTGTCACCTTATAAAATACCCTCTTTTTTCAATGCCACAAACATCACACGTTTGGGAGGCCTGTCTGGATTCGGGCTCCCTCTCCTCTTTTCCCTTGAACATTCCCCAGAGTCATTTTACCCAGCAAACAAATGAGTACAGCACGGTCCGTTTAAGAGCAACTCCAGCATCCATTCAGAAATCTAGAAAACACGTAGCAAATCTGCTCTGAACTCTCTTGCTTTGAGTTTCATTTTTCTTAGAGTTTTTTTTTTCTACTAAATCGCTTCAGTTAACTACACATGGTGCATTTAGCAAAATGCTGCCCACAGAACAGGCATTGAAAGCACAGGCTTCACAGGTTGCGAAGCAACGTATGGTATTTAAAAAAAAAATTGCATGTCCATAGGAAAGTTTGCCTTTCACTGAACCAAGTGTTTCCTCTTGCATTCTCCTGGACCTGCTTTCAAATTCTGTTCTTTGTTGCTTTACAAAAAGATTGTTTCTTCATTAGCCTTTAAACCATGCTGATAATAGACTCTGGAATTCCTTAAGGGCTGTGTGGTGGGGAGGGGAATGAGGCGGGTGGGCCACTGAACTATTAGCATCTTACTAAGCAATCTCATTCTTGTTCTGTGTTTTCCAATAATTAATATCCTACAAAAGCAAATGCTATCCCTCAAATTTGTAGTTGTCAGTCCAAATAGATTAATTCTTTTTCTAAGCTTCAGAGTTATACTCCAGTGTCACTTCCCAAATGGATTTACAATGAACTCTCCAAGGACGATAGGGGCTTATTTGAATAAGCAGTCCTGACACTCTTTAATAAAGCACTCAGCTGGCCTGCTGTGGTGGCCTCCTAAATGGACTAGTCTTCTCCATTCTTGGCCCTTTCCCCTGCCCCCATCCACCAGATGTACCTGCCTCAGCTACTTCCCGAAGGTAACTTTTGAAGGCTTCCCATGGCCTAGACAGTGACCTATAAGTTTTAACCTGGCACACAGGGCTCTCCCAAAACTGATTCACATCTGCTTTCCCACCTTGCCTCACATCACATCCTGTCATGTACAAAACCACTCTATGACCTAATGAATCTAGTCTCTGACCCCTGAGAGAGTCAAGCCTGAATTTCCTGATGTCTGAATAGGACCCTGGACTTTGAGGAATGATTCAATCCATTGCCAGTACTTCAGAAATGGATTGAGTTCTCTTTCTCTCCATTCTGACTGATAGTCATTTGAAGGAAGCTTGGCATTTTTCAGAGGAGGATGCTAACTTAGAGAAACTTAGAGAAAATTAATGAAGACACAAATCTAAGAACAGAGAATCAGTGGCATTCACAGAAGGCACTGTCCAAACCTAATGCTGGTGACTTATCACCAGTTATTTTGTCTGGAAGAGCTCATAGGGGAACACAACTTCCTATGCACTTTTCTTTGGGTTGCACCTTGAACAGATTCAGGTGTGGTGTGACTGTCAACCTTCTCTGAACTTGCATTGAGATCTGCTCTCCAAATATATGTCTCTGGCTCTAGATTACCCTTCACTTCCATTCCTCAAGCACCAGATTCTCCAAGCTTCCTCTCATATCTAGACCCATGGAGAAGAAGGTTCTTGTCTAGCTGATTAGCCAAAGCCTTCTCTTGTTAACAGATAGATGAGCACTTTGCTGTGGCCCTGCTGACTGAGGGACCTACTAGTACAAAACAGGAAGTTAGGGGATCAGTGTGTGTGTGTGTGTGTGTGTGTGTGTGTAATTAGCTTGCCTTTCTACCAGACCCTCAGCTGGTATTTTGGGCCCTGCCATGCAGCTTCCATTGTAGGCTTCTGAGTGGTCCCCAGGGAGACTATCCCTGGCCTTTGGATTGGTGCCACAGCCTGGGGGCCTGGACCTGTTTGTGAGGTGTGTATACAGAATGGAGAGTGCCATGCCATTACCCATAGCCTTTAAGGCACTCCTGGAAGGAAACTACAAGTATCTTGGTAATTTAATGGTGCAACATCCATTTTAATTCCTGGGAGACATTTGATTTTGAAAAGGGCAAGTTGGAAAGTATTTTCCTTTTTTTTCTTCACTTTTTCCTATGTTCTGGAAAGTTAAAGTTATTGGATTAGGGATTAAGTGAGGTGTCATCCAGATAATGAGGACTGGCTTCAACAAGTCTTTACCTTGCTTCATTCCATCTCAAGAATGAATTTTGAATTCAAATAATTTAAACAACAGATATTTTTCTATATGCTACTCTTTACTCCACCATAGGAAGTCTTTCTCACATGATTGCAGAAAGGCAGAGTAGACAGAATTAGGCTGTTATTATTCTCTATAAATAGTAATGTGTTCATATTTCTTCTCTATAAGATGATTCAAAACAGATGGAAAAGATTCATTTCATATTGTAACATTAGGTATATGCCACAGGGCATGTGTTTCTGGAATCTTTTTTTTTTCTTATATAGAAAGGTAGTCCTTCTCTAGGAGGTATATTTAATAATGCCAACTACCTTACAAACTTGAAAATAAGAAAAATAATAACCCTCAGGGCACGTGGGTGGCTCAGTCAGTTGAGCGTCTGACTTCGGCTCAGGTCATGATCTCGCTGTCTGTGAGTTCCAGCCCCACGTCGGGCTCTGTGCTGACAGCTCAGAGCCTGGAGCCTGCTTCGGATTCTGTGTCTCCCTCTCTCTTCCCCTCCCCTGCTCATGCTCTGTCTCTCTCTGTGTCAAAAATAAATAAACATTAAAAAAATTAAATTAGCTTGTCATTTAAAAAATAATAATAATAACCCTGGACTTCCAGAAGCAACAACAAGTGGGAAAATTAGACTCATCTAACCCAAAGCCCTCATTTTACAGAAAAGGAAAACTGAGGCTCCAACGGAGCTCTCTCTGTCCAATATTATACAGCTAGTTGATGGCTAAGCCAGGCCTCAAAAAATCTAAGACAATCTCATGTGCTGACAATGTGAACTGAAGTATTTACCAAGGAAATGATATGGTGCCTAGGGTTGGCTTCAGAGCAATCTAAAGTAAGTGGAAGGGGGCAAAAAGCGAGATGAGGGCTGGGTGATGGGTTTGTGCATAATCATTATTTTGTTCTTTCTACTTATGTACATGTTGGAAAGTTTCCACAATAATAAGTATTTTTAAATGATGGGTAATTACACTCTATCAGGAAGCTCCATACTGTACTCTCTGTATTATCTTCTAAGCACTAAGTACTCAAAGACAAGTGTTGGCTGACTAGGCTGGTGAAGGATACAAAAGAGAAATATGTCATGGAGATTACAGACTGCTAACCTCTGCAGACAACTCTTTTCCATGAAACAGAGATAATGCTATTGCACAATAGCCAGTGACTTTTAATTCTGACATTGCACTTCAGCTCTGAAGTAAAATGACACCCTCTTTTCTCTTTCTCCCATTAGTAGCTATAGTAGGCAACGTAATGGACCCCCAAATATATCTACTTCTAATCCTTGGAACCTGGGATACTATGGTGTCAGATCCCTTCTGAATGGCTTCAGTGAGCTATTTGGGTAATTCCAGCTTTGGGAAGAATTCCAATAAATCATCAGCAAAATTCCACATGGTACTGGGGAAGAACAACTTCTTTTCTTTCTTCCTGGCCCAGGTTTTGGAAACAACTCTCTCCTTTCCACGTGTCTCCAGCAGGAATGCATTTAGATGGAGTGTCCCAGTCCAAGCCCTCACTCATAAACACCACTCCCTCCCTGGGACTCTTGCACCAGTGCCCTTGCTGGGTTCCCTGGCTCCATACTGCTTCCTCTTCCCCTCTTTGTCAAGGCAGGTGTTCCCACCAGATTCAAGTTCTGATGGTGACTCTCCCCTGGGTCACACAGCCTCCTATGGCTTTCTGTCAATCATGTAGAGAGCAGAATGCACATCACTAGAAAATGCAAAGAGCCATATGTGATGTGTAAAGAAGAGTTATGGAAATTCAGAGGGTGTGGAGTGTTTACAGTTGTTGAGGGATGGGGAAAAGCTCTCAGAGATAACTTTTTGGAGGAGTCAATGGAGTTACACTTGAGGATGAATAAAATTTGGACAGGGAGAGAAAGAATAGGAAAAAAGAATCCTTTCATTTATAAAGGGCTTCAGTAAGATATTCCTTTAAATAACTAGCTCCTTGGGGCGCCTGGGTGGCTCAGTTGGTTGGGCGTCTGGCTTCGGCTCAGGTCATAATCTTGTGGTCCATGCATTCGAGCCCCGTGTCAGGCTCTGTGCTGACAGCTCAGAGCCTGGAGCCTGCTTCAGATTCTGTGTCTCCTTCCCTCTCTGTCCTTCCACCACTCACGCTTTGTCTGTCTCTGAAAAATGAATAAACCTTAAAAAAATTAAATAACTAACTCCTTTATATTAAAAATAAGATAAAAATGGCAAAATCTTAAGTGTTGAAGCTGGGTAATAAACATGGGTTTCATTATATTGTCTTAATTTTTATGCATGCTTGAAGATTTTCACATGAAAATGAGTATGTATGTGTATGTATGTATGTATTTCAGACTGATCAAAATTTTTGTTGATACTCTCTAATACAGCAGAAGAGCTTTTAAACCAAAAACTAATTGGTTTTAGTTTTTATTAAAAGTTCTATTGGGGCGCCTGGGTGGCGCAGTCGGTTAAGCGTCCGACTTCAGCCAGGTCACGATCTCGCGGTCCGGGAGTTCGAGCCCCGCGTCAGGCTCTGGGCTGATGGCTCAGAGCCTGGAGCCTGTTTCCGATTCTGTGTCTCCCTCTCTCTCTGCCCCTCCCCCGTTCATGCTCTGTCTCTCTCTGTCCCAATAATAAATACACGTTGAAAAAAAATTAAAAAAAAAAAAAAAAAAAAAAAAAAAAAAGTTCTATTAAAAGCAAAATATTTTCTACTTTGGGTACTAAAAGTAAAACATTTTATTCTTCTAAGTCAGGAGTGAATGTGTCCTCAGAGAAGGAATAGTACATGCACCAGCTCCTTACATTGAAATTGTTAAGACACTAAGTCCATTGGGAATTTGAGGACTTGACAGTATGGGACTACTGGCATCCTACATCTTGAGCCTTAGACCCTAGTTTCCATACTATCATATGCTTGGCTTTCTTTGAATGTTTCTAATTTTCATAATGGCTTCTACTTTGGTTGCTTTTCAACCAAAGGACCATAATATTTCACTGATTATCTCTAAAGACACTTGGAGAGTCTTGAGGGGGAAATTTGCCTTAACTCTGAAACATTGATGCCTTGTTTTCTGCTTGTTTCCATGGAACCTACATTTATTAAGCAGAATGAGGATAAAGAAAGAGAAGAGTTTGACTTTGTAATCTAGAAATTGAGTTTTAAGATTCAGATAACCACAGACGTACTTTTTTCTTACAGTGATGGTATGCTAGTGTGTGTGTGTGTGTGTGTGTGTGTGTATAATTATATATATAATTAAAAGTTTTATTGATACAAAGGATGTGTAGCACACAATTTACACATGAAAAAATACTGTTTTTTTATAAATTCTATACATTCAGTTGATTCTCCCAGAAAACATTTGTTGATTTCTTCCATGATCTTGTATCCATAGTCAACCTATGGCTGTAATCCTAGTCAAGTATGATTTGAGAAATGTAACCATATGCCAAGCTGTTCTTTTCCCAATAAATTTATTGTCATTAAATTTGATATAATTACAAACAAATTATATTTCACTGTTGTATAGATTACATTCATTAAACTGCATCATCTTTCAGTTTCAGCAGTATGTATGGCAGAAATTCACTTGTTTATCAATGATGCAAGTGACTTTTTGCTGAATCAAATGATAGTTTTCAAATATTGGAAGAATATTTCTTTAATTTTTTGTGTTATTCACAAAATATAATGGGTACAGACCCAACACATTTTTAAGTTTCATCTGCATTATTAATATTTCACCATCAACTTCTTCAGTCTTGACAATATATCAAGTCTTGATTTATAGTGTTTCCTTTAGTTTTTCAATATTTATTTTTGATAGAGAGTGAGATAGAGTGCATGCATAAACAGGGGAGGGGCAAAGAGAGAGAGAGAGACAGAGAATACCAAGCAGGCCTTGCACTGTCAGCACAGAGCCCCATGCGGGGTTTGAACCCTGAGATCATGACCTGAGCCGAAATCAAGAGTCCCATGCTTAACTGAATGAGCCACCCAGGTGCCCCTATAATGTTTTCTTTTATTGTGGGGCTTGAACTCACAACCCTGAGATCAAGACCTGAGCTGAGGTCAAGAGTCAGACACAGCCAACTAAGCCACCCAGGCACTGCTATAGTGTTTTCTGATTCCCGTGGCGTGAATACTATTGTTACTGGCTGGTTTCAAGCTACCAACAAGGGGCACCTGGGTGGGTAGCTCAGTCACTTATATGTCTGACTTCGGCTCAGGTCATGATCTCACGGTTCAGGGTTCAAGCCCCGTGTCAGGTTCTGTGGGGACAGCTCAGTGCCTGGAGACTACTCCAGATTCTGTGTCTCCCTCTCTCTCTGCCCCTCCCCCACTCATGTTCTCTCTCTCTCTCTCTCTCTCTCTCTCTCTCTGTCTCTCAAAAATGAATAAATGTTAAAAAAAAAATCAAGCTACCAACAAGATGTCCCTGAATGTGAAGTTGGAAAGAGATGTACCATGGCATGCTAGTGTAGAGTGTTTCCATCATACAGATATAATAGAAGTAAATAACATCAAGACCATACATAGTAATAAAATGTGGTAAAATAAATAGGCAGTGTTGAGTTTTGAATATCCATTCTCTTTGCTTTTAATATAATTGGTTCAATTACAATTTTGTATAGTTGAATTTTTAATAATGACAGTAGTTAACAACCAGCTCACACATGCTTAAAAATTTAACAGTCAACTCTCATGAGTGAGTATGAGCTGGCTCCAGCACACCAATTTCTTACAGTCATGTAAATTCCATATCTAGGAAGTCAGAATTCTAGGTGGATGACTTGACTTCTTTTTAATAATGAAAACTTACAAATATATGCAAAAGTAGATATAGAATAGTATAATGAACCTCCATGTACCTACCACTCAGCTTTGACAACCACCAATATTTTGCTTATTTCATCTATCCTCTCTCTCCTTCATTTAAAGCAAAGATGATCAGGGTGCCTGGGTGGCTCAGTCAGTTAAGCACCAGACTTCTGCTCAGGTCGTGATCTCACAGTTCGTGGGTTTGAGCCTTGCGTCAGGCTCTGGGCTGAAAGCTCAGAGCCTGGGGCCTGCTTCGGATTCTGTGTCTCCTCCTCTCTCTTCCCCTCCCCGCTTGTTCTCTGTTTCTGTCTCTCAAAAATAAATAAGTGTTAAAAAATTAAAAAAAAAACAAAGCAAAGATGATCTTTGGGTCACACTCTAGCACCGAATGTCAAGAGAATATGACCCAACTACTGGGTACAGGACAGGTACTTGGGGGTTTAACAGTTACAAATGAAGGTGGTGGCTGTTGAAATGGATCAAGATGAATGTCCAGTGGCCAAGAAGAATAGCAAGAGAAAATGAAATCTAAATGAGTATTTGGCCCCAAGTGCAAGATGAAGTCCTTGGATGTCTCAGTAGTGGGGAAGTGGCCTCGGAATTAAGGCATCTTGGGGAAGGTGTTCCTGGACAAAGCTGGCGGATAGGTTTCAGTGCTTACTAGGATCCCAGTGCCCATTTTGAGAAGGTTAAGCCTAATATAGGAGAGACCACTCCCAAGAGAAGCAGAGTCGCAAAAACTACTACATGTCCCAAAGCAGCTATTCTCAGACTTGAATGTACAGAAAATCACCTGAGGAACTTCCTAATGCAGATTCCTGGGATGCACCTCAGGGAGTCTGCTTTCATACATTTGGAGGGAGCTCAGGAGACTTCACTTTGAACCAGTGACCCTGGTCATTCTGGGGCAGGTGGTTTCAGTGCCGCTTGAGAAAATTTGCTAAATCTCAAGAGAGTGGAGGGCTTTCCTTCTTGCAATCACCACCCCCCTTATCATACAAGTGATTCCAATTCTTCCCATAACATGACTGGAAAAGGTGTTGTCTTTCACTTGACATAACCGATGAGAAAATGAATCTGATATACTCCATAAACTGAAAAGCTGAAAGAAAATTAAATGTTACTGAGCATCTATTTTGCCCCAGGCATGGTGTTTTGCATGAATTAACCCCCAAGCTAAGAATTTATTATTGAGAAGCAGCTGTGGCAAGTGCTAGAAGCCCACATTCATTGAGTGCTTCTTCTGTGTCAGTATATAACATACATGAATTCCATTTCTCTCACAACCCTTTGAATGGATATTATTATTATTATTATTATATTTATGCCAGTTTTACATATAAGAAAACTGTCCATGGGGTCCCTGGGTGGCTCAGTTAGTTAAGCGTCCGACCTCAGCTCAGGTCATGATCTCGCGGTCCATGAGTTTGAGCCCCACGTTGGGCTCTGTGCTGACAGCTCAGAGCCTGGAGCCTGCTTCCAATTCTGTGTCTCCTCTGTATCTGCCCCTCCCCTGCTCATGCTCTGTCTCTCTCTGTCTCAAAACTAAATAAAAACATTAAAAAATAAGAAAAATAAAACTGTCCATGTGAGGTCACATAGGGTGTAAGTGGTAGAGCTAGGACTAAATGCAGGCATTCTGGCTCCAGAGACCACCAAGCAGTGGTTGATTGGTGGTCAGATGTTCCAGGTTCTGACAGCACTTTGTCCTCTCTTAGAGCTAGCTTGGTCACTAACAACATCTCTTCAAAGAGTGGTTTCTATAAGCAGGTCTCTGAATTTGTTCAGACTAAACTTTTTATTGTGGTAAAATAACATAACATAAAAGTTACCATCTTAACGACTTTTAAGTAAACAGTTCAGGGGCATTAAGTACATTCACATTGCTGTGCAACTGAAAGTCTATAGGTATTGTTCTGACTCATTTTGACTACTGGATAAGATGGACCTCTCTCTAGTTGGTTTCAGCCCATTCCTGCAGGGTAGCTACCCTGGAAATCCCCCTTTAGTCCTGTGTTTCTCCTTATTTGGGGAGAAAGTGTGGTATGCTTAAGTCTCCTTCCCCTTTCATGTTTATCTTGCTTTCTGAGTTCACAATGCTGCTTTCCCCTCCCTAATTCACCTTCACCTTCACAACCATATGGGTCTTGAAACCCGCATCTCATGGGTCTTGCAAAATGCTGTGTGAGAAACCTAGCTTCCTCTTCTGGCTCCCCTCCTGCTGCCCCTTGTGAAGAGCCCTCTTGGCCTCCCCCACAATACACAGTCCTCTTTGTATTCAGCCTTGTCCTTATAGTAAAGTGACATCCCTTTTCTTTCTTCCCAGGGCCCCAGCAGCTACATCTCTGGCCTTCTGAATTCTCAGTCCACTTGTTATACACGTCCCTGTGCTAAGTTGTGACTTGTGTTTGTGTCATTTTAATGAGTCCTTCAAGGCTTCCTTTGAACTCCCTGCACTCCCCTTCCCTCCCCTCAGCTCTTTTGCTCTGCCCTACCTCAGGCTTCGGGGTGACCTCCCTTAGGCTGATTCCATCTGAGCTGAGTTCGCTGAGCTCATTCTCTTTGCTCTTTGCCATCCATGGATCTTGGAGGCCCCCCTCCCTACCTCTGCCACCCCCTCTATCCTAACCTTTATTCAGTGCATTCCTGCAAAGCAGTCTCTTCTTGAGGACTTGAGGCACCTGCATTTGGCACAGCTATCATTTCCCGGGATCCTTCTGGCGGTCCTAGCTCCTTTTCTAATTGAGTTCAGTTTCTCTCCCACTGAAACTTGAAATGCAGCCTCCTCTTTGTTAGTCTTCCCTTTCCCAGAGATACCTGAGCCACTCTGTGCTTCCTTTTCTCCTTTCCCTTGTGGTCCTGCGTCTCTTCCAAGATAAGGCTTATGCCCAATGCCCTTTTGCCAATAGCACAGCTGAATCACCAAAGCCCCTTGTCCCACCAGCAATTTCTTGCACAACACTCATGTCCTGTCTTTGCGTCTCCTTAATACCTGCACCAAAAAGAATTTCCAAACCAAAATTGGCCTGATGACTGCTTTTTTCTCACTTAAGCTTGGCAATTATGAAGTGTCGCCAGGTGATACAGATTAAATCCCTCTGAGGTCTCATTATGTGCTCCATGTGTATGTTTTGGGAAGCAAAAAGTAACAATGCTACTTCCCCAGAGTCAACCCTTGCCTCACTCAAGCTGAACAGCCCCCACCTGCACCTCCAGCTCTTTGGGTCATACTTACACACTCAGGCTAGCTCCTAGTGCTGTCTGCTTCTTGTCTTGCAACTGTGAATGTGTCTTCAATAGCCCCATCATCAGGTCAGTGCTTCATTCCCGCAGAGAATGAACAGATTCCCTAGCTATGGGCTGCCAAGTGGAATCATCCTGCTACCACTCTGGCCCCTTTTCTCCTGATATGGTTTCCACCACAAATCAAATTTCTCTGCTCAGAGAAGCTCCCATCAAACCTCTCACTCTTCAGGATGTGGGAAGTGTATTCACATACTGTTAATCATTCTCGTGGGTCAGTTGCAATCAAATTAATCAGCAAAGTCCCCACCAGATTGTCTCTAGCTGAGCATCTGCCCTTGTCCTCCCATCGAATCTTCTCTTGCAGATGTCTCCTGCTTGTCTCACCCACTCTGAGGAAACTGGAGAGTTGCTTCTCACTTGCCCTTGCCCTTCCCTCCTCTTAACACTTTTAGTCAGGCAATATTATCCTCCTTTTCTTTCACACTTTATCCTCGAATTTCTTCACATTTACTTCCCTGTGATCTGCCCCAGTTATTGGGGTTTTCTTTGCCTTACCTCTTCTAAGCTGGTAGCTGGCTCCCAAGTGGGTGCTGCAACACAGTTTCCCTTCCCAACATGATTGATGCCTATCTTGTCTGTCATCCTCTTCCAGCTCTGGGTCTGGCAGCCTAAGCTGCTCACACTCCTTGTGCTGATGGCCATGCTGTCTTCCACCTCCACCACCCCTCCTCTCCCCCTACTCCCACCAACCCCAGCTGCACTCACCATTTACCTGCAACTGAGACTTATTCTAACCTTCCAGTGTCCCTTTAGGTAAATAGGGCAGGAATCAGGTAGCATCTCAATTTTGCATTTTAGAAAGGTGAAGCCCAGAGAGATTTCATGATCGGCCCAAAATCCCTTGGTGAGTTGGTGTTAGGGGCATAATTATGACTCAGGCTTCTTGGCTTATAGCTGTGTATTCTGTCTAGTAGATGCTGCCATGATGCATTATCCAAATAACTTCTGACTTAGACCAACCATCTGTGAATAACCCACCCTCATTTCCCGGACCATGCCTGCCACTGAGGAATTGATGGTCTGGTTACAGTTAAGTCTCTAAATGACTTGAGCTTTTAATAACAGACCTACTGCAGATAATTGCAGATTAATGAAGCACCCCATCTATGCTCCGTGCCCCCTTCACAGTAATTTCTGTAAGCAGAAGAGAGGCCTTGGGACACAATAGTCCCCATCACCACTCTTTCCCCCACTTTGTTGGTTATCACCATTTCTTTCCTTTGTAAAGACTGTTTACTTTCTGCTCAAAATATCCTTGTTTTCTCCCTCTTTCCCTCTCTCTGTCTTTCTACCATAGCCCTACCTAGCCCTGTCATTAATTTGCTATATGCCCCCAAGATAATCATTCCATCTCTCTGTCCCTGGTCTGCACATCACATCCCTCATTAAGAAAATAATGTCGTCTATTTTATCTGGACAGTTCCAAACACCAGAGCAGAGGCTTGATGAAAAGCAAATCTAGAAGGATTGAGAAAGGAATCCACATTTTCTCAAAGGATGCATAAGATTTGAATGAATGGAATGACATACCTGGCTCCTGGAGAGAAAGACATAACATAACCAAGATGCAGATATGTTGTAGATTAATATAAAAATGTGAGTCCAATCAGAAGCTCAGTGATGATTTTTTTGAACTTCACAAATTAATTATTAATTTCTTCTGAGAGATTTAATGTAATTGTAAATAAGATATTTTTCAAAAAGAACAATAAGGGAGGACATATGTACTAGATATCAAAATCTATTATAAAGTCTCAGTAATTAAAACAGATGATACTAGAAAAGAAATAATCAAGCAGTTCAATGAAACAGAATAAGCATTCTAGAAACAAACTTGTATCTGTCTATGAATGTAATATATGATAAGGTTGATATTTCAAATCCTTGAGGAAAGTAAAGCTTATTCAATAAATAAAATGCAAGGATCATTATCTATTTAGGAACAAATATAAAGCCCTGTTTCACACGTTAAAAAAATATTCAGGTGGGTGAACAATATGTAAAAACTATGGTGTTTTAGGAGAAAATACAAAATAATATTTTTCTGAAGTTTTTGCTCCAGAGGCCATAAAGTGAAATATTGACAGTATAGCTACATAAAAGATTGAAAATGAGTACATATATGGTAAAATGCATATGAACAAAATTAAAGGAAAAGCAATAGACTAGGAAAAATATTTGTAACACATCTAACAAAGGTATACCATTTCTACAAGCACCTCAATAAAAACCGGATAAAGAATACCAAGATGTCATTGACAGATTTTTTTTAATAATATAAATAACCAATAAAAGTAAAAAAGACATTTTCAGCTTCGCTAAATTAAAATGTAAAAATTAAAGTGTACACCATTTTCCAAGCCAGATTAATAAACATTAAAAATATTGCTAATATCAAGTATTCTTGAGTGTAAAAGAGACTGGATATTCATGGAGTATTAAACAGAGTGTATATTGTATGCATCTGTGTGTGTATTTACATATGAGGGAAACTAGGTAGTGTCTACT
Organism: Felis catus; assembly: GCF_018350175.1. Taxonomy (NCBI): domain Eukaryota; kingdom Metazoa; phylum Chordata; class Mammalia; order Carnivora; family Felidae; genus Felis; species Felis catus. The sequence goes on along the minus strand of NC_058386.1, from coordinate 123,378,458 downwards.
AAAATTTTAGATCTATATGCTCCATAACACTAAAATTCCATTTCCAGGAATCCATAATTCATTCTACAAAAATAGTATCACAAATCTGTATAAAGTATGTGTATGAAGATGTTTATTTCAGCCTTGTTTTTAAAGTTAAAAAGGGGAGGTGAACAGCCTAAGTATCTATCAGTAAGAAATGCTTCTGTTTATTATAATTCATCCATATGTTGGACTCTAACCAGCCATAAAAAAGCAGGAGTTAGATTGACATGTCCTATAGAAACAACTTGTTGCCTTGTTAGGTGAAAGCAGTCTCACACATGTAACATGATTACAATTTAAGTTTTTAAAAAGAATATATTTATGTATACATGTAACCATGTACGTATAAGCACCAAAATGTTTTAGGGCTTAGCCTTACCCCTTTGGGGTTATTAGAGGGGCTAAAGTGGGTATTCTCAATTTTTACTTTACATTATTTCCTCAAAACGTGGCAGAATGAATGCAATGTTTATTATTTTTCTGATTCCTTTGAAAATACAAACAAAATAATTGAAAGAGTCAAAAGAATTAATATGAATAAAGAGTCAATCATTGAATTTATTCATTTAATCAAGATTTAAACCCCTGCTTGAGTATCAGGCACAATACAAGTCACCATGGGGTCTGCCCTTAAGGAGGTTACTTATGCATGCAGTGCTTGAGCAGGGAGGGAGGAGAGAGAGAGAAAGAGAGAGAGGGAGAGAAAGTATGAAAGAGGGAAATAAGTACACAATCACAATCCTACTGGAAGAGCAGTGACACCTTCAACTGAAACAGCAAATATGGAGGCTGATTTTATGGGCTGGAGGTAATGATGAATTTGGTTTTGAACATGTGGAGTTGGGAGGTGCCTGTGGGACATCCAGGTAGAAATATCCAGTAGACTCACAGATGATCCTGGGGTTTGAAGGGAGAGATTGGGGCTAAAGATAGGCAACTGAGAGTACTCTGCCAGAGATAATAATGGAACTCATAAGAGTGTGCAAGTTCATTTAATAAGGGTGTGAAGTGAGAAGAGCCCTGTTTGGGAACCTAATCTTGAAAGGGCATGCATAGGAAGAATGACCAGCCCTGATGAGCATGGAGACCTGCAATGAACCTTCTACACTTAGTAACAGACATGTAATTAGTGGTGTTGATGACAGCATGTCCTGGGGTAAAATCCAGACTGTGATGCATTAGGAGTGGAAGAGGGATGAGTTTGTGGATTACTGTTGTGAAAAGTTTGGATGAGAATGAAAGGAAAGGAAACTTGGGCAGAAGGGCTAAAAGAGATTTTTTTTACGATGTGGCTACACAGAGAACAGAGTAACCTTGATTCCTATTTTGTATCCTGTTTCTTTTTTCCTTCCCTTTCTACAGTGTGAGCATTTCCTCACATCAATAGTGTTTCAAAATATTACTTTTTTTAGAGAGAGGGTGCAGGTATGAGCAGGAGAGGGACAAAGGGAGAGGGAGAAAGAGAATCTTAAGCAGGCTCAACACCCAGTGGGGAGCCCAAACCAAACTGAGGCTCCCATCTCACCACCTTGAGATCATGACCTGAGCTGAAGTTAAGAGTCAGATGCTTGGGGTGCCTGGGTGGTTCAGTCAGTTAAGCGTCTGACATCAGCTCAGGTCATGATGTCATGGTTCGTGGGTTCAAGCCTCGCATTGGGCTCTGTGCTGACAGCTCAGAGCCTGGAGCCTGCTTCAGATTCTGTCTCCCTCTCTCTCTGCCCCTCCCCTGCTCGTGCTCACTCTCTCTCTCAAAAAAAAAAAAAAAATTAAAAAAAGAGTTGGATGCTTAACCAACTGAGCCACCCAGGCACCCCTGTATTTTTTCATTTTTGTCTGCTGCCTATGTTTCTATTGAGTTAATTTTTTCTTAAGGAATTGTCAAAATACTTGATATATATGTACTGCGAATATTGTTCTGAGACTTTAATTTTCCTTTCAATTTAATTTCTTGACTGGCAGTTCTTTTTTTTATAATCATGTTTACCAAAATTTCTCTTTATGGTTTCTTTCTTTGCTTACATGCTGAAAATGTTTGGTTTACCCACACATGACATTATTATTCACCTTCACTTTCTTCTCCCTTCCTTATTTCTTTGTGTACATGTAACTCTTTTTTTCCTTTTATTTCTTAAATTAAAAGTGCATTGTATGCTTCTTCCAAAATATACAGATTCTATGGGATATTTTTTGTTGTTTTTATGAGCACACGTCACCATGTCATTGCAATATGTCAAAGGGAAAAGGCCTCCAATAAACTAATCAATTACTTTGAATAAGGATGTTTTATATAGAGTTTTCTCAAAAGAGATCTTACTAGACATACTACTGACAATAGTATCTTTTCTTTTTTCGAGTTAGAATTTCTATTTATTGGGGTTTTTTTTGTTTTTGTTTCTTTTAACATAGAAGTGTTTTTATTTTTCTTCTTCTTTTCATTAGGTTTTTATTTAAATTTTAGTTAACATACAGTGTTATATTAGTTTCAGATGTACAATATAGTGATTCAACACTTTCATGCATTACCTGTGTGCAACAGTATCTTAAGATGAATCTTCCATGTTTATATATACATACCTAACTATCTCATCTTTTTAATGGTCACATCAAACTCCTTAAACAATCTGAATTTGTTTTGGAGAATCCTGTGAGGTCTACCTTTAATAAGAATTTTTTGTACCAAAGAGTTAACCAATTATCTAGTGCCATTTTTGGAATAAGGAATTCTTTTTCCAGATCAGAAATGACACATTTAATGGGTAATAAATTCTTGTATACTGGGGCCTGTTTCTAGACTTTTTAGTTTGTTCCATTAATCTATGTCTATCTGTTACAGTGATACTGCACTGTTTTGTTGTATCTTTATAATACCTTTTAATGTCTAGTAGCACAGATAATAGAGACAGGGAGAATAGAGGAAAATGAAATCCTTACCCTAGGCACAACCAAGTGAATCTCTGAATATTCCAGTGATCCAGCAATATCAGCCCAACTACTTTTAACAGTGCAGGATTCTGCCTTTTGTTTGTTGTTTTGGTTTGGTTTGTTGTCTTGAACCAACAGACTTCCTGGTAGAATTTAAAGCCAAAGGTGTATGCTTATTCAGTTTCCAAATGTCAGCTCTGTCAAGACAGAACTGGCTGTCTCCCCACTGCCCTGTATAAGGAGGGAACAGGTGTACTTAGTTTGGTTGCACTGCCTCAGGCCCTAAGAATTAACCACAACAATCATTGAGTTTTACTGTATCAGGGAGAGGTGGGGGAGTGGTAACCCCCGGACACAGAAGCACACACTTGCTCATGTCCAACACTCACCACATGACATATTCAAGAAGGCACCAGTGGGGTTTTCAAGGACTTCAGATCAAAGAAGCCTAAACTGGGTTTTATAAAACCCAGTGAAAATTTCACTTCCCACAAATTCAAATCAGGGCTCTCCTCTTCTCAATGCGCCAAATCTACATCATGCTTCCCAGGCTCCCCATCATTATTAGTTTATAAAGATTCATTGATATTCAATTAAGTAGTTCTAATGTTCTCAATGCAGCTCTAGACAGCACTTTATAAAAGAATACATCCGCCCTCTGGAGACAGCTGGGGAAGCCAATTAGTCGGGGTAAATTTGCATATCAATCCAGCTGTGGAATGAAGTCAGCCTTGTTCACCAGTCACAATGTGAAGAGCAAGGGGCGGGGGGAATCCAAGTGCTCCCTAGTCCTTTATTCCCTCACCTCAAGTAAGCCACAGCTTTCATTAAAAGGCTGTGAATAGTGGGAGAGAAAACCCATAAATGCTCCCATTCCCTGCCAAGTATGCACTATCACTTAGAATCAATTTTAATGGGGAATGTTTAATGCCCTCCCAAAGGTTGGTACTAATTCACATAAATATTGTATCACTTAACAAAGGATTTTTGTTTGAGAGTTTGAAAAATTGGGTAGTAATTCTATTGTTGAGTTAAACTTCAATATAATGAGGTTTCATTTTCTAATGATTCCATTATATAGCAAGGATTCAAATTCAATTCAACAAACATTTAATGAGTTGCTACTATGCTAAGACCCTGCACAAAGTGCTAGAATGTGAGGAAGCATCTTGCTAAGGCACCAGCAGTAATTTGCAATGATCATGAATTCATGGACTATGCATCCATAGAGTATGGAAGGGTCCCTAAGCCCACTAAGCCCAACCCCAGACACTTTCACAAATTCTGCTGCTAGAAGTCTCCCAAGACAGCCTTGCAGATCTCTGAGGCTGTTTATTATTTCTCCCCTATTTTCCCATCTCTCAAGCTAAACTGAAGCTTTTGCACATTTGGCAGAACTCTAGTACCCTCTATACCAGTACTGGTGCTCTGCTGAACACAGTGAAGTTTATCCTTTAAGAGCATATGTCCCAGAACTGCACCACCTGACAACTGTCTGACCAGGCTCTCATTCTTCTTCTAGAGAACGTATCAATTAATGCAGCTTATTTTTTTAAATCTTTATTTTTGAGACATACAGAGACAGAATGCAAGTGGGTTAGGGGCAGAGAGAGAGAGGGAGACATAGAATCGGAAGCAGGCTCAGGCTCTGAGCTGTCAGCACAGAGCCTGACGCAGGGCTCGAACCCATGAACTGCAAGAACATGACCTGAGCCGAAGTCGGACACTTAACCAACTCAGCCACCCAGGCGCCCCTGCAGCTTATTTTTTTAATGTTTTTTGTTTTTTGGTTTTTTTTGCGAGGGACCAACAGAATGTGAGCATGGGAGGGGCAGAGAAAAAGGGAGAATCCCAAACAGGCTCTGCGCTGCCAACGCGGAACCCAAGGAGGGACTCAAACTCACAAGCTGTGAAATCATGACATGAGCCGAAATCAAGAGCTGGAGGCTTGACTGAGCCACCCAGGTGCCCCTAATGTAGATTATGATCAAGATCACCTTTAGCAGCCACAGGACACTGCTGAGTCACACTGAGTTTCCAATGAAAATCCTAAAATACAATGTAAGAGAAAGCACACAGTCTTGTGAATCAGAGCTAGGTTTGAGTCACACCTGCAATACTAATTGTAATCACGTGCAAGTTAATTAAACTCTCTAAACCTCAGTTTCCCCATTTGTGCATAGTAATCTTAGCATCTTTTGAGGAGGATTATTAGACATTAGTAAGACTATTTTTCAGAGCAAGGTGAGTTCGCGTGGAGTGTTAGATAAATGTAACACATTTTTTTTATTAATTTAGTAATTTAGCCTGGTTGACTTGAGGTTTAGAGTATAGGGAGCTTATTTAATGAAACACTGATGATAAACTGTGAATGTTGGTCATTATATATTTTTTAAATGTTTATTTATTTTTGAGAGAGGGAAGGGCAGAGAGAGAGAGGTAGAGAGAGGATCTGAAGCAGGCTCTGTGCCAACAACAGGGAGCCTGATGTGGAGCTTGAAACCAAAAACCACAAGATCATGACTTGAGCTGGAGTCAGACACCCAACCAACTGAGCCAGATGCCCTGGTCATTATATTTTTATACAAGGGTCCATCCTGGACACAGGACAAGAAGGAAAGACAGCAGCCTCTGTTGACTGGGTTGTGTTTATGCTGGGGCAGGCCCTGGACCCAGCACTTTTGCTAGCATTATCTCATTTAATCTTTTGAACAAACCTCTTATCTATATTTCATAGATGAAAAACTTCACAGAGAGTTTAGCTGATATCCTAACAGCATGGGCAAAGAGAATTTCAAGAAGAGAATATTATCTTTCACTGAAATTTAAACTTTGGATATTCTTTCTTTCATCAACCTTATTGAGATATAATTTATATACAATAAAATATGTACTACCCCTTTTAAGTGTGCAGCTCAATGAGGTTTACAAACGTATACACTGATGCAATCATCACTACAATTAGTACATACAATTTTTCCATCACTCTCCACACAAGATTGTTCTGATTCCCTTTGCAATAAATTAGATTTACCTACTCTAGAGTTTCACATAAATGGAATCATATGGTATATACTCTTTCATGTCTAACTTCTGTCACTCAACAAAATGTTTTAGAGATTCATTCATATTTTGTGTATATCAGTAACACATTTGTTTTTAATGGATAGTAGCCTGTTGTAAGGATATACCACATTTATCCAGTCACCTTTTGATAGGCATATATTTTTTTTCCCCAGATTTTGGCTACTATGAATAAAGTTGTCATTTTCCTCTATAGTAGTCTTGCTCTAAATGGAGTAAGAGAGGGCTCAGGCCAGAGAGGGTTTGGTGCACAGTCTGTATAGTGGGGGTCTGAGGTTTTCAAGGGTCAAAATGATGCCCTTTTCCACCAATCCTATACCAACATAACTTCATCCATTGAAATGGCAACATTAATTGTCTCTGTTTCAGGTTTAAATGAACTGCCTAGCCAGATAAGAATTATGAGAAGCCCAAAAGCCAATGGTAAATGGAGTTTAAACAAACAAATCCGAAAAATACTGCTTGTCTTGGGTTTGACTCATGAACAAACAGAAATGGGATGTCATGGTGAAAGTATCTATAATTCCATCCTCAATTCATTTCAGTTTTTCTTTAATTATATGTGTTTTTTTGCTGACCACTTAGATTTTTTCTAGTTCATCCCAATAGATTACCACCCCATGTTCATACAAGATTTGGGCAAATTTAAAAGTTTCTTTGACATCCTTTGTAATTTCATGACTATCGAAAGAGTGACAAGTTTCATAAAACAAAGCCAGAAAAACTAACTATAAACAGGAAACTCTAAATCACAGATAAGTTTGAGAATATTATCCCTAAAAGAAAGATTATCTTTCTTCCCCCAAAGGCATCAAAGTCTGGAGCCCAGGAGAAGTTCCATATAAAGGATGATGACAAGGAGTACAGAGCAAAGATTCTGAAATGGGGTGATTTTGTCCCCCAGGGTACAACTAGCAATATCTGGAGACATGTTTCATGGCTAAAACTTGGGGGTGGGATGCTACTGGCATCTAGTGGGTAGATGCCAGGGATGCTACTAAACATTTTACAATGCACAAGGAAGCCCTCAAGCACACACACACAAAATTGCCCAGCCCCACCTGTTGGGATAAGCACTGGGTGTTGTATGGAAACCAATTTGACAATAAATTTCATATTAAAAAAAATTACCCTGCCCCAATATGTCATTAGTGCCAAGGGCAAGAAACCCTGTTTTAGAGGAATGACTGTTCACTCAGCAAATCTTTAGCGAGTAACTTACTGTGAATCTCAGCTTGTCACTTACTAGCAGACCACCCTGGACAGATCTCTAAGCATATGTTTGGCATCTGTAAAATGAGGGAGATGGTAATAACAGCTATGTTACACGGAAAGTGTTTAAGAAGTGGCTGCCATTCTCTCACCCCTCAGCAGTGCTGCTTACAGGTCTGGGACTTTGAGCAAGTTACTTAACTTTCAGGGCCTTCATTTCTTTATTTATAAAACAGAGTTGCATTGGGGCGCCTGTGTGGCTCAGTTGGTTAAGCATCCAACTTCAACTCAGGTCATGATCTCATGGCTCGTGAGTTCGAGTCCCGCATCGGACTTTGTGCTGACAGCTCAGAGTCTGGAGCCTGTTTCAGACTCTGTCTCTCTCTGTCCCTCCTCTGCTTGCACTCTGTCTCGCTCTGTCTGTCTCTCTCAAATATCAATAAACATTAAGTTAAAAAAAAAAACAGAGCTGTAGGAACTGCTGTGAAGCCTCATAGGAGATGGCACTTGAACTAGGCTTAAGATAGGCAGGTTTTTGCCACTATAAGATGAAGCAAAATAGTGCCACTCCCTTCTAGCTTCCTCTCCTCTGCAGTGGTCTGGTGTCAGATGAGTGTGCCGACAAGCAGGTATGCCAGTGTTTTGACTGTTCACTTGTCTGATTTGTACAGGAACTTAGATGGTGAAAGCTGTGAAAGTCACTTGTACGTACAAATTTCTGCCTAAAAGATGGGACTGCCTCTAGAAAGGACAACTGATCCTAAAGCATTGAATGGCATCAGGGTGACAGGCAATTCCAATCACCAAGTATTATGAAGTCTTTATTATGTACTAGCCATCTTCTCAAGAAAGAAAACACACACACACACACACACACACACACACACACACAGAACAACTCTTCACAGGATGGGCCCAGTGAAGATGGGAAATGATAGAGTACAGAATTAGTAAACTTGCAGATAAATCAATAGAAATTATTCAATACAAATGACAGAATAAAACAATTTTTAAAAATGAAGGAGAAGGAATCTACACTCACTAAGCACCCAGTCTGTCCCAGATGCTACAATAGAAGAAGTGTGAATTAATGTGTATATGACTATACCCAATTTTCAGGGGAAAATATATGTTTAGTGAAATAAACCCTCTCTCTGAGCCTCCACAGCTTTCACACATGTAAGGTGATGGTTTGGAACTAGATGATCTCAAAGGGTACTTCTATTTCTGACTTTTCCTCACTTACTTAAATTGAGTTAAAAGAAAAATCTCTGACATTGGTATTCTTGCAAAAACTTGTCCACAAGTAATTCTGACAGAATTTCTCCTTTGAATCTGGAAAATTGGGTTCATTTGTAAGTGAAAAGTGCTTTCTCCAAGGTGAAGTGGAAAACTGGGAACTTTGTCAATTAGCTAATGGCAATGGGAATAAATGTATGAGTCTGTGAGAATTCATCCAGGCATGCTTATATGGTGCATGAAGAAGGATCTTAATGGCAAAATTAAAGAATTATTTATTTGAACCCTTTACCAAAAATATATTAGCTTATGATGTTTTTGTCTACAGTTTGTTTAATAGGAATCAATATCTTCTTTGACATCTGATTTCACTTAGGAGGAAAATAGGACATCACTAAGAGAACCAAGAAAGGACTTAGCTTTGGGATGTGTGTGTGCATAAGCCTGTGGGGGGGCGGGTGTAGAGAATGGGCACATATGGGTCCACTAATGACAATTCATATTGGGTACACTAACCACCATTCAGCTTTACCCCATCCATAAGCCTCACTTGCCACCAGCTACCTAATGAGAGCCTGTGTTACAGGTAGGCCAATCTACCCCAAGCCCCACCCCACCCCTCTGTCCCAGAGGTCTTTCACTGATGGGTACCATAACTTATGTAGTCATTTCCCTATTGATGGGTGTCTGGGTGGATTTTAATTTTCGCTATTGTAAATGATGTAACTGAGCTTTTAAAAATCTGATATGCATCAACCTGCAAAATCTTTTGTGGGGACCATGCTTATTCCAAGCTCTATCTTCCATAATCCATTTTATTGCATGAAGACTAGGCAAGTTTACCTGCTTTTTCAACCTGGAGTCTCCAAGAGACAGAGATGAAATACACATGGAGAAGGGTATGATGATGTAGGCATCTCTGCCTCAGGATTTTGGCTCTTCAAACCCACTCCCACAGCAGCAATTTGGTCCACTGTGGCCTTACTCAGTGTCCCCCTAGTTCTCCGTCCAGGAATTTTAAACCTCATCTGATGTTCTCTGACAGTTGCAAAGCTAAGAGACCTTACGATTTTTCTGATACTTTCTCTTTTGACTTGACAACATTTAACACTTTTTAGAATCAACTGGGTTTAGTTTACATAATTTGGTTCCTGTATTTTTAGTCTATTTATTCTCCCAAGAAATAAAAAATTAAAACACGTTCCTCTTGTCCCTTCTTTCTCCCTATTTCTTCACCCTTCTCTTCTACCCTTCTGTTCCAAGTGCCTCCACTGTAAAAGTGGGCAGTTAGCACACTTGTTCATTTCTGCTTGCTGAGACATGGAATCCCAATGGTGTGTGAATTTTAGAGACTTTAGTACTACAATAACTTTTTCACAAATGAAGCAACTCAGGCTAAGAGAGGTATAGAGACTTGCCCAGACTACACAGTTGATCACAGATTTGAGGAACCAATAATCAATTTTTTATATTCTTTCCTCATTCTCAAACACCCCAGTGTCTCCCAATCCCATACTCATTTACACCTCTGGTGTAGAGTGCTGGACTCTTGGGTCAAGAACCCAAGACTGTAGTCCTGGCTTTGCCACTTACTAACTAGCATTGAGATACTTAATTTGTAATGAGCTTCAGTTTCCTTATCTGTAACATGAGTCTCTTCCCTATCTACCTTACAGGGCAATTGATAGCATCAAAGTGAGATGGTGAATATGAAAGTGCTGGGAAAACTCTAATACACTGAATACCCGGATAAGTTAGCTGGCATCCCTAGCAGGAAAGTGCTTGACTTGCTCTGTTCCCATACCAGAGTAGGTCAGTACACCTTGAGCTCCCTGAGAGTGGGAGAGCATATTTTATCCCTGGAGCACCTAGAACAGTGCCTGGCATATAGTTTGTCCATGTCCAGTCATTCACCAGATGCTTCTTTCAAAATATCTCTGATTTGTTTCTTCCTTTCTATTCCCTATCTTTTTATTCTATAAGCTGATCATGGTAATCTCCTTTCAACTACTCATCCTGCTTCCAGTTTTCCTTTCTTTCCAGTACAGCCTCTGCATACCCATTTTAAATAAATCTTCTTAAAGCACTACTTTTGTAATGTCACGTTTATGCTAAAGGATGTACAGTGCTTGCCACTGTCCCCAGGATTAATTCCTGATTCCTTAGCCTCGCTTTCAAGGCCTTCCCTACCTAGTCTATTTTTCTAACCTAACCCTCCCCCTCCACCACCAAATTGTGCACCTATGCTGTGAAAACAGGGGAAGCATGATTTATGAGAAGAGAGGCCCTGACTAGAGATTGTGTCTGATTTGTACCAATACCAGTTAAAGTGCACAGTGTTCTCACTCATGGCCTTATACCACTTGCTTTCAGAAGAAGGAAGGAAATCTGAACAGCAACAAACATTCATGCTGTGCTCCAGGATTTGTGATATCATTTGCATATGCCATCATATTTGGAATTGCAACAATCTCATTAGTAGGTGTTACTATCTCTGTCTCAGAGATGAGCAACCTGAGCCCCAAAGAGAGGAAGTGAATTGCCCAAGGTCACACAAGTAAGAAAAGGTCCATCTCTTTAATAATCTATTGCCAACGTTCTTTACCACCTTACCTCACCAGTCATAGTCTGCCTCATTCCATCCCAAAGTACCCACACATGGATTCATTCTACTGCTGCCTTTCTCACTCCTACAGAAGCAGCATAAAGTGCTTCTAGCAAGTCACCTGGCCATGCAGATTCTCCCACTGGTAATTTGTCTTATTCACTTCCAGGCACCTCCATCTGTCAGAAATTATGGTCTCTTGTCTGGCTCTGTCTTCATAGCATTACAAACATGCTCACCAACCCACATTCCCCACTTCAAAACAACCTTCTTTGAACCCTTTATCTTATTCTAGATACTGGCATATCTCTCTTCCTTGTCAACAAAATTTCTTGGAAAAAAAATAGCTCCTCATCACTACTTCCTTTCCCTTACCTCCTATTCATGGTTCAGTCCATTGAAATTCTGGATACAACCCCTACTCTTCTCCCTGAAATTGTTCTTAAGGCCAAATTCAATGACTATATGTCAGTTTTTATCTTATTGACCATGACAGCAATGTTTAGTTGAGTCAATGATCCCTTCATACTTGAAGCTCTCTTTTGTCTTTGTTTCCAAGACACCACTCTCTTCATTTTCCTTCTACTTGTCCAGTAGCTCCTTCTTAGTTTCCTGCTCAGACTTGTCCTCCACATGTTCGAAGAAAATATATAGCTATCTCACTGTGGAGAAGTCTTAAACAATAAAGAGTTCCCTGTTACTAGAAGTGTTCAGTCAGAGGCTAGATAAATATCTGCAAGAGGCATGATATAAGAAATCCCCACAGTGAGTATTAAGTTCAATTATATGACTTTAACACAAAGTTCTTTCTAATTACAAAATTTTATGAGTCTACCAAGTGCCAAATGAAAGGTCCAGTCAAAGAAATGCTATAGGAATTCAGAGGCAAGAGAAAGTCTCCCTAGTTTTAAGCTAATTGAGTCTGATGGAAGGTTGATGAATCCTAAAAGACATAATAATTAAATGAAGTAGATCAATTTCAGTCTATTCCAACATAAAAGCTTTCCAAAACTATTGGCTATGACTTTTACAATTGCTTTATATGATGAGCCAAAGAATGGATTGGATGTTACAGTTGAATTATATAAGTGATAAAATAACTGTCTAGGTGGCCCCTGTGTCAGTAGCTCTGGACAGACTGCAGGTTGGGAAGAGTGGACTGAATGAGCTCTAGAATGCAGGACTCTCTTTCTACTGCTCTGACATCTTTACGCCTCATGCAAACTGCACAAATCAGGATTCTACAATCTGGCATGCATCTTTCCACCTCTTAACCTTTGCCCATGCTGTGCCCTCTCCCTGGAATACCCCTTTCCTTTGCAGAGTAATAAAATCTTGCCTATTAATTCCAAAAGTACCTGTTTAAATATGAACTACCCTCTTTTAACATGTTTGGATAACACTGTTGCCATAAACTATCACCCAGTAATAGGCGAATAGCTATAACGTTGCTCATTTTTTTAATCCAAGGATTGATTGATTGATTGATTGATTTTTGTACTGAGATATCACTATCTCAATATAGGTCTGTCTGAAGAAAAAGAGGGCAGGAATAGAGAGAATTCTCCTGCCCTCTAACTTAAATTCTCAATTCTCAAATGTCTCCAACACTACCCTTCCCCTCCCCTCCACCATCACACAAGAATCTTTTGTTTCTAGGGACCCTTGAAAGAAATACACATTCTGTATAGAGCCTAAAGTTCTATCTTACATATTTTAAGACTAAAATTCTCTTTGGTGTCAAATATCTGTTTGCTATTATTTAGGGGTTCAGGTAGAGTTTATATTCAAAATGTTGGTCATATTCCTTCTGAACTTTTCTTGATAGCAGGGTTGCCATTTAAAAGAAAAAGAATTTCCATTTTAAATTTTTCAATCATGCTTCTGGAATTTCTCCTTTAAGTTTCAAGTTGTTTTTGCATCACCAAACTCTATGCTCTGGCACCTTCATATGGTAAGACAGTCGATGTCCACCATTATTTTCAGTATTCATAGTTGTGGGACTTGGAAACCATTCTCAGGCCAGAAGCAACAAAATCACAATCTTATAGCTTCAAGTTTTATAGTAAATTATCATCTGTGTTCTGGTGCTCTTACAGGGATTTCAGTGCCTTTAAATAATTGTTTTTATATATATTATCCCATTTCTATCATTATTATATATGGGATGATTTATATTACCACTTTACTCTTTTGACATTACTATTCCTAATTCTTTTAGGACTGAGGAAATAGGGACTTACATGGTTCTCAATTAAAAGCATAAGAGGGTCAGGTCCAAGGAAGAGGGATGAACCAGAGTTAAGCACTGAGGTGATCAACACCTCACTCTATCAGTCTACAAGGGAAAACAAGGAAGATTACACTAGTACATTTTATGTACTAGAAATGAGAAGAAGTAGAAATTGTGGCTTAAAATCGATTAAAAACTGATAAAGCAAGTAGACACACCATTGCATAAAAGGGACAGGTTTCCTACTCTATTTGCAGTTAGAACTTGGACTTATACCAAAATGATGATCACTGGAAATGACGAATATGAAAAGTATATATAAAGAACCAATAAAGTCTCAACTTTCATGGTAAAAGACAGCAAATGTCAACACCAAGGTGAAAAAGGTGTGAGAGTTATCTGAGAAGACATTTAAAGTAGCCACTTTTTTTTTTTTAATTTTTTTTCAACGTTTATTTATTTTTTTGGGACAGAGAGAGACAGAGCATGAACGGGGGAGGGGCAGAGAGAGAGGGAGACACAGAATCAGAAACAGGCTCCAGGCTCTGAGCCATCAGCCCAGAGTCTGACGCGGGGCTCGAACTCACGGACCGCGAGATCGTGACCTGGCTGAAGTCGGACGCTTAACCGACTGCGCCACCCAGGCACCCCAAAAGTAGCCACTATTAAGTTCCAAGAAGTAAGTGCAAATATTCTAGCAACAAGTTGAAAATTAGAAAGACTCAGAAAAAGTGGATGTTATAAAGAATAACCACATGGAAAGTATAGAACTTAAAAATACAATAACCAAACACACACACACACACACACACACACACAACAACAACAACAACTCTTCATAGGATGGGCCCAGTGAAGACTGAAAATGATAGAGTAGAGAGTTAGTAAACTTGTAGATAAATCAATAGAAATTATTCAATATAAATGACAGAATAAAACAATTTTAAAAAATGAACAGAGACTCAGGGACCTGTGGGACAAGATTAAAAATTCTAATTCTCATGTCATTGGAGTCCCAGAAGGAGAAGAGAGTGTGCAGAACAAATATTTGAGGACATACTGACTTAAAACTCCCCAAATTTGGCTAAAGATGTAAACCAACATATTCCAGAAACTCAGGGAATCCTAAACAAGATAAACCTAAAGAAAATCATACTTTGACAAATCATAATCAAACTACTCAAAACTAGACATGAAAAAAATATTGAAAGTAGCCAGAGAAAAAGTACACATTACTTAGAGAAGAAGAATAATTTGAATGATGGTTTTTTTTTCTCAACAAAATCACAGAAGCCAAAAGAACATGGCTTGACATTTTTCGCATGCTAAAAGAAAAGAACTTTAAATCCACAATTCTGTGTTCAGTGAAATTATTATTCAGGGATAAAGGTTAAATAAAGACATTCACAGATGAAGAAAAAGTAAGAGAATATGCTGCCAGCACATCTGCTGTAAAAGAATTACTAAATTAATTTCTTCAGACAGAAGGGAAATAAAACCAGAAGGAAATTTAGAACACCAGAAATGAAGGAAAAGCAACAGAAATGTTAAACATCTGGGTAAATATAATAGACTTTTTTGTCATTCAAGATCTTTAAAATATGTCTAATGGTTGAAAGCAAATATAACATTTAGGGATGATGTTTTCAATGTATGCAAGTATAATACATGATACAACTACAATAGAAAGAGGAAAGAGGAAAGAAACCTGTATGGTTGAGGGTTTTCTACATTCTATTTGATATATTTGTAGCTAGATATAGATATAGATTGGCAGATAGATAAACTACTAAGAAAGGTATCAAAGATATAAAATAAAAGACACAATAGATAAAATAAAATGAAAGACTCCTAACTATATAACTATAGAGAACAAACTGATGATTACCAGAAGGGAGGTTGGTGGGGAATGAGTGAAATAGGTGATGGGGATTAAGCAGTGCACTTGTCCTGATGAGCACAGGTGATGTATGCAAGTGTTGGATCACTATATTTTACACCTGAAACTAATATAATACTGTATGTTAACTAACTGGAATTTAAATAAAAACTTAAAAAAGTAAAAATAAAACAAATGCTTAAGAAGTTCAAATAACCCAAAATAAGTTAGCAAAAGCAAAACAATGGAATAAAAAACATAGGGAACAAACAGAAAACAAACACTTAAACGGTAGACTTAAATCCAATTCTATCACTAATTGCATTGAATGTGAAAGATATAAACCCATCAATTAAAAAACCAAGATTGTCAAAATGGATGAAAAAAATACTACTTAATGGTTTGCACCCTAAAGAAACTCACTTCAAATATGATATAGTAGATTAAAAATAAAAGGATGGAAAAAGATAAACCATGCAAATTTATTACTGATACCAAAATCTGAAAAGAGCATTACAAGAAGAGAAAATTACATACTAGTATTATTCATTATTCATGAAATAGTTGTTTAAAAAAATCCTAAAGAAGTTAATAAATGGAATACAGCAATATATAAAAAAGATAACACACTATGGCCAAGTAGGATTTGTTCCAATAATGTAAAGTAGGAAAAGAAGCTTTGGTATTCAGTATTCAAGACAATGTGGCACTGGCATAATAATAAAGATATAGATCAAAGGAACAGATACAGCCTATAAATAAACCCTTAAGATGATTTTTTACAAAGTTATGAAGGTAATTCAATCGAGTAAAAATCTTTTCAACAAATGGTGCTGAGACAATTGTATATCCACATGCAAAAAGATGAAATCAGACTCATACCTTACACCATACATAAAAATTAACCCAAAATGGGGACACCTGGGTGGCTCAGTCGAGCATCCAATTCTTGATTCTTGGCTCAGGATGTGACCTCACTGTGAGTTCAAGCCTTGTGTTGGGCTTTGGGCTGACAGTGCAGAGCCTGCTTGGGATTCTCTCTCTCTCTCTCTCTCTCTCTCTCTCTCTCTCTCTCAAAATAAATAAATAAACTTAAAAAAAGTAACACAAAATGCAACATAGGCCTAAATGGTAGAACTAAAACTATAAACTGTTGGCATTAATCTTTGTGACCTGGGTTTAGGCAAAGCCTTCTTAGATATAACATCAAAAAATACAAGTGACAAAAAAAAAAAAGATAAATTAGAGCTCATCAAACTGAAAATTTTTGTGCTTTAAAGGACACCATCATGTTTTAAGGGAACTTGGCATTTGTTTTAATCAGGTATAGTAAGACACACAGACACAGAGAAGACTGTCACGAAAGAATAAGTTTACACTCACAGACCCCCAGAAAATGGAGGCATAGCCAGGCATGCAGGGGGGTCACATGGTGAAGTATGAGGTTTCTCAGTCAGGGGAGTGGGAAAACACAGAGGTAAGAGCCTTTATTGTGGTTTCCACAGGAAAGAATGGGCAAGGTTTAGGACTGGCTAGTTTGAATAATTTTAGTGGGCCCTGGGGGATAGAGAAGGTCCCTAGTTTTCGGGAACCTGGCCCTGAAGTGATTAGGGTAGGAGAATATTGCCTCCTGGAGTGTAGGAGCCAGATAGAGGAGGTGGTTGGGGATGTGGGCTTTGGAGTAATTGGTTTATATATGAAAGGCATGATAACAGGCATGTCATTTACTTCTTCAAGGATTGGCTAGCCTTGGAAAGGACAGGCCCTCTAGTCAGCAAGGCCCCAAGATGCCAAAGCATCAAAAATAGAGAAAATAATGCACATTAACAAAGTGAAAAACAACCCATGGAATGGAAGAAATAATTGCAAATCATGTATCTTATAATGGACTTATATGTAGACTATTTAAAGAATTCTTACAAGTTATTAAGAAAAATGAACAACTCCATTTCAAAATGGGCAGAATTTGAATAGACATTTCACCAATGACATAAGAAAGGCAAATAAGTACATGAAGAAATGTTCAACCTCATTGGTCTTTAGGAAAATGCAAAATAAAACCACAATAAGATATCATTACATAACCATTTGAATGTTTATAATAAAAAAGAAAAATAAGTGTTATGATGGAAAGAAACTGGAACCTTCATATCATCAAAAGTTTAAACATAGAATATCACTTAGAAGTTCCACTTCTAGGGATATATACTCAAGATAATTGAAAGCATATGTCCACACAAAAAGTTGTACACAAAAGTTTATAAGAGCGTTATTCATAATAACCAAAAGGTAGAAACAATCCAAATGTCCATCAACTGATGAATAAATAAACAAAATGTGAAAGGAACGAAGCTACAAGGATAAACCTCGGAAACTGTATGCTAAGTGAAAGAAACCAGATCAGAAAGAAACATGTATGGTACAATTTCATTTATATGAAGTTTCCATTAAAAAAAGGTGAATGTTTTGAGATGGAAAATAGATCCATACTTTCCTTGACCTAGCAGAAGAAATGGAAAGTAACACCAATCTCCGTGAGTCATCTTTCTGGGGTGATAGAAATGTTCTAAAATTGGATTGTGGTTGATGTTTGCAAAATTCTATAGATTTACTAAAAATCATGGACTTGTACAATTAAAATAGGCAAATTTTGTTAGATACATTATACTTGAAGAAAGCTGATTAAATGACAACTAGATACTGTATTTAAGATACACACCTACAACAAAGTGATTCAGAAAGACTAAAAATCAAGGAATAGACAAAATTTCACCAGGCAAATAGAAACCAAAAGAGAGAAAGTGTAGTGATTCTGATATCAAACAAAGTAGAATTCAAACCCAAACGTATTAACCA
Source organism: Felis catus (assembly GCF_018350175.1). Lineage (NCBI taxonomy): Eukaryota > Metazoa > Chordata > Mammalia > Carnivora > Felidae > Felis > Felis catus. Next base: position 123,360,404 of record NC_058386.1, on the reverse strand, counting down.
TGACAGTAAAAGACAATTTTAATGTCTAAGTTACAGTCCACAATAAACAGGTAACACTAATATTTATATACCAAATAACACAATGACTGCCTCCTTTTTGAAACAAAAACTGCAGACATAGATACTCACTAATAATAAAATACTTTAATACACCATTTTTAGTACAATATAAATCAAATGGACAAAAGTATGGAGATAAAATGTGCGTATTGATTAGGAAACAGTAATCAATGCGATAGATATTTTGAATATATGTTGAGGTCTACACTATGATAATAGGGAATACACACTTTCTTCCCAAGTGTCCATGGCACATTGACAAACATTGATAATTTATTAGGCCACAAGGGAAACATCAGTAAGTTCCATAAAATATAAATTCACAAACAACATGTTCTGATTGAAATATAATCACAACTACAATGTTCCAACCAAAACAGCAGAAAACCCCTTCCTCCTCAAAATTTAGGAATCTCCTATTAAACAACTTCTTCATGAATTACAAACTGAAGTTAAAGAATTAGAAATAATGATAATAAAAGAACTACTTATCAGAATCTATAGGATGCATTTAAAAAAATGATCAGGAGAAATTTTTTTGCATTATACAATTTTATCCAGAAAACTGAAACCAAAAAAATGGACTAAATCTCAAGCACATAAAACTAGAAAAAGAATAAAAAGTAAACTGAAAAAGGAGGAAATAACAAAGATAAAGGCAGAAATTAATGAAGAGAAAAACAGTAGCTCAAGAAACAAAAGTATAATTTTGTAAAGATTAACAATATAGACAAAGTACTAGCTAACTTTATCAAGAAAGGAAATGGAGAGGGGCGCCTGGGTGGCGCAGTCGGTTAAGCGTCCGACTTCAGCCAGGTCACGATTTCGCTGTCCGTGAGTTCGAGCCCCGCGTCGGGCTCTGGGCTGATGGCTCAGAGCCTGGAGCCTGTTTCCCATTCTGTGTCTCCCTCTCTCTCTGCCCCTCCCCCGTTCATGCTCTGTCTCTCTCTGTCCCCCAAAAAAAATAAATAAATAAACATTGAAAAAAAAATTAAAAAAAAAAAAAGAAAGGAAATGGAGAAAGGAAGCACAAATATACAAAATAAGAACTGACAAGGGAAAATAACCTTTGAAACAAACGAAATTTTAAAATTCATATGAGGTCTCTTTGCAAACAAATTTGAAAACCTAGAGAAGATGGATACTTTCCTAAGGAAATTCAAATTACTGAAATTGACATTAGAGTTAAAAAGCTTAAATCGACCGATTTCTGTAGAAGGGGATACTCCACAAGAAAGTACAAACCCAAATGACTTCACAGGGAAAAAGATAAAATTACATCTATATCTCACAGCATAGACAAAAAAAAAAAAAAAATAGACTCCAAATGAATTAGAGGGCTAACTGTAAACAATGAAACCATGCAAGTACCAGAAGAAAACATAAGGGAATTCCTCTTTAACCTCGGGGTAGAGAAAGGCTTTCTAGATTTAAAACCTAGAGGCAAGAAAATAAATCTTAAAAATTTGATTAACTGTTAAAAATTTGCATGGCAAATGCATCATGAACAAAGTCAAACCACAACTGCCAAATAGGTAGATGTATACAATATATACCACAGGCAAAGGTCACAAACCAAGAAATGAAGAACTCTCAGAAATTGAGGGACATAGAGACAGGACCAGGGAAGAGCAAGGTTAGGAGGAAAACTGGAGTAGCAATGTATTTGGATGTGCAATGTACAGAGTGGATTAGAAAGTTAGGAAAATGGTTAAGCTTCCGATTCCATTTCAGCTCAGGTCATGATCTCATGGTCTTGAGATTAAACCCTGAGTCAGACTTTGCACTGGGCGTGGAGTCTGTTTAAGATTCTCTCTTTCTCTCTCTCTCTCTCTTTCCTTCTCTCCCTCCCTCCCTCTCTCTCTGTCTCTCTTTCTCTCTCTCTCCTCTCTCTCTCTCTCTCTCTCAAAAAAAAATAAAGGTAGAGAGATGGGTACAGAAACTCTTAATACTTTGAAGTAATCCATGTAAGACATGATGGTGGTTCAAACTAAGGATTAAGAACAAAATATGAATTAAATTGCTATTAAAGGGCAGAATATATTGGATTTATCAACCAAATGGATGTGGGTGAGGTAAGAGTCTTGGGTGAAACCTGGAATTTCAATATAGACAGTGAGGTAGATGGTAGTGTCAGAGAGACTGTAGAGAATGCAAACATTTATTTTTGTTTTCAGTATAGTTGACATAGTGTTATATTACTTTCAGGTGTGCAACAGAGAATCCAAACATTTACATTCCATTCCAGGATTAAATATGACCCATGTAAATTGTTGAGTGCCATGTTTGGCATATAGAAATTATGAAACAATTAGCTACTGTTATCTTAGGCTAACCTGGTTTCATTAATCCTAAAAGAATTCACCATGAAGTATTATTCAGAATTGGTATTTGGCACTTTGAAGCTGATGTGGGTTCAAATTGTTCAACATTCCAGCTTTCTCACTCCAGACAAATTTCTTAACCTTTCTTGGCCTCAGTATCCTCTTCTCAAAAATAAGAGTAACAGTATTAACCTGGCAGCATTTTTTTTTATGTTTTTTCATCTGTATTATTACTTGTTTCACTATGAAGAAAACGTTAAATTAAGCCCAGATTTTTTAGCATTTGCTGATTTCTGTGGTATACATATTTTCATCATGGTCAATTTTGACGCACCATTGTGAATCATTGAACACGGGAAGAAGTGTCTTTCATCATTAAGTATGATGTTAGTTGTAGAATTTTCACAGATCCCCTTTTTAGGTTAAGTTTCCTTCTATTCCTCCTTTGTTGAGTATTACATACTTTAACTTTTACTAATGGTTGTTATTTAACAAGTAACTTACAAAATTCCTGACAATGTAACAATTGGCACTCTCCAGTAAGTCAGTTCTAGCAAACTACTATAATTAACCCTTTTTCTCTTACTTTTTAAAGTAATGTATACTTTTTGGGGCGCCTGGGTGGCACAGTCGGTTAAGTGTCCGACTTCAGCCAGGTCACGATCTCACGGTCCGTGAGTTCGAGCCCCGCGTCAGGCTCTGGGCTGATGGCTCAGAGCCTGGAGCCTGTTTCCGATTCTGTGTCTCCCTCTCTCTCTGCCCCTCCCCCATTCATGCTCTGTCTCTCTCTGTCCCAAAAATAAATAAACGTTGAAAAAAAAAAGTAATGTATACTTTTTAAAAAATGTATCTATTTAAATTCAAGTTAACAGACAGTATAGCATTGGTTTCAGGAGTAGAACCCAGTGATTCATTACCTATATATAATACCCAGTGCTCATCCCAACAAACGCCCTCCTTAATGCCTATCACCCATTTAGCCCATCTCCCCCGCCCACCTCCCCTCCAACAACTTTCAGTTTGTTTTCTGTATTTTGAGAGTCTCTTATGATTTGCCCCCTGCTCTGTTTTTATCTTATTTTTCCTTCCCTTCCCCTTATGTTCATCTGCTGTGTTTCTTACATTCCATATATGAGTGAAATCATATATTTGTCTTTCTCTGATTTATTTCATTTAGCATAATACACTCTAATTCATCCATGTAGTTGCAAATGGCAAAATTTCATTCTTTTTGATAGCCAAGTAGTATTTCACTGTATATACATACTACATCTTCTTTATCCATTCGTCAGTCAATGGGCATTTGGGCTCCTTCCATAATTCAGCTACTTTGCACTGCTATAAACATTGGGGTGCATGTGCCCCTTCGAATCAACATTTTTGTACCCTTTAGATAAATACCTGGTAGTGCAACTGCTGTGTCATAGGGTAGTTCTATTTTTAACTTTTTGAGGAACCTCCACACCGTCTTGCAGAGTGGCTGCACCAGTTTGTATTCCCACTAAACAGTGCAAAAGGGCTCCCCTTTATCCACATCCTGGCCAACATATGCTGTTTCCTGAGTTGTTCATTTTAGCCACTGGTGTGAGGTGGTATCTCATGGTGGTTTTGATTTGTATTTCCCTAATGATGAGTGATGTTGAGCATCTTTCCATGTGTCTGTTAGGCATCTGGATGTCTTCTTTGGAGAAGTGTTTATTCATGTCTTCCGCCCATTTCTTCACTGAATTATTTGTTTTTTTGGGTGTTCAGCTTGATAAGTTCTTTATAGATTTTGGATACTAACCCTTTATCCGATATGTCATTTGCAAACATCTTTTCCCACTCCATCAGTTGAACCTCACAGCATTTTTATGAGAATTAGGGATAAGAGAATTAGAGTGCCTTGACTGGTGCCTATCATGTAGTAGGGGTTAGTAAATGATGGCTTAAACAAAAGACCATATTGTCCATTTCAGGCCCTTAGATGAGGAGAGAGATTCTCCCTTGTTTATCTTGGTAATTCCCATAGACTCTAGTGGCCTAGAAGAGAGTCTTGTACATAACAGATACTCAATAAATATATATCAAATCTATTATAATTGTTTTTTGCTTGATCTTTCACTGTTTATCCTACTAATCTGCCTAAGACTGTAACCCCTCATTTTAAAGGTATTCTTCCTAAGGTTATAACTCCTTCCTGCTTATTTTTTTCATTTAACCCCCCCTTTTTTACTTACCAATGATGACTCATGCTTCATAATTCTATACCTTTTTGGAAAACTTATTACCAACTCCCTCCCACCCCCATCCCCACTCCTAACTCCACACAGGAGTTTAATTCAATAGTAAGAACAGTCCCCATCTGGCTTGACTATAATGAAAATTTCTCAGGTTATTGAATCTTTTCTGGAATTGTTGCTGGTCTCCAGAACTTCTGCAGTTAATTAATGAAATTCGCAAACAACGTGAATTTAATCACAGTGAATCATAGCCACTGAAAAAGGCATTTAATTTGACCTGAAATATTTGCACAAGAAAAAATACCAAATCTCAAGAATGACTTGTGATTAGCAACTCTATAAAAATAAAGAGCAATTCAAAGTTTTATAAAATTGAAGAACAACGGACCAAAAGCCCACTGGAAAAGTGAGGAAAATATAAAAACGGATAATTCATCCTGAAAAAGAATTTAAAAATGCTCCTTAAACATATGAAAAATATCCAAATACAGTACATATTAGAGAGCTGCTGATAAACAGTATACTGAGATATGATTTTTTTACCTCTCAGACAGGCAAAAATATAAAAAGTATAACAACAGAATCTATTGATGAGTCTGTGGGGAAACACACACACTCATACATTGCTGTTGAGAATGCAAGCGAGTGGAACACTTGCAGAACTTTTCAACCCAGAAATTCCAATCTATTCTTGAAGATGAACCTCCAACAGTCCAAAAATACGTATGCAAAAGGATGTTCATTGCAGCATAGTTTGTAATTACAAAGTATTGGAAACAACCTAAATGTCCATACATAAGACAGTGCTTGAATAAATGATACAACATTGGCAAAATGGAGCCCTATAGAGCTGTGAAAAAAAAAAGGATGAAGAAGCTCTCTATGAACTGATGTGGACTGATTTCCATGACATATTACCCAAGTGAAAAAAAAAATCAGGGGTGCCTGGGTGGCTCAGTCGGTTAGGTGTCCGACTTCGGCTCAGGTCATGATCTCACAGCTTGTGAGTTGGAGCCCCGCATTGGGCTCTGTGCTAACAGCTTGGAGCCTGGAGCCTGCTTCAATTCTGTGTCTCCCTCTCTCTCTGCCCCTACCCTGCTTGTGCTCTCTGTCTCTCATAAATGAATAAATGTTAAAATTTTTTTTTTTAAATCAAAATGCAGGAGGGGACTTTCAGAATGGCAGTGTAAGGTTTCCAAAAATGTGCTTCTCCATAAAAGCAAGACCATAAAAACTGTGAAAATCAACTTTTTCAGAACTCTGGAAATTAACCTAAGTCTTAAAACAATCCAAAGAGAGCTTATTCCACAAAAATGACCAAACCTTGGTAAGAACAGTGAGTTTGGTGGTGCTTTAACTTTCCCTAATTCCATTCCCCTCCCTTAGCTCCACCGTAGCTTTGAAAACCAATAGCTTCAACAACTCTAATAGTTGTGAAAAATGGAAGTCTAGCAGCCACAGGAGAGGACATAGCAGCTTTGGAGTCACCCAGAACTCTTTGTGTGGATTTTAATAGGTTGTGTCTTTCAAGGAATTGGTCCATTTCACCTAGCTATCAAATTTATAGGCATAGAAGTGTTCATAGTATCACTTTATTAACCTGTTCATGCCCACGGGATCAGTAGTGATGATTAATCTTTCATTTCCAATATTAGCAATTTGTGTCTTCTATTTCGTGGTTAGCTTGGCTAGAGGTTGATCAATTTCATTGACCTTTTCAAAGAACCAGCTTTTAGTTTTATTGATTTTATCTATCAATTTTCAATGTCATTGATTTCTACTCTCATCTTTACTGTTTCTTTTTTTCTGTTTTTTTTAGGCTCATATTACTTTTCTATCTCTAGTTTCCCATATCCAGAAACATGAATTTTCATGGCAATGTTCATAGAAGTATTACTCACAATAGGCAAAAGGTGAGGGGCGCCTGGGTGGCTCAGTCGGTTGAGGATCTCGGCTTCGACTCACGGTTTGTGAGTCCGAGCCCCGCGTCGGGCTCTGTGCGGATAGCTCAGGGCCTGGAGCCTGCTTCAGATTCTGTGTCTCCCCCTCTCTCTGCTCCTCCACTACTCATGCTCTCTCTCTCTCTCTCTGTCAAAAATTAATAAACATTAAAGAAATTTAATAAAAAAACAATAGGCAAATGGTAGAAACAATCCAAATTTTCATTGACAGATAAATAAACAATATGTGGTGTATACATACAAAAGAATATTATTCAGCGTTACAAATAAACGAAGTTCTGATACATGCTACAACATGAACGCACCTTGAAAACTATGGTAAATGAAGGACATCAAACACCAAAGGCCGCATATTGTATAATTCCATTTATATGAAATGTCCAGAATGGATAAATTCATAGACACACAAAAAAGTAGATTAGTGGTTGTTGTGAGGCCTCAGGGAGGTAATAGGGACTGACTACAATGGTACAGAGTTTCTTTTCAAGTGATGAAAATATTCAAGAATCTGATTATGGTGATGGTGGCACACCTATGTAAATCCACTAAAAAAATACTGCATTGAATACTTTAAAATGATAGAATTTATTGAATACTTTAAAATGATGAATTATATCTCAATAAAAAATATATATGTATATATATGTACTATGTAAAACAATAAAATATGTGTCTTTTCATATACTTATTTTGGTTTTGTTAACAAAATTGCATATCATTTTATGATCTGCTTTTTCAGCATAATATGGATTGGAAGTATTCCACTTCATTAAATCTTTCTTTGAAAAAATTTTAAAAGAACTGCTGATACAACCAACAACATGGATGCCTCTCAAAAGCATAAAGTTTACCAAAATTATCCAGATACAAAGTCGTACATATAGTGTTACTCCTTTTAAAGAAATTTAAAAACGGACAAAACTGATTTGTGATAATAGAGGTTAGACTAGTGGTTAACTTTGGAGGAGGTATTGATTAAGTATGGGACATGAACGAGCCTTTTGGGATAATAGAAGTGTTCTGTATATATATATATATATATATATATATATATATATATGGAAGATAGTGATATAAAAAAGTGCATATGAGTGAAAATGCATTTAACTATCCACTTAATAACTTAATATGTGTGCATATCATTGTATGTAATCTATAGTTTAATTAAAATTTAAAAACCGCAGTGTGGCATTGGTGCAAGGCTAGACAAATAGACTGATGAAACAGACTAAATAGTCCAGAAAGAGATAGATATATAAATGATAGATAGATAACTTTTATTTTTATGTGATTAACTATTTTACAACAAAGTGTCTACTGCAGTTCATTGGACAAAGGTTGATCTTTTCACAAAATGGTAATAAAATGGAAATATGAACCATGACTATATTAAAAAAAATGAACCTGACCCATACTTAACACCAAACACAAAATACTAACTCAAGATGAAGCATAGACTTAAATGTTAAAGGCAAAACAATAATGTTTCTAAAAGAAAAGCTAGGAGAATATTCATTATATTAATCAGAAATTTCTTAAACACAAAGCATAGTCATAAAAGAAAAAACTGATTAAATTGGACTTCATAATATTAAGGTCTTTTGCTTTTGAAAATACAATTAAGAGAGAGAGAAAAGGCAAACCACAGACTGAGAGAAGCTATTCATGAAATATGTATATATATATATCTATATATATATATATCCAGACTATATATATATATATATATCCAGACTACTACATACGTACATATATCCAGAATATATAAAGAACTTCTACTGCCAATAAGAGGACAGAAACCTCAAATTTAAAAACAATCAAAATATTTGTTCAGACCTTTCTGTAAAGAAGATATCCAAATGGTCAATGATCATGTGAAAGATGGTCAACATTAATTGTTAAAGAAATACAAATTGAAAATACAATGAAATAGCACCAGACCTAGAATAGCTAAGATTAAATGGCTGAAATTACTGAATGTTGGTGAGAATGTAGAACACCTCAAGCTTACATAGTACTGATGCCAATATAAATTAGGTCAACCACTTTTGCTTAACCGACTGAGCCACCCAGGTGCTCTAGGTCAACCACTTTGGAAAAATATTTGGCACTACCTGCTAAAACTAGACACACGTATACTCATGACTCGGCAATTCCAATCCTAGGTGTATTTTCAAGAGCAATGAATCCATATGTGTACCAATAAGGCATGTACAAGAATGTTCATAGCAACTTTCTTCATAACAGCCCCAAACCAAAAAATAGCCCAAATGTCCATCTATAGTAGAATGGATTGAAAAAAATTGTTATATTTAATATAACGGAATCACACACAGCAATAAAAAAGAATGTACTACTTCTACCCAAAGGAATGTATAAATATCACAGACAAAATGACAAGTGAAAGAACACAGATACAAAGAGTACCTTCTAGGAGCACCTGGTTGACTCAGTAGAGCATATGATTCTTGATCTTACACTTGTAAGTTCAAGCCCCACACTGGGCATGGAGCCTACTTAAAAACAAACAAAACAAAACAAAACAAAACAAAACAAAACAAAACAAAAAGAGTACATTCTATATTCTTCCATTTAAATGAAGTTGAAGATGCAGCAAAATTAATCTAGTACCTTCTAAGTGCCAAAAATGTTTTCTGTCTTGATTTCTATAGTGGCTACACAGGTGTAAACATACATAAAGATTCATTGAGCTCTACACTGAAGATTTGTGCACTTGACTGTATGTAAAATATCTCAATATAAAATAAAATTGAGATGTACAACAATGTTTATAGAAGCATTTTTCATAGTAACCCCAAATTGGAAACAACCCAAAAGTCCATCAACAGTCTATCAACAGAATCAATAAATAAATTGTGGTATATTCATCCTGTAGAGTACTACATTAAAATGAAAAAAAAAAAAAACCCTGATACACACAAAAACATGAGTGAATCTCAAAGACATAATATTGAGCAAAAGAAGAGACACTAATATACCATTTATCAATTCTATTCCTAGATGCATATTCCAAAGAATTGAAAGCAGTAAATCAAATACTTGGAAATCAATGTTCATAGCAGCAGTATTCATGACAGCCAAAAAATGGAAACAATCCACCAATGGATGAATGGACTAACAAGATGTGATTTATCCATACCACAGAATATTATTCAGCCATAAAAAGAATGCAGTACTGACACCTGCCGCAACATGAATGAACCTCAAAGACATTATGCCCAGTGAAAGAAGCCAGTCAAAAAGGGACAAATATTGTGTGATTTCACTTACATGAGGTTCCTAGAATAGGCAAATTCGTAGAGATAGAGAATAGAATAGAGGCTACCAGGGGCTGGGCAGGGGAGAATGAAGAGTTATTATTAATGGCTACAGAGTTTGGGAAGAAATTGCTGGAAATGAGTAGTGGTGATGGTTGCACAATGCCGTGAATGCACTTAATGCCCCTGAATTGCAAACTTAAAATTGTTAAGTGGTAAATTTTATGTTATGTATATTTTATCACAATTTGAAAAAAAGAAATTGGATATAATAGAATACATAATGTACACTTCTACTTCTATGAAGTTCTAGAACAGACAAAATTAATGCATGGAAAGAGAGATCAGGATAGTGATTGCTTTTGGATGAAGTATTGACTAGAAGAAGGTAAAAGGGAGCCTTCCAAAAGAGTATCTACACCTTGCTCAGAGTGGTAGTTACATGGATGTATACAGACATAAAAATTTGTCAAGCTGTCACTTTACAGCATATACATTATATTTCCATTTAAAAGGGGGAAAAAAGAGTAGAAGCTGGGGAAACTGTCACTTAAAAGTTGCTTGCGATTTTTAATCCCTTGACTATGGAGACTTATGCTCACTTGGAAGCAGATTCTCTCTTTGGGGAAATTAGCAAAACTGGCCCTTCTGATATCACTGGTGTAAAACTAGAAACCCAGCATTGTCCTGGGGAGAGCTACAAAGCACCTTAAAACTGACCACAGAGATTCAGGGTCCTGTCTTGGTCACGCATAATGGGTGCAATAAATCAGAGATGTGTTTATGAGGCTTCTTGACTTTGGGGAGTGGAGAGGAACAGTACAAACGAAGGAGGGGCTGAGAGAAATGTCTCTTGGCTATGTGCTTGAACTGCAGCTTGGGGCGGGGGGAGGGTTGTGAGGGAGGCAGGCAGGGGATCAGAATGGCTAAAGTGACACTTTGTGAGACTATGGGCACAAGCAGTGTTGCTTCAGGCACTTGAGAGCAGAGTGTGGAACAAAGTTGGTAAAAGTATGGATATTTGTTGTCTCCCCTGCCATCTTCTCTCAGAAGCCCACATGCCTTGAGCCCCAGGAGAATAGTAGTTCAAAGCATTGGCACCCAGCACCCTTGGTCTGAACACTACTGTATCTCACCAAAGCAAAGCTCCTTGGGTGGTGGCAGAGAGGGAGACAATGGAAAACATGGCAGGGGGTACTGGCTGTAGACCAGTTTGTGAGTACATGAGGAAATATCCTTTTTGTGTGTTCCGGAATATTTGGCAGAAATTTTGCACAGGGAATCAGCCTAAAGTCCAGCAGTCATTCTGGTAGGGCTCAAACCACTGTAAATTGGGCGTGAAAAGTGAAGATTACCTCAGTTTATACTCACAGTCTGAACCTGGACAGAGCAACTACATGTGTATATCTCTGTGTCTGTGTATATGTGCATGTTTAAGTGTACATATTTTCTTAACAAAACTGATACCCCACTGTATATCATTTTGAATCCATTTTTATTTTTACAGAGCACTTTATTTTGGGCATTTCTTTGTCATTAGATATTCCCTTGGGACTGTGTTCCCGAGGTCAGGGAGCCTTGCCTAGTGGCTGGGGTCTGGCCACCTATCTTCCAGCTGGAAAGGAAAACATCTGCTTTCCTGCCTTCCACTTCTGTGCCTCCCCCCAACTGGCTCATGAGCTCTGTTACTTGGTCCCAGCAGCCTCTAACAGTTGTGACATTATTGGGGTCGCACTTCATGCCTTCCATGGGGGTAAAAAAGAGATATGTTTTCAGAAGCCATGACAGGCAAGGTCCAGAAGTCTAAGAGTAGACAGGTCAGGTCATCCATCGTCACCACACGCCAAACCCAGGGAGCCCTTCTCTACCCCCACCCCACCCCACCCCAAGCCTGCCAGTTTGCTGAGTCAAGAAACTGAGCTTTCTATAGCAAGCTCATAGAAAGGATGGAACCTACGCCCAAGTCTTCTGATTCCCCAAGGTCAGTGCTTTTCCACCCACCTCTTAACCCTCCTCACAAGAAAGTTGGGAGGAAGAAGTGAATTTACCCACAAATCACACAGCAAAGCCACAAAAACACTTTTATTTAATTGCTACCACAAATACAGAATCAAATTAAGGCAGTATAATACATTTCCCCTTATCTTTACAAGCTTTTATACAGTAATCTTTGCTTTCTGTGTCAGTTTGAATCAATAGTAGAAATGTTTATTAAACAACTTTTTCTTGAATTCTAGAGAAAAATCATTCCCTGGGCTATCAGGTGTGCTAATACAAGACGTGTACAACTTAACGTTGTGGATCACAGAACGTCAGCCAAAGGCTGAGAGGCTGAGGGACAAGGCAGGAGACAAAGGCTCTGGCAACCAGCTATTACCTTGAGTTCCCTTCTGGATGAAAAAGAAAAATGTAAAAACATTATGCAAATACATCAGGCAGTCTAAAAAAAATCTGAGGTAAAGAGTAGTTGTCAATTAGAATATTAAATACATGACTGTAATTGGTCCTAGCAACCATAAATTTGGATTTCAGAAGAAGTAACTAGTTTATGAATGGATTTGTTTCTCTGGAACTAAATGAAAGAAAATTCTGGAAGGTTTAAAAAGGTTAAGTGACTGCAAACAAGGTGACTATAAAAATCAGCACCAATGTTTGAGTTTTCATAAAATAGAAATAATTTGGTTTGGCCACATCTTTCCTTTTGCCATTTGAACTCATAGGCATAAAAATTTATTTTATTAAGAGCTTATCAAATTGTGTTCTTCAGATATGGGTCATACCTTGTTGCTGAAACTCAGAAAAGAAACTGTTTCAAGTACTTGCACTTTATCGAAACTGCCTTTCTGACTGTCGTTTTAAAAAGTACAATATAGAGTTACACACTTAAAAACATAAAGCTTTGTGGTCACATTTACTTACAGAAGCACTCCTCCCCTCCCCCCCCCCCCCACTGGCGGGGGAATGAGAGAATAAAGCAGGAACTGAGAGGAGGAAATGAAGAGAGGGGAGAAAAGGGGATACGAGGGTGAGAAAAAAATCAACTCTAAAATTTTAAGGATCACTGTTGGCTCAAGGTCAACTATAGAACGAAAAGGAGGCTCAGAAGAACAGATGTGAAACTTGGGGGAGATTTTGTCTCTAAAATAGCAAGCGCACACATGCGCGCGCGCACACACACACACACTTTTTCAAAGTATGTTCTGTAAAGAAGGAGTATGCCTACAAGGTGGATGTAGCTTACACCACGTCTGTGAGTGCATGTCTATGTGTGTCTGTGTGTAGGTGCAGTAAGTTATCTCACTTTGAATTACATATTCTAAACAAACTTGAAAGTGGACTGCTTCCTGGCCACCCTTAAGAGCATTATTCACACAGCCATTTCATCAGAATCAGCTTCAACATCAATGATCACAATCTTATGATAATCACTGGTGGTAGTGGTGATCACAGTGGGGTCAGGACTGTGGGAGGCAGTGGCAAGTTCCAGTGGGCTGGCAGCAGGCTCAGGGGACCCACTGTCAGGGCTGTAGACAGGCTCAAGGAGATCAGTGACATCACACTCAAAGTGGCCGGCGGCAGTGGTCTCAGGGTGACAGGACACAGTGAGCTCAGGGTGGCTGGCAGCGGCAGGCCCCGGGTGGCCAGCAATTGCTGGCTCAGGGTGGCTGGTGGCAGCAGGCTCAGGATTATCAGCAACAGTGGGCTCAGGGTGGGTGGTGGCGGGCTTGATGTAGCCAGTCGTGGTTTTAGGGTAGTTGGTGGCAGCGCTGAAGGCAGACTTGGAGTGGCTGCCAGCAGGAATGTGGTGGCCAGTGACAGGCTTAGGGTGATTGGAGGCAGGCTTGAAATGGACAGAGTCAGCCTTGAAATGGACAGAGGCAGGTTTGAAATGGACAGAGTCAGCCTTGAAATGGACAGAGGCAGGCTTAGGATATACAGTGGCAGACTTGGGGTGACCAGACGCAGATTTGGAGTGGCCAGAAGCAGGCTTGGAGTGGCTAAAGACAGACTTATGGTGGCCAGAGGCAGATTTGTGGTAGGCAGAGGCAGCCCGGGAGTGACCAGAAGCTGGTTTGGTGTGGCCAGAGGCAGGCTCAGGTTGGCCAGCTGCAGCATCACCAGGTAGTGGAACATTCCGGACACTCATTGGCATTTCCTCCACAGCAGGACAGGCATGGGCACGATCTTGTTCATGGGCTTGGTCACGAGCCCGGGCACGGGCACGGGCCAGGGCCCGGGCCTCCCGAGTCTCACGAACATCAGTGATGAGGCCAGAGAGGAACAGGATAGGGTGCCGCATAGCATGGAAAATCGTCCAGTATTCTCTTCGGAAATTCTCATTGAGGAGCCCATAGATCACAGCGTTGAGGCAGCTATTGAAGTAGGCTATGAAGTAGGCTGCAAGATAAAGCCAGTTGGGGATCTTGCCTGCCATTTCCTTCGGACTGACAGCCACCAAGACAGTGAGCACGTTGATAGGACACCAGCACACTGCAAAGAGGAGGAAGATCACAAACATGGTTAGAAAATTGCGAACCTCAGCAAGCTGGTTATCGGGATTCTGCCCAGCCGGGTCACGGGCTGCTAGCACTTTGGTCCAGATCCTCACGTAGCAGAAACCCACTATGAGCAGAGGGAGGACAAAGTGGATGCAGACGATGGTCACAGCAAAGACAGGGTTGTTGAGATAGTTGAAGATGCAGGTGTAAGTGCGAGGATCATACTCGATGGTGCCAATGTACATGTTGGGCAGGACTGCCAGGACGGTCATGACCCAGGTGATGACCAGGTAAATGCAGGTATTGCGCACGCTGAAGATCCGCTCGTATTGGAGGCTGTGGCAGATGTAGCAGTAACGATTGATGGCAATTGCCATGATGTTGAAGATAGAGCCGACCACACTCAGCCCTGTGATGAATCCAACCATCTGACACTGGAACTGGCTCAGATCCCAGCCCCCAATGGCCATGGCATGCAGCATCAGAGGATAGGGGTAGATGGCCACCAGCATATCGGCCACGGAGAGGCTAACGACGAAGATGTTGCCTGAAAAACATATGAGGGGGAAGGAAGAGGGGGGAAAGCAGGGGAAAATAAATGGTTAAGTATGGAAGCGTATAAGTTTAAACTGGAGGGAAAGGCCGGCTGAAGAGGTGACAATTTAGAATTCTAGAATTCTTTTTAAAAAACACTCTTGTGTTTTTGTGTTTATTTGCAAGCATGCCCCAGATTATTGTGATGTACAACCAAGTTTGGGAGACCTGTCCTTTGAGCGCCTTTTTCCTTTCAAACAATATCATCTCTGCTTCAGGGAGAAAAAAAAAAAAAAACGAACTTATGTCAGAAAGCAGTAAGCACAGAAGCCCTTTGTGGAACCTTTCATACACACGGACATGCTGCCACCTTTTTAGACAAAAACAGAATGCAAACTTTTTCCTTAAATGGGGATAGGGAGGGAAGGGAGAAGGGCTTAGAGGCCAGGTAGAAGCTGTGGGCTGGAAGTAGGCTGCAGGTGTGGGGGGAAGGGAAGAGGCTGGAGGAGTGTCAGGAAACCTCACCACCACCCCCGCCCCCCCCCCCGCCGAAAAAATGAGTGAGCCCTCTGCTTTTTCTAGGCTAGCGTTGTTTTTAAAACGCAAACCTGTCTAAGAGAACAGTCTGAGAAACGGCATTAAAGGCCGTCGTCTCCTTAAGAAAACGAGATCAGACAATAATGACTAAGCCCGGTAAATACTTACCATTTCCAAGGTAGCCTAAGAGTGAAAACTGAGGGGAGGGAGGGAGACCCTGTAAAATTTAGTCTGAGACCAAAAACTGTGAGTAGGGATTAAAACAATCAGGAAAATCCCGGCAAGGATTAGCCGAAGTGCCTGCTTCCTTGGGATCCAGCGCAGAGCCGCGAACCCGCTTATTCAACGCCCTGTGTAAAGAGTTCCCGCCCCTGCCCTGAATTTCACTAGAGCTTTGCAGCTAAGCAGGCAAGTCAAGAGGGGGAGTCGGCCCCCAGTCCTGTTTTGTACCGCAGCGATAGGAACGTTTTTGTAAAACCTGTCCAAAAAAAAAGGACGAAGAAGCCAACTGCAGGCGCTGAGCTGTCTCCCTCCCCCCCTCCTCTCTCTCTGAAACACCTCAATGCTAATTAGCATTGGTTTGGCAAAATACTGCACTTCATCTTGGACTAGGAGAAAATGAGCACTTTTTAAAAGGGCAAAGGAACGTTTCCTTCTGCCCTCCTGCCAGCGCTGAACGCCGGCCTCAGCGCTTTCCACCCAGAGGTTCTTTCTAGGGTTTTCCCTTAAAGAAATGAATTGGGGAAAGTGGAAAAGGCAAAGGAAAAAGCCTTAAAAACAAAAACACAATAAGAACCTTTATTTGAATTATAGAAAGAAAGAAAGAAAGAAAGAAAGAAAGAAAGAAAGAAAGAAAGAGAAAGGACAGAAGAAGAAAAGTAAGAAAAAAAATGGGCTTCGCAGGTGGTCCCTGGGGGCTCTCTGGTTCCTTGGGACCGCACTACTGGGGCGAGGGTGAGGTCCAAGCGTGCAGCCTCGCGTCTCCAGCGGACCAAAGTGAAATCAGACACACGCACCAGAGCGTAAAAGAAAACTTTTAATGACTGTGTGTCCGTCAGTGCATTTTGAAACTCATCCCCTCAAAGTAATCCTCCAAAAACGGGCTGCTTCCTCTTCCTCGCGCCCCGCCCGCCGGGTCCTATGGGTATGCGACTCTCTCATCCCGCCCTCTCCCCCGGTTCAGCCGCCTGGCCCCCCCCCCCCCACAGGCGGAGATCCCAGCAGCAGAGACCCCCGGGCGCCGCCCCCTCCCTCCTGGGACCCGCGCGAGGCTTCCAAGCCCCTTTGCCCCTCCCCTCCCGTCCTCCGTCCTCCCCCGCCCAACCTGCAAAAGGGGGCTCACCGCTTGGCGGAGTCCGCCCCCCCCCGCCCCCCGCAACGGTGGCCGCGCCCTGCAGCCTCCCGCGCCGCCCGTAGCCTATCTCGCAGCCGGCCCCTCTCCTGGGCACCGGCTCCCGGCTCGCCGCCAAACCCCATCCCGGCTCCCGGCTCTTCGCAGTCTCCCCGCGCCTCTGGCCGCCCCCTCCGAGCTCTCCCGCGGCCCTCCCGCCATCCTCGCCCTGTTCTCCCTTCTACGCCCCCCACCCGAGATGCCCAGCTCCGGGACCTCTCCGCCAGCCCTCCCTGAGACCCTCCAGCACCTCGCTTACGGACTTCGAGATCTCCGCTGCCGCTGCCGTCGCTGTCACCGCCAGCTGCGCCCAGACCTCCGCTCTGCTCTCTCCGCCCTGCGCCCTGGGACGCGCGGACGGAGCTCGGCCCCGGCGGACTCAGACCACCCTGCTCCACACTCAGACGCGAGGGTCTGCGCTCCGCTGCCCGGGAGCCGCCTGGGTGCCGCCCTGGAGCCCCAGAGCCGCGGCAGCTGGGGCTCGGCTGGCCCAGGGCGCCGCCGCTGCGCTGCGCTCCTGTAAGCGCCGCCACAGCCGCCGCGGCCGCCGCAAACTTAACTTTCCCGAAGCGGGTCGCAACCTTGCGGCTCTCTCCGCAGCAATTCGGCCCGCGCTGTCTCCGCGCCACCACCACGGTGGCCTCTGGCTCGGCGTGCTGTCCCCAGACGGTGGCCGCACTCTCTGCTGGGGTGCCGGCTCCCTCTGCATCACGTCTCCGACGGGGCAGGGCTGAGCGGTCTGCCGCGCACCGCGGGACCCGGGCTTTGCACTTGGACGCCAAAAGCTTATTTCCCCGAGCTCCCTCAGCCTTCAGAAGGTCAATTTATGGGGCCCCGGCAGAACATCACCACCCAGTTTCTCAGGGAATTTGAGGGTAGGGACGTTCAATGTGAGGGCACTGTCCGAACGGTCCCTATTTTAGGCGCCCGAACCAGTGACCTAGTGTTTGCAAGTAGCTGCACGCTAGGTAGGAAGAAGTAAGGGTGGCTTACCAGAATTTCGAAGCTTCTTATTCTTCGTCACAGCTAAGATGACCATGGAGTTGCCGATCAGGTCTACGACGATGGTGATAACCATTGCGCAGAACATAAAGATGATTAGAGCCGGTGGGTAGTCTGGCTGTGGCAGCTTACAGCCGATGCAGCCGTACGGGGTGGGGACTGCCAGGGTAGGCCCCATATTGCTGCCGGAGACAGTTTGGCTCTCCCAGCCAGTCAGGACAGCGAACACCCGCTCTGTCACCAGGAGCTTCCAGAAAGCTGCCTCCCCTCCGAGGATCAGAGAGCGAATGACAGCAACCCGCCCCTCTCCGATGAGCTTTTAAAGCCTCAAGAGGTGGCTAGCCCCACCCCAAATCCCTCCCCCCGACCAATCAGAGCTCCTCAAACACCCCCGCTTTGATCTCCAACTCATCTTGGACAAATCCACAACGAGGTGTCGTCTTGCTTCCGACTGCCTTGTTTGTGCTTCCCCTCTAGCCGCCCCCACCATCCCCTAGGTACTTTGCGTCGTGACAAGCTCAGAATCCACCTCCCTGCTCCCCAGCCACTGCGCTTCCGTTTCTAGCAAGTTCTTCTCCCTTCCCTTGCAACGCAAACACTTAGCAAAGCGATGTAAAATGCAGAGCAGGGGCACGGGGGTCTCTCTTGGGGTTCAGTTCCAACCCAAGCCAGTCTGTAGCCTGCAGCACAGTGTGAGAGAGCGCCAGTGGCCCTTGAACCCTAGATATATCTCCTTGAAAGGTTCATCCCACCTCAGAGTGCTTTTGCCCGTTCAGAGCCTTTTGCACCTCATGGGGAGCAGGGGGCAGTTGCCCAGAGCTTCCACTCCCAGTCTGGGTACCCAGTGTCTAGGGAACTTATCTCTGCTAGAGGCTAGTTGGCTCCCTTAATGGCAGCAAGCGACTGAACAGTCGATCAGGGACTTACGCTCTCCTTAAGGAGATGTCCCCTGCGCCGGGCTCTGGGAGCAGGGAGTGGGGCAAGCGAGAGCAGGGGCTGGTCCCCTTCCCCGCTGCTAGGCACCGTGACTACGGGAGCTCACAGGCTCCTTTGGGAAAAAGTAAAGCGGCGAAACAGTTCCGGCTCTTGTCCCCTCTTGAGGTGCTCCGCACGCTCTACGCGGTGGCGCGGGGCTCTCGGGCAGGCTCGGGGAGCTGCGCTACAGCGGCGGGACGGTCGCGGAGGTGCCGGGGATCACAGCCAAGAAGACAGCGGCAGACCAGCACCTCCGCCCCAGGCATATACCTTCGGTCGGTGCTTCTCCCTTGCCACCCTTTGCCAGGGGTCCCATTTCGATCTCATTCACTCGGACCGCCCCCATCCCTGTAAATCTCTGCCCGGAGACGTCACGGTTCCCTGTGGAGCGCCCAGGCACGCGAAGTGCGCGGGCCATGGGAAATCCGAACTGTTGGGACTAAAACTAGAGGGGCGCGATTCTCTACTCGCTCCCTCCACAACCTCGGTCACGGGAATGGATTTCTGCCCGCTACTCAGACTCGTGGCTCTTGCTGAGAAGCTTCGCGGTAAGTATCAGTGAACATTTTGAAACTTGTCCCAGACTAGCTTTCTTGATGCACTGGGGGAGAGGGGGGGTTGCACTGTCTGGGAGCGCCACCATCTGGACACCGCAGCGCTCCTACCCTGCCGGGAGAGGGTCCGACAGAGGGGGCGGATTCCGAGAGGGACCGCGACGTTCAGGGACCCTTAACGGAAAGGCAGACATGGCTGAACACAAGATTGCACGCACTTTCTCTAGCGGAAAAACCCAAAGTAGGAATGTGGGAAGATGAATCCCTCCACCCCTACCCCCTGCGCTTGCTACCGGGAAAGGAATCCGCACGAAAGACGATCTCCCGCTTTGCGCCTTTTCACATTCATTATCTCACTGCTCCTGGCTGGCGGGCTGGCTGGAACCCGGGAGGCACACTCTCCGGGCTGGACGAGGCCAGGATTTATCCATAAACGCAGCCTGAGAACCGGCTCTGCTCTCCTCCTCAGAGGAAGGTGAGCCCTGGAAAGAGGCGAGCGGCCAAAAGTCCATCCACGCGATGGACTAGTTCGTCCACATCAGGCTGCTCACGCTGGTTCCCCGAGGGTTTGGATCTTTTTACTTGTGGCAGGGAGCCGTTTTTAATTCCAATAAACAAAACAAAAAAAAATTGAAGGAAAAGGGAAACACGCATTCTAGTGACTGAAGATACTGGCATCTCCCCTGCACCGCCTCCACCATCAACAATCCTGTAAAGACAGTTGGCAAACTGTTCTTTCAGACATTGTTATATTCTGTACTTCTCAGAGGAGGTGGCCCCAGAGCTGGTGGAAACCTGGGGCACTGGGAAGTCTCAGGGGCTGTGTCCCGGGCTTGCCTGGGACTGAGGAGTGAGCAGGAGAGAGGTTGAGCTGATCCCTGGCCCCCTGCCCCTGTTTGGACGCTGCTTGACCATGACCTCTTGGGACTTGGATTTTTCAGTACTGGACAAGTGAGAGAGGCAACTATTTTCATAATGGGAGGAGTTCTACATCTTGTTAAATTAAATTTGTTAATTTTTTGAATTACCTTAATAAGGAATCTGAACATTTCCCAGTCCAAAAATATATATATATATTGAATCTGCTATGTGGATACATATGAGGAAGAAAACCAGTCAGAATTTGCAAGGGTAAGACAAGACTCATGTACAGTAACCTCAATTGCTTCGGAATAGTTAAGGGGGCAGGTCTTTCTTGGGTAGAGTGCAGTGTGTATGGTTTATTTAAGCTTCCAAAGGATTTTTAAGTATCTTTCTAAAAAGCCTTCTAGGAAGCTCTAATAACTGGGAGTGGAGAAAAACAATTTATTTGGGATTTGAAACATATGAGGTGTAGAATCAAAATAGAGGACACCTAGGACATTTCCTGGGGAGTCCCAGGAAAACCTTGGAAACCCGTACAAAGATTGGGAAGGAGCATAAAATAATGAATAGTGGACAGGGAATTGTGTAGACAGCTTCCAATCCTGGAGCCCAGCCAGGTCCCAGCATGGCCCTTTCCCCTAGATCACTTATTATGAGATAAGGCACAGTGCCTGTCTCCCAGAGGACTCTCAGCACTGAAAACTCACCACATCCCAGGTAGAAGAGATGCCGAGGGGCATTCTGTGTAAAAGGTAGATATTAAAAGATTTTTTCCCTCTTCTTGTTGATACAGAAAACTTTCTTCCAGCTCAGTCTCCACATTTCTCATGTTCTGAAAGATCGGTGCCAGCAGGGGCGGGGGGGGGGGGGGAGTAGTGGCAGTCAGGGTCGCAGCCAACAACTTGGCTCTCTTTTCAAAGTTGAAAGAGAGTAAGCAGTTTCTTCTGCTGGCAAATGGGCAAAATTTCTGTGCATACGAGGATAATACCTTGCCTGTGATTAATGCATTGTCATTTTAAGTAAGCATTTTATAGGTTTCAAAATCCTGTCAGGGATATATTTTCGCATAACAATGCCACTTAACAGATGGGAAACAGTCTCAGAGAGGTGACAGGACTTGCCCAAGGTCATGCCAAGGCTGGTGGAGGAGCCCAATATCCTTTCAGCCCAGGGATTTTCTCCCACAGCCCAGCTTCATAAGATAGTATTTTGCTCTGGCACTTGATAGGGTGGATTCTGTGTTCTCTTTTCTGTTGTTTTTCTGTTTTTTCATTTAATGGTTTTTATTCACATATATTCACATACCATAGTCACCTCTTTAAAGTGCACAATTCAGTGGTTGTCTGTACATGTACTAAGTTCTGCAACTATCACCACTACCTAATTTCAGAACATTTCCACCAACCCAAAAAGAAATCCTGTACCCCTTAGCAGTCACTCCCCATTCCCTCCAAGCCCCCAGCTTCTAGAAACCACTAATCTGAGTTGTGTCTCTATGGATTTGTCCATTCTGGACATTCCACATAAATGGAATCATACAATATGTAGCCTTTTGTATCTGGTTTCTTTCCCTTAGCATGTCTTCAAGGTTTACCCATGTTGTAGCATGTATTAGTACCTCCATTCCCTTTTGTGGTCATATAGTATTCCACTGTATGGATAAACCACATTTTGTGTATCTATTCATCCATCAGTGGGCCTTTGGATTGTTTCCACTTTGGGGCTATAATGAGTAATGCCACTGTGAACATTTTGGGTTCTTTTTTAGCCACAGGTGGCCCCTGGCCCAAGATAGCCAAGCAGAGGGCCTCTTAGTGCCAACTCACATCTCCTCCAATCCCAGCAAGGGCTGGAGAGCCAAGGACTCCCCCAGGCACTCCAGACTTCTTTGGACAATGCTCTTCTGGATGAAGACTGCATTTGGCTCATTTCTTAAAAATAAAAACAAGCTTGAACCCAGATAATCATAGTGCCTCATCAGAGGGTTGATGGGAGACTTGAATGAGATAATACATGCAAGTGCTTAGAACATTATTCAGAACAGAGTAAGCACTTAACAACCACTAGCTATTATTACTGTTCCTTTTTTAATGTTTATTTTTATTTGTTTATTTTGAGAGAGAGAGAGAGCATGTGTGCAGTGCTCACAAGCGGAGGAAAGGCAGACAGAAAGAGAGGGAGAGAGAGAGAATCCCAATCAGGCTCTGCATGTCAGCACAGAGCCCCACACAGGGCTCAGTCTCAGAAACCATGAGATCACGACCTGAGCCAAAATCAAGAGTTGGACGCCCAACTGACTGAGCCACCCAGGTGCCCCTATTATTATTATTATTATTATTATTCTGAAAGTGTCTAATAGTCTGTCTAAACTCTATTGTGTTACACTTTCATAGAGGACAGAGGCTCTCTGAGACATCAGAGACTCTGCCCCCAGCTGCCACGCAATGGGCACTCATCAACCTCCTAGGCCTCCATGACATGTGAGTCAGATGGAAAGGAAAGTAGTGACTTGCCTTTTCACGAGCACCCAACATGCTTCACTGACACAGTCTGTATAGTTTTCACAAGAAGGAACCATCTTGTTTTTTACATCAATCAGAATGGAAGCATGCAGGATGGTTGGTCTCTACACAGCTCAGACTTAAAGTCCACAGGCAGCTGGGTAAGCTCAGGCAGCAGAAGCTGGCTTTCTCAGCAGAGCAGGGTGCCAGCCCAGGCTGAGGAAGGTCTTGCCCCAGGTCTAGGGTGGGGGACCAGGACTCCTGGACCAGGACTTCAGGCTGTAGTCTCAAAAGAACTGAGCAGGGCTTTGGGCAGCAGTCAAGTCACTAGGACTGTGAGCATCAACAAACTGGGTTGTTTTCCTAAACACACTATGTTTGGTCACATTTACTTTACCAATGTGGAGACACTGTTCACATTTGTTAAATGAACAAAGAGAATGATTGCCCTCTCCAAATCTCCTGGGCATAATTCATCATAGCTAGAACCACTTTATCTTCCCCTGGTGCTTGAGTCATTAGGAAGAGTAGGACACATCCATTTCCTTTAGTGCAATCAGGGGCTCACCAAAGTAATTAACAACCAGTATTCCCAGGATCTTAATGCCTGATAAAGACTACAGGTTAGACAGGTCAAATCGAAGGGTTACCAGGGAGAGAAGAAGCACATTAATTACTTGTAGTAACACTTGGACTCCTGTCCCCTTGTACAATTTACCTGCTAATTAGAGCTTAATGAACAATATCTATTTTCCTAGCTTCTCATTCCAGCCAAGCATGATCGCCTGTGCATTTGAAAACTGTCCCTCTTATTAATCATCCTCATGACTTGTGATGCAACAAATCCCTTGTCCTGGGAGCTCTGCTTCACCTACTCTATTGCAAGACATAGGACATGAGTATCCAAATGGGTCCTCTCAACCCCTAATAATGGCTAACATATATGTGTCTTCCTAGATGCCAGACACTGCTCTCAGGTCTTTATCCATATATTCTCATTCAATCCTAACAATAGCCCTATATGACAGGCACAATTATTATCCCTTTTTCACCAATGAAGAAGCTGAAGTCCAGAGAAGCTATATCACTTGCGCCAGGTTGCGCTGATAATGAATGGTAAAGCCAGAAGTCTAGCTTGGGTGGTCTGGCTCCAGAGTCCGTGCCTTAACCATTATGCCTGATTATTTGCACATATTATTCCTGACTCTAGGGCACTGGTTAGCAATTTTAGTGCATGTCAGAGCCATCAGGAGTGCTTAGACAAAACACAGCTTTCTATGCCTGTCCCTAAAGATTCTAATTTGGTAGATCTGGGGTGAGGCCCTGGAATCTGCACGTTTTTCAAAAGCCCAGGTGATTCTGAAGCAAGTGGCCCTGTTAGAGAAACCCTACTCTTAACCCAATCCTGCAAGTACCTGCTGGCAATTTAAGGAATTCTAGATGTGGAAATCAGTGACTCAGTGTCCAGCATGCTCTTGAGGGTGTGGTCCTAATGGGACTTTATACACTTGCTCTAGTTTGCAAAACTTGATTTGGTCCTTAGACTCAATCCCACCTTCTACTTGCGTTGTAGTGATGGGGTTCCTGGCCCAATGCCTGATAGTAACCTGCTCCCTGAAAACAGGGCTGCTTTGCTCTCCCAGGGACCAGAGGTCTCACCATACCCCCTTCCTACTGCTAGACTCACCCTGATGGCCTACCTGACTAGGATGGCCTGCTTTAGCAAATGAAAATATGGGGTGCCCAGTTAAAATTGAATTTCAAATAAATATGAGTAGAATCTAAGCATGTTCCATGCAATGTTTGGACATACTTATACTACAAAGTATCCATTATTTATTGGCAATTTAAATTTAACTGGCTCCTTTGTATCTTACCTGGCAACCCTATGACTGAGTCACAGCCCTTGACTGATCCTAAATTAGTCAAATATAAGGACTTGGTATTGGTTGGTAAAGGGTTTGTCTTCCCCAACAAGAGGCTTGGTCCACTCTGGGAGCAGAGACTATTGATCAAAAGATTGGAGGATCCCAGTTTGCTCTGTGGCTTTCACTCTGCCACCTTGCCCCTGCTACATATTGGCCTGTGCATATTTCCTACTTGCTTTAATCAGCATTCTCCATTTACTCAGGAGATTCATGACCCATCCTTAAAGACGTACTTGACTCCCCTTTGCCTAAGATACACAGCACTGTAGAGTGAGTAGCAATTTGACTGCAAATCAAGCCTTGTCATTTGAGACGTTTACACTTCTGTGTTTTGACTTGGGATTATATTTGAAACCATTGTGTTTTCTTTTTTTTTAATTTTTAATTTTGATTTAAATCCAAGTTAGTTAACATAGAGTGTGATAATGGTTTGAGGAATGGAACCCAGTGATTCATCACTTACCTATGACACCCTGTGTTCATCACAAGTGCCCTCCTTAATGCCCATTCCCCACTTAGCCCACCCCCCCCCACCCATCTCCCCTCCAGCAACCCTCAGTTTGGTCTCTGTTTAAGAGTCTCTTATGGTTTGCCTCCCTCTCTGTTTTTATCTTACTTTTCACTCTCTTCTCCTATGTTCATCTGTTTGGTTTCTTAAATTCCCCCAAAGGCATTTTGGATATCCAGTGTAACCTATATTATAAGTCAGATCATCTCAAAGCTACCTGCATCTAGTTATATTTACATGATGATATAATCAGCAAGAAGTCAAAAAAGATGTTACATTTATTTAAATAGTTTTGTCATCTTAACCAGCTGTTCTGGTCAGTACTGTTTAATGTTACTTCTATATCCATCCCAGGCAGAGGGAGGTCTGTGAGTGAAAGGCAAGGTTATGTACAGGTACCTCCTCAGTCTAGGAGAAAAGACTGTGTGGAGAACCAGGGGAGGAGATGTGGCTGTCTGGAATATTAAGGAAGCAAAGGATGAACTGCAATAAAACATCCTACAGGACCATACATTTGCCTAAAGAGCCACTAAAGGAAATCATTGGAACTTTCTGTAGAAGGAGAAAAATGAGGAAACAACCTCACACTAGCCCAAGTCAGAAAGACTGCAGGACCTCACAGGTGATTCTCTTCTGGCTTTTTTTCACTGAGGCCAGAGGTATCAGTTTCCAGGACTTAAAGCCCCAGTGAATTAGATTGAGCAACATTCTAGCAACACTTGGCCCCACTGAGCTCCCATTTGTAACAGAAACCATAGGCATTTTCTGGGGCTCCCCCTTCTGCCTGACTACAAGGCTCTGATCTAAGGAGCACCTGATGAATGGGTGTCAGAAAGAAGCCCTCCTCCCCCCAAGCATCTTCAGAATGCCTACTGACCATGACAAGTTCTGGTGCTTCTGTTCTCTCCTAAATAGCTATTACATTTGATTTTGTATCTTGCAACTTTATTGAATTTGTTTATTAGTTCTCATAGTTTTGCTGTGGAATCTTGAGGGTTTTCCACTTATAAGATCATGTCATCTACAAAGATAATTTTACTTCTTTCTTCCTAGTTTGGATGCCTTCTATTTCTTTTTCTTGCCTAGTTGCTCTGGCTAGGACTTCCAGTACTATGTTGAATAGAAGTGGCAAAGGTGGGCATCCTTGCTTGGTATTCTTGGTCTTAGAGGAAAAGCTCTCAGTTTTTCACCATTGAGTATAATGTTAGCTGTGGACTTTAACATGTAGCCTTTATTATGTTGAGGTAGTTTCCTTCTCTTCCTAGTTTATTGAGTGTTTTTTTATCATTAAAGGGTCTTGGGTTTTTGTCAAATATTTTTCTGCATCAATTGAGAGGACCATGTGGTTTTTTTCCCTTCATCCTGTTACTGTGGTGTATTACATTGATTGATTTGCATGTGTTGAACCATTCTTACATCCCAAGAATAAATCCCTCTTGGTCATGGTGTAAAATTATTTTTAATGTGCTGTGGAATTTGGTTTGCTAGTATTTTGTTCAGCATTTTTACGTCAATATTCATAAGGGATATTGATTTGTAGGGGTTTTTTTTATATTGTCTTTGGTTTGGGATCAGGTTAATGCTGTCCTCACAAAATGAGTTTCTAAGTGTTCTATCCGCTTCAACTTTTGTAAGAGTTTGAGGAGTATTGGTGTTCATTCTTCTTTAAATGTTTACTTGAATTCACCAAGCTAAGCAAATAGAGACCAATCCCTAAAGCAGCTTGCTGTATGTTAGAAAGTTGCAAATTCGGCCACTCTCTCTCTCCATTTCATGGAAGGGCACTGGGACTGAGGTGTAGCTCCCCTAATCTGCAGGGAAAGGATGAGTAGAAATGCCATGAGCTTCCTACCATTTTATTTTATTAGGTTACTATTATTTTATTGTTAATATTATTTTTTAAATTTATTTATTTAAATTCAAGATAGTTAACATACAGTGTAGTATTGGTTTCAGGAGTAGAACCCAGTGATTCATCACTTCCATATGATACCTAATGCTCATCCCAACAAGCACCCTCCTTGATGCCCATCACCCACTTAGCCCACCCCCCACCCACCTCCCCTCCAGCAACCCTCAGTTTGTTCTCTGTATTTAAGAGTCTCTTATGGTTTGCCTCCCTCTCTGTTTTATTTTTTTTTAAGTTTATTTATTTATTTTGATGGAGAAAGAGTGCACATGAGCAGGGGAGGAGCAGAGAGAGAGAATCCCAAGCAGGCTCCCCACTGTCAGTGCAGAGCCTGATACAGGGCTCAAACTCACAAACCCCATGAGATCATGACCTGAGCCAAAATCAGGAGTCAGATGCTTAACCAACTGAGCCACCCCTTCTCTGTTTTAACTGTGGTTTTTTTCTTGGTTTGGCATTTATTTGGTCGCTATAGACCTTTAAATGATTTCCAGACCTCCTATAAAATTATTTTAGTCAGTTTCTAGTTGTTTATTTAGTGTTTCCCTGGGAGTATGACAACCTAGAGCTTTGTAGATTTAAGTTTGATAGTTACTATTTTCTAGGAATTTATCCATTTTGTCTATACTTTCAAACCTATTGACATAAACTTGTTTATAATATCCTCTTACTATCTTTTTAATTTCTGCATAACTGTAGCAATAGAATTTTATTCATTCTTAATATTAGTTATCAATGCATACTTACTTTTATTCTTATCAAACCAACCAAAAATTTGATTTTTTTGTTGTTCCTTTTAAAGAACCCACTTTTGGGGGTGCCTGGATGGCTCAGTCAGTTAAATGTCTGACTTCGGCTCAGTTCATGATCTCACTGTGAGTTCAAGCCCCACATTTGGCTATGTGCAGACAGCTCAGAGCCTGGAGCCTACTTCACATTCTGTGTTTCCCTCTCTGTCTGCCATCACCCACTTGAGCACTCTCTCTCTCTCTCTCTCTCTCTCTCTCTCTCTCTCTCTGTCTCAAAAATAAATAAACATTGAAAAATTAAAAAAAGAAAGAAAGAACCCACTTTGGGCTTGGTTGACCTCTCCATTGTATGCTTTATTTCTAAGTCACTAACTTCTGTTCATATCTTTATTATTTCCTCCCTTTTACTTTTTTTGAGATTAATTTACTATTACTAATTGTTTAGATGGATGCATAGATTGTCCACTTTAGTCTTTTTTCTTTCTCTTTCTGTAATATATCCATTTTAGGCTATAAACTTCACTCTAATAATTTCTTTCTTTGCATTTCATAATTTTAATATGCAGCATTTTCATTATTAAAATCTCAATATCTTTTTTTTCTTAAATATCTTTTGTGACTAATGGGTTACTTAAAATTATGTTTCTTAATTTCTAAACATATAGAGACATACTAAAAATCCTTTCATTGCTGATTTCTAGTTTAATTCCATTGTGATCAAAGAACATATTGTATATGATTTAAATTTTTTTAATTTGTTGAGATCTAAATATGGTCAATGTTTGTAACTGTGTGCTTTAAAATAGTTTGTATTCTGCAGCTTCTGAATGCATTGTTCTATATATATGCCTGTTAGATCAAGTTGCTAAACCCTTTTATTTTAATCTTCTGTATCATTGACTTTTTGTCATTTTCTTCATCAGCTTGAGAGGCATATTAAAAATCTCTCACCATGACTGTGAACTTATCTATTTCTATTTGTGCTTCTAGAAACTATTGCTTTATATATTTTGAGCCTGTGTTATTAAGCCCATATACATTTATAGTTGTTATAACTTTTTAGTCAATTGAGGTTTCTATTATTATGAAATAACACTCTATATACCTAATAATGCTTTTTGCCTTTAAGTCTGCTTTGTCTGATGTAGCCACACCAGCTTTTCTTTAGTTAGTAATTTCATGCTATTTCTTTT
Organism: Felis catus; assembly: GCF_018350175.1. Taxonomy (NCBI): domain Eukaryota; kingdom Metazoa; phylum Chordata; class Mammalia; order Carnivora; family Felidae; genus Felis; species Felis catus. Next base: position 123,331,416 of record NC_058386.1, on the reverse strand, counting down.
GCTATTCTTTTAAAATGACAGCTTTTCTGTATCTTTCTCTCATAGCATTTTGTTGAACTGTTTTTGTCCAGATTGATATTCATGGTCTTTTAAGGGAAACGTTTAGTTTACTTACATCAATGATATTAACTACTATATTGTTTTGGGCATTCCAGTTGTATCAGGTGTCTGATGTTTTCCTTCTTTGTAGTCACCTAGGTGATGGGCAGGTTTATTTCAATTTTATCCTTACCTTGAGGTTATAGTCCTTTGGGTCCTCAGTTAATTGTGAGGAACATCTCCTCTTAGACTTCTCACCATGGCCCAGTCCTGGTCTTTGACTCCTGTCCCCCTTGCCCTCTGAGGCTGTCAAACCCTAAGTTCAAATTTGCCAGGATCAGGAGATACCCTCAGAGCAAAGGATTTATTCCATTAATCTTTCTGAGTTACCCTGTTTCTTTAGATGTTATACTGGTAATTCCTTTGTCTGTTGTCATATCGTTTATGTTTTAAGAGTTTTAAAAATATATATTGTATCTAACTTCTCTTGTTGCTTACAGCAGGTAAGTTGGTCCAATTAACCTAGACTGCCACATCCCTAGAATTGGAAGTTCTCATTTTCTGTGAAGAGAGTTTTCCTCCCCAGATATATATACCTGTATTCTGGAGCGCAGTAGTCCAGCTACTGTGTACAGGCTTTCAGATAGTCCCTCTCCATTTTTTTTCACTCTTGCACTTTTCTCTTGTCCTTTAGTATCTCCAAATCTTGATGGTCTCTTGGGTCCTCCCTCTTTGACAGCACTCTTCAGCCCATGGTAACCTGATTTTGCCTCCACCACACTCCTAAAACTACGTTTGGCAAGGTCATCCAACAATGACATTCATGCTGCTCAATTTAATGGATATTTCTCATCTGTCATGTATTTGTTACAGTTGACCACTCCATCCTTCTAGAAATACTCTCTTCTCTTTCATTACATGACAACATACTCCCCTGACTCTCTCCTTATCTCTCTGGACATTTGCTGGATTTTTTCCCTCTAAACCTAAACCTTTTCAACACTAAACCTAGGCTCAAAGGACCTGATTTCTATTTCTGACTGTATTCCGTTTGAACAAATGACTTCTGCTCTCAGGACTTTTACTTATTCATGATTTCTAGAAGCACTTACAGTTCTAAGTTTTTATAATTCCATATTTTTTAAGATATTTTCAGTAATGGAAATTTCTGTGAAAGCTTACTAGGACCACACCAGTTCCAGCTAACAATATTTACTGCTACATTCAGGGGAAGGAAACTGACTTAGAGGAACAAATGCCCTTTAATGTTCAGTAGCTTTCATTTAGCTGTATATAATGTGTGACCAAATGTTTTTTCCTGGAACCCTATACTGTGCGGGACCATGTGTTTTGACAGAGATATATAGTAACTTTACCTGGGGCTATGTCAAAAAAACGATTAGCAAAAGAATCACATCATCATTCCTCTTCTTGAATCACAGTGGGATACCGTGTTTGACACAGATATATTTAGAAGATGATCTTGAAAAATCAATCTCCAGCAGATGAATGGTATATCTTCAGTACTATGTAGGAATTATGGGATTTTTCCTTTTACAGTTTAGTCCCTTACATGCGATCACAAATGAAATCATGAAACTTTGATGGTGAGAAAAAGTAGGTTTTCCTTCCAGTTTTTTTTTTTATTTCTCTGATAGTGTCTGAAGTTCCCAAATATGTTGGCATTTTCCACTAACTGGATTTTCTTCTATGGTGAGATTATTTGAGAAAGGTAAATATTAGTTTTATATTCAAAAGCAGGAAAAGAACATCTTACTCATCTCTGGTAATGCTTGTTCACAATTGAGAGATGATATGTCTATAACACCCTCAGATGGTTTAAAGTCAGCAATAGAATTTACTGCGATAATGGAAATAATCTCCATCTGTGATATGGTAGCCACCAGCTACATATGACTACTAAACTTGAAATGTGACTGGAACAATGGAGGAAATAATTGTATTTAATTCTTAATTAATTTATATGGAGATTTAAATCACCACTGTGGCTGCTGACTACAGTAGTGGACTGCACAGTTTCTAGAGAGTAGATTTTAGTTTTTCTGTCTCTACAATCTTGGGGTCAGGGTGCATGTGAGAGTGAATCAGATGACCTCCAAGTGCCCTCTTGATTCCAAATACTCTGCCCCTCTTTCTGGCTTGGCAATTAGATCTTCCTAATGACCGGAAAGGTAGGTTCAAACGTAAACTTTTTAGACTCCTCAGAATGTTGTGTTTGAACTTGGTGCCTGAAGACTCAGCCCCCAAGCTCCTGGCTTGAGGTTTTTCTTCTCTTCATACTCCCACTGCTTCCAGAACTGCAAGGGGCTTCATTTACATGCTTGTGGATGCCTGAGCATGCATGTCTACGCTTTGTCCACATTCACCCAAACAGCTGCATCTCGGCCTCCTTTTGGGGTTAAGATTGTGCACATTACTGGTTCAGTCCACCCTAAGGAAGGTGTATACCTGGAAGCAAGCTAGGAGAAGTTCAGACAAGGAATTTTGTGATCCTAGGTAACTTGAGCATGGTCTAAAAGAGGGAATATCAGCTCTGGTCTAGCACAACCCCTTGATGCTTTGGGTTCCTTAACCCTGCCATGGGCCATTCAGTTTAGTGGATATTTTTCTGGCCCTCCTTCAGCCATTCCACTGCTTAAAGAACAGGTCCCAGGCCAAGGGCCACCTCTGCTTGTGTTAAGGCAATTCTATTTGAGTCTAATACTGAAAAGTTATGACAAATATCACCTCAGATCAGAGATTTGCCCCTACATGGTGCTGTGGAAGGGGTAGACTTGTGGAAAGTACACCTGAGACACTTTCAAGTGGAGTAACTGAAATATTCAAGAACACCCAGACCTTAAAGGGGGAAGGAAGAGATTAAGGAGCTTGCCTAGTAGGAAAGGGGGAAACTAAAGAAAGGTATTCCAGGCAGATAGCGCCTGTCACTGCAGCACACTGACATATGGGCAGAAGGTGAAGCCAAGAGTAGAGGGAAGTCCAGAAGCTGAAGTCAGGGAAATAGATTGGGGCCAGGTTGGAAAAGGTCTTAATAAATGTCATTTTATTCCAATGGAATATAAGCTCAAAAAGACTAGACCATGTGTGTCTTGTCCACTGCCATGTCCCTCACCAGTCTTAGCATATCGCCTGGCCCCAGTATGGTGACAAGGACCACATTTAGATAGGCATTCCTGCCTTGGTACAAGGCCTGTCACAGAGCAGGAAGCAGTTTGGGCTGATTTATGGTGAGGTTTGTTATAACTCTTTACAGTCTTACGCTTCAGAGCACAGTCAATAGTTTTCTAATGAACGAGGACTGAGAAGTCCAGACTTTAGAAAGATGAAGAACCACCATTGGGTGTTCCTTGATCTCCAATTAGCACATGCATTGCACAACTTTGTCCTCCCTGTGGGGTCTGGATGCTACTAGGTCTTCTGGCCAAGAGGTGGGTAATTCCCCTCATTCTCCACTCTGTTTATCTGGATGCTCTTCTGGGGTCCTGTTAGAGTTGGACATGGAAAGGAGCAGTGAAAGGAGCTCTTACATAAACAGAAAGGTACACCCAGAGAGATCAGAGCAGAACCATAGATTACAGTGCATTTGGGAATTGTGGGCACAGAATGTCCAGGAAGAAGAGGCAATCTATGGAGTCAGATAAAGCCAAGATACTGAAGGTAATGGGGACTGAGGAAATGCCATTGGATTTGACAATTAGGGAGTCACAGATAACAATTCAAAGGCGGGAAATCCAGAAGCTAGATTTCCAGGATTTATGAATAAGGGATCAGTGAAGAAGTGGAAAGAGAGTAGAAAGACCACTGTGTTGAGAAGATATGCAGTGGAATAAAAAAGAAAGAGGGCAGTAGCCCGAGGGGTAGAGGATGTAGAAAGGCAGCTGTGGGCAAGATTGTTCCAAGACCAGAATGCAAGTAATGAAGACAAGGATTATTGAAAAGCTGTGAGGAGCCAGCTGGGCTCTGCCAAGTGAATTTATAATGGGTGCAGTCTGGGCAGTGCTAGGCAAAAGAGGGACAGGAGGAAGCTGGCAGGAGTAGGGTGGAGGGCAGCACTGAGGGGGATTTCTCAGAACCACATACTAGACAAACAAGAACATGGAAAGGGCAGGAGCCAGGGCCTTGCAAATGGCCTCCTTGTGCTAATTAAAGACTCTATGCTTGAGCCCCAACTAGGTAGGTAGGTTGAGTAATTTACAAGGACCACACAGCTACTACTGGGTTGAATAGTGTTGTAGACTGAATTGTGTTCCCACCCTCCCAAATTTTTATGTTGAAGCCCTAACCCCTAATGTGATTGCATTTGGAAAGATGGCACCCTTATGGAGATAACTAAATACTGTTGTGTATATTGTTATCTAATAGGCAGTGTTCTTCCTTTCTTTTGCTAAATACCTGTCATAATTGGTTCATAAATTTATTCCATGGTTATTTACAATGGCATGGTGACAACTGTCCTAGAGTTCCCTCTTTCATGATTGGTTTTCACAAGCCATGTAACGGTGGTTCAAAGGCCATCATGAGAACATCTGGTCACAGCTGGCATCAGGGATGTGTGAACCCAGAGGACTCTGCTAGCAGCCTGCCCTGGCTCAATGTATGTTGAAGTGGAAATTACCTGCACTCCCTTCAGACAAGGAGAAGTGATTCGCAACCTGTCATGTTTGGTATTAAGCTAATGGAGCCCATTCTATTTTCAGATGCACCGGACTGCCTGAAACCTTGTTGAATTTTCAGTGTGGGTCATATGCACATAGGGCAGCTTGCCAGGGATCAGGACAAGAACAAGTTTCATGTTATAGAGTAGCTTCCTGCCTCCCTATATTATTATCACTCAGGGGCTCAGTTCCAGCAGCATAGAGCATGAACAACCAAATTAGCCATTTGTCATCTTTCAAACTCCTGAACGTATGACCCTTGCTAAGATGGGAAAACAACCTTTGTAAAATGGAGATAAGATGCCTGTTAAGGAGGGGGGAAGGAGGAGTAGTTGTTGGGTTTGTTTGGGGTTGTGTGTTATTGTTCCCTTTCCTCTGTACAAGAAAGAAGAAAATGATGAATAAGAAACAAATTTATAAAAATACAAAATACTCATAGAATTAGTAACCCCTCTTTGTAAAAGAAGACTTGATGTTTGGTGTTCTGTTCATGCTATTCTCCCAGCCCTTGCCTCACTTTTCTGTCCAGGCCTCCTTCTGCCTGGGTTTCTAGTCCCCAGAATAGGGCCTGAAGCACCATAGGGGTCTGGGTTGTGTATTACTGCAAAGTCTGGGGCTCTCTATGGAGAGATATGCTGGTGGGTTGGCTCCATTTAATGGGCCAGGAAAAGTGGGAACCCTCTGGCAGCTGGAATGTTCCCACCCAAATTTTGCAGAATGAGACTATCACTTTCTAAAAGCTCAATATCTCACCTCTGTGAACATTCAGAGAACGATGAAGCTTAAAAAAAAGTGACAAAGATGTGCATTTGTCAACACTACAGGCCAGCAAAAGGCTCAGGAGTCTAAGGGATTAAGGAGATTCCCTGGAGTTGGGCAAAGGGCACAGACACCAAACACACACACACACACACACACACACACACGCACACACATGCACCAAGCAGGGTTTACTTAATTACATGCACAAAAAAAGTGGGAGAATTTAAAGAAAGAAGGTGAGCTTTGTTTTTCTGTACACTTATGAGATGGAACCTGCAGCAAAGATGCAGTGATGAGAGGTTCTAAGAGAAACCTCCATTTGCAGAGACAATATTACATCTAAGGCATTCCCCCAGGCTGTTTGAATTACAGATGCTTGCTGAATAAGAATGAGAACTCTGTGCATGCTTTAATTGTAAAGCAGTGGGAAATAGATTGTCCCTCAAGCTCTGTGAAACAGGCTTGCAAACAAGCCAAATCATCTTAACAGGTGAAGTCCCTGGAACTGGCCACTGCCTGTGAGAGTGGTGAGGAGACTTTCTGAAAGATCTTTCTAACTTGGGAATGAACAAATTCGAAAGTCACATCAAATGCGAGCTGGTTACTTCTATGCTGACTGACTCATCTGTGCTGGCAAGAATATAATGAGACAGTCACGACTGTCTGAGCTGTGTGTCACCGCACTCTCCCCAAAGGACAGAGGGGACCTCTGGGAACAGACTTTCTTTGGGGCATTTAAATTCCTCACCTCCTACCCCCAATCCTATCCCACTCCTTGGGGGGCAATTTTGTTGACCCTCCCAAAATTCAGTAACTCACGTGTGTCAAGGGTTCCTAACATGGTTTATATGTTCACATTTTCTTAGAGAAAAAACATCCAAGAAAGCCAAGGTTTTAATCAATGACCCACAAGCTGCTTAGCAGCTTTGAGTGGTGTGCCACATTTTGTGCATATGTGTCATTTTCTGATCCTCAAGAGTCCATCATTCCCAAGTGCTTAAGAGTCAATGCTTTAGGTGATCTGAGAATGTCCCCCAAGAGACTGGTGGCCTATTCCTATGGGCAGAAGCCCAGGTTTGGCTTGGGGGGGCGGGGAAGGACAGGTACCAGGGGCCAGAAGGTTAGAGGTCAAGCTTAGACATACCTGAAAACATTTGAACAGCCCCCAATCTACATCTGGGCACCCCAAAGACACAAGTGGCAAATAACTAAACAAATAAGCCCACTGATAAAGCAACAGCACCCCCAACGTGCAGCATGTATGGCAAAGAACAATTCTTGAGCAAGCAATCAGGGTGGATGGCTGGAGACGCTGGCACCAAGTAAAAGCGCTGGTTTCCAGCCAGCCCTAGCAGTGACTCATCATGGGAAAACCAATTATACCTGTCTGCTACCAACTTCCCAGGGGCATGAATATCCAAGGGGTTTGTGCTGCATACTGGAGTTGGGAGAACTATAGATCAGCAATCAGAACTCTGGGTTCAAGTCCTGACTCTGCTACTAACTGACTCTGTGACTCTGGACTTTACCCCTTAAGGACTTTAGAAAAGTTTCACCTATGCAAGATGAATGAGTTCTAGGGATCTGCTGTACAACCCCATGCCTGGAGTTAACAATACAGTATTATGTAACTTCAAAATTTGCTAAGCAGGTAGATCTCATGCTAAGTGTTCTTACTACAAAAGACAAAAAGCAAAGGATAACAGGACGCTTTTGGGATGTGATGGATATGTCTATTACTTTGTGGTTATGGTATCAGGGGTGAATGCATATGTCCAAACTCATCAAATTGTGTACGTTAAATATGAATAGTTCTTTTTATGTCAATTATAATTGAATAAAGCTGGTTTTTTTTAAGGAGAGATTTTTTTAAAGATGTAATGGATGCCCTTTATTTTTCTTATTCTGACATCCATTCACTCCCTCATTTTTTCACTTATTTAATAAGTATTAATTCCCTGATATATGCCAAGAATTAGGTGCCCAAGACCCTGTTTACTGTTTTCATGCTTATACCAAATTTACAGATTTCAGCTTTTACTACCCTCTTCCAGACATCTTTTGAGGCAGGAGAGGTCCAATTTAGGGCTAACCTCTTACATAGAAAACCTTGTTGGAGTTCAGGAGTGCCACCCAGAGAAACTTTGTAATACATGAAATTATCGAGGAATCCATTTCTTTGTTTTTAAATCTGTATAATGGGCCTTCAAGAAAGTCTCAGCATGAAGAGGAATACCCAGCGACCCAGAACTCCTACCCCCACTGGCCACTATCTAAAAGGTAAAAACTAGGGTCACTTTGGTGCTAGGTCTACTGGGAGGCCAGGCTGTCATTCTGAGAGAAGAGAAAGCCTTTGAAAGTAATATATCTGGTACTACGTGGATGGGGAACCAGCCACCTGGGGCGCTGTGCCCACACAAGCCCTGAGTACCCCCCAAAGAACTAAGATCAAGCAAGGCCTGATGTGCCCAGAGATGGTGAAAAGTGACGCAGCAGGTGGGGATGAGCAGGTCATTCTTGGTGCAGGAACGCCCTCTAGTGCCCAGAAGAGACGTTGGCAACACTGAAGAATTTAAAGCGAGTGGGAAGCACAAAACTTCAGGAACCCCATGAGATTCTGCTTGCTACTACTCTTCCTTGATTCTGGCCAAATTGTCCCTCCAAAGCATGCATCCTTGTAAGGAAATACAGATGATCAGGAGGTGAATTTGTGGATTTCTAGGAGTTCTGGGCTGAGGTCTGAGTCTGAATCCTGAAGAAGTGAGACCAACAGCACAGACATCACCCATCAGTCAAACCTACTCCCTGGTAATATGACCATTCCTCAGGGTGTAGAGGTGTGCGCACATGTCACAATTCTTTGTAATAAACTTGTTTCATATATTTTGTTCAAAAATTGATTTATAAATATTTCTTAAAGTCTGGAAAACATAGAAAAGTAAAGTTCCTGGAAATGAAGGAGTAACAGAATCTGGAATTAATCATTCACCATGAACTAGAATCTAGGCAGATATATATGAAACAACCAATTTTAGACAATTAGTCCAGAAGAAGCATATGACCATGATATTAGAGAAAGGAAATAAATGAGATGAACCCAAAACATGGAGCAGGGAGGAGGGATCCAAGCACAGCAAAGGAGATTCCTGAGATGAAGACCAAGAGGTCAGAGTTCACAGAGACTGAGGCAGCTGGAATGTGTAGGACAGAGGGAACAGCGTGGGAAGTTTTAAGCACAACTGCATGCAGAGCTCACATAAGATTGAGAGATGTTCAAGTTCTGGCCAACAAGAGTGGGGAATCCACAATGATCACCTAGAGCATATGGTGGAAACTCCAGAAAGATCACACCTTGTAACAAATCTGACATATCCCTGGAGTAAAGGTATTTTTGTAAGTTCTTAAAGAAGTTTTCTTACCACTTCCTCTAATTATACAGCCTTGTGTACAGGTGGTGTGTGTTCAAAGATACAACAGGCAACTGTTTTACCAAAAGTTTTATAATTACATCACAATGGTCACCATCTTTCCTGCCTGCAGTCATGTAGTCCTCAATGCTCTCCATTTCACTGAGCCAGCTCTACATTTTAGCTCTATTGCTCTGAGTACCCCGCTTTTGCTACTATATTCTACGTTAATCAGGATTCTTATATGAAAGCAATGGAAACTGGCTCTTGTTTAATAAAGCACAAAATTAATTTAGCGAAAGGATATTTGGTAAATCAGTAAGTCACTGGAGGCATTGGAGAACTGGACTCAAGCTATGAGGCCAGAAACAATGGATCAGATCATACCACAGAGCTGATGCTGATCACCCCACTGCTGCCACCACTAACAGCTAGGGTCCTAAATGGTTGGCAGTGGATGCTGGACACTGCCACTAACAGTCTTGCTACCGTTGTGCCTAGAAACTTGGTCTTGCTGCAACCACCATCATCAGAGCGAGAATTCTCTGCTGCCCCAATTCTTTAGGTTACTAATGTCAGGTTCAAAGACCTAAAAAGGGAGCTTTGATTGGCTGAGCCTAGGTCATGTGCCACATCATAGCTACAAATAATACTGGGACATGTCACATTTTCATCTTGTATAGTAAGAGGTGGGCTCTGCCTCCTACACCAAGAGTCAAGGGGCAAGGCATCCCCTAATCATGGCAAGAGGTTCAGATGCTAACTTATACTCCAAGATGAAAAATATCCACTTCACAACTATAACTTCAGCCACCACCTAGAACATAGTAGACAGTTAATAAATATTCATTGATGGAGTGATTGAAAAGCATCAAAGACCAAAAGTGACTAACATTAGTCTACAAAAGATGATCAGGTGAATGAACAGGAATTTGAAAAGTATCCTCCCCAGTACAGAATACAAAATGAGAGTCATATCAGAGATCTGAGTATGGATGTGTGTGGAGGTAGAGAGTTCATGGTTGGACAAGGCAACTGTGGATAGACAATCTAGGATATCAGTGTAGGAAGAAATTGGACCATTTCTATACAACATAGCGTAGGACTGGGGAGGGTGGGGATTCACCAAAGGCATAATTCTGTAGGTGTGTAAGAGTTTGAAATTCATGTGGTATTGCTCCAAGTCACACAGGCTGCTTCTTGACCTTTGCACCTTTGAAACAAACTCAGAATTAGTAAGTGGTAAATGTGATTGAAGGTGTCATGTCATATGTGAGGCCAGCTCACAAACATTTGGGGCCCTGTGACTACATCTAAGGATCTTTCAAGAACTCCAGTGATGGATAACTGGGGCAGTTTGAGGACATTAGCTCTGTACTGAGTACTACCTTCTTTTCCTGGTCAGGGAGTAGTGATGTCAACCATTCTAAAAGAGTAGTCCAACTCCTTCACTGTGGTTTAGCTATTAGAACAAAGCATGAAAATGAGGGCTGAGGATCACAAAAATTGAACATCAGTGATTGACCTGGTACCTTCCAGCTCTGGGAAAGCTATCCTTTGAGGATGACTTGGCTGAACAGAAAGCCACCTAGGCATTTCATCTCCATGTTTTCAAATATTAATTTTTTGGCTTTTCTGGCTGCTGCAGGCAGTTCAGAAGTCTGGAAACAACAGGTCCAAAGGTCAGATTAAAGAATAAATTACAGTGCCATCTAGAAATAAAATATATCAAGAGATGGGAAGAATGGCGTGTATTCTAAGCACTGGAAGACAGCTCAAGCATTGTATAAGACCAACAACTTCAATGTTATTTCTGCAAAATGGATGTGATAGTTGTGTCAACTTGCCTCGGCCATGTGATGCCCAGAGAACTGCTTAAACATAGTTTCTGGGTATGTCTGTGAGGATAAACATTATTTCTGGGTATGTCTGTGAGGATGTTTCCAGAAGAGATTAGCATTTGAACTGGTGGACTCAGTAAAGCAGATGGCCTTCCCCAATGTAGGTGGGCATCATCCAGTCTGGTGAAGGTCTGAATAGAACAAGAAGGTGGAAGGGCGCCTGGGTGGCTCAGTTGGTTGAGCGTCCGACTTCGGCTCAGGTCATGATCTCACAGTTCATGGGTTCGAGCCCCACATCGGGCTCTGTGCTGACAGCTCAGAGCCTGGAGCCTGCTTTGGAATCTGTGTCTCCCTCTCTATCTGCCCCTCCCCCGTTCATGCTCTGTCTCTCTCTCTCTCTCTCCGTCAAAAATAAAAACATTTTAAAAAATTTTTAAAAGAACAAAAAGGTGGAGGAAATATGAATTTGTTCTCTGTCTGACTGCTTGAGTTGAGACATCCATCTTCTGACTTTGGGGCTCCTGGTTCTCAGGACTTCAGATTCCTGAAGGACTTCAGGATCTTTACCATTGGCTCCATGAACTAAGCCACTGGCTTTCTTGGATCTCCAGCTTCCAGATGGCAATTCATGGGACTTCTCAGCCTCCAGAATTGTGAGAAATAAATTTCTGTTGTTCGAGCTCCCTCCTCCATGCTATCCTGTTATAGCAGCCCAAATGGCCGAAAACAATGGGGATAATATAATAATAGAACCTAACCTATAATGCTATTCCCAGGATTAGATAAATTACTGTACAGTATGTAAAATGCCTGACAGATAGTTGATGAGAAATGAATGGCAGCTATCGTTGTCACTATTGTTACATCTTTGTGAAATTTTAAGTTATTTACCCAAAGGATACAGGAATGTCGATTCGATGGGGCACATGCACCCCAATGTTTATAGCAGCACTGTCAACAATAGCCAAAGTATGGAAAGAGCCCAAATGTCCGTGGATGGATGAATGGATAAAGAAGATGTGGTGTATAGACACACACACACACACACACACACACACACACACACAATGGAGTATTACTCAGCAATCAAAAAGAATGAAATCTTGCCATTTGCAACTACATGGATGGAACTGGAGGGTATTATGCTATGTGAAATTAGTCATTCAGAGAGACAAAAATCCTATGACTTCACTCATATGAGGACTTTAAGAGACAAAACAGATGAACATAAGGGAAGGGAATATAAAAACAGGGAGGGGGACAAAACAGAAGAGACTCATAAATATGGAGAACAAACTGAGGGTTACAGGAGGGGTTGTGGGAGGGGGGATGGGCTAAATGGGTAAGGGGCACTAAGGAATCTACTCCTGAAATCATTGTTGCACTATATGCTAATTTGGATGTAAATTTTTAAAAAAAATAAAAATAAAAAATAAAAAAAACAAAAAACAAAAACAAAAGATGTGGTATGTATACATACACGCACACTTAGACACACACACACAGACACACACACACACACACACTGGAATAATGCCTGGCAATTAAAAAGAATGAAATCTTGCCATTTGCAACAACGTGGCTGGAACTAGAGTGTATTATGGTAAACAAAGTAAGTCAGTCAGAGAAAGACAAATATATGATTTCACTCATATGTGGAATTTGAGAAACAGAACACATGAACATAGGGGAAGGGAAGGAAAAATAAGATAAAAACTTAGATGGAGGAAAACCATAAGAGACTCCTAAATACAGACAACAAACTGAGGGTTGCTGGAAGGGGGGTGGGAGTGGGTGAAATGGGTGATGGGCATTAAGGAGGACACTTGTTGGGATGAGCACTGAGTGTCCTATGTAAGAGATGAATCACTGGGTTCTACTTCTGAAGCCAAGATTACACTGTATGTTAACTAACTTGAATTTAAATAAAAAATAAAATAAAATAAATAAAATTAAAATAAAATAAAATAAAACAGAAGAGTTATTGCATAATAGCATTTCTTTCACAATACAGACAAATACACTTAATAAGTATGTCCAGTCCTGGGCTCAGGCAGTGTTATTAATTGGAGTCCAACCAGGGAAGAGACAAAAAAATACACAGTAACTTAAATAAGAAAGATTTACTATTAAAAAATTTATGGACTATTTATAGAGAATTACCTACTAAGAGGGAATAAAAGAGGGCTTTAAAGAATATACTAGGGCTAAGAGAGAGTACCCAAGGAAGGAACAAACAGGGAAGAGGGCAGGCACTTCCCCAAGGCTGGAAGTCAAACATCATTAAAAAGAGTGCGATTCCAGCCCACAACATGGTGGAGAAGGGCATTGGGCTGGAAGCCTCCCACTAAACTGCCAGCAGGCTGATGCTGGCAAGCAGGAAACCATCCCCTGGATTTCCAATAAATGCTCTGGGAAGCTGCCCAGGAGGAGGTGTTGAATTTGCTGGAAAGCCAGCTAGGCCATCTTCAAAACTTGCCAGGAAACTGCCCTTTTCAAGTGCTGCTGAATGTGCCTAGAAACTAGGTGAGGCATCCACAAAACTCATGAGGAATCCTCCCACGAGGGAGGGAAGTACTGCTGGGATGAGGAGAGGGAGAGTGAGCCCCTCTGGGTATCCTGTACCCCAGCCCAGTGCCCTGGCAGCAGGAAGAAGTAAAGTACACCAGACCCAGGAAAAGAAGCCCTCTATCCTCCTGCATCACCCCAATGCCCTGCACTGGAGAGGCTTCTGAGCATGCCTGCTGGCAAGGGAGCAGTATTGCAGGATCACAGACAGACAAAGAAGGTTGGCTTGGGATCTCAAAGGCTGGCACAGCTAGGGAGGCAGTCAAATGTGAAGTTGAAATTCCAGTTCTGCCATTTACTATGTGATTGAGCCTTTCTATGTGTCAGTTCCTTCAGTCTGTCAAGCAGGGAGAATGGCAGGATCTACCTCACAGAGTGGTTATGAACATCAAATGAGACAGTGCATATAAATCCTTGTCAATCTGTGTTCTTTGTGCATGGTGACTGGCATGTAGTAAGTGCTCAATGCAAGGCAGCTGTCAGTATCATGATTATCACTATTTTCCAACTGGCTGAGATACATACAGAAGACTGTCTTCTACTTGCTGTCCTCTCAGAGATGACAACGGGGCCCCCACAGCCCTTCTGTTTCACAAAGATTGCCAGCCTCCAGAGCTTTTCTAAAATGTTCGGGGTCAGTGGGAGTGAGGAGGCTCTACACGTGTGTCTACATTCAGGCTGTATCCCCAGGAGTCCTGTCCAAGGGGAGTTCCACATGTTTTTTCATAAAAAGCACTGACCCCTGATACAATGGTCAAGGACTTGATGACCCCTTGAGGGTCATATATGTAGCAAGATAAAACTATCCATCAGATATTCAACTGTTCAATGGTTTTATTTATTTTGAGAGAAAGAAAGAGCATGAGCAGGGGAAAGGCACAGAGAGAGGCACAGAGGATCCAAAGCAGGCTCTGCACTGACAGGAGACAGCCCAATGCAGGGCTTGAACTCACTAACCGTGAGATCATGATCTGAGCCAAAGTTGGAAACTCAACCAAATGAGCCACCTAGGCGCCCCTCCATTAGATATTTATAAGTGTTCCTTTCCCTCTAAGAAGATCGGCTATAGCACCTGGAACAGCCATGTGGAGAGGCTGGGAGAGAAGACACTGATCTTTGATGGAGTGCTCTAGGATGTGTGATATGAAGCCCTCTTCCATCTCTTCTGTGAAATCTTTGGTAAAACTAACATTGTTTGTTAATGCCTTTGATGTATGTGGCCTCCTTCTGGAGAATGTGAAAAGGGGCTGGGGCTGGTGTGGGAGAATGGTCAGGTTGCAAGGCCCTGGGTTCTAGGACTCTGAGGGAGAGTGCACATGCTAGGCAATACATAGGCTCTGCACACCAGTCAGTTGTGTGATATTGCATCGACTGGGTCATGGTGTCATAGCCATCTTTCTGCCTTTGTGACTGCAAATGCCTCCTGGTTTGTGAGTGGTGTTTTTCTCTGAAACATAGGCAGAAAGATTGCAGGAGGTGTCTGAGTCATGAGCTTTCAGTCAGAAATGAGTGACAAAGCATGCTTCTGTGGGACCCTAATACCCACAACAATAGGTACTTGTACTAGTCTTCTGACAAATTACCATAAAACAGTGACTTAAGACAACGTAAATGTATTCTCTCACAGTTCTAGAGGTCAGAAGTTTAAACTGGGTCAGCAAGGCTACATTTCTTCTGAAGGCTCTAGGGGAGAATTCTTTTCTGTCCCTTCTCTAGCTTTAGAAGCTACCTGCATGCCTTGGTTCAAGGGCCCGTCCTCCATCTGCAAAGCTGGTGGTAGATCACTTTCCAATCTCTTGACCTCACTCTTGTCTCTCTCTGACTCTGCTTCCATCATCATAAATCCTTCTCTGACTCTGACCTTACTGCCTCTCTCTTATAAGGACCCCCGTGATTACATGTAGAGCCCACCTGGATAATCCAAAACCATCTCCCCAGCTCAAGATCCTTAACATAAATCACATCTGCAAAGTCCCTTTTGCCATGGAAGGTACTGTCTTCACAAGGTTTGGAAATTAGGACATGGATATCTCAGGAAGCCATTATTCTGCCAGACACAGTACTTGTCTTCAATGTTTCCTTATGTCAACTTGAATCTGTTGGTTCACATGGCATCTGGATCTGGTACTTGGAGCTTTCTAAGGTACCACCACTGAGCACCAGATTCTACCCCAAATAGTTCTGTTGAGATAGTAATAGCAGACACTAATAGAAGTCTTCATTTTATAGATGAGACACAAGTCAGTTGAGTAACTTGCTCTGGTTAATTACAAGCACATATACTCCCCTGCCTCACCAGCACTGATGGACCAGGTGGATCCCAGTGGCAAAGTCAGGGCCCTGTGAGCTGGGTGGTGCCGGATGAAATGACTGGCACCATGGCAGTGCAAGCCTAGCCTGGTGACACATCCACTCTTCTGGCATCAAGTTCTCCAGTCCCTCTGATATTTTCAGGAGCCAGACAGCTGCTCTGTGCATGTGTCCAGAGTTACTAGATGCTCCTCTCTGTACACTGATCTTTTTGGGGTCCTAAAGAGCTAGAGGGGCTCAGGGTATAGATGTATGCTCCTGAGACCTTTCTAGCATGAGCCCAGTAGTGTGGTGAATGGTGGCTCCCAAAAGATATGTCCACCAGGAGCCTGTGAACATGACCTTATTTAGGAAAAGGATATTTATAGATGTCAGTAGGTTAAGGGTCTCAAGGGTCTCAAGGTGAGAATATCCTGGTTTCAGGTGAGCCCTACATCCAATGACAAGTGTTCTTTATAAGTGGAAAGGAGAGGAGAAGACCATGTGAAGATGGAGGTGGAGCTTGGAGTGATGCATCTATAAGTCATGGAATGCCAATGGTTGTCAGCCAACCACCAGAAACTAAGAGAGAGGTGGGAAACAGATTGTCCTTCAGTTCCCAGAGGGAACCAACCATGCCAACACGTTGATTTCAGACTTCTGACCTCCAGAACTGGGAAACAATACATTTCTGTTGTTCTAAGCCACCTAGTCTTTGGTGCTTTATTGCAGTACCCACGGGAAACAAACTCAAAGGCTGGAGTCTTTGTGTGTGAGCTCATAGGCGAGATGCAGAATTTCTGTGGTGTAATGATTCCTTCATCCTGCCTCCTACAGGTCAAGGGCTGGCCTTCTTAGACCCATCTCAAACGGCAGGACCACTACACGTTGTGCTTTCAGAATGGCACCAGGAATGGAGGAGCAGCCAGGTCCTGGAAGGTCCATGGAAGGAGCCAGGTCTGAGTCCCCCAACGAGCTAGAGCTGGGTTCACAAGACAACCCACCTGGAGCTGACTGCCACAGGTGTCTGGAGATGCGGCTTGCCTATTGCCACGGAAGTGGATAAAGGGACAGCCCTTGACCAGAGCATGCACCCTCAAGGCCAGCTGGGCACAGGTCTCCCAAACGCTGGACTCCGTTTTGCGGAAATGTGTGGCATGCTGACCACCAGGGGGCACCACTGCACCAATAGAGGTTAAGGAAGAAGCAGTCTGAGGCTTCTGTCCAGAAGAGGTTAGGAGAGAGGTTAGGGTGCTGGCAGAGTAAAGGCAAGCAGGAGTGAATTGAGGATTAGTGAAGTTGGAAGAGGGAAGGCTTGGCTGAGAGGAAGCTGGGAGGTGTTAGCCAGGGCTCCTCCTCCCTGACTATGGCCTTTGCCCTGGGTGCTGGGAGCAAGTAAAGTTGCCACTGTAGTTCCCTTTTTCCATCCCAACCAGCCCCAAAGCACATCACCTCCAGAGGTTGAAGGGGACTTTCTGCACCCTTCCCTTGGACTATGTTATAGGAGCTAAGCAATGTTGCCCTCCACCTTGACCCAACTCACCATAAGGTCATGGAAACCAGCTCTTCAGAGACACACTAGAGGCTATGTACCTGAGCTGGCTTCTCACAGAAACTGGGCCTGGCTGAGGCTAGTGACACCTGCCTGGCACCAGGAGAGAGAGGCCTTCTCCATAGGCAGAGGCAGCAGCAGTGAGACAAACCCCAAAGCTTAGCTTATTCCGGGTTGCTGGGCAATTATCCAAGTCATTTCAAGGGACAACAGTAGCCTCCACAGCCCATGAATCAAATAGTCTAAGAACACTGAGGCCACTCAGCCAATATGGTAGATGTCTGAGACAATGCAGCAGGATGAACACCATGCCTGGCCAAGATGCCAACACTCTGGGGCAGTCCCTCAAGAGACAAAGTGTGAGGGATGGTATCATGCTCTTTTCCAAAAGAGCCAATTGTAAGACCTGGTTAGGAAAGGGAGTACTCAATATTGTTTCCATCATAGCAGGCCATCCAGGGCCATTTGACACTCAAAACATAGCCCTGGGGACCTCTGGGGACCCTGTATCTGATACAATGTCCTCCACTGATTCCAGCGTCCCCCAGGATGCCACCACTAGACATACCAGAATTCTGTCCAGAGGCAGAACTGAGAAACCCCAAGGACTTCACTACCTAGTCCCAACCCCACATTGCCCAGAACAATACCATTAACATCATCACAGACACACCCCCTTTCCAAGGTCACAGCAGCATCTTGAATGGGCAGATGTCTTTGCCATGATTACATACTCTATCCTGGGCACTGGACCTCTATATGTTACAGCTACTACCCTTCTTTCCAACACAAAAGTATTCTGTCTCCAGGGGAAGTGTCCCACTCAACCTAACAATCGCAGCCCTTGAATCATATCCCCATTCTCAAAAGTCCTCTTCACATGCCTTCACATTCACATACAGGTGTCTACCATCTGTTACCCATTAGTTCCTGGCAAGATCAAAGACAGTAGAGTCATATATACCTGGATTAGATTTCTAGTCCTTCCATAAGTGTGGGTCTACACCTTATAGAAAATAGTTGCTATCAAACTAACCAGTCAATAGATGCATCATGTATCCAGCCCTGATTAGCTATGTGATGTTAAGCAAAATATTCCTCTCTGCATTTAAGTTTCTTCTTCAATAAAACAGGGTGATAACAGTACCTATTTCACATGGGCATCGCAAGAAGTGTGTGTGTGTGTGTGTGTGTGTGTGCATGCGTGCACACATATACACACACGTGTTCACACAATGGAATCCCAGAATACAGCCACCACTACCACCTCTAGCACCATATCTCCTGGGTGACACAACTGGCCTGCCAATCTATATCATCACTCAAATTGGTCTGAAATGCCTCATTACCTCCTTCACCCATAACACAGTGTTCCATACCAATAATGGCTTCCCTGAAAGACTGAGTACCCCTTCCATAATGGCCAACTGATACTTGGAAAGACTATGGGATCCTCCCCAAGGAAGACCCCAAGGATCCTCTTCACACCTGAAACCAGAGCAGAGCATGCACCTATAGGCATCAGGGACCTGAGGCACTGAGGATCTCAGGAGCAAGCGACCATGGTTCTCTATTCTCCACCTCAAGCATGCGTGCAGATTCTCCGTGCTGCAGCTGTCCTGTCAGCTCCGCCGTCCACCCCACACCCTGAACAAACTGAAGGGAGTGTTTTCATTAATGTATAATTTAGTTTTATTGGGTTGCTATAACAGAATACCATAGACTGGTTGGCTTTTCAATAGCAGATTAAATGTATTTCTCACAGTTCTGGAGGCTGAAAATTCTAAGATCAGGGTGGCATTAGATTTGGTGTCTGGCAAAAGCCTGCTTCCTGATCCATAGACAGATGTCATTCTGCTGTGTTCTCACATGGTGGAAGGGGAAAGGGAGCCCTCTGGGGCCTCTTTTATATGGACACTAATACCATTCATAAGGGGCTCCACCCTTATGACCTAATTACCTACCAAAGGCCTCACCTCCTAATACCATCACCTTGGGGGTTAGGTTTCAACATATGAATTGGGGAGGGATACAAATATTTAGTCTATAATAATGTGTATTAGTTAACATAACAAATAAACTTCAATATTTCATTGCCTTAATTCATTTTAATAGTCCAACATGGGTATTCCTGGTTTTTCAAAGGCCTTCCACACAGTTATTTGGGAACTCAAGCTCATTCGATTTTGTGGTTCTTCCTTAACTATAAAATAGAGCAAATAATGGTACCCTTCTCTAGGGATATTGTGACAATTAAATGAATGGATGCATGGAAAGAACTAAGTCCCATGTTGGACAGATCCTAAACACTAAATAAATAGTAGCAAATATCACCATCATCATCATCATCACTTCCAATATTACTATTACTGCTATTGACACAAAGTTTCTGGTTCCTCCTCCTTCCCTAGCCACCCTAGAACTCATGGTCCACTCTCTCATTAATAATCCTCATTCTCTTGACCCCTTAGCCCCCACTGCATTCCCCTTGTCAAACCTCAACCCTGACTTGAGCCAACCTCCTTCATGCTCATCCCCAGCTGCTGCCTTCTGCTGGAGAAACAATCACACAACCTGTAAGTTAGAAACACCACAAGGTGGCAATTTTCTGTCTAGGCCGGGGCATCCCTGCCACCTGGATCACAGCCATCTTTCTCCTTGTCCCTGGCACAGTTTTTTCAATGCTCCACGTCAATGTTTCTGAACTTTCACCATCTTTGTAAACTCCCACTCCACTTCCTCTTCCTCACTCTGAGCAGATAAGTAAATTTCCTAAGTTTCCCCCAAAAAAGGGCCTAAATTGGAAAAGTCCCATGGACCTTGGTCTCCTCTTCATCCCTCAGGGCTCACTTAGAGGTCTTCCCCCTCTCTGTCCCAGGTTGTCCCCTGGGTTCTGGATCCCCTGGCCTCCACTTTCACATTTCCTTCCCTGTCTTCCCACCCTCTCCCTCTTCTCTGGGAGGCAGTGTCATAGGTGGGCTGGGAGCACAGTCTCTAGTGTCATCTTCCTGAGATCAGAACCGATTCTGTCACTTACTAGCTGAGCAATCTAGGAAGGTCTAGAGCTTCCATTTCCTCAGCCATAAACCTGGGGTCAATTATAGCATCTATCAGCCTCACAGGATTGTGGTGCGGCTCAGATGAAGTAATGCATCAATGTGTTTTTTAAATGTTTATTCATTTACATTAAGAGAGAGAGTGTGTGTGTGTGTGTGTGTGTGTGTGTTCACAAGTGGGGGAGGGGCAGAAAGAGGGAGAGAGAGAATCCCAAGCAGGCTCCACGCTGTCAGCACAGAGCCCGATGTAGGGCTTGAACTCATGAACCATGAGATCATGACCCGAGCCAAAATGAAGAGTTGGATGTTTAACCAACTAAGCCACCCAGGTGCCCCTGCACGAATGTTTTTTTGAGTAAAGTCTGCCACATAATTAGTTATAGTCACTAGCCTCTTCACATTTACAAAATCAACCGAAGTGCCCATATCCGTACCAAAAAAAATCCTTCTCTTGACTCCACATGCCACTCCAGCAACCACTCCTTGTTTCTGTTCCCTTTTACAGCAAAACTCCTCCAAAGAATAGTCTGTTCTCCTTGTGCTCACTTCTGCTCCTCCCTTTCTCCCCCCAGATCTGTCCAATCAGGCTGACAAAAACTCATTGCTTCACCAAAACCACTCTTGTCAAAATACTCTCTTTCCTTAGCTTACATGGCTCCCACATGTTCCTGATTTGCCTCCTTCTCTGGCTACTCCTTCTTAATCTCCTTTGTAGGCTTTCCTTTCCTCATGGGAACATGTTAGTATTTCTTATGACCCCAGGCCTCTTCTCTTATTTGATATTTTATCCTTTGGTGATTTCATTAAGAAATAGGTTCAAAACATGGGCAAAGCTCAAGAAGTAGTTCTGAGCTTTAGATCTAAGAAAAATGGTAAAGTTGTAAGTAGACCCAGCATGGGGTTACACGGTCAGAAGATGGGTGGATTGGGAACAAGTTGGGGAATAGAGTCATCTGAGGGTTGAAGTCCTGGAGATTAAGGATAAGGGTCCTGAACAATGTGAGGGTTTAAAAGGCTTTCATGCTAGCTGCATAGTAGGCCAACTGGCTTCTATGACCTGGGCAGTGCTGGACACTCTCTCTTACACCAGGGCCTTCTACCTAGGAAGCCTTGCTCTCCTCCTCTGCTCTTGGGGGCTGGTCATAAGGCCACGGTGTACAAGCCAGTTATAAGCAACACAGCAGTAGAAAACCTGAGCTCATGAGAAGAATGGAGTAAGTTATAGAAAACAGTCAATGTTGAAGAATAGTGTAAGCTGGAGGCAGAGGGCAACTTATCTCATTTGAAATGAGCTCAGAGACTCATTCTTGAGTCTTCAACAAGGCCAATGGAAGCAGATGTGTAGAGTGGTGAGACTTGAATGTCTCATCTGGTATGCAGGGCCTGGGGCTGGGGACCCTGGGACAATGGTTGGCACCCCAGAAGGTGCCCTGGATGATGTGGTGTTCTCCAGATGCAGGGTGATGTTGTAGGTATTGCTGAGTGCTGCCAGTAAAAGGCAGATTTCCTGTAATGGGGTAATCATCTGTAGAAAATTTCAGGGTATTTTCCCACATTCAGTGGTTGGGAAACATGGGGTACAATCATGTTCAGTGTGGCATTTTGTTCCTAGGAAAAGAACAGGATAGTAACTATAACTAAGCCAGACAGTCTCCCACTATTGTTGAATGTATCTGTTGCTCTAGATACCAAAATTTGGCATTGTGGAGCTTTTTCATTTTGTCATTCTGGTGGGTATGTGGAGGTATCACAATGATGTTTTAATTTTCATTTTTCTGATGATCAGTCAAGATGCACCCATTTCGTATATTCACTGGCCATTTTTCTATCTTCTTTTTTAATGTTTATTAATTTTTGAGAGAGAGAGAGAGAGAGAAGGGGAGGGGAAGAGAGAGAAGGGGAGAGAGAGAGTCCCAAGCAGGCTCCATGCTCTCAGTGCAGAGCCCAACTCAGGGCTTGAACTCACAAACCATGAAATCATGACTTGAGCCCAAATCAAGAGTCAGACGCTTAACCAACTGAACCATCCAAGCACCCTATTTTGATATCTTCTTCATGAAGTTTCTCTTTGAATATTCCACTCAGTTTTCTGTTGGGTTGTCTTTTTCGTTTTATTTGTGTATATGTCATTATATTTCTTTTGACATGACTTCTTTGTCGTGTCTGTGTATTGCAAATATCTCCTACTCTGTAGCATGCATTTTCACTTGCACTTTCTCTTTATTATGTATTTTAATCAACAAAATTCTTAGTTTTAATGTAGTCCATTTTACTGATTTTCCCCGTTGTAGTTAGTGCTTTTTTTGTCCTAGTTAAGAAATCTTTACCTACTCTGAAGTCATGAAGATGTTCTTTTATTTCCTAAAATATGTATTGGATTCACCTTTCACATTTGGGTACTAATACAACTGGAGTCAATTTTTGCATATAGTGTAAGGTGGGGTCCAGACACATTTTCCTCTATGCAGATATCCAGATGGCTAGCATCATTTCCCAAAAAGGCCATTCTTTCTCCTGAACCGCAGTATGATCTTTGACATTAATCAATTGACATAAGTTGGGTCAGTTTCTAGACTCTATTCTGTTCCATTGCTCAGCTGTGTTTCCTATCCTTGTGACAATAATACACTGACATAATTACTGTGGCTTTACAAATCTTGATATATAGTGGTATAAGTGCCCTTGGCTTTGTTCTTCAGGATTATTTTAGCTATTCTCAGTCCTTTGCATTTCCATATAAATTTCACAATCAAGTTGTCAATTCACACACACACACACACACACACACACACACACACCTTTCTGTGATTTTTTATTGGAATCACATTGGGTCTGTAGATCAATTTGGGAAGAATTAACATCTTAATAATATTGATCCTTCCAATCCATGAACATGATATATATCTCCATTTCTCTAGATCTTCTGTAATTTATCAGCAATGTTCTGTGGTATTCAGTGTAGAGATCCTGCACATCTTTTGTTATACTAATCCTGTGTAATTTATTTTTGTTGTTGCTATTGTAAATGACATCATTAAATTTTTTTCTGTGTTCATTACTGGTATATATAAAGGCTTTGTTCGTTAATTCTAATAGTTTATCAGTAGATTTAAACTTTTTAAATGTCTGTTCCATATTTTAAGTCCAAATGTTACCAAAAACACTGCATTAGTCCAAAAGCTCTACTACCTAACATATTCCAGTCTGCTCTATATAGATGATAGCATTGATGAGAAGTCCTCATGGGATGAAACCTAAGGTTCATGAGACCTGCCCCTGGGCTTCTAATGTCAGGATCCTGAGATTTTTAAGCAAGTGAAATTTAGAAATAAATACATAAAACTTTTAGTGAGTGTGTATTACTTGTCAAGCACTTCTCTAAAGGACTAGTGCTCTTAGTCCTTCGCATGTATTAACTCATTTAATTTCCTTAAGAGCCCTATGAGGTAGGTACTATCATAATTTCATTGAACAGATAAGAAAACTGAGGCACAGAAAAAGTAAACATTATCCCGAGGTTAGACATCATATTGGTGGCTAAGCATTTCACCATTGCACTATTTGACCACTCTTAGTCTATAAAATTAAAGTCTTCAGCTTGGGGACGCCTGGGTGGCTCAATTGTTTAAGCATTCAACTCTTGATTTCAGCTCGGGTCATGATCTTGTGAGCTCTGTGCTGAGCATAGAGACTATTTAGGATTCTCTCTCTACCTCTTCCCCTCCCTGCCACTTGTACTCTTGCTTGCTTGCTATCTCTCTCTCTCTCAAATTATATACATATATATGTATATATATATATATGTTTATATATGTTTATATATATATAGCCCATAAGTATATATATATATATATATATATATATATATATGCATGTATACAGTCTTCAGCCTGGCTCTCCCATCTGGAGACTCTCTCTACCTCTTCATCCTAAGCCCTAGGCTCCTCCAAGTCATTGTTACATCTGCAGTTGACTAGTGCCTCTCACCTTAGGGCTACATCTGAAGGTTAAGGATGGGGGGAATCAGGGAAAGCTTCATGGCAGAGGTAAGCTGGGCTTTAAAAATCACTTATATGTGGAATTTAGGAAACAAAACGAATGAGCATAGGGGGAGTGGAAAGAAAGAGTGAGGCAAACCAAGAGACAGACTTTTGACTATAGGGGGCGATTGGTGAAATAGGTGATTGGGATTAAGGACTGTACTTGCTGTAATGAGCACCAGGGGTTGTATGAAAGTGTTGAATCACTAAATTGTACACCTGAAACTAATATTACACTGTGTTAACTAACTGGAATTTAAATAACAACTAATTTAAAAAGCAGGAAAAAGAGTCAAGTAGGTTTGAGCATGTAACGATGAAGTGCAGGACAGTCTCAAAGACATGGAACAGAAACATAGAGGGATATAGAGTATAGGTTCTCAATGTAGGACTGGTCTTGGTGGGAAACAGAGTGTTCATATCATTTATTATTATTACCAATATTATTTTTGCTGTTAGTGCTTTCATCACAACAATCACATTTATTGACGTCAATACTAGAGTCATATGAAAAAGCCCCATCTTTGTATTGTTCAACCATTGTGAAGGTCACATTTCTTCTACAGTATTATTACAACTTTCAATTACTAATGGGAATGCTGGAGTTACTAATGGGAATATTTGAGTGTGTTTGTGTTGCAAAGCTATGGAAATACAATTTGCTACAGCCTCCCTCCATCCATTGTAATTGGATCTAGGCTCATAACTTCCCATAAATTAGCAATATCACAACATAATATCTGTAAACATATCAATGTGTTCTCAGAAAAAAAGTAAGGTTTTAGTTTCTTTGCTTGAGACCAAAGACCTTCAATACAATGATTGGGGATAGAGCTGGGGTTGTCATAGGATAAGAAATATCAGAACTACTGCCTTGAGAAGCAGTCAGATGACTCCAAAAACCCAAGATACAAAAGAAAAAAGAAGTAAGTTGGACTTCATGAAAATTCAACATTTTGTGCATCAAAGGACACTATCAAGGAAGAGAAGATGACCCACAGAATGGGAGAAAATATTTGCAAATAATATATCTGATAAGGGTCTACTATCCAGAATAGACAACCCTTACAACTCAACCATAAAAAAAAACAAATAACTTAATTAAAAATGTGGCAAAGTATCTGCAGACACATTTCTCCAAAGAAGATCTACAGATGGCCAATAAGCCCATGAAAACATGCTTCACCATCTTTAGTCATTGGGGAAATGCCAATCAGAGCCACAATGGGATCCCACTTCATACCCACTACAATGGCTATAATTTTTTAAAAATGGAAAATACCAAGTGCTGTTAAGGATGTGAAACATTGGAACTCTTATACATTGCTGGTAGGAATAGCAAATGGTGCAGCCACTGTGGAAAAGAATTTGGAAGTTCCTTTAAAAGTTAAACACAGAGTGTTATCATATGACCTATCAATTCAATTCCAAGATATATATCCACAAGAAATTATATATGTTCACACAAAAACATGTACATAAATACCCTTAGGATAATTATTATAATATCACCCAAGTGGAAACAAACCTGATGTCCATCAATGTGTGAATGGATATACAAACGGAATACAATGGAATATTATTCATCAAAAAAAAGAATGAAGTATTAATACATGGATAAACCTTGAAAACATTATACTAAGTGAAAGAAACCACACTCACAAAGCCACATATTGTATGATTCCATTTATGTGACATGTTCAGAATAAACAAATCCATAGACACCAAAAGCAGATTAGTGGTTGCTAATGGCTCAGGAGAGGGAAGAATGGCGGGGGGGGGGGGGGGGGGGGAGGCCGTGACTGCTAAAGAGCACAGAGTTTATTTTGGGGGTGATGAATTGTTCTTAAATTGATTGTGGTGATTGTTGCAAAATTGTGAATATGCTTTAAAGACACTGGATTGTACACTTTAAAATGAATTATATGGTATGTGCCTTATATCTCAATAATGCTGTTGTTAAAAAATGCAGCCAGAGCTTTGCAGCCAGGTGATATATCAGATTCCTGAACCCAGCTGCAGTTATTTTTTCAGATTAGTTTCAGATTGGTTTCCATTGAATATTATCACCATATTATCATCAACCTCATTGAGCCGTGTTCTTTCTCCTAGCTTTCACTAACCAGGCTTGAGTCAGGCACTTTCATCACCATTGTTTATTAAGTGCCCACAACCCTGCTCTCACTTGCTAAAAGGGTTTCATTCTGCTCTGCTCCCCCACCCCATGATATTTCCAGAAGGTTCTGCTTTCTGTTTGTCCACTCCCCACTTTGGTCACTGCAACCCATGGCAAAGAAAAGCCCACAGTTACTAGTTATAGGAATATCTCTAGATATTTGCTCTCAGAGTCTGCTGGTTTGGGAGTTTCTCATTCTTCAATTTATTACCCTCTTATCAGCAGCTCTAGCGACAAGGGCCTTCATTACACCCTAATTGCCAGTGCCAATTGCCCTTATTTTTTATATTAAAAATCCATTTGTAAACGCATTTCAGCAGCTCCCCCATCTCAGCATCATTGCTAATTTAATCTCCCTCCCCTTCTATTAGCGCCGCAGGGGGCCGACCAGAGCAGGAGGCGCCTGGGCTAATCAGATCAATAGTTTGTCTGAACATTATGCTCAGCAGGAACTCGGTGGGATGTACTGGGTCAGACTGAGGGCAGATTAAATCTTCACCAGCTAGCTTTCAGGATCAAGCAAGGGAGGGACCTGGAATCAGCGACAGTGAAAAGGGGCTGGTGGTGAACAGTCTGGGTGACCGTTAGGCAGGGTTGCTATAACTGAGGGCTCTGCCGAGATGTGATTTGATGAGAAGGAGAATTTCCTGGCCAATGAAACACTGCTTATCATCTCGTCTGTTCTCTCACCACTTCTCAGAAGCCCTTAATGCAGTGTGCTATGTTAGAAAATGCATTGACCAGCAAGTCAGGAAACTGGGGACTTTTTAGAACTCTGATCCTAACCGAATGTCTTGGTAACCTCTTTAATCTCTCAGGGTATCATATTCTTCAACTGGGGGGGGGTTATAATCCCTACCCTACTGACCCTTCAGAATTTTGAGAAAGGCCAAGTGAAATTAAAAAAAAAAACAAAAACAAAAAACCCTTTAGTGAGCATGTATTATTTGTCTACTACTCTAAGAGAGTACTGTTTTTTGCAGTATTAACTGTATTAACTCATTTAATTTCTCAACATCCCTATGAAGTAGTACTATCATAATTTCATTGAGCAGATAGAGAAACTAAGAGAGGGTTAAAAGTTTCCTCAAGATCACACAACTTGTTAAATGCTAAGCATTCTCCATTGCACTATTCAACCACTCCTTGTCTACAAAATCAAACTCTTCAGCCTGGCTCTCTCAACTGGAAGGTCTCTCAACCTCCTTATCCTGAAGCTTGGTTCTCACCTAAGGGTGAGACAACGGTGAGCTTTCTTCTCATTCCACAGTGCTCTTCTCAGGCCATTGTTCTGCCATTTGCATGTGAAATCTCCTGCACTTTACTTACTTTCTCCACCCATTGACTTTACTACCCTTCTTCTCTCCTGGTTGCTGTCATATAATGACCTTCTACTCACGGTGTCTCAAGCACTGGAGACTTAGCCTACAGGATCATAGTCTTTTTCCTCCCCCAAAGCCACACCATCTTCTTGGGTGGCTTCAGTGTCCAAGAGAACAAGTCAGCCATAACTGCACCAGTCACAGTTCAGTCAGGGCAACAGACTCATTATGGACACTATGGAAAATTAAGCCTCACAAAATGGTAGGAATAGCTGGGAAGTGAAGAGATTATTAGAGCAAGGGTTACTAATGAGTTCCCCTGAAGCACTGGTGTGGTGGACAAGTCAGAGCTTACAGGAAAATCCAAGAAGCTATGTACATTTAGCTGCTTAAGTCAGCAAAGAGGAAGAGTTTGTGATGAAGTCTATGGGAAGTCACTGTCTCTGTGTGGCTAGTACCTCTGGTAGGTCCATAACCAAGTGTCTGGTGGTGGGTTTGAGGCCCCAGGCCACTGCTAGGAAGAAAAGCTGGGTATAAAACAGACTAAAGCAAAGACAAACTGGAACATCTACATGCATATATGATCACCATATATGATCATGAAGACTTGGAAGGAATAATAGGCTCTTCACACATCAGCCTTCTCATCACCAATGACCCTCCCCTCCAGCCCTCTTCAGCTATCCCTTCCGTAGTGAAAACCCAAATGTACCCATTTTCCAAATTTCCTCATGTAGTGGTCATCACATGATCTGACCACAGCCCTTTAAGTCAATTATCTGACCCTTTATGTTGTTCTCATTGAGGCCACCAACCACCTCCTTGTCATTTATTCATTCAAAAAACATTTATTGAACCAAAGGATAACTACAAATCAAAACCCAGTAATATATATGCAAAAAAATAAACAGAAAGGAATCCAAGTATATCACTAAAGAAAGCCAACTAGCCATGAAGGAAGAGAGCAAGAAGAAAGGAACAGATAACTACAAAAATGACCATAAAACAAATAACGAAATTGCAATAAGTACATACCTATCAATAATTACCTTGAATGTAAGCTTTTTTTTTTTGAGGGAGAAAGAGAGAATATGAGTGGGGGAGAGGGAGGGAGAGAGAAAGAGAGTCTTAAGCAGGCTCTATGCTCATGGTGGATCCCAGTGCAAGGATCCCACAATCCTGGGATCATGACCTGAGCCGAAATCAAGAGTCGGACACCCAAACAATTGAGCCACCCAGGTGCCCCCCTTTTTCTTTTAGAGAGAGAGAATGCAATCAGGGGAGAGGCAAAATAGGCTTTAAAACAAAGACTGTAACAAGAGACAAAGAAGGACACAATGTAATCATAAAGGGAACAATCCAGCAAGAAGATATATCAATTGTAAATACTTATGCAATTAATATGGGAGCACCCAAATACATAAAGCAGCTATTTACAGACATAAAGGAAGTAATTGATAGTAATACAATAACAGGAGGAGACTTTAACACCCCACTTACATCAATGGATGGATCACCCAAACAGAAAATAAACAAAGAAACAGTGGCTTTGAATGATACATTGGACCAGATAGATCTAATAGATATATGCAGAACATTCCATCCTAAAACAGCAGAATACACATTCTTTTCAAGTGCACATGGAACATTCTCCAGAGTAGATCATATATTAGGCCACAAAACAAGTCTCAACCAATTAAAAAAAAAAAATCGAAGTCATACCATGCATCTTTTCTGACCGCAATGCTATGAAACTAGAAATCAACAACAAGAAAAAATCTGGAAAGAGCATAAATATATGGAGGTTAAATGCCATGCTACTATAAAATGAATGGGTCAACCAAGAAATCAAAGAGGAAAATTAAAAATACATGGAGACAAACAAAAATGAGAAAACAACAGTACAAAATCTTTGGGGTATGTCAAAAGCTGTTTTAAGAGGCAGGTTTATAGCATACAGGCCTACCTGAAGAAGCAAGAAAAATCTTGAATGAACAACCTAACCTTATACCTAAAGGAGTTAGAAAAAAACAGACAAAACCCCAAACCAGTAGGAGGAAATAAATAATAATGATTGGGACAAAAATAAATGAAATAGATACTAGAAAAACAATAGAACAGATCAATGAAACCAGGAACTGATTCTTTGAAAAGATCAACAAAATTGATAAACTTTTAGCCAGACTCATCAAAAAAAAAAAAAAAGAGGATTCAACTAAGCAAAATCAGAAATGAAAGAAGAGAAATAACAACTAAAACCAGAGAAATACAAAGGATTATAAGAGAATATTATGAAAAATTCTATGCCAACAAATAGGACAACCTAGAAGAAATGAGTAAGTTCCTAGAAATATATAACGTACCAAAATTGAATCAGGAAGAAATCAAAAATTTCAACAGACTTATTACCAGCAATTAAATGAGATGACTAATAAAAAAAAAAAAAACTCCCAAAAAACAAAAGTTCAGGATCAGATGGCTTCACAAAAGAATTCTATCAGGCATTTAAAGAAGAGTTCATACCTATTCTTCTCAAATTATTCCAAAAAATAGAAGAGAAAGGAAAGTTTCCAAATTCATTCTGAAGTCAGCATGACCCTGATACCCAAACCATATAAAGACACCATAAAAAAAGAACTATAGACCAATATCTCTGATGAACATAGATGCAAAAATCCTTAACAAAATATTAGCAAACTGAATCCAACAATACATTAAAAATTATTTACCATGATAAAGTGGGATTTATTCCTGGGATACAAGGGTGGTTCATTATTCACAAATCAATCAATGTGATATATCATATCAACAACAGAAAAAAATAAAAACCATATGATCATTTCAATAAATGAATAAAAAGCATTTGACAAAGTACAACATCCATTCATGATAAAAACCCTCAACAAAAAAGGTTTAGAGGGAACATACCTCAACATAATAAAGGCCATATGTGAAAAACCCTCAGCTAACATCATACTCAATGGTGAAAAACCGAGAGCTTTTCCCCTAAGGTCAGGAACAAGATAAGAATATCCATTCTCACCACTTTAATTCAGCATAGTACTGGAAGTTGTAGCCATAGCAGTCAGACAATGATTGTTTTATTCCAACAAAGGAATAAAAGGCATTCAAATTGATAATGAAGAAGTAAAACTTCTACTATTTGCAGATGTCATGGTACTATATATAGAAAACTCTAAAGACACCACCAAAGAACTACTAGAACTGAGAAGTGAATCCAGTAAGGTCACAGGATACAAATCAATATACAGAAATCCATTACATTTCTGTACACTAATAATGAAGCAGCAGAAAGAGAAATTAAGAAAACAATGGCATTTACAACTGCACCAAAAATAATAAAGTACCTATAGTAATAAAATACTTCCTTAACCAAGGAAGTGAAAAACCTATACTCTGAAAAGTATAAAACACTGATGAAAGAAATTGAAGGTGACACAAAAAAATGGAAAGACATTCCATGCTCATGGATTGAAAGAATAAATATTTTTAAATGTTTATTTATTTTTGAGAGAGAGACAGAGAGAGAGAGAGAGCATGAGCAGGGGAGGGGCAGAGAGGGAGGGAGACACAGAATCCGAAGCAGGCTCTGGGCTCTGAGCTGTCAGCACAGAGCCTGACACGGGGCTGAAACTCTCGAACTGTAAGATCATGACCTGAGCCAAAGTCAGCCACTTAACCAACTGAGCCACCCAGGTGCCCCGAAAGAATAAATATTTTTTAAATGTCCATAAGACCCAAGCATCTACAGATTTAATGCAACCCCTATCAAAATACCAACAACATTTTTCACAGAACTACAACAATCCTAAAATTTGTATGGAACCACAAAAGACCCCAAAGAGCCAAAGCAATCTTGAAAAAGAAAAACAAAACTAGATGTATTGCAATCCCAGATTTCAAGATGTACTGCAAAGCTGTAGTAATCAAAACAGTATGGTACTGGCACAAAATAGACACACAGATCAATAGACCAGAAATACAGCCCACAACTATATGGCCAATTAATCTTAGACAAAGCAGGAAAAAAGTCTCTTCAACAAATGGTGTTGGGAAAACTGGACAGCTACATGCAAAAGAATGAAACTGGACCAGTTTCTCACACCATACACAAAAATAAATTCAAAATGGATTAAAGACTTAAATGTGAGACCTGAAATCATAAAAATTCCAGAAGAGAGGACAGACAGTAAGCTCTGCTACATCAGCCTTAGCAACATTTTTCTAGATATGTCTCCTGAGGCAATGGAAATAAAAGTAAAAATAAATCGTTGGGACTTCATCAAAATAAAAAGCTTCTGCACAGCAAAGGTAACAACCAATAAAACTAAAAGACAATCCACTGAATGGGAGAAGATAATTTGCAAAAGACATACCCAATAAAAAGTTAGTATCAAAATTATATAATTTATATAACTAAACACCAAAAAAATCCAATTAAAAAATGGACAGAAGACATAAACAAACATTTCTCAAAAGAAGACATACAGATGGTCAACAGACACATGAAAAGTTGCTCAACATTGCTAATCATCAGGGAAATGAAAACCATAATGTTATATCACCTCGCACCTGTCAGAATAGCTAAAATCAAAAGCATAAGAAACAAGTGTTGGTGAGCATGTGTAGAAAAAGGAACCCTCTTACACTGTTGGTGGGAATGCAAACTGGTGCAGCCACTCTTGAAAACAGTATGGAGGTTCCTCGAAAAGTTAAAAATAGAACTACCATATAATCAACTAATTCTGCTACTGGGTATTTACCCAAAGAATACAAAAACACTAACTTAAAAAGATGTATGCACTCTTATGTTTATTGTAGCATTATTTACAGTAGGCAAATTATTCAGCTAGAGTATAATTCTAAGCGAAATAAGCCAGTCAGAGAAAGACAAATACCATAGGATTTCACAAACAAAAGGGAAAAGACAACCCAAAAACAAACTGTTAACCATAGAGAACAAACTGGTGGTTGACAGAGGGGAGGGGAATTGGGTGGGGGATGGGTGAAACAGGAGAAGGGGATCAAGAGTACACTTACAATGATGAGCACTGAGTAATGTCTAGAATTGTTGAATCACTATATTGTACACCTGAAATTAACATAACGCTGTATGTTAACTACACTGGCATTAACATTAGGAGAAAAACACATTTACTGAGCCACTCTGTGTCAGGCACTGAGTTAGATGCTGGGATGCAGTGGTTAACAAAAACAGATTAGAACCTGAGCTTCTAGTCTGATGGAGGAGATCGGTATTGATTCTATAATCCCACAAATAAATGATGAATTGCAACAGAGAAAAAAAGTATTCTGAATGACAAATAAATATGTGGTATAATGAAAGAGTAGGATGGCAGAATTTGTCTGAATCAGGGAGGTCAGGGAAAGCTTCCCTTAGGAAGTTAACTAGGCATTGGGAAAGAAAGGATTTCCCAGGAAGGGAACAGTGTCTGCAAAGGCCCTGGAACAAGAGAAAACAGGATTCAATGGGATCCCAGTTACTTCTCAACTCACTCCAATCTCATTGCCTTCTCTATTGCATTAGCAAAACAGTTGCTGTTAGGGTTACCAGGGCCCTCATCACAAAATCCATTGACCATTTTTGATCCTTATCTTACTTACACATCCCCTTTTTCTCAATCTCTAAACAAGGATTTCCTCATGTTTCAGCCCTAGACCCTCTCCTCTTCCCACCCTTCACCCTGAGCCTTCCCAACTGCAGCCACCCCCATGGCTTCCATGACCCATGTGCACAGATGGCTTCTAAGCCTATGTCCCCAGCCCAGACCTTTCCCATGAGCTCCAAGTCCGTAAATACACTGATTGATGAAACTTATCTCCTTTTACAGACATCTTAAAGGCTCTTCGCACTCAACATGCTCAAAATCAAACTCTGCTCTCCCCCTCTTCCGATGGAAAATTGTTCCAAAGTGTATGTCAGTAGTACTTCTTGGAGGAGTTATATTCCAGGAGAGGGTGGTTGGCTAGTTAGCATCTTCAAGGTAGATGTAGCAGCAGGACGTGGTGAGGGGAGTGTGAAGGTGCTTGTACTGAAGGTTTTAGAAGACAGGAATTGAAATGACGCATGATGGGGCCAAGATAAATTGGGAAGACAGAGAGCTAGAAGAGGCTAATGAACTACTAGTGAGTGGTGTAGAGGGAATAGCATGGACAAAGAGTGTGTGTGACCTATGAGAGAGGACTTGAGTGGCTGGAGTGTGGATGGGAGCCTGAGGAGAGAGGCAAGGGGCAGGACCTAGGTCACATAGGTCATGGTAAGGAGTTTGTAGTATGTCTTGATAGCCATGGACCTCATGGAGGGTGGGGGAGATCATGAAGTTAGACCTGGGCATGACTGGATTTTGGTTGTGGGATGCCCACGTGAAAATGGCCACCTTGCAGTAAGGTATATGATTCTGGAGTTCCGGGAAAAGGTCAGGGTAGAGCCATTGGTAATTCAGGGCCTCAGTGCGGATGAGCTTGGTGGAGAGGGCATATGGCAGAGAAAGGGCCAGGAACCTAGAATGGAGTCCTGAAGGACAGATTAAGAATTTTGCACAGAAGTTTTGGAGTGGACAGAGAGGTCACAGGAAAGTGGGGAGAGGGTGGTATTCCTGGAAGCCTGTGGAAGACAGCTTTTTGGAAATCCAAGAGGAGTGACAGGTCAGAGCTGGCAAGAAGTCCCAGAAGAAGAGAACCCCTTTGACTGTAGATGGCGGGCCCAGCACCCAGAAATGTGTCTGGCACAGAAGAAGCACTCCAGGTTTGTGGAAGGAGGGAATTCGGGCGTTTAATGTCTCATTAATAAACAGCACAGGCAGTAGTCCTTGACATAAGTGTTTACCATAGGGCACCCCTAGGGCGTACTGGGCTCCTGTCTATACAAACAATTTGAGTCACTAAAATCAGCATGTCAGCACCAGTCTGGCAGCCCAAACTTTCTCCCTCCTGAGAAAGAACAACCTCGCTGGCCACCGAGAGCGATCTGTTTTCCAGACCGACCCCCTTACCCCCCCCCCCCCCGCCTCCGCCCTGGAACCAAGGCCTGGCCTTGGGGCCCTGCAGTGACTTCCATAGGCTGGGGTCCCAGAGCTTCTCAGGACATCTGGTCCACCCTGTGGGTGGGAGTAGAAGATACAAGAGACCGTAGAGGAGCAAAACCCGAACCCACGCAGGTCCACAATCGAGATCTGCTGGGGACTTCCTTCGAGGAAGGCACTGCAAAGCAGAGGACCCCTGAAACACTGGGCCCAGGGCAGAGCCCTGGCTTGCTCTTTCTAAGGGCGACAGCCACAATAACCTTGTGAGGTGGATGCTTTTGCCTCCGTGTGTAGTCCGCAAAGCCGAGACTCTGAAAGGGAAAGTCGTTCTGTGACTGTGCATAGGAGGATCTTCAAGCGCTGCTCGGGAAGGGACTGCGGGGACAAGCAAGCAGTTGGGACCGGGACAGATGAGCTGCGGAAGCAGCTGCGCACTCTCAGCGGCCTCCAGTTCACCGCCGTCCCCCTCCACCACCCCCCCCCCCAAAAGATTCCATTAAGCCTAAACGCAGCCTGCAATGCGCCGGCCGGCCGCAGGGTGGCGCGCGCGTCCAGGGTGACAGAGGTCCCTGCGCTCCCGCCCAGCCAGCCGCAGCGGCCCCAGCATTTGTATTCCCTGCGAGCCAAGCCGAGCCGAGCCGCAGCGTGAATTATTAAAACCTGACTCAGAGCGCGCTCTCCAGCGTCGGCGTTCGTCGCCCTCTGCGGAGCTGGCTCAGCGCGGCGACAGAGGCCGGCCTCTGGCTACGCCGCGGTCCCTCGGGTTCGAGCTGGAAGACCTTGGAAGTCACTTGGGCCCACCCTCTACTTCAAACATGCCATCCGGAGGGGACAGGGCCTTGCTCAAGCTTCACGGCGGTACACCCAGGAGCAGAAAACTGGCCTCCTGAACACCGGTCGTCGGGGACCTTTTGCAAAATTCTGAATGTCCCTGGGACTCCAGAGTGGACAAAATCCCCCTCTAGCCCTTTCCCTGGTGTCTTGCTGTCACACCCATCCCAAGCTTCCAAAAGCACACTGCTTCTTCCCCTCTCCAAATATGCTCCTGCCCAGTTGTACCTACAGATCCTTTCCTTAAACACCTTCATGGTACAGCCAACAGACCGGGAGCAAAGGAGGGGAGGGGCAAGGTCTTTCCAGATTTCTGCTCAGGGCACACCAGGAAATACCAATGGGGTCATTTGATAAGGCAGATGGAAGGGACTTCTCCACTTTCCCTCTGTGTCCTTAAGTCTTCCCGAGACTGCCACCAGCTGTAAGCACCTGCAGAAGGGGAAACTGAAGCAGCTAATCAGTTAATGAGCAGGCAGCCTTCCTTCCTACTTGCCTGCCAGGCCTGGAATCCGATCCTCCCACCAAGTACCAAGGTCCTTGGATCCAGATTCTCCCAGATGCCTAAAGGGATTCTCAAGTTCATGCTCTCAGTCCTGAAGCAGCAGCCTCCCCCCTGGGGGTCTGCTCTTCTGCGAAGAACATGAAGGACTAGATGTCTGTCTGTCTGTCTCTCTCTCTCTCTCTCTCTCTCTCTCTGTGCGTGTGTGTGTATGTGTGTTTGCCTGTCTCTCTCTCCTAGAATAGAACATACATGGCCAGCTCTAAGGGAGTTTGAAGCAAAATTGAACCACAACTAGTCAAAAAGTTGTCCACTTCCACCTTTTAAAACCTACCCTGCTCAATTCCTACCATGATTCTACAGAGAGGTTTCTCAATTCAGCGGTTCAACCCAGTGGATGGGATAAGCCACCAGCATGTCTCACCTGGATGATTACATTAGCCTGTCTATCTGCTGCCTTATAGTCTATTTCCAGCACAATCGCCCAAGCGATCCTACTAAAACACAAGCCAGGACCCATCCCTCCTCTGCTCAAAACCCCGCACCAGCTCCCATCTCATACAAAGAGCCCAAGTCCTCATGGCCTGCAAGGCCACATCTGTCTCCTGGCCCTGACCACCACTCTTACCTCCTCGCCTCTTACCACTCCCCACCCAGCTCGCTCTCTGAATCAGCCACACTGGCCTCTTTGCCTTTCTGCAAGCACTCTCCCACCTTGGGGGACTTGGCTCTAGCTGTCCCCTCTGCTGGAATGTTCTTTTCCTGAATTCGTCTTCATCCTTCAAGTCTGCTCAAATGTCACTTTCTCATCAAGGCCTTCCCCAACCACTCTACTTAATACTTGTGACCCCCTCCCCATCTTGTTCTTTTTTCCCTGACACCCGCTAACCTGCTATATTGCTTCCTTTTTATGATGCCTACTGTAGGTCTATGCAGTCGTTTTATATATATAATGCCCTTACGTCATGGCTCTGGATGTGGCATGAGAACACCAGAGCTGGAAAAGAGATGCATACACTCACACCCAGGCCCACAAATGCTCTTAATCACAAGCTACCTCTCATCCTCATCACAAATAAATGAGGATTCATGGGGGGGGGGGGTCGTGTTGACAGGAGACTCCAAACACAATTCAGGGATCAAAAGCAGGTCTTTCAGCCGATGCTCCTGGAAATTCACCACCCTTGCTCAAATTGTTTTCTGTGAAAATGGGCCTTGAGGTTTAAAAAAGAAATGAAAAGCATTTTGGAAACACAGCCTCAAATTCCTTAGTCAGGATGGCCTGAACTGAAAATGTGGTGATGGCCCCACTAGAGGGACTTGCGACCAATCTGACACGTCATCCAATCACGTATGGCATCCTGAGTAATGTCCGAAGGACAGTTGGTCGACCAGTTGATCAGCCCGTGTGCAATGCTTCATTGGGAACAGATGTGTTTGTTGTTTTACTCATTACCATGATTTACTGTCTTCTAGGCATATTAAAGATGAAGGCTGGAGCCCACTTTGGTGTGTGTGTCCTGGGGGAATGGGGGATGGAGGAAGGGAGGGAAGGAGAGAGGAAGGCAGGGCCAGCCAAGGAGCTTGGGAGATTTCTACTCTGCACTGGTGGCTGGGTTCCCGATGCTGCCACCCACAGCCGTCCTCTTCCCCCAGGGCACCCAGTTGGCTGAACCTGGCCTGAAGGGTTGGTCCACTTCGTGGAGGGCTCCTCACCAGGCCCCCTTCAACAACCACACAGCATCTGCCACTACCAAAGTCACACAGCCTCATTCTGTTACATGACCAACCACCAAATGAGCAGAGAAAGAGCTAACATTGCTTTTCTCCACGACAGAGACCGGGAATCTATTTCATTTAGTTTAATAGGCTTGTGTGTTTTAGAATATTCTCATTCCATACCCATAAAAACCCAGATACTCTTCCTCAGGGCTTGGGCTATTTTGCACACACACGTACGTCCACTTGCACAATCACATGTACACACATTTACATCTACGCTCACAAATGGTCACTGACACAGATATATACATTTACTCATGCATTCATACACATACTCACATACTCGTACACACAGGAAATCACTCACAACCACATACTTTCACAGCCATCCCCACAGATGTACTGACCCTTTCATGTTCATACACTGGCACTGATGCACTGACGTGTCCCCAAGACACGTGTCACCTTTGGCAACAGTATTTCTTCCACACTGTTCTGTGGGATGGAGAACTGAGGGGGGGTGGCGGGGAGAGTGGGAAAGAGTTGGAGAAACCTCCAGGCTGGCAAGTCTCAATTTTTTTCTGGCTTAAAATCTTCTTTCATAATAATAATACTAATAATCTAATATCATTCATAACACAGAGACAAATTTAGACTTTTCCCATCTTCCAAAGTGACATATACTTCTCATTTTAATTTCTATGAGTTATGAAATGCAAAGAATGGTTTCTCGACAGATACCTTCCAAATGACATTAAGCATGATTAGCTTGGAGACCAAATGTATATTAAGATGTGGGTTACATTCAATCACATGTTAGGATCAAATGCATGCAAACCTACTTTTATGACCTAATGTTGGGACTATTCTATTTGAACTTTAAAAGTTAAGTAATTATTATATTTAATTTACAGATCTTTTGTCTAAATGATTAGTTAAGAAATGATATTTAAGGCTGCTAGTTGTAAGGAATTTACTCCAAAAATAATTTCCGGGACACCTGGGTGGCTTAGTCGGTTAAGCATCCAACTTGGGCTCACGTCATGATCTCACAGTTCGTGAGTTCCAGCCCCGCGTCGGGCTCTGTGCTGTCAGCCCACAGCCCGCTTCAGATCCTCTGTCCCCCTCTCTGTCCTTCCCCCACTTGCACTCGCACACGTGTGCGCTCTCTCTCTAAAATAAATAAACATTAAACAAAAAACAAACTAATTTGCCAGTCTTTATTCCAAATGAATGAAAAGCCAAATTGGCTATAAATGCCCCTATATTATCTCTCCCTTAGTTTTTTTTTACGTTTTTTTACTTTTGAGAGACAGAGTGAGACAGAGCACGAGCAGGAAAGGAGCAGAGAGAGAAGGAGACACAGAATCTGAAGCAGGCTGTGAGCTGTCAGCACAGAGCCTGACACGGGACTCAAACCCACGAGCCGTGAGATCATGACCTGAGCTGAAGTCGAACGCTCAACCGACTGAGCCACCCAGGCACCCCTATTATCTCTTCTTAACATTGTTTTGTGAAGTAATACAAACTTCTTGGTGTGTTTTACAGGAGTTTGGGTGAGATGAATATGATTTCCATATCTTGTGAAAACCATCCTGAGGTAAATTTGCCAAATTATTATCATTTTTATCCTTGTCACCAGCTTGTATTTGAATATCAGGTATTCCTTATTCTTATGCCTTTAAGCAATAGCCCTTTACAAATATAAAATAAACAATGTTTTATTTACATAAGAATAAAATCAATTTACAACTGTATAATGAGTCAAAATGGTCACAAGGGATAGCAGTATTTGGCTGAATTATAAACTGATATTAATTATATCTACACTAAACC
This sequence comes from Felis catus, assembly GCF_018350175.1. Lineage (NCBI taxonomy): Eukaryota > Metazoa > Chordata > Mammalia > Carnivora > Felidae > Felis > Felis catus. Next base: position 123,291,733 of record NC_058386.1, on the reverse strand, counting down.
CCACACATGTTCACTTCATACTCAGTGAGCTACTTTCAAACTACTCTGGCTTTAAAGAGGAAAATGTTTACATAATTTTTAATGAAGTAACTTTTAATTGAAATCTAACCAGTAGTTTCACCATCTTCAAGTCTATAAAGCCCATGGAACGCCATCACAAACCTTAGCTGGGACAGGCTGATTAAGGCCGTGACCCTCATTTCAGGTGAGAACATGGAAGTCCAGGGTTATAGGACAAGGCATGGGAGGGCCATGGCTGAAAAGCAGGGCAGCAGGGTAGGAAGACCAGAAAACCCGGCTCTGAGTTCTGGCTCCCCTACTAACATCCATGTGAGCCTGGGTTAGATTATTGCTTCTCGTGGCTTGTGTTTCCTCAGGAGCAAAATGGGAATAATAACAAACAGTGCCTTACTTACCTTACATTATTTGTACAATTATAACCCAGATTTGGAGCCATGAGAAATCCTACAAGCTTTGCTGAGGGGTTTGAGCGGAGTCCATAGCTAGCAAGGGTGACATCGTAGCACAGACGAAGTACTTGGGTATAGGTATCACCAGCAGGGAGGAATAGCCATCTTGTCCAGTACACAGGGTCCTGACTGCAGCTAAACTAGTTCATACCCAAGGATCTCTGCGTGGTCTTCCAACTTCTGTTGGAGTAGGCTTGAAGAATGCAACCAAATTGCTTGTGTGTTTTGCCGGAGTAATAGTCTGGATGAGCTAAATGGGGGATGGGCATTAAAGAGGGCACTTGTTGGGATGAGCACTGGGTGTCATTTATAAGAGATGAATCACTGGATTCTACCCCTAAAGCCAAGACTGCACCGTATGTTAACAAACTTGAATTTAAATAAAAAAAAAAAAAAAAAAGAGGGGCACCTGGGTGGCTCAGTCATTTAAGTGTCCAGCTCTTGATTTCGGCTCAGGTCATGATCTCGTGGTTCATGAATTCGCGCCCCACTTCGGGCTCTGCGTTGACAGCACGGAACCTGCTTGGGTTTCTGTCTTCCTCCCTCTGTGCCCCTCCCCTGCTTGCTCTCGCGCTCTCTCTCAAAATAAGTAAAACATATAAATAAATAAATAAATAAATAAATAAGAAAAAAGGAAAAGAGAAAAGAAACAAAAGAAACTACTCTGGACACAGGAGCTAGAGATAGGAGCAGTGTCTGTATCTTCACTCCTAAACCACCGCCAGTTACAGACCATGGAAGAAGATGGGCTTTTGGGACTCCTGCATTACAAGACCCAAGTGGCACTCGAGACATATCCTATAAGCAGCCCAAAGAGTCATGAGCATGTGTCAGGTCTTCCCTGGTCACTAGGAAAGCAATACAACAATATTAAGACAATTTTGAAATTAAAGGAAAATACGTATAATCCCCTATTCTAGCAGAACGTTAGCTTTCTCCCTTCCAGGCCTGCCCAGAAGCAACTCTGTGCTCATACTGTAGTTATCATCAGGCACAAAGGATTTTACATTCTGCTTTTTCTTGCCCAAAATTGCATAATTAATATTTCCAATTTGCTACAGTTTATGTCATTGTTTTTTATTTGTATTTATTTCTTTAAAGGCTTATTTATTTTTGAGAGAGAGAGAGAGAGAGCACACAAGCGGGGGAGGAGCAGAGAAAGTGAGGGAGAGAGAGAATCCCAAGCAGGCTCTGTGCTGTCAGCACAAAGCCCGACACTGGGCTGGAACCCACAAACCATGAGATCATGACCTGAGCTGAAATCAAGAGTCAGACGCCTAACCGACTGAGCCAACCAGGTGCCCCTCTGTCATTGTTTTTTAAAGATAACTTTTTCTCTGTAATAAAGGTAACACATACGCATTTTAGAAAAGTGAAGAAGCACAAGCCAAAAAAAAAAAAAAAACACGTTTCTCTGTAACCCACCTCTGTTGTCAGTCAACGTTTGCCTCTGGTGGAAGCTTCAGTTCTGTAAAGCAGCACCCACATTTTGTCCGCTGCCACAGAAAGGGACTAAGGAAAGAGAAGGCTTCGACAGCAAGCAGCACCAGGCTGGGAGTGTGAGTTACTCCCACTTGGGATGGGGCGGGAGTGGCTCCCTTCCTGCAGAGGCTGCCGGAGGCACATCACTGCCTTAGCCAACAAGGCCTCACCTGATCTGGTGTCCATAACCTCTCTGAAGTCACCTCCTCCCACTCCCCTGACCCCTCGGTTTCAATGACACTGGCCTCCTTGCTGTGCCTTAAACATTTTAAGCACACTTCTTTCTCGGGGCCTTTGAATTTGCTTTCCCCTCTGCCTAAAAAAAACACTCTCTCCCAAGATATCCAAACGGCTAGCTTCCCGACCTCCTCCACAAATGGCACTCCGTAGAGAGGCTTTCCTTGGCCATTGAATCAAAAATAGCACCCTTTATCCTTTGTTCCACCTTGATTATTCTTAGTAACATGTCCCCTGCAGATGTGGTTCCCATGTATCTGTGTGTTTATTTTATGTCTCACCACACTAGAATGTCTGTTCCATGACAGCAGGGGTTCACAGTCTGTCATTCACTGCTGTATTCCCATCCATGGCACAGGGCCTAATTGTTGAATGAACAAACACAGGTAATCCCACCTCAAATGCCAGGTAAGAGAGAAGAAAACACCCATCTTATTTCCAAAATGAAAATAATTTGATTGCATTCTCTGATTATAAGAGTAATAGTACGTGATCATTATAAAACCTTCAGAAAATAGAGCAAAGTATTCAGAAGAAAACAAAACATTACCTGTAATCTGTTTTCAGAAAACGGCTGTTACTATTTTGATATACCTCTTTTCTCTCTCTCTCTCTCTCTCTCTCTCTCTCTCTCTCTCCTTCCCTCTCTATCTCTCCCTCTCCTTCTCTCTCTTTCCATAGATAGGTAGATGATAAATAGATAAAAAACAGAACTCATGCTGCACAAACTATTTTGTAAGATTACTCTGTACCGAATATCCTTGTCATTCAATCCTTGCCCACATCCTGAATTATTCCCTGAGGATAAATTACTAGAAGCAGAATTGTTGGGTCAAAGCAAATGAACAGTCGCATGGCTTAAGCTATGCACTGACAATTGCCTTCCAGAAAGACTGAACCAGTTTTGCTCCACTACCATCTCGTACCCTCACCAACACTGGTGGTTCTACCTTTTTACAAATACTTGCCCATTTGATAGGCATCATTGCTTTCATTCGCACTTCTCTGTTTATTAGTGAGGAGGAACTATTTTTCAAGTCTGTGGACTACTTAAAGTTCATTATTCCAAGGCTCATTATCACTGTGGGGCACAATAGAGCCAGATCCTCCCCGTCCACCAGCCCTGGCTTTGCATCCTAGCCTCCTGTACTCACCGAGTGACTTTGGACAAGGGTTACCTTTTCGGAGCCACCATTTCATTGACTGTAAACAGAGGATACTGCAGCCTTCAGAGGATTGGCATGAGGATTAATGATAAGGTATGTGTAACGAACTTATCACAGGATCTAGTGCTTAGTAAGTCCCAGTAAAAGTACAAGAAGAAAAACTAAATTGGTGTTATGTACTCTCAAGAGAAAGGACTTCCCACTGTGCCCTGAGTTTCATGGGAATGTCTGTAGGGGTTCACAGTTAGCTATAAGTTAGGCTATTCATTTGAGATTTAGTTTTTAAAATCAAGAAGTTTGCCAAATATTTTAGTAGAAATATCCCTTCAATTTTATCCAATGTCTGTTTGGCATGTATTGAAATTATCATGTGCTTAGTCACCTTTGAACTCTTCGCTGAAGTGATTGATTATAACAGTGAATTTCCTAATGTTGAATCACCTTACACTCACATATTCATTCAGTCAGAAAATATTCATTAAGGGGCACCTGGGTGGCTCAGTCGGCTAAACATCTGACTCTTGGTTTCAGCTCAGGTCATGATCTCACAGTTTCATGGGTTCAAGCCCCGCATGAGGCTTGGGATTCTGTCTCTCTTCCTCTCTCTCTGCCCCTCCCCAATTCATGCTGTCTCTGTGTCTCTCAAAATAAATAAATTTTATTTTAAAAAATTCATTAAATATCTGATGTGCCAAGCATTGTCCTAGACTCCAGGGATACAACAGTAAACAAGAGAAAACAAGGCTCTACTCTCATGAAGCTCATATTCTACTGGTAGAGAGTCAATGAAGAAACAAATAAATGTACAATGTCCATGCAAAAGACAAGAATACACTTGGCATGTTTGAAGAATGGCAATATGACTTCGATGACTAAGAAGTCTTTGAAGAGTATTAAATGGGGGATTGATAGTCTGACTTATATGTGAAAAATATCGCTCTGGCTGCTATGTTGGGAAATGGATTGGAGAAGAGTAAAAGTGGAATCAGGAAGACCTTGAAGGAGGCTCCAACTCTCATCCAAGTGTGAGCTGATGGAGGACTTTGGCTTTGTGGAGCTAGCAGTGGGGGTGCGTTTGCTACACATTTTGATGTATTTTGAAGAGAAAAGCCCATAAGATTCAGTGACGCATGGGCTATAGGGCATGAGAGAAGTAGAGGAGTCACAGGTAGTAGAATGGAGTTGCCATATATTGAAATGAGGAAGACTGCATGAACAGGTTTTGGAGGGAAGAGCAAGTGTGGTTTCTTAGATGTTAAGTTTGAGGTGCCTGTTAGACGTGCAGAAGAAGATGGCAAGTGGTCATTTGGAATAATAACTGCTAGATGTGTTTCATTGTTTATTTCATATCATGCTGAAGTCTATTGCTAGCATTTTGTTTAGGAATGTATATTATATTGGTCTGCACCTTTTTCTTTGCCTTTTGCATTGTCCTTTTCAACCTTTCAAACCCAAATTATGCAGAAGACTCTGATCTAATTGGTCTGGGTTGGAGCCCAGGTATTCAGGAAACAGTATGCTTCTACGTCTTCAATTTCTTTCAATATTATTCTTCCATTCAACTCTATTTAGCCTTCAGTCCATTTTGGTCACTTATATGTCCCTATGAAACCATCCACGACATTTCAGATTTTCAAAATTTATACTTTACATAATAATACCTCAAAATTTAAAAGAAATCTCTGCATCTTGGCTGGAAATATCTTTCTGGAATTCTGAGTCATAAATTTGTCTGATACTTTTTTACTGATTATTTGTCAGAGTTTAGCCAATTTTGTTTTACCTCTTCAAATAACCAGCTCTTCAATTTATTTTTCAATTATTTTTAACTTCATTAATTTATTGTATCTTATTAATTGCTTCCTTTTATTTTCTTTAGGTATTTCATTATTGTTGATGTTATTGTTTCTAACTTTTTGAATGCAATAGTCAATCTTTTCCCTTTATTATTTCTTATTCATTTAACAAAGGAGTTGACTTCTGGGAAAGATGTCAGTAAAAGTGTGCCTTGACATAAATCTCCCACTGAAATGAACAAACAAGCCCAAAGAGAGAAGAAAACCTTTTTTCTAATGAATACATATGCCAGCTACAAAATATAACTTCTACTAAAGCAAAACAGGGTTTTAGGAGACAAAACCCAACCCTCCAGCTCTGGGTCGTAGAGCAGTGAAGATAATTTCAATTGGTATCACTAGTTCTCTCTGGTTTCAAAGAACAAGATCTAAAAAGTACTTCAGAAAAGACAAGGAACACTCTTTTACTTAAGCCCTGTTCTCCATTGAAGATTACTGGGGAGTGGAGTAAAATTCTTAATAGATAATTGTGATATTTTTCTGCTAAAACCAGCTTCTGATGCTGAAAAAAAATTAAGGGAAGTAAGGCTTTGTTACCTAAAACAGGGGGTAGGTGGGAGTGGAATCAAACACAACTCAAGCTACCAATAAAAAAAGAACAGAAAACAGTTGATCACTGGATATATCAGGAATATCAGCAGCAAAAAACATCAAGGCAATCCACCTGAGAAATGAGTTCAAAACAGTGAGACAGAGTCAATCTAGTGAACAAGAAAGAAGTTTCTAAAATCTAGTTGGTATTTTCTGTGATATTTTAGAAAATATGCATATATAAAACAGGAACAAACCACTGTAGAAGTAATGGAAAATACTACAGAACAAAAAAGAATCTTTAGAAATATTCAACATAACTGACAAAGTAAAAATACAAATGAAGTACGAACTAGCAAATTGAATGCATAGACATAGTGTAGTACAACTGCAGAACACCAAAAATAAAGATAAGATCTTGAAAACTTGGGAATGTAAACTGGTGCAGCCACTCTGGAAAACAGTATGGAGGTTCTTCAAAGAGTTAAAATAGAACTCTCCTATGACCCAGCAATTCCACTATTAGGTATTTATATAAGGGATACAAGTGTGCTGTTTCAAAGGGGCACATGCACCCCAATGTTTATAACAGCACTATCAACAATAGCCAAAGTATGGAAAGAACCCAAATGTCCATGGACAGATGAGTGGATAAAGAAGACATGGTACACACACACACACACACACAATGGTGTATTACTCAGCAATCAAAAAGAATGAAATCTTGCCGTTTGCAACTACATGGATGGAACTAGAGGGTATTATGCTAAGCAAAATTAGTCAGTCAGAGAAAGACAAATATATGACTTCACTCATATGAGGACTTTAAGAGACAAAACAAATTAACATAAGGGAAGGGAAACAAAAATAATATAAAAACAGGGAGGGGGATAAGACATAAGAGACTCTTAAATACAGAGAACAATCTGAGGATTGTTGGAGGGGTTCTGGATATGGGGATGGGCTAAATGGGCAAGGGGCATTAAGGAGGGCATTTGTTGGGATGAGTACTGGGTGTTATACATAGGGGATGAATCACTGAATTGTACCCCTGAAATCATTATTGCACTATACGCTAACTTGAATGTAAATTAAAAAATAAATTTAAAAAATAATAAATAGCAAAACAAATTTTAATACATACATTTATTAAACATAACAAAATACAATAAAAGAGGAACCATAGAACCAATAAAGAAAAAGATGTGGCATATAGAGAACAAGCAACAAAATGCCAGACATGCGTCCAACCATATTCATAATCATATTATAAATACGAATGAGCTATTTCCTTTGTTTTGTTAATGTTGTAGATTGTATTGATTGATTTTTGTAGGTCGAATCATCCTTACATTCCATTCCAGAAATAAATCCCGCTTGGTCTTGGTGTATAACAAAAAATATCTTGACAACAACTCAGGAAAAAGAAAAAATTACTTACAAAATAATGGCAGTTGGAATTACAGCAAACTTTTCAACAGAAACTGAGTAACTCAGAAGACAAAAAAATAATATCTATACAGTTAAGATTAAATATACATAAACCTAAAATTGGTATGCAGTGCTCATCTTTCTAGAATGAGAATAAGTACATTTACAGATAAATAAAAACTGAGGAAGTTTAACACAAAAGATTTTCTTTACCAGAACTTGTAAAAAATGTAATACAACAAGAAGAAAAATAATCCTCAGAAGGACAATCTTAAATGTAAGAAGGAATCATGAATAATTACAATGGTAAATAAACAGGTAAATCTAAACAAATACTGTTCATATAAAATAATTATAATAGTGTCACATTCATAGAATTAAAAAATACAAAACTGAAATACTGAACAATAATATATCACATTACAAAGTGAAGATTAACACTAAAATGTTTTAAAGTTTGTGTGTCATTCATGAGAAGAGTCAAAATATTGTTTAATTTTAGCCTTTAAGTTAAACATGGATGGTAAGAGTTCAAGAATAATCATAAATGATAGAAATAAAGGGTATGCATTAAAATCAGTAGGGAGGAAAAGGTGAAAAAAGAGTCATGGAGAGGAATAAAAATATTTAAAATGAGGAGGGAAAAGAAAAAAATAAAACATAGGGGAAAACCAGGACAAATAGAAATCTAAAAGTTAGATAATGGAAATAAGTTTAACTATATCAAGAACACAATAAGTGTAAAGAGACTAAACTTGACCTTGAAAATATAGAGATTTTCCTGTTGGATAACTGAAAAGAAAACCCAGATATGTGCTCTTTACAAAAGGCACACGTAAAGTATATGTAAGGACATAAATTGAAAATAAAAGGATGGTAAAAGATATGTGAGACAAATACTAACCAAAAGAAGGATAGTGCACCTATATTAACCTCAAGAAAAACAGGTATTAAGACAAAGAATGTTGTTAAGAATGAGTGAGAGGCTCATTACACAGTAATAAAATTCTTGACTTGCTAGGAAGTAATGCAATCTAAAACAATATATGCATAATAAAATAACTTCAAATATAAAAAGCAAAATTGACAGACCTGCATAATGAAAATAGTAAATCAACCCTCATGAAGAGTAGACATGCCTTTCTCAATTGTTGATAGGCAAGCCATCAAAAAAATTGCATATGTGTAAAAGATTTGAACACAATTAACAAACTTGATCTAATGGACTTACAGAGAATTATAAACTCAATAATTAGAGTATTGTATTCTTTCAAGTACACATTAAACATTTATAAAAAATTAGCCATAATGATAGCCTCATCAAAATTTCAAAGAAAAGATATTATACAGACCTGTTTTCACTAACCAAAAGAAATCCAAAGATTTTTGCTTTTATGAAAAAAAGTCATTACTGTATTAATGTAGGCCTTTTGTAAAAGTAAAGTGGCATAATGCAAACTTCCAGAAGGCAGGGGATACCTATATGTGTCTGTAAGGTCCATTTGGTCTATAGTGTTGTTTAAATCTTCTGTTTCCTTATTGATTTTCTGTCTGCATGATGCATTGATTGTTGAGAGTTGGACACTAAACTTCTATATAGGGACAACTGGAACAGACCAATGGAACTAGAGAGACCAGTAACTGATTTGCTGTATGAGAGAGGGGGCTTGACAGTTCAGAAAAAGGCATTATTCAATAAGTAGAGCTGGAAAAAAAAATGACTGTCCATATGAAAAGATGAAATTTAATTAGTACTTTATATCACAATGAAATGAACTGCCTTACACAACAATTAATTCCAGATGGATTAGAATTTGGATATAAAAAAAAAAACCCTCAAACATTTAGTTCAAACTAGAGATGAACATATTTTTCACCTTGAAGTGGGGAAGTATTTCTATCCATCAAGATCCACTTATAAAAACAGAATCCATGCTAGGTAGATCACGAGAGAGCAATTAAGATAGCAAACTAGTTGCAAAGGTGTTGGAAAGATAAACAGGCAAATAAAAGACAATGAAGCAACCCAGATGTTAACAACTATAGAAAGTCCCTTTTACTCCTAGGAATAGAAGGAAAAAGGGAGGAGCTAATGTCACCAGAGCTTAGTAACTGGGGTCACCTCTTAGGAGCTGTAATGTAGAGCCTATTCAGTGGGAGCAGAAACAGGGTGGCCTAGTAGGAACTGTAACTATAGAAGAGACATAACCACTGCCCAGAGATGCCACCCAAAGCAAATTTGCATTACATTAAAAGCTACAAATTGGCAATTCATATGATTGTAAAGGATTGGTATATAAAAGACTGCGAATCAATAAGATAAAAACAAATAATTCAACAGGCAAATAGGCAGAAGACATGAATAGACATTTCATGGAAGAGGAAACACATATGGCCACTATCCATATGAGCAGATGCTCAACCTCATTAGCAATCAGGGAGATGGAAACCAAAACTACAGTGAGATGCCATTTTACACTGATTCCATTGGCAAGAATTAAGAAGTCTGACAAGTGTTGGAGAAGATGGGGGCAACAAAATATCCTATACTTTGCTGATGGGAGTGACAATTCATACGACAAGGTAGTCAAAACAATTTGGCAATATTGTAAAGTTGGATGTTTGCATACACAATATAGCAATTCCACATTGGGGGTACAATCACAGACATGTATAACAATGTCCACAGAAGCACTGTTTGCCATAACATGAAACAAGAATAACCTAAATGACAATCAACAGGAGAATGAAAAAGTTAGGATATATTATTCAGCAGTGAAAATGAATGAACTAAAGTCTTAAATGATAATATGGAAATTTTTCAGTAATGATGTTGAACAAAAAGAGGCAAGCCCAAGAAGATTACATATATAGTATGATCCTCTTTTTATAAAGTTCAAAAAGAAGTAAAAATGAAAGTCTATCGCATGGGTGTGTATATATATATATATATATATATATATATATATGGTTATGAGAGGGGAGGTTGGGGGGGATGCATGAAATAGGTGATGGGGATTAAGAGTGCACTTGTTGGGGCACCTGGGTGGCTCAGTTGGTTGAGTATCTGACTTCAGTTCAGGTCATAAGCTGAAGGTTCGTGAGTTGGTTCCTAAGTGAGTTGGCTCATGAGTTTGAGCCCCACATCAGGCTTGCTGCTGTCAGCCTGTCAGCCTGTCAGTGCAGAACCTCCTGGGGATCTTGTGTCCCTCCCTTTCTGCCCCTCCCCTACTTGCACTCTCCCAAAAATAAATAAATATTGAAAAAAAGAGTGTATTTGTTGTGATGAGCACTATGTATAGAATTGTTGAATCATTATACTGTACACCTGAAATTAATATAACACTGTATGTTAATTATGTTTGAATAAATAATAAATAAATAAATAATAGAAGCAATTAAAAATCTTAGAAGGATTTCTATCTCAGGCAGCTTTTACACCTCTAGTCAGGCGACAGGAGATTTAATCTCTGGGAAATGGGGAACACCAGGCACTGGGAAGGATGCGAGGGTAAGTCTCTCCCTCCCCCAGTCCATAGAACTCTGGAAGCCAAGACTACCAAGTAACAAACCTACACACACACACATACACACACACAATGAGAGAATTAAAAAAAAAATTTTAATATTTATTTATTTATTTTTGAGAGCAGGGCATGGGCAGAGAGAGAGGAAGACACAGAATTCAAAGCAGACTCCAGGCTGTGAGCTGTCAGCACAGAGCCCCACTCAGGGCTTGAACTCACGAACTGTGACATCATGACCTGAACCGAAGTAGGATGCTTAACCCACTGAACCAGCCAGGCACCCCTGAGAAAATACTTTTTAACATTAGAGTATCAATCTAAGAGGTCTAACATGCAATAAGAGTTCCAGTAAAAGAGAACAGACTAAATGGAGATAAAAATTTTAAATAAATGATACAATAAAATTTCTCAAAACTAAAAGACATGAGTCTTCATGAGGGCATGAGATCGAAAGGGCCCCAACAAGTACCCATCAAAATAAATGAAAACAATATCCACATGGAATCTACAGTATCACGAAAGTTCAGAATACTGTGGGTAAGGAGGAGATCCTAAAAGCTTCAGGAAAGGAAAAGTGGGTCAAAAGATTGGTAATCAGAATGGTAGAAGACTTACCAACTGCAATAGGTGGAAGCTAGAAGACAATAAAGGCATGCCTTAAAAATTTTAGAGAAAATAATTTCCAACTTATAATTCTAAATTTAGCAAAGTATCAATCCCATGTGAGGGGAGAATAAAGCTATTTTGAAACATATGATCCCACCAAAAATGTAACTCATGCACCCTTTCTCGGTAAGATACTAGAGGATGTCCCCCCTCCAAGAGTAAGAATTAAGACATAAAAAGAGGGTAATATGGGATCTAGGAAAATGGGAGAGAAAGAGGAAGGAGAAGAGAACTTCCAGGATGAGAGCTGGGCAACATGGCTAAAGAAAAATAAGTCCAAATTGGAGCAGGACAATGAAGAAGTCATTATGGGAAAGGGATCTCCAAAGGCAAAATAATAATAATAATAATAATAATAATAATAATAATAATAATAAGGAACCAAACCTGTTGTGCTTGGCTGTATTAAGAGAAATTTTACATCTCTGGTTAGAAAATCTTGACAAAAACTTCATTGTAGGTGTAGAGAAAGCAAAAGCAAGTGGACTAAATGAAGCAAGTATTGACTTCAGGAAAAATCAAAAGGCTTGTAATAGGAAAGAAAAGGGAATCATATTTCACTTGGTGGCTCAGCTGTGGGTAATGTCTACATAGTCATAATAATGTAAACACTGAACATTTTCTTCACCCAACATTATGATAGAACTATATTGAAACAGGAGGAAGAGAGAGTTTAGGGCAACAGCACTAGTGTAAGAGAGACAACTCCTCATCGTAAATGGTAGGGCCTTAATAAATAATGTGTAAAATTGAAAAATCAAGAAATATTAGCACAAGAACATTGTTTTAAATGTAGGGGGTTCATACCAATGACAACAAATCTGATCTCTGGAGGGTGACACTCAGGAATGGGAAGGGGCTGAGGCCAGCTGTGTTTCAATATACTGGGAGTGCTGCTTTGTAATTGCATTCATATATCAACACATTTGATAAAACATTTTTAAAAACCTGAAAGTCCTCCTTCACCGTCCCTACCCGCCCAAGGTCACCAGATGTTTTCCTCCACCTCACACCACGTACAATTAACCCCAGGTGGATCAACTGCTTAAATGTCAAAAGTAAAACATAAAAACTTTTAGTGGACAATAGTTTTCTGACATTGAGGTAGGGAAGAATTTCTTAAACAAGACCCAAAAGGCACTGAGAGAAAATTGATAAATTAGAAAGATCTATTCATTAAAAGACATTCTAATCAAAATGAAAAGACAAGTCCCAGATCAGGAGAAGAGTTTTGTCACACATATAAACAATACAATATCCAAGGCAAAGAACTACAAATCATTAACAAATGGATAAGCATTGCAACGAAAACAGGTAAAGGACATGAGCAGGTATTTCACAGGCAAAAGAAATACATATAATCTCTGTGTCTTTCTTGGACTCTCTCTGTCTCTCTCTCTGTCTCTCTCTCTCTCTATATGTGTGTATATATATATATATATATATACATACATATATCTCAATATAATCTCTCTGTGTGTATATCTATATCTACAATCTCTTTCTGTATGTGTGTATATATATATAATATTCTATATATAATATACATAATAAATATATACAGAGAGAGTGAGAGAGGGACAGTCTACTTTATTATTGATCAGGGAAATCAAGAGAAGCTGGAGCCGTTCTCAAATGTCACGTTCTGCATGAGGCCTTCCCTGACCACCTTATTTACAATTCTAGCCCCACAAGGGGTGCCTAGGTGGCCCAGTTGGTTAAGCGTCTGACTTCTGCTCAGGTCATGATCTCACGGTCCATGAGTTTGAGCCCCACGTTGGGCTCTGTGCTGACAGCTCAGAGCCTGGAACCTGCTTCAGATTCTGTGTCTCCCTCTCTCTGCTCCTCCCCTGCTTGCGCTCTCTTTCTCTCAATAATAAATAAACATTAAAATTTTTTTGATAATAAAAAAATAAAAAAACTATTCTAGCCCCACAAATTCTTTGATTTATATAGCATTTGTCACTGTCTAATACAGTACAGGTGTATTTGACACCGTCTAATACTGTACAGGTTTTTTTAATTTCCTGTTTCCTTCATCCCCCTCAAATGTCAACTGCAAGAAGACATGGATTTTTGTCTGGCACAATGCCTGGCACTTGGTAGGCCCTTAATAAATATTTGTTGACTGAGTGGATGAATGGAGCTCAGAGAAAACACAACAAATAAAATAGAAAAATATTTAGAGGTTTATTGTGAGCAAATTTCCTCAAAATAGAGCAAGAACTGAATCAGCAGATCATAAAAGCATACCACATATGAAGAAAAATGAATATAGAATCATTAACTTGGAGGTATGTCCTGATTAAATTATTTAACTTCTAGTATAAAAACAGTTCTTGAGATAGTCAAGCAGAAAGAGTAAATCAGCAAAGGGAATAAAAACCAGACTTCCCTGTACTTCTCCATAGAAACTATCAGTGCCAAAAGACAGTGGAGCAATGTTCTACAAAGTTCTGAAGGAAAGAAAGTATGTCTCCAGAATATTACACCCAGCCAATTTATTCTTCAAACATAAACGCTATCCACAGTCAGGAAAGACTCAGGGAATTGAGTATTCATTAACTCTTCCTGAAAAACATACCCAAAGAGAAACATCCTGCCAACGAAGGGATAGGTCCAAATTCAGAAATAGAGGGCTATGAGCAATGAACCCATTAAAATCTAAAACTGGGACTTTACTATAGAATCTCTACTAAATGACTAGAATGCATTATAGCAATTGACAAAGTAAAGCCAATATAATCAACAAAAATCAGGATGTGGGCGAACAAGAAAACAGAGGTCTCATCCTCTGTTGACAGTGGCTGCATAGATTTTTAAAAGGAAGGGAAGGGAAGGGAGAAAGAGAGGAGGCAGGGAAAAGAGACAGGAGATAGAAGGGGAGAGAAGGGGAGGGGAAGAAAAAAAGAAGCTTCCAATCACTTCACTCTACTAGTAGACCTTAAGGAGAGAAGCAGTAACATCAAGTCCTTCAGTTCCTTTATGTTCAGATTAGTTTCTTTTTTATCATTTATATTCAAATAAAACCAAATTTCATACTTTTCATTGAAACTAACATGACTGGTATGATCCCAGTGTTATAAAATTATTTCTAGATAGTTTGCGGTCTTCTAACTGGATGTGTATATAAAGAGATGTTTGGGATGCTGTTCACCAGATGTTAACTGTATTTTTTTTCTTCTCTAGGTAATGAAATTCTTGGTGATTTATTTGTCTCTTCATTGTAAATCTTAAATTACTTCAATTTTATAATATGCATTACCTACTTTATAAAAACCATACAGGCATTATTCTTTTCAAAATATTAGGAATGAAGAAATATTCCCCCTTGTGTGTTAACCAACCCATAGGAAGCTGTTTATTGCTGCATTTTTTTTATAATAAGGAAAAATGAAAACAACATAAATGTTCATGTTGGAGGAATGGTTACAAAAATGCTGTGGTATTTCCAAAATAAGCTACAATGCAGCAACTTAAAAGAAAGAAGTACAATTCTACATGGAAAGATTGCCAGGACAGATAGGTGAAGAAAGCAAGTTACAGAATGATGTTTATAGTAGGATGCCATTTGTAGTTCTTTTCCAAACACACACCCCAAAACCCTATGTTTCTGTAGATGGGTTATTGTAGAGGAAAAAGTCAGGAGATAGATGCACCAACCAGATAACTGTGATTCACCAGAGAGCAGCCAGGGATGGGGCTGAGTCCAGGAAGCTGGCCTATCTGTAAAGGATGGCATTTTTAAAAGGTGGGTTTATTGAGTATTAATTTCATAATTAAAACCTCTTTATTTTTAAGACAAAATGTTCAGCTTGATAGTTTGAAGCTCATAGAAGGGTCAGCTCTGAAGCAGAAGAATCATCCTCTAGTCTACACCCAACAGCAAAGAGCCAGAAGATTCCGTTCCCTCTCTCCCCAAGATGGGAGGCGGTGGAGGACGTGGCTCCCTAATGGGGTGAGGCCTTTTCCAGTTAAGGCTGCAAGGGGATGAAGAAAGACTTCTGGGAAGACATTGAGGAGGTGGTGGCATTTGTTTGCGGCGGAATGGGAGTTCTAAAGGGCCTTTGGGAAGAGCTTGGTGGGATGGGGTACTAGCTGGGCAGAAGCAGGGTGAGAATGCCAATCTGGGCATGTCTGAGGTAGCTGGGCAGCAAGAAACCTGTTCTTGGTGAGAGCTGCCAAGAAATATGTGGAGCGCTGGCAAGAGCCCTGCTTACCTGGCGAGAGGAGTGGCAGCAAGGTGCTTGGGATGGTGGCAAAGGTCATTATTTATCCTCTACTTATGTATGTAATGGATATAATATTTGTTAATAAAAATAGCAAAGACATAGTGCTTACTATGCGTCAGGCACTACTGAAATGTTTTTACACACATATTCAGTCCTCACAACAACTCTAGGAAGTTGGTCTGTCTCCATTACACAATCATGGAAACTAAAGCACAGTGATGGTAAAAGTGACTGGCCCAAGACCCCCATAGCTTGTACATGGCAGAGCTGGGATTCAAACTCAAGCATCCTGGCTCTAGTATCTGAGCTCTTAACCATCATGCTACTTATAAAATACCATATTTTAACAATTCTGAGATGCCTCTTTTTCATCTCTGAAGTTGAGATGCATCTTACACTCAGTGGTATTTCATGTTTTAGCTGGCAATGTTTTCACTTTCTTAAGGGTATGCAAATTCATTCTCCTGAAATCACAGTGCCATGGGGCTTCCCATACACTAGTACTTGGGGGAAGATCTTCAGCACCAGCAAGAAAGACCCAAAATGGGGCTGAGGTGGCATGATGACCACTTCATGGTCCATCTCCCAAATTTCATTAGGTAGCCCTTCAGCAGCAGATGGTAGCAACACAGTGACCAGGTAGGACAAAGGGCATGGTTACAATAGCCAGCAGGGACCCACAGGGCAGCACAGAGACCCCCATGTAGATCTGAGGCCCCCTCTCCCTGAGGAAAGATAAGAATCTCCCCCATGGCATCTGGCAGCTCTCCATCCTTTTGTCTCCCAGTGGCCTCTTCTCCACTCATCACTAACAAGCTGCACTTTCTGGAACTCATTCCATGCCCCAGCACATGATTTTGCCTCCTCAAGCACAGTGCCAAAATACCTGGCTCTTCTAGGAAGCCCACACATCCCCTTCTGTCCACAGAATCCAAACAAATCTATGGGTGAGAGATTTCAGAAGCTCCATGCCCTCAGCCCCAGATCTGGTAGGTCCAGGAACAGGAGGATGTTCCAGGACACTGTCAAACAGGATAGAGAATTGGAAAACCAGAGTCTTTTTCAAGAGGACCTTAAGTTATGGCTCAGAGATGGCATTATGTGTCAAGTTCAAAAGGGGGCACAGGCAAAACTAGTGGGAGATTAAAGCTGAACTGGTAGCTGGGGAAGCCTACTGGAGTTTGAGCAGTTAAAAACTAATACAACCCTTTCCTTGTCTGTGCTCAGAATCAATAAAAAGAGACAAAGTTCAGGACTCCCCTGGACCGCAAGGATGTGCCCACCTTTTTCAAGTTCAAGACTCAAATCTTTTTGCCATTTCCACTTAGCATGCTACACAGAATTTCCCTAAACATCAAGAGAACCAAAATCAAAGGAGGGAAATGACAAGCAGCACTTGCTCTAAGGTGGGCCTCCTGGTTCCAGAAAGAGATTTCTCCCAGTTTCCTCCAGTGGGGGAGAAGGGAGGTCATGCAGTGAACGTGTATGTTTTGATAGGGCCATAACCCTTCTTCCATCATCTAAGAACACTCAGTTTATCCTTTCAGGAGCTACTCTTCCTTAATTAATATGGTCTTAGAGAGAGGGGGCTGTCAATCATATCTCCGACTAGCCAATGAGGGTAATCCACCCCCCTAGCCAGAGGAATTGGTCTGGGATGAACACATGACTGAGCCTGGATCAATGAGAGTCTTCCAAAAAAAGTACATGTTGAGAGAAGCTCTATCGCTCCAAGCATCACAAACTGTAAGAACCAACTAACTTTAGTCATTAGTTACTGTCTACAGAAGAAACAAATTGTCTAAAGAATGAAGTCAAAATTTGAGAATAAAACGAAGAGATGGAAGAGAAGAAAGTAGAGGCAAAGAGAAATAGAAATATTGAGCCCCTAAGGCCAGCTCAACCCCTGGACTTCCCAGTCTAGTGAGCCAATAAATGTCTTTTTGTACACAAGCTAGTTTGAGTTGGGTTTTCCATTACCTGTCACCTGAATTGGCAATGCACATACATAGAAACCCAGAATTCTGAGTGGATCTTCACTCAGGACACCAAGGTGGCACAGCTTCTCTGCATTGTTTGCTTATAGCTACTGTCACAAACTGGCTTCTTCACCCTCAACTGTCCACTTCTTCTCTATTCATGGCTTCTATAGTCCTGTGGTTCATGTTCCCTGATAACCAGCCTCCATATCTCATCCCATGGCTTGTCTTATCTCTACGGACCTAATAATCTTTCAACTTCTGCTCCCACTGCTCAGTATCTTATCCTCCAAAAGTTCCCATCTATAAGTTCCTTAGAGGATCTGATAGGTCAAGATAATTTTGTGTGTGTGCTGGGCCATAGCATAGAACAATACATGGCTACCCTGAAATCTCCTTGAAGGCACCTAATAAGTATTTCATATTTGGCGAAATTGTATGTATATGTGTATATATATGTATATATATATATATATATGTGTGTGTGTGTGTGTGTGTGTGTATATACATGGGAGTATATATATATATATGGGTATATATATATATATATATGGGTATATATATATATATATATGGGTATATATATATATACAAGGGAGAGGGGCAGAGAGAGAGAGTCCCAAGCAGGCTCCACACTCAGCATGGGACCCGATGTGGGGCTCAATCTCATGATCCTGGGATCACAACCTGAGTTGAAATCAAGAGTCAGACGCTCAACTGACTGGCCACCCAGACATCCTGTGAAATTTTAAATAGTAGTGTAATTTTTAATTTTTCATTTCCACATGTTACTTGCTAATATATAGAAATGCAATTGATGTTTGTATGTTGATCTTGTATCCTACAACATTGTTGAACTCACTTATTAGTCCTAAGAGTTTTTTTTTTAAACTATACCACTTTCTTACACCATACACAAAAATAAACTCAAAATGGATGAAAGACCTAAATGTGAGACAGGAAACCATCAAAACCCTAGAGGAGAAAGCAGGCAACAACCTCTTTGACCTCAGCCGCAGCAATTTCTTATTTGACACATCTCCAAAGCCAAGGGAATTAAAAGCAAAAATAAACTATTGGGACCTCATCAAGATGAAAAATCTTCTGCACTGCAAAGGAAACAATCAACAAAACTAAAAGGCAACTGATGGAATAGGAAAAGATATTTCAAATGACATATTGGATAAAGGGTTACTATCCAAAATTGATAAAGAACTTACTAAACCCAACACCTGAAAAACAAATAATCCAGTGAAGAAATGGGCAGAAGACATGAATAGACACTTTTCCAAAGAAGACATACAGATGGTCAACAGACACATGAAATGATGCTCAACGTCATTCATCATCAGGAAAATACAAATCAAAGCCACACTGAGATACCACCTCACACCAGTCAGAGTGGCTTAAATTAACAATTCAGGAAACAACAGATGCTGGAGAGGATGTGGAGAAACAGGAACTGTCTTGCACTGTAGATGGGAATGCAAATTGGTGCAGCCACTCTGGAAAACAGAATTAAAAACAAAAATTAAAAACAAAAAAACAAAATTAAAAATAGAACTACCCTACGACCCAGCAATAGCACTACTAGGAATTCACCCAAGGGATACAGAAGTGCTGATGCATAGGGGCACATGTACCCCAATGTTTATAGCAGCACTTTCAACAGTAGTCAAATTATGGAAAGAGCCTAAATGTCCATCAACTGATGAATGGATAAAGAAGATGTGAGTTATATATACAATGGAATACTACTTGGCAATGAGAAAGAATGAAATCATGCTATTAGCAGCAATGTCGATGAAACTGGAAGGTATTATGCTGAGTGAAATAAGTCAGTCAGAAGACAGATATCATATGTTTTCACTCATATGTAGATCTTGAGAAACTTAACAGAAAACCATGGGGGAAGGGAGGTGGAAAAAATAGATACAAACAGAGAAGGAGGGAGGCAAACCATAAGAGACTCTTAAATACAGAGAAAAAACTGAAGGTGGACAGGAGGGTGGGGAAGGGGGAAAACGGGTGATGGGCATTGAGGAGGGCACTTGTTGGAATAAGCACTGGGTGTTGTATATAAGCCAATTTGACAATAAATTATATTTTTAAAAATTAAAAAAATAAAAATGCACTAATAATAAATAAACACATAAATACATAAATAAATTCCCTGAGGATTTCTACATAGAAAATTATGCCATCTGCAAATAAGGACAGCTCTGTTTCATAAGGCCAAAATTAATAGAACTGAAAAAATAAATACACAAATCCATAATTATAGTTAGAGACATCAACCCCCCTCTGTCAGTAATTGATGGATCCTGCAGGCAGGAAATCAGTAGGGCTATAGATGACCTGAACAGCACTATCAATCAATTTGATCTAATAGACATGTTTAAAACACTCCATGCAGTACCTAGTGCAGACTTGGCTTATGATCCTAAGAAGCATCTGAAGTGTGTAGCAGCTGCAAAGCATTGGATTCTAGATAAACTAAACAAAGTGTTTGCTCCTGGTCCGTACGCCAAAACTCACAAGCTGAGAGAATGTCTTTCCCCCATCCTTTTTTTAAGGAACAGACTTAAGTATGCTCTAACAGGAGGTAAAGTAAAGGCAATCTGCACGCAGTGGTCCATTGAGATTAATAGCAAGGTCTGAACGGATATAACCTACTCTGCCATGTTGATGGATGTCATCAGCACTGACAAGACCAGAGAGAATTTCTGTGTGATCTATGACACTAAGGATTGCTTTGCTGTCCATCATATTATACCTGAGGAGGCCACATACAAGTTGTACAAAGTGAGAAAGATCTTTGTGGGCACAAAAGGAATCCCTCATCTGGTGACTCACGATGCTCACACCATCTGCTACTCTGATTAAGGTGAATGACACCATTCAGATCAATTTGGAGACTGTATGGTGAGAAGTGCTAATTTGGGAAAAATTGGCGTGCTCACCAACAGAGTGAGACATCCTGGCTCTTTTGATGTGGTTTGTGTGAAAGATGCCAAAGGCAACAGCTTTCCCACCCAGCTCTCCAACATTTTTGTTATCGACAAAGGCAAAAACAAAACAAAACCAAACAAAAACAAAAACAAAAAAACATGGATTTCTCTTCCCTGAGGAAAAGGTATCTACCTCACTATTGCTGAAGAGACTGGCTGCCAAACAGAGTAGTAGGTAAAATAATCTGTAGGTAAGGTGATTGGAAATGTCTTTTACATAATTAAAGATAATATGGCATGAAAATAAAATACTCCATCCAGGGCACCTAGGTGGCTCAATCGGTTAAGCATCAGACTCTTGATTTCTGCTCAGGTCATGATCTCATGGTTCATGGGATCAAGCCCCGCATCAGGCTCTGTGCTGATGGTGCAGATGCTGCTTGGGATTCTCTCCCTCTCTCTCTCTCTCTCTGCCTCCCCCCAGTGTGTTCTCTCTCTCTCGCCCTCTCCCTCTCTCTCTCTCAAAATAAATACATAAACTTAAAAAAAATACTCCATCCAAACAACCACAGAATACACAAATTTCTCAAGCTCACATGGAACATTCACCAATATAAACCACATTGTGGACCATAAAATACACCTTGTGATTTTAAAGAAGAAATCATATAAAGTATGTTCCCATACCACAGTGGAATTAAATTAGAAATCAGAAACAGAAAGGTAGTTTAAAAACTGCCAAATATTTGGAGATTAAACAGCATGCTTATAAACAACACATGGGTCAAAGGAGGAGGCTAAAATAAATCTAAAAATAATTTTAACTAAGTGAAAATGGAAATACATTTATCAAAGTCTGTAGGATGCAGCAAAAACAATGCTTAGAGGGAATTTTATAGCATTGAATGCATACATTAGAAAAGAAGAAAGATCTAAAATCAATCATCTAAGCTTCTATGTTAGGAAAATAGAAAAAGAAGAGCAATTTAAGCCTAAAGGAATGAGGAAGAAAAGAAATAATAAAAATTGAAGCAGAAATCAATGAAATTGAAAACAAGTGAAAAAAAATCAACGAAACCCAAAGCTAATTCCTAGAGAAGATCAATAAAATTGATAAAACTTTAGGCAGGATAACCAAGAAAAAAAGAGAAAAGGTACAAATTACTAAGCTCAGAAATGAAAGAATATCCATCTTTATTAATCCCATGGACTCTAGGATATTGAACACCAAAAACAACTTTATGCCCATACATATGATAACGTAGATGAAATAGATCAATTCTTGAAACATACAAACTACCAAATTCATGCAAGAAGAAATATATATGAGGAGGCCTGTATAAAGGAAATTGAATCAATAATTATAAATCTTCCAAAACAGAAAGCATGAGGCCCAGATGATTTAACCGGTGAACTGTACCAAACATTTAAGGAAAAATGATTACAATACTCCACAGTCTCTTCCAGAAACTAGAAGCAGAGGGAATACTTCTGACTCATTCTACAAGGCCAGAATTACACTAATACCAAAGCCAGACAAAGACATGACAATAAAGGAAAACTACAGGTCAGTATCTCTCATGAACATAGATGCAAAAATCCACAAAACTATTAGCAAATCAAATCAAACAATATATAAAAACATTAAATATTTTTATAAAATTTTAAATATATAAAATATTATATATAAATATATATATAATATATAAAATATATCAATATATAAAATATATATATATAAATCAATATATAAAAATATTATATACCATGACCAAGCAGGATTTATTCCAGGTATGCAAGGCTGGTTCAACATTCCAACTCAATTAATGTAAGCCACCACATCAGCAAACTAAAGAAGAAAAATCATATGACCATATAAATTGATGCAGAAAACACATTCAACAAAATCCAGTAGCCGTTCATGATTTTTAAAAAGAAACTCTAAGAAAACTAGGAATAAAGAGTTGGTTTCAATTGTCCATTTTTCCTTTAGGTTTTGAGCTAAATCTTGACTTCTTGCATCACTAGTTATTCTTTTACTAAGTGCCAAATACTGTTTATAAAAAATTTAAAAGATACCATGATATTGTGAAGCTGCAGTTAATGATATATTACACTGTAGTTTTGTTTTGAGCAGATACCTAGCCTAGGAATAAATTAGATTAATCCAATTAGGGATTCAGATGACTTTAAACTGACGTTCTGTCCTTTTTAGGGCTAATATAGTTCTGGCTAATGCTTATTCTTAGAATGTAAGATTCCTTCAGGATCCCAGCTCAAAACCTGGGGTGAGGGGTGGGAAGGAGTTACCAAGTCTCTTCTTTAGTGGGTCCTGGACTCTAATTTTGTCCCCCGACACCCTGAATCTGCACAACTTCTCATCCTCTCCGCTGTGGCTTTTTAGAATTGGCACTTTCCCCTTGAAAGAAAAAAAGCCAAATTCCAGGCACTGCTCCCTGGGCTTCCCTTCTCTTCCAGACCCTGGCCCTATAAATTCTTTCTGCCTTGGTAGCTTTGTGATATTCTCAGGCAGGGTATCTTAATGCTTTTCTAGATTCTCTAATTGTTCTCATTTGGAGGATTTGAAAGCAACATTCTCTTTCTACATTTTAGAATACACTGATGTTTTCTTTACGGCCCAATATATGTTCTATTCTTGTGAGTATGGAGGGGTACTGACAACCTGAATTTTATGATTACACAGTATAGAATATGATATATATCAACCAGATATTGTGATAGATTATAATATTGTTCCCAACTTTCTGCTGCTGTCCATGTAAAAAAACTACACTATCCCTGCCCACTAGCATGTGACTTGTGGTGCCATCCTGTGAATGGAATATACTTCCCATCATCTCAGTGACATTAGGCTTGGCCATATGACTTACTTTGGTCAGGGAAATATGAATGGAAGTGGTCTGAGGCCACAAGGACCTGAAGGAAGCAGTCTGAGGCCACAAGGACCAGAAACTTTAAGAGCCATTACTGGCTGCGCCATTGTTCTTTTCCCTCTGGAGCAAAGCCGACACATCCTGGAGAGGGGCTCCTCCTTCACTGGATTTCAGATGGAGCAGAACCAAAGCCTACGCCAACCAACATGTAATGTGATCAAGAAATAAATGTTTGCTGTTGCAAACCACTGGTCCTTGGAGGTTGTTTCTTAGCACAGCATAACCTAGCAAAAGATGATAAATGTAGATAAATTTTATCATATTGTTTAGATCTTCTATATATTTGTTTATCTTTTGTCTATTTGTTCTGCTATGTGCCAAGAGAGATAAATTTCTTGACTCCAAATGTGTTTCTATTTCTTGTTGCATTTTCTATCCTTTTTCTGCATGAATTTTGACACTTTATTATAATTTGGTTCAAATGAAGGTGTCAACTTAAAAAAGCATATATCCATTACAGTTAGTAAAATGGTGTTAATGCTAATTCAACTGTAGCTATGAGGAAGACACCCTGGGCTCTGACTCCTAGCAAGGTAAATTCTCAGAGTTCTGTTGTGCAACTAGGAGAATTTATCAAGACTTGCCCCTAGCCAGAGGTGAAATACCTTTCAAGATCAGCGAACCCTACTGGTTTTTGAGACACCTATAGTAACTAACTGGATTTTCCAAGTGTTCTGAGACTGAGATGGGAATACCATATAAGTAGAAGGCTCCCATCGCTGTACAGCTATCTCCCAGAGAGGGATGAATCTGCTAGCTTCCAGTCCAACCACTTGAGGGTTTAGGTAGAGTGAGCTACTGCCCCACCTTACTCCCACTGTGAACCTCAAACTTCAGGATGAAGTGACAATACAGATACGTGGGCTCTGCAACTCTAAGGGAAAAAATAGTGGGTTTTGGTGATGTACTGCCTCCCCTTAATAACTGGTAATGTTATTGTTAGTATAATAATTATTATATGACATCCCTGCCCATTCCATGTGGCTCAGAGGGGCTAAAATTCCCACTCTGCTTGAGCCCCAGGAGTGGTGCTACATGGCTATGCCCCTAACCTCCAGAGGCACAGAGGCATAGACAGTTTGCTCACACTCTCTTCTTCTCCTTCTCTTCTCTTTTTTTGTCTGTTCCCCTCCTCTTCCTTCTCCCCTCCTCCTCCACTTTTCTTCTTCTTATTCTTTAGTTCTCTCTCTCTCTCTCCTCTCATTGCTGGGAGTGGAGGTGCACCAATCTCATGAAGGCAGCTGGGGAATGAGTCAGGCTATTCCAGACACCACTGCCTAGCACAAGGCCTATGTACCCTCAGGTTCCTCTGTGCCAATCTGGCATAGTTGCACCTGGCAACTGAAGAGTGTGGCCAGTTGCCCAGGACAGTGATCCAGGCCCATGACGTGCCTCTCATGTGTGTTTTTCTATTTTTTCTGGAAATGGGTTAGGCATGTGGTACCATTCATTACAGTCCAGGTTCCTTTTGTGTTACAAGATGCTCTGATTAAGTGCTTAGGATTATGATGACAAAAGCCTCTCTTTCCTTGGATCCTCCAACGTTCTCACCAGGCACTTGAAAGTGTCGACACAGTGCCTAGACACTGCATGAGCCCTTAGGAAGGAAGTGTTCTTCATTTCTTTCTGTTTCCAGATGGGGACATAGAAGTTTACATCACTGGTTAGAAGAGAAGAAAGGCCTCAGAGTTTTTGACTCCAAGGCTAGTGCTCCTGGCCCTACACGAAGCTAAGTTTCAATGAGCAATGCAGAGCCATAATGAATAGTGCTGAGGTAAGTGCATGGGCCTGCCAGTCGGCAGGCCTGATGTATGAGTTTTCCTGGGCTGCCATAACAAAATTCCATAGACTGGACAACTTAAACAACAAACATCTATTTTCTCATATTCTGGAGGCTAGAAGTCTGATCTCAAAGTCACATAGTCTTCTCTCTGTACATATCTGTGTCCTAATGTCCTTGTGTTATAAAGAAAGACACCAGTCATATTGGATTAGGGCCCACCCTAACAGCCTAATTTTATCTTAATTACTTCTTTAAAGACCTTGTCTCCAAATACAGTCACATTTTGAGGTATTGGGGGTCAGAACATCAACATATGATTTTGAGAGGATTCAACTCCATCTGCTTCCACCCTGTCACTCCTAGCTTTCAACTTTGGGCCAGTCCCAGACTTCAAATTTGCACCCTATGAAAACAGAATTGGGCCAGATCTCTGAGGCTCTGTTCACTCCTGATATCTTCAGTGTCATAAGCCCTCTCATCAGAGATCTATGGCTGGGCAAGTTTCCAAGGCACCCAAACAGACTGGAGCAGGGGCTGACTCTGTAGAGAAGAGCTGCACCCAGAGGTACTAGGGACCCTGCATCGGGGCCCAGAAATTCAACAGCATCAGGACAGAACAGAGAGAATGGGCCAGGAAGATGGGGAAAGTAGTCACCCACTTGATATGACTCCACACCTCTGTTGAGTCCAGAACAAGGGAAGTAGATCCAGTGGTCAGGAGCCCATGCTTTAGGGTTGGACATCTGCATTGGAAAGTCCACCTAGCGACATAAGTGGAGGACCTTGAACAGGCTACTCAATCTCTCTGGGTATCTTCCATAAAAATGAAGCTAAGAATAACACATAATTCACAGGTTTGGTGTGAGGAATAAATGAGATAATTCTTACAAAGTTCTTAGCCGAGTGTGTGGCTTATAGTAAGTCCTTGGCGATAGCTAAGTTGGTGCTGCTGTGGTGCACCACCCAAATCGCCATTCAGGACTAAAGCACTTGTTTTCTAGCTGCTGGGAATGCTGCTTCTCAAGTGTCAACTTCCTTGACTGCTCCATCAAGTATCAGCTTTTGCAGGAATTGCCCACAGGTACCTAGAGCAACGTAGCCCCAGGTCACAGCCCCTCTGAGGGGCAGCCTCATCCAGTGACTGGTAGATGTTAGGGAGGGGAATAATGACAGTCTCTCCTCCACCATTCAGAAAGATAACTCCAAAGTTCCCCACCAGGTTGGGGGTGTCCTTGTCATGACTTCACCACAGCTCAACTTGTCCCTCTGCTCCATGCTGCTTCCTGCCCTTCCCTTGTCCAAGTATTGATCCTGAGAGAACATTTCCATGGTACAATGGAGTGAATCGCTCTGTGATCTCATTCTTTTCAACTCTACCTTCACTCACCCCATTCCAGGCCCATGGGCCTCCTTGCTGTTCCTCACACACACCAAGCTGCCTTCTCCTTACAGTGTTTGCACATGCTGTCCTCCCTGCCTGGGACACACTCCTCTCAGCCAAATGGCACACACATTCAGTGCCAAATTTCAGCACCATCTCCACTATCTGGCACCTGCTGGTCTTTTTTATGCTTTATTTTTATCCATAGCACGTACTGATGTACTATGGAATACAATCCTTTATCTTCTGTATTGTCACTATCCCCCAACCAGAATGTCAGCTCTGTGAAGGCAGGAAATTTTGTCTGTTTTTATCTGGCTTGTCTGTTTACCCAGCACCTTGATCAGTGCCTGGCATATAGTGGATACTCAATAAATATTTATTGAATGAATAAATGGATGAATGACTAACCCATATGGGAATGGGAAGTGCCACCTAAGCTGAATGTGAAAGTGAATCATGACCATGGGGGTTATTATTCTGAAGAACCTCTAGGAAACAGTGCACAGGAGTTTGACTTGTGAGTTTTCCACCTTGGACTTTTGGGTACTTTAAGGTTATAGGTTTTTTCCATGTAATTTATTTTACAGACCCTCAAAAGTCAATCAGAAACAAACTTTTTTTTTTATTTTACAAGTGTGAGCATTTGAGGAATGTGGTGCAGGCAGAGGGCCCTGCAGCCTGGTTCCTTGGCTCACACACATATGTAAAACCCATTCATTAAACAGGTTTTAGAGTAAACAGAAGTCTTTGCTTTTAACTCCTTTTTGAGGTAACCCTTTTCAAAGTGGGCAAGCCCTTCGTGCGATGGATAGAATTCAAGCATAGAGTCCTGTGTGAGTGGCCCACACATGAGAAACATTTGAGAAAGACAGTGAATGTATTTTCAATAAAATCTCTGCAGTGGCCTGGGAGATAAGATGGTATGTTCTGGTTAATACATGTGTCTGCCAAACAGAATTGATGTGAATCCCCAGACCTCCATGATCTTGTTCCAGAGGACTGGTGCATACCAAGTATGCAGAATATCAACATTCCACCAAACAGAACTGCCTTTTCCTTTTATCATTCAGGAGCCACTTGAGACATTCACAAGCCTCACAGCCACTTTGAAGCTTCGTAATTCTCAGTGATCATGCGAGTTTGAGATATGTAGGTATCACTGGCCTCTAGTTGGGAACATGTTCAGTGGTTTTTATAGTGAACTTATCAAATGAAAGTCAGTTCCTTGATAACTTGTTTTCCACATATCTTCTAATGTAGCAGTTCTCAGGGCATAAATGGTTTGGAGGAAGCCCCCTTGAGAGGAGGAAAGTCTCTGAATTATCGGGGGAGCTTTTTCAATGTAAGTGCTCTCACTCAATATGCAGCACAGAGATTCGGACCCTCCCACGGTTGATAACAAAGCAGGTACACTTATATCTGCATCACCAACAAGAGCACTGCTCAAGCACAAACCTTGGGCTCCACTCCCCACCCTCCACCTAATGAGAGTCCAGCAGTGGGTAAGCGGGAGGTTGCGATCAGCCTGCCTGCTCTACCTATTTGCAGTGCGATCTTAGACAATGAACTTAACATGTTTGAGCCTTAGTTTCCTTTTTTGAAAAATGGGGCTAATCATCCCTGCACTGAGTGTCTGCATATTTTCTACATGCAGGTGGCCACAAAGCCACCTGCAAACAGTCTCGTCTCTGCGTGTGTCTGTGTGGGTATGCACATGCACACACCAAATGGAGTCACACAAACGGCATTTCTGTGTGACCAATATCAATAAATAATCCAAAGGGCCTGCTGCCCTTCTCAGATAAAGACTACTCTTTGATATATTCCAATAATGTTTCTGTATATTTATTGAGTTCTACTCTGACCTCCAGATCATTTTCAGTTTTGCGTGTCTGACCTGCTAGGAATGGCCATTCTGAACTACAATTCAAGTTTCATTTTTCAGGGTGCTTCTCATCTTCCTACACTGTTGCTCAAGGCCAGAAAGTGTGCATATCCTTAGAAACTGAGCTCAAATGCATACAATCACTCATCTATTTAATCATTCATTTTTTTATTTTGCAAATATATGCTGAGGGCCTACTAAGCACCAAACATTCTGCTAGGCTGCAGGATACAAGTATAGTTTCTACTTTTATGGAGTTTATAGTCTAAAGTGGAAACAAAACTGAACAAAGAAATAGTCAAATACTGTGACAATTTCATGAATGGAGTGCCATGGCAGACAATGGAAGAAAAGGATAATCTACTGACATAGGATAATAACAGGTAGTGTCTCTACGGAGGGAACATTTTAGCCAAATCCAGAAATATGAGGAGCCAGATATGAGGGAATAGAGAGAGGGCATTTCAGGAAGAGGAAAGAATAAGTACAAAGGCCCTGAGGCAGGAAGATGTGATGGGGAGAAAAAAGACAACCTCCTAGTGACCAAGAGGTTGGGCTGGCTCCCCTGGCTTCCACAGGGGATTCCCCATTTTCTTTCCTGGTTCAAGATGGTAAGGGGCTTCTTGCCCACCCTTGCTTCTCTGTACTGAGATATCAGCTCTGGGCTGGAAGTGGCTTCCTCACTAGGCTGGAAAAAGCAAATGGAGGAGAAATGGGTGTCACCAGTGAAGCTATGTTTGAGAAAGTACCATCTCACAAACCCCAGAACCTCCATGGTCATTGCTAGAAGACTTCGGGGTAGGAGAGAACAACGCAGGCCCATTACACTCACCCTGATAATTTGCCTACCATGGAAGTCCCTCGCTTGTCACCATTGCGAACACATGCCCTTTTCCTCACCCCAGGACACAACTGAGACCATGTTAGATATCTAAAGATTCACTTGAGTGCTACAGGGTAATAAAACGTAAAGAAACACAAAAAGTAACATGCAACCAGAAGTGACTTTATCAGTTTAGCATATGGTCTACCAGGGTGTCTCTCTTTCTAATAGCATCTACCTCCCTGTACACAGACTGTTTTTATCTCTTGCCACCAAAGAGGAGTAGAATCATAGACTCTTTGTCCAAACAGGGACTCTTTAAAGACTGGAAGAGCACTACTAATATTTAGGCTGGAGGAGTATGTAGAAATTGCCTTGGCTAACCAGGACATATGGTTACCCTTGGAAGAGCAATGTGGGGCAGAGAGAGGCAGAAGCCCTTCCCAGGCTTCAAAGGCCTGCTTTTTTGCAAATATTTCCTATTCTTTTTGTAGGCATATGATAGAATTGAATTTCCCTGATCCCTTGAGATTAGGTGTGACCAAGTGACCTGCTCCAGCTGATGGTTTATGAACACAAGGGTGGTGTTTCACTTCTGAGCAGAAACAGAAAAAACAGTATATAATAGGCCACGTTTCCTGTTTTTCTGCTTCAGTGTTACTGGAATCATGAGGTCAGAGCCTCCCTCAGCCTGAGCTCTGAGAATGATATGGAGCTAACCATCAACTGAGCTGCAATCGGCATAAGTGA
The DNA here is from genome assembly GCF_018350175.1 of Felis catus. NCBI lineage: Eukaryota > Metazoa > Chordata > Mammalia > Carnivora > Felidae > Felis > Felis catus. The sequence continues at coordinate 123,261,626 of NC_058386.1, read as the reverse complement.
CTAAGTGAGAAATAAATCTTTGTTGCGATTTTTCTCTGAGATTTTGCAGTTGTTTCTTACTGCAGCATCACCCAATCCAACTGACTGATTCTACTCCCAGGTGTCAGTTCCAGGTCCCCATGATGGAGCACCTCTGTGCACAGATCCACTCTTCCCCTAGACCCTTGCACTAGCCTGTCTTCTGGGTTGCCTGGAGCTACATTCCCCAAATGATGACAGTGGCCTTCTCAACTAGCTGTCCCAAGCCCAAATGAGAGCCCAGAGAAGAGCCATACTAAAGGATGGAGTCACGAGTTTGTAAAGGTATGGGCTTAGCAGTGAAATGAAGGAAAAAAATGATTGTTATGTGATTGAATTGTGTTCCAAAAAAATTCATATGAATTCCCAACCAGCAGACTCCAGAATGTGACTTTATTTGGAAATAAGGTTAATGCGGATGTCATTAGTTAAGATGAGGTCATTAGGGTGGGCCCTAACTCAGTGTGACTGGTGTCCTTATAAAAAGGGGAAATTTGGACACAGTGGCACGCACACAGGAAGAACACCATGTGACAATGAAGGCAGACATCAGAGCGATGATTGTACAAGCAAAGGAATTGCAAAGATTTCCAGCAAACCACCAGAAGCTAGGGGAGAGACGTGGAACAGATTCTCCCTTCCAGCCCTCAGAAGGAATTATCCCTGCCAGAATACTGACCTCAGATTTTAACCATCAGAACATTAGGACAATAAATTTCACTTGTTTAAGCCCCCCACCTTGTGGTAATTTCTTACAGAAGTCTCAAGAAACTAATATAATACAAAACAATGGTGGATCTAGCAACAGAGCTAGCAGGCAGATTTTATAATCCTTCCTGCAAGTCTCAGAGCATCTTCAATGTCCCTTGACACAGATATAGACCCAGACACAGGGACAAACAGAGACACAGATACAGGTATAGATAGACAAACAGATACAGGTATATATAGGGACACACATACAGGAGAGAGAGAGGTACAGATAGACACCCAGCTATAGGAACAGATAGAGACACACATGCAGGTACAAATACAGACACAGACAAAGGTACTTGTATACAGGTAGATACAGGTACAGATGGAGACACAGATAGGAGTGGATATGGAGATAGAGACAAAGATACAGGTGCAGATAGAGATACAGATACAATGTAGAGAGACACAGATACAGATAAAGATAGAAACACAGATCACAATGGAGACCAGTTAAGATACATACAGATAAACATAGACACTGAAGAACAGGTAGAGATACATAACCAGATACAGGTATGAAGAAAGAGAGCCCTAGAAAGAATTACATATAGAGACACAGATTCAGGAACAGGTAGACATCTGTACATAGGTCCAGATAGAGACACAGATAAAGATTCAAATAGAGACCGGACACATATATCCATATGTATGATTAGAGACACTGATACAAATATGCACAGAGAACTAGAAATAGGTAAAAATACAGTAACACAGACACTGACAGATAGAGATAGAGATACAGATATACAGAAAGGCAAAAATACAGATACAGGTAGAGATAGACACAAGGACAGATCTAGATCGAGATACATTTCCAGATAGAGATATAGATTCAGATATAGTCACATGTAAATACAGATAGAGATAGTGACCCAGATACAGGGATAAGTAGAGACAAAAAAATGTACAGAATGAGATCAGATACCAGTACAGATAAATGCATAGAAACGGATTCGGGTTGAGACATAGGTAGAGGTATAGAGAGAGTCAAGATTCAAGTACATACAGACCCAAAAATATAGGAACAAATAGAATAGTACAGGGATAGATAGAGACACAGATACAGGTAAAGACAGAGCCAGTAACAGGTACAGATGTAGACACACATAGAAGTACAGAGACCCAGATAGGGCCACAGACAGAGAAAAAGTATAGATACAAAAGCCCAGATGCAGGTAGAGATAAAGATCCAGAAAGCATTATGGATAGAGAAACAGATGAGGGTACAGTACAGGGAAAGGTACAAATTTGCAGATAGAGGCACAAATACAAGGACAGGTGAAGATACTGGTACAGGCTGATAGAGACCCAGCTACAGGAACAGATGGAGATGCAGATACAGAAACAAGAGACCTCAATACAGGAAAAGAGAGATACAGATACATGTACAGATGGAGACACAGATTTAGGAAAAGATAGATATTGACCCAGGTACCTAGGAAGACACAGATACTGGTTCTTATAGAAATGCAGATAAGTGAACAGATAGACAACCAGATACAGGTACAAATAGATACCTATTGACAGATACAGTTAGAGACACAGATACTAGTATAGATAGAGACCCACCTACAGATACAGATGGAGACCCACACACCTACTGCAAACCAGATACTGGTACTTGTAGAGATACTAAAACTGGTACAGATAGACACAGTGACTGATACTCATATAGATAGAGAAACAAGTGCACATGGAGACATACTGAAGTATGGAGAGAAGCACAGATACAGGCATAGACAGAGACATAGTTACACACATACAATTACAGATACAGATGTGAATACAAATACAGACACAAATACAAGTACAAATAGAGAAACAGTCACTGATATAAATGGAAAGACATAGGTACTTATGGGCACAGATAGAGGTAGTTAAAAAGACAGACACAGATACAATGAGATACACATATACAGATACAGGTACAGGTAGAAACCCTGCTACAGGTATGACCAGAGAGGTAGATACAGGTATGATATAGAAACAGATACACATACAGAGACATAGATACAGGTACATACATAGACACAGATTATTTGGGTGCGGATAGAAACCCAGATACAGGTACGGGTAGAGACATAGATTCAAGAATAGAGAGAGACCAAGTACCAGTTAAAGATACAGTTTGAAGCACAGATAAAGACATGGATAGGTCTGTCAAATAGATTCAGTTTCACATAGGGACACAAATCCATGTACAAACACAAATACAGGTACAGATAAAGACATAGCTTCATGTATACAGACAGATCCAGACACAGGTACAGATAGCGACGCAGATACAGGTGCAGGTAGAAACAAAGACAGTAGTACAAGTAGAGAGACTTATTTACCATTACAGATAGAGACCAAGATACAATTACTTATAGGAGAAAGATACTGATACAAATAAAGACACAGGTATTGTTACAGAAATCGATACAGATGCAAAGTTACATTACAAATAGAGACAAATACCAGTACAGATAGGGACACAGATACTGTTGGATATAGAGACACAGAAACACTGATACTTGTCCAGTGGAGAGCCAAATGAAAGTACACATATGCAGGTATTTATAAGGACCCAGATACAGGTACAGATTGAAACAGGGATACAGGTACCTCTCTCTGTACAGATCCAAGTACAGATAGAAACACAGATCCAGATATGTTAATGACATAGATACAAGTACATATATAGTTCAGACAGAAGTAAGGATAAACCCAAATACAGGTATTGATGAAAACAAAGATAATAAGTACAGATAGAGACTCAGATACAGTGACAAAGACACAATACAATTAAAGATGGAGACCCAATTATAGGTACAGATGGACACACAGACATAGGTGCAGATAGAGAAAGAATACAGGTACACACTGAGACATAGATATATGTACAATAAGAAACACTGATTCCTATACAGATACAGACCCAGATACAGTTACAAATAGAGGGACAGATACAGGTAAAGATAGAGACAAAGACACCAATACTTAGGAGACCCAAATACAGGTGTAGAGAGAAATCCATAGAGCGGCTCAGATATAGACAAAGATACTGCATACACATGTGAGTACAAATAGAAACACAGATTCAGATACAAATAGAGTCATATATACAGGTACATACAGAGATTCAGACACAGGTACAGATAGAGACACAGATACAGGTACTTATTAGATGTAGATACAAGTACCTTTTTTTTTCTTTAAGCACGAACCCAGTCCCCCACTCCCACAAATGATGCAGTTGAGTTTCCCACACTTGGGGACATCACAGGGGTCAGCACATCTGAAGTGCAATGAATAAGCCTCACCCTGGGAAAACCACCTTCATGATCACAGTATCTTCCCTGCCAGGTAAGTATTAGATACAAGTATCTTACGGATACAGATACAGGTACAGATAGAGATACAGACACTGATATTTATAAAGACATAGATATGTAAGATAGAAACAGAGATACAGGTACAGACTGAGACACAGAAAGAAATACAAGTAGAGACACATTTAGAAGTACTCATAGAGACCCAGATACTGATAGAGCTCAGATACGGGTACAAACAGACACACATATACAGGTACAGATAAAGATACAGATACAGAGAGTGACACAGATGCAAACACAGACAGAGACAGACACAGCTACAGATATAATTCTTCCCCATCACTGACATCAAAACTCAAAGGCAGCTTTAATGGCAACTGGGAGATGTCAAGTGCTAACAGTTGCCAGTATCATCAAACAGCATTTATAAATGCCTTTTAGAATTCTTTGACAGCTATGTTTCCTCTAAAGAAGTTCTCACTGGTAATGAGAATTATAAGGACAATTGGCTTTCCCTTTTCACTTTGGCAGCCTGGCAATTCAGAGCCTATGAGACAACCCCTCCTGTCAACGGTAGCCCTGATGTTCTGCATATTCATACATTTCTTTGCTTTGTTTTGATTTTCTACTGTTGTTTGTGCTTTCTCTAGGCCTGCTTCTCTATTTCTATTGTATTAGATTGCAGACATTTTTTAAGCTGTCTCAAATTTCTTTTCAAATGAAGCCAGGTGTCCATCAATGAAATGGAGGCAGCTATACAATACAGTGGTTGGAACAGACAGACAGGGTCAAATTCCAGCTCTGCCACGTCCTCCGAGCTAAGACCCCACCCCTGTTCCCCCAGAGATGCTTCAGTTTGAAGGGAAAGGCAGCCATCTGGGTAGTGGACTCTGTGTGTATGAGACTGCCGGCCTGGGCTGCCTCTCCCACACTTGCCCTTGATCCTTTGCCTGAGAAGGACTGAGGCCAACAGTACCTATGGGGAACAAAAGGCAATGATTAACAAGGCTCTGGGCAAGCCGACCCGAAGCATGAACCCAGCTCTGTAGCCAGCCACCCAAGATAAAAGCCTCAGCTCTTGGCCTTAACCTCCTTTCGCCTTGCCCAGAACCTGTGTGAACTTGACCTGGGCCACAGGCCACAAGGCCAAATCCCAGGCTAATGCGGATCTGGCTCCAGGTCCCAACTAGGCCCTTCTCCCTTCCCAGCTCAGTTTCCTCACCTAGTCAGCATTGTTCATATGTTTATAAAAAAGAGAAAAAGAGTTTCCTTTTGGTTTCTCCTTCGTACTACAGTAAGAAGTACATGTTCAATGTACGAAGATTTTAAAAATACAGATGACCTTCGGATGCCTGGTGGCTCAGTCCGTTAAGTGTCTGACTCTTGATTTTGGCTCAGGTCATGATCTCATGGTTTGTGGGTTCTAGCCCTGCATTAGGCTCTGCACTAACAGCACGGAGACTGCTTGGGATTCTCTGTATCTCTCTCTCTCTCTCTCTCTCTCTCTCTCTCACCCTCCCCTACTCTCTCTTTCTCTCTCTCTCAAAATAAATAAATAGACTTAAAAAAACAGAGATGGCCTTGTGATGAGTACTGGGTGTTGTATTTAACTGAAGCACTGAATTCTACTCCTGAAACCAAATTGCACTGGATGTTAACTACAATTTAAATGAAACCACTCAAAAAAATACAGATGACCAAAAAGAAAACAGCACCCAGTACTCACCCCCCAAACAGAGCCACAGTTAGTATTTTGCTGTGGGTACTTCCAGCCTTGATTCTACCGATATATATTAGTTGAATCTTGGGAAATTGTTGTTTGGGCTGGGCAAAAATGGTTGAATATCTGCTATCGCATATGGCTTATTCTAATAATACATTTAAATTTTTTTTTAATTTGAGTATAGTTGACACACAATGTTACATTACTTTCTGGTGTACAACATAGTGACTCAACAACTTTATATGTTGTGCTACACTCAGCACAAGTGTAGCTACCATCTGTCACCACACGACGCTGTTACAATACCATTGACTATGTTCTCTCTGCTGTGCCTTTTATTTTCGTGACTTATTCATTCCAAAACTGGAAGCCTCCAATCATTTATTTATATATAAGCACATATATGTTAATTTCTTTCAAAATAGGATTATATTATACGTATTTATTTATAACATTTCATTTCTTGAAATACATAGTGAACACAGTTCCATTTAATATGGTTAGAATCCATATCCGCATTGTAGAGAACGTCTCAGTATTTCAATGTATAGATATATGATAATTTCTTTAACCAGTTGCCTATTTTTTATTATTTACTATGTCAGCTACCTATGAGTACTAATGAATCACTGCAAACCTTGGTACCTTAAAATAACAATGATGTGTTATTTCTCATGATTTTGCAGGTAGGCCTGCTGTCCTTCTGCTGGGCTCTCCTGGGCTCCCTCATGAAGCTGCAGACAATCAGGGAAGCTCACTGAGCCTTAGCGTCCAAGGTCTTTATCGCAGGTCAGGCATGGAAACATGTAGTGCCCATGTAACTGGACTACTCAGACTCCAGCCCTCCAGAGGTCAAGCTGATACAGCATGACCCAAAGCCCCAGGCCCACATAAATGCATTCAGGCAGGATGATCCAAAGGCTCACAGGTTGTCTCTCAGGAGCCAGTGGCAGGCTAGTCTTTTCTTTGGAACATGCAGCCTCTGAGCACCCCAAGCCTACAGGGTAAACCGTTTACTGAATGTGTCTCCCCTTCCAACCCTGGAGGGTGGCATAGTGGCCTAAGGATTCCAAGAGGATGGAAATGGAAACTTCAAGATGTCTCAAGGCCCAGACTTGGAAATCACACAGTATCCTTTCTGATGCATTGCACTGGGCAAGGCAAGTCACAAGTCCAGCTCAGTGTCAAATGGGTGGGAAAATTCACCCTACCGCTTGATGAAGGGAACAGCAATATTACATCGCAAAGGAAGATGGACACAGGGAGGTATAATTCATTGGGGGCGTCATTATAACAACATACCAAGCAAAATCTCTTCTAATTATTTTTGCCATTATAAGCAGAGCCATGATAGTCACCCTTATCTAATAATTTTCCATTGATAATGCACTTTCTTTTTCAACATTTATTGTGAAATATTCCATACATATAAAAAGTATAAAAATAATGTAAAAAGCACGTAGATGTTCTAAGTTTAAAGATTTGTAGACTTAAACCTGTGTAGACTTTTCCTTTGCAATTGAAGATTTTCCATCTGTAGGACAGTGTCAAATTCTGACACTTTAAATATATTTAATATGTGATTTGGGTATTTCTGGATTCTGCAGCAAAGGAATACAAATGGAAAATCTGTCAACTTTGTGAAATTTTTGACTTGGATAAGTAGTAAGAAGAGAAATTAGAAAAACTGTTTTTTACCTTAATATGGGCATGTTTTTGAATTGGCTATATTTTTTAAAGCACTGTGGAAGTTTGTTTTTAATAAAAAATCACAATCTTAATTATTCTAAACACACTTTTAAAAGAATATGATGGGATGCACTTATATTTTTGCATGTATGTCAATGGCTTTCTTAGGGTACACCCCAGGACTATAGTATACGCCCTTTGCACAAATGTTATATGTGTTGCTGAATTGCCTGCCACACATGGTGTCCTAATTTACTCACTCACCCTTCTTTTGCAGCCCCAATAAGTGAAGATAATTTTTTGTTTCATTTTGTATTTTTTATTAGGTTGAAGTTTTTGTATATTTAATAATTATTTGCTTTCTTTATTTTTGTGAGCTTTTTGTTTGCATTTATTTTTCATTTTTATTTTTTTTAACTGATGAACAGATTTTTTAAATTTTTTTTAAATTTTTTAATTTAAATTCAAATTAGTTAATGTACAGCGTAGTCTTGGTTTCAGGAGTAGAACCCAGTGGCTTGTCTCTTAATACAACACCCAGTGCTCATCCCCACAAGTGCCTTCCTTAATACCCATCATACATTTAGCCCATCCTCCCTCCCACCTCTCTTACAGCAGCCCTCAGTTTGTTCTCTATATTTAAGAGTCTCTTATGGTTTGCCTCCCTGTGTTTTTGTCTTATTTTTCCTTCCCTTCCCCCGTTCATCTGTTGTGTTTCTTAAATTCCACATGAGTGAATCTATGATATTTGTCTTTCTCTGACTGACTTTTTAAAAAAATATTTATTTATTTATTTTTGAGAGAGAGAGAGAGAGAAACAGTGTGAGTAGAAGAGGTATAGAGAGAGAGGGAGACAAAATCTGAAGCAGGCTCCAGGCTCTGAGCTGTCAGCACAGAGCCCGACGTGGGGCTCGAACTCACAGACCATGAGATCATGACCTGAGCCGAACTCAGACACTTAACCAACTGAGCCACCCAGGCGCCACAACTCTGACTGACTTTTTTAATCATTCTGTAATTGTGGGGTTTGTCTTTTGCCTATCGCTATTGGTAACTCTTTTATGTTAAGGATATTAACTGGCTATCTGTCCACTTCGGACTTAAGAAATATGTCAAGATGCATGAGGAAGGTATGATGCAGTTGTTCTTAAGCCCATTTTATAGATGGGGAAAGTGAGACTCAGAAAAGAGAATGCTCATAGTGACATAGTAAGTTCGTGCAGAAGCTGAAGGAGGAATCCAGGCTTCTGTCTCCCAGCCCAGATCACTTCCTCAGCACCACAGGCCTTTTTACAGCACTGACATTCTAGAAGGAGAGGTGACCTTCATGGGAGTCTGAACTGAAGCTTGGAGCTTAGCCCCAAAATCCCCATCCTCGAAGGGGAACAGAAACAACATTACTGGGGGAGGGGGTCAGTCCCAGCAGACACTGGGCTTTCCACTCCCACTGGCCACAGTGAGACAGTGGGTTTAAGGAAACAGGTGGACTGGCTGAAGGTCAAAGCTTGTAAAACTGGAAAAGAAAAGACCTATTATTTCTTCCCTCCCCCGGCAACCCCACTGGGGCTAAGCATACTTTGCACCTGGTTTGCAGAGGTCAAAGGGTTCGGAGGAGAAATCCATTTATCTTTACTTTTCTCAAGTGACTGTGGTTAACCTGTCACCAAGCAGAAGACCTTGCTCTACCAGATCAGGGCACCTGCTACTGTGGGTCAAATCCAGCTTTCGGCGGCCGCACCCTGTTTATCCATCAACATGAAGCTCTGGCTTTTTCTTTGCTAAGCGACAGCCAGCGGGTGCTTGCCCTTCCCCCTCAAGACAGTCCTTGCTGCATGCTCCTTTGCTTGAGAAGAGTGCAAAGGGAAGAATGTTCTATTTTTTCCATAATGTGCACAACAGGAAGGATCCTGCCCAGCCCACAGCTCCAGCACTAACATCTGTGAGACTTCAGATAGCTCCCCACCCTCTTGGGACCTCAGCTTCCCCCTCTGAATGATAAGGATTTGGACTTGATGCTCCCACAGGGTCCTGCTAGGCCTCCCATCTGGGATCTCTCTGTTTATTATGCCAGGATGTTTGAGTACCCATTTCGGGTATAGCCAAGACCCCCTCTGTAGGAAAGTCCTTGGCGTCAAGAAGGCCTTCAATGGAACAGGCAGAGGACAGGTGCTGTAAGGTGATGTGAGAGGACCCAATAAGATTTCCAGGGTTTGGTGGCAGCAACAGAAACTGACGCAGACAAACCAAGAGCCCCAGAGTAGGGCCAGGGCCAGCTCCTCAGAACTAAGACTGACTTTCATGCTTCTCTACTGGGAGAACCCTCCCTTCCATGGAGGTGGTAGAGATGCATGGGAAGTAAAAAGTACATGAAAAGATGTTCAACGTCATTAGCCATTACAACAACGCAAATCAAAACCACCGAGAGACCACTTACCGCCTACTAGGATGACAATAATCAAGAAGGTAGAGCGTAACAAGCGCTGGCGAAGGTGTTTTGAAATGAGAACACTCATGCGTTGCTGATGGGGATGTAAAATGGTGCAGCCACTGTGGGAAACATTTCTGTGGTTCTTCAGTAAGTGACACATAGAATTAGCATATGGCCCAGCAATTCCACTCCTAGGTATAGACCCAAAGACAATTGAAAGCATATGTGCACAAAAACTTGTACACACATATTTGTAGTAACATTATTGATAATAGCCAAAAAGTGCAAACAGCCCAAATTTCCATCAATTGACGAGTGCATAAACATGATGTGGTGTACCTACACATTCGTAAAAAGGGATGGTGTGCTGATACACACTGAAAACATAAAAGACCACACATGACATGATTCAGTTCATACGAAATGTCCAGAAGATGCCTACAGAGAAACACAGAAAGTCAATTAGTACATGTGTTATATTTTACAATGAAACAACAAACCTGAAAAGAATAGCCTGGCTTGGGCAGGGCAAAAGATTTTGTTCTCGTTAGAGTCTCACACCAGTCCTGTGAGAAAAGACTTGGAAAGGAAAAATAAAATAAATAAAGCTTAAATATACAACCTAAAAATTTATGGTAAAGAAAATTCCTGTGTGGTTACCATCGGAGTCAAGAAATAGAAAATTGGAAGCACCCAGAAGATCTTGTAGGAGTTTTCTAGGGCTGTCATAACAAAGTACCACAGACTGGGTGTCTTAAACAACAGAAATTAATTAATTAATTTATTAATTTATTTATTTATTTCCTCACAGTTCTAGAAGTTGATCTCAAGATCAAGGTTTCAGCAGGTTCAGTTTCTTCTGTGGCCTCTCTCCTTAGCTTGTAGACAGTCTTCTCCCTGGGGCCTCACATGATTTCTCCCCCATCAGACCTCTTGGTGCATGTCTGTGTCCTAATCTCTTTTCATTATAAGGACACCAGCCATATTGAATTAGGGCCCATCCTAATGACTCATTTTAACTTAAAGACCCTAGCTCCAAATATGGTCACAATCTGAGGTACTAGGGGTGGTGATTTCAATATATGAATGGGTGGGGGGTGGGGAACACAACGTAGCTCATAACATCCCTCATGGTAACAACCTTATTTCATCCCCCACCAGAAGTAAACACTATTTTGACTTTTATAGTATCGACTACTTGCTTTTCTTTATAATTGAGCCGTCTGTGTCCATCTCTAAACAACAGAGTTTAGTTTTGCCTGTTTATGAATTTTGTATAAATTGAATCACACAGCTTCTTTCACTCAGACAATGCCTGTGAGATTCATCCATGTTGCCGTGGATATCGCTGAAGTTCATTCGTTTCCACTGTATGAAGATATCACAAATCATTATCCATTCTGCTGTAGATGGACATTTGGCTTGTTTCCACTTTTGTGAATTGCGGGTGAATTGCGGTTGTTTCTGCTCTGTGCTTATTACAAACAGCCTGTTGTTGCTTGCAGTCCCTTTCTTGGCCCTCATGTGCCTGCCCTTGTGTAGAGAGCACATGTAATTTGCTAAGTGATGCTAAACCATGTTTCAAACTGGTGCTACTGACATAAACTCCCATGAGCAGCCCAGAAGTTCCACTTCCTCCACACCTTCCTCAATCCTTAGAATTGTCAGACTTGTTCATTTCAGCCAATCTCCTGAGTGTCTGATGGTAACTCATTGGGATTAAAAGTTTTGTAAAGTAATTGTTCCAACCTTTTGCTCATCTGTCTGACTTTTTCTTATTAATTTGTCAGCATACTTTATATATTCTGGATGCAAGCCCTTTGCATTTATATGTATTGCAAATATCTTCTCCCACTTGGTGGTTTGCCTTTTCGTGTCTTTTGATGATGATGTCTATTGCAATTTATCAGCCTTTTATGGTTAGTGGCTGTTACATGTGTCTTGATTTCCAAAGTATTTCCCTATCTTATTTTATGAAGACATTTTCCAATATTATGCTCTAAACATGTTACTGGTTTACCTTTTAGCCTTAGGTCTACAATCCACCCCTAACTGGTTTTTGTGTGTGGTGCCAGGCAGGGCTTTAATTTCATCTTTTCATACGGACCTCTCACTGTCCTAGCACTCTTACACATTTGTCCTAGCACAGTGACACACTTGTCATAGATCAAGTGTCCATGTATGCTTTTGGTGGGGTCTGGACTGTGACTCTTTCCTAAGCTCTCAGCTGTTTCTTCTAGTTCAGCCAACCCCAAACAACCCAGGGCAAAAGCAGTTCCAAGTGTCAGGCTCACCTCTCTCGATTCCCCACTCTCCCAGATCTTGGCTTGGTATTCTATTTCACTATCTAGTTAGCTCATTGATGCTTCTTTTAAATTTTCTCTTAATGTTTATTTATTTATTTTTTGAGAGAGAGCATGAGAGCAGGGGTGGGGCAGAGACACAGGGAGAGAGAGAAAGAATCCCAGGCAGGCTCCGTGCTGCCAGCACAGAATCCTGGCACGGGGCTTGAACCCACAAACCACGTGAGCATGACCTGAACCGAAACCAAGAGTTGGACGCTTAACCAACTGAGCCACCCAGGCGCTCCAGCTCATTGATGCTTTTAAAGTGATATTTTAAAATATTTTGTCCACTTTTTGACACAGGAGGTTTGGTTCAAATTACCTAGTCTTCAGTGATCAGATATCAAAGTCCAGAACACTTCCTTTTCCTTGATTAAAAAAAAAACTTTTTTAGTAAGAGATAATGAACATACAATAAAGTGTATGAAGTCTTCTAACCTTAACTGTACCCCTAGACGCATTTGTATGTTTGTATGCACCTGTATATCCATCATTCACATCAAGACCGAATGTTTGCAGCACCCCAAAAGATGTCCTCATGTCCCTTCCCAGTACCCCACTCCCAAGAATATCCACTATTACTATCCACTATTTTTGCCTATTTTGAGCTTCATATAAATGGAATCATTTGATATGTATTCTTTTTGTGTCTGAGTGTTTTCTTTCAACATTATGTCTGCAAGATTCACTCATGTCATTGCATATACCTGCATTTCATTACCTTTCATTATCACACGATATTCCACTGGATGAATATACCACAGTTAATTTTCTCTTTCTTCTGTTGACAAGCATGTGTGTTGTTTCCAGTTTGGGGCTATTATGAATAGTGCCATCATGAACATCTTGTTCATGGCTTGTGGGTCTGGAGCCATTTCTACTGGTACACACACGTAGGAGTGGAATTACTGCATTGTAGGGTATGCCCATGTTTCGGGTTATTTTACAATTAGTATCTTTCCCAGTTTTATTTATTTTTAAAAAAAAAAATTTTTTTTAACGTTTATTTATTTTTGAGACAGAGAGACACAGAGCATGAACGGGGGAGGGGCAGAGAGAGAGGGAGACACAGAATCGGAAGCAGGCTCCAGGCTCTGAGCCATCAGCCCAGAGCCCGACGCGGGGCTCGAACTCACGGACCACGAGATCGTGACCTGGCTGAAGTCGGACGCTTAACCGACTGCGCCACCCAGGCGCCCCCCCCCAGTTTTATTTAAATAGCATTGGCATACAGCACTGGGTAAGTATAAGGTGTGCAACGTAGGGGCACCTGGGTGGTTCAGTTGGTTAGGCATCCAACTTTTGGTTTTGGCTCAGGTCATGATCTCACAGTTTCATGGGTTTGAGCCCCGTGCTAGGCTCTGCACTGGCAGTGCGGAGCTTGCTTGGAATTCTCTGTCACCCTCTCTCTCTGCCCCTCCCCTGCTCTCTAGGTCTCTTTCAAAAATAAATAAACATTAAAAAAGATAAGAAACGTTAAAAAAAAAAAGGTGTGCAGTATAGTGACTTGACTGACATATATTGTGAAATGAGTTTAGTTAACATCCATTATCTCACACAGATACCAAAACGGGGCGGGGGTGGGGGAGGGATGCTTCTTTCCTTGTGATGATAACTTTTAGTATCTACTCTCTTAACAACTTTCAAATATAGCAAATGCTTCGTTTTCATAAACACTACCAAGCAGCTTTTCACAATGAATCTACCAATTTATACTCTTACCAGCAATGTTGTCTGTCTTTTTTATTTTAGCCATTCTGGTGGGTGTGCACTGGTAACTGATTGTAACTTTAACTTGCATTTCCCTGTTGGCTAATGAGCATCTTTTCACATGCTTATTGGCCATCCTGACTTTTTTTTTTTTTTCACGGTAGTCCTTTAATTTCCTTTATATAATCTGTTAATGATTATTTCTGTCTTTAAGCTTTTTAGTTTTTCTTGGGTCAATATTGGTACTTTATAGTTTGCTAGGAAATCATCTTTTTTCCTCGACTCTTTCAAATGTATTGTCATAGAGTTTCTGTAACAGCTTTATTGAGATATACACGTGCCATACAATTCACCCATTTAAAGTGCACAGTTTGAGGCACCTGGGTGGCTCAGTCGGTTAAGTGTCCAACTCTTGATCTCAGCTCAGGTCTTGATCTCAGGGTGGTGAGTTTGAGCCCTGCATTGGGCTCTGAGCTGGGCATGAAGCCTACTTTAAAAAATAAAAATAAAAAATAGGGGCACCTGAGTGGATCAGTCAGTTAAGTGTCTGACTTCGGCTCAGGTCCTGATCTCGCGGTTTGTAGGTTCAAGCCCCATGTCAGGCTCTACGCTGACAGTGTGGACCCTGGTTGGGATTCTCTCTCTCCCTCTCTGTCTTTCTGCACCCTCCACTTGTGTGCTCTCTCTCTCTCAAAATAAATAAATAAACTTTAAAAATGAGCCAAGTGTCTAAGAATATTCAAAATGGCCTTTAAAAATAAAAAATACAAATGAAAAATAAAGTGCACAGTTACATGGGTTTTAGCATACAGAGTTGTGCAATCATCACCACTGTCTGATTTTAGAACATTTTAATTACCTGTCCCCTAAAACCCCATTAGCAATCACTCCCCCCATTTCCCCCAAACCCCCATTTCTCAGACCCAGGACATTCAAATGTCTATCCATGGGAGAAAATACATAATCTACAGTATATATACACAATGAAATGCAGTAGTCAAAATGAATGAACAAGCAACACAATGTGCATGACTCCTTGTGATGCAATTTTGTGTGAAAAAAATAAGCGTTGAAAGATGCATATAGAGGGGTACCTGGGCAGCTCAGTGGGTTAAGCGTCCGACTTTGGCTCAGGTCATGACCTCACGGTTGTTGGGTTCAAGCCCTACATCAGGCTCTGTGCTGACAGCTCAGAGCCTGGAGCGTGCTTTGGATTCTGTGTGTGAGTGTCTCTCTCTCTGCCCCTCTCCCTCTTGGCACTCTGTCTCTGTCTCTCTCTCTCTCTCAAAAATAAACATTTATTTTAAAAATTAAAAACAGAGGCATATAGAATGGTAGTACCTCTTTGTAAATTTAAATGCAAATGAAATTTTCTGACGTGGCTCTCAATGATTTCCACCTCCTGGTATTCATGCCCTTGTGTAATCTCCTCCCTTTGAGCGAGGGCTGGGCCTAGTAACTTGTTTCTAATAAATCTAACGTGGCAATTATGATGGGATTTCACTGCTGAGATTAGGTTCCAAAGAAACTGTGACCTCCGCGTTGCTCACACACCCTCTCTCCCTGGCCCTTCTCACTTGCTCTTCCTGAATGAATCAGGTGTCCATGTTGTATGCTGCCCCGTGGAGAGGCGCATGTGACAATGAACGGAGGGCAGCTTCCAGCCAACAGTGGGAAACTAACCACTGCTTAGAATCATGTGAGTGAGCTTGGAAGCTATCCTCCTCCACACAAGACTGGAGGTGACTGCTACCCTCGCCAAGACCTTGCACCAGAGCCTCCAGCCAAGTGGTCTGGATTCCTGACCCAAAGAGCCAGGAGATAATAAAAGTTGTTATATTTCAAGCCACTAAAGTCTGGGGTAACTTGTTATGCAGCAACACATAACGAATATACGTCTCATTAAAGCAAACTGCTTGTGAGAAACAAGCCAAAGAAAAGGAAAGGGAAGGGAAGGGAAGGGAAGGGAAGGGAAGGGAAGAGAAGAGAAGAGAAGAGAAGAGAAGAAAAGAAAAGAAAAAAGAAAAGGGGCGCCTGGCTGGCTCGGTTGATTGAGTGTCCGGCTCTTGATTTCGGCTCACGTCACAACCCCAGGGTCATGGGATCGAGCTCTGTGTAGGGCTCTGTGTGGAACGTGGAGCTTGCTAGGGCTTCTCTCTCTCCCCCTCCTCTGCCCCTCTACCCAGCTCACGCTATCTTGCTGTCTAAAATATAAAATAATAATAATAATAATAATAATAAAGCAAACTGCTTGCAATTCCCTGGTACTCACTATGCTGCTTCTTTGCTCTGGGCTTTTGTGTGTGCTAGTCCCTCTTCCCATCCCTCTTCATTCATTAACTGCTCGGTTTAAACAAATAGCTCCAGCTCCCCTCCTCCAGGAAGACTTCCCTAATTGGGCACTGCCTAAATTGCCCCTCCTCCTGACTCCCTAGGAGCCCCCTGCTGACTTCTATTAGCCCAGTTACTGTATTTCAATTGCCTGTTTACTTAACTCTGCCGCCATGTGCCTTCATTTCCATAGCCTCAGCGTCTAGTGGGATACTTGGTACTTAGCACGCATTTCAATAGGCAGGGTGGGTAATCACACAGATTTTGGAGTCAGCGGACATCAGTTTAAATCTACCCCCAACTATCTGTGTAACGTAACACAGGTCACTTAGCCTCTCTAGAACCTAGACCTTCTTACTCCTGGAGTAAGGAGGGGGTGAGCAGCCCCACAAAGTGCATTCCAGGCACTGCGCTAAGTATTTGATGTTCCCGCTACAGTCCCGTCCGGGCTCTTAGTCTTAGCATGATCTCCAATATCTAAATCAAGGTAGAAACTTTGGGGATTATGCTACTCAATCGGCTGCTTTTATTTCATAAATTAAATATACGCAGAAGAGGGTTTCTTGATATAGAAGTTAAAAGCAGTTCCAGCACAAGAGGATTAAAACAATTATGGCTAGCCCAATATTTTTAAGTGACATATTTCAGCCTTCTGCTAATGTTTCATCACTGAAATATCAGCCCTTTTTCATGTAAACCACTGAGGGTTTGGACAGAGGACAAAAGCATCATATGTTCTACACATCTTGCAATGAGAACTGTCAAATGTTGCAATCAACATTGCCATAGTATCACCGCTGACATGCTTCCAAAAGACTTTTAAAACAAAAACCCACCACAGGCCTGGAACAAAATACACAGCCTAGAAAAATGTGCATCTCATATGTCCTCTGTGGATTGAAAAAACCAACTGTGGCCTGAGGCCAACAACAGGAAGGCTCTTTGAGCTTTTCCTCAAATGCTCCCAGTTTAGAAACAGATTTAGAAGTGTGACTATAGAAAGGGGGAAGCCCCCTTCTAGCCCAAGGGATTTAGTTTCCCTCTGGGGAAATTTCTAGCTCTGACACTCTGGTAAGATCATACTATAGCAGACAGATCCTACCAGGGTGTCTGCTGGAGATTTCCCTGGGGGGGAAACTGATTAAAAAAAAAAAAAAAAGCCTGAAAAATGCAAATTCCAGACTAGTCCTAAAATGGAAAGACAGGCTGACAGCATGAATGGTCTGTGATTCCAAGTTACAAACTTTCCCTTGTGGGGAAATGTGAGCTTAGATACTGCTAACCCTTGAGACGATTCCCTCTCAAACCTGCTACTCCTCAGGGGCTCTCTATTTTTTTAAAAAGTCTGCTACCCCTCCAGTGCCCCAAGTGAGAGGATAATAGACTCATTCTCAATTCCTCCTTCTTCCTCATCCGCCCCACATCCAACCCCTCAGCAAGTCCCCATAATCCTAAGTCTCTCTTGAATCCAACTCCTTTTCCTACCCCCATGACCACCACTCTTGTCCAAGCTGTCAGCGTCTCAGCTAGATAGACTCCAACAACCACCCTTTCTCTCACCTTCCCTTGCAGCTCAGGTGGGAACCATAGAATGCAGGTGACAGGTATGGAATTTAGCTTCCAGGCCTTATCCTAAATGCTGCTTTTCGGTAACATGGAGGTCACGGGTTGAAAATGGTGGCACCAGAAATGGAAGGAGCTGGGATCCCTGAGTCACAATATGGAAGGCTGCCAGCGACATATCTCCTTGGACTGTAATGCCAGTGAGATACAAACCTTTTCTTGTGTTAAGTCACCATGTTAAGAATTGTGTCAACAATTAAGGGTTGCTCTTTGTAGAAACTGGCTTATCCTAACATCCTGCTTCCACTCTTGCCCCTCCCCACATCTTCTTTTCTCCTCACAGATGCCAGTGTAATTTAACTACAATACATATCTAAACATATCGCCATCTAGCACTCCCCAAACACCAACATATGAAAATTCTTAAATGCTTGCCCTGGACCTTAGGCAAGTTCAAAATTCTTAAGATGGCCTACAAGGTCTACCCCTGGTGAACTTTCCCCTGATCTGTCCCTATTCATTCATCCATCCATCCATCCATCCATCCATTCACCCATTTATTTATTCAGTGAATATATACTGAGCACCAACTATGTATCATCTGTAGCTATACTAGGTCTGGGGATACAGTAAGGGTAAGAGAGAAAGGAGGAAAATCATTCGGGAAGCTATTACATTTGCCTAGGAAAAAAGATGGTGAGGACCTAAGCTACAGCATGTCTCTAGCTCTAACACTCCAGCTCTCATGGGACTTAATAGACAGATCCAACCATGGCACCAGAGTGGAAGATTTCCCTGGAGGGATACTGATAAGCAAAAACCCGCAAATGCAAGTTCCAGCCTAGCCAAAAGAGGGAATAGGAGAATTTAAAGATATTTACCTACATGCCCCTCATGAATGAGAAGAGGGGTGGGTCCAAGATATTTTAGTAAATACATTTGGCAGGATTTGGGAACTGACTGACCAACTGACTGTGGAGGGTGAGAAAAGGAGCCTAGGTGGAGCTCCAGATGGCAGGCTGTGGTGAAGAACACATCTGGAGGAGATCATGAGTTTATGCCAGTACCACACTGTGTTGATGATTGTTGCTTTGTAGTAAGTTTTGAAATCAAGACTGAATCCTCCAGCTTTGTTCTTCTTTTCCAAGATTGTTCTGGCTATTCTGGGTCCCTTGAATCTCCATATGAAATTTGGGATCACTGTGTCAATTTCTACAAAGAAACCACCTGGGATTCTGATAGGGATCACATTGAATTTATAGATCAATTTCAGGAGTATTGCCATGTTAACAATCTTGTCTTCCAACCCATGAACATGGGATGTTTTCCCATTTATTTAGGTTTTTAATGTCTTTCAACAACGTGTGGTAATTCCCCTCACACAAGTTTTGCACTTCTTTTGTTAAACTTATTACTAAGTATTTTATTTTGATGCTATTGTAAATGGGTTTACTTGGTTTTATTTTGAAATTGTTCATTGCTAAAGTATAGACATACAACATTGTTGTGTACTGATCTTGTATCCTGCTGTTTTACTCAACTCATGTATTGCTTCTGACAGTTTAATTTTTTAATGTTTATTTCGAGAGCGAGCACAAGTGGGGGAGGGGCAGAGAGAAAGGGGGAGAAGAATCCCAAGCAGGCTCCAAGCTGTCAGCACAGAGCCAGACTCAGGGCATGATCTCACCAACAGTGAGGTCACAAACTGAGTCAAATTCAAGACTCAGAAACTTAACTGACCGAGCGACCCAGGCAACCCTCTTCTGACAGTTTTATCTGGAAATTCCTTAGGATTGTCTATATACAAGTCCTGTCATCTGCAGATAGACCTAGATTCATTCCTTCATTTTCAGTCTGATGCTTTTGCCTTTTCTTGCCTAATTGACCCAGCTAGAACTTTTAGTACAATGTTAAGTACGAGTGGCACAACTGGGCATCTTTGTCTTGTTCCTGAATGTGGTGGGAAAGCTCTCAATCTTTCATTGAGTCTATTTGTTGTGGGTTTTCCTAAGTGTTCTTTATCAGGTTGAGCAAGTTCCCATCTATTCCCAGTTTTCTGAGTTGTTTTTTTTTTTTTTTTAATCATGAAAGGGTGCTGGATTTTATCAATACTTTTTATCTATCTATTGATGTGGGATTTTTTTTCCTTTATTTTATTGATATTGTATCTCAGTTTCTTTTTTAAACTAAAATCTAGAGTGTCCGGGTGGCTCAGTCGGTTAAGCATCCAACTCTTGATTTTGGCTCAAGTCATGATCTCACAGTTCATGAGTTTAAGCCCCACATCAGGCTCTGCCCCTGCTTGAGACTCTCTCTCTGTCCCTCCCTCGTACTCTCTCTCTCATAAACAAACAAAAAAAAAAGCTAAAATCTTAGAAGGAGCCTCAAGATACGAAGCAGTGGGGGGTTGCTCTGGTGGAAGCAGGAAGTGAAGCCTGGGTTCCACAGGAAACTAGCCAGGGTCCGAAGAAGACGAAGTAGCCCTCGTGGCTGTCATCTAAAAGTCCTCATCGGGCCTGGCTCTGTCAGCCAACTAAGCCCTGACCCTCAGCCTCAGGAGGCCCTGGTTGGCAGGGCTGGCTGACTACAAGTACTTAGCCACTTTATCAACAGCAGCTCATTAGCATCCTGCAAATTGCATATTTATCCCAGCACAGGGCTCCAGAGCCAACTCCCCCACTACCCCTCTGGCTGAAGGGTTGATCTAGGGGCTTTGGAATCCTCAACACTCACCCTTTTTCGATGGTATCTCTCCATTAAAGAGTTCAGATTCTTGGTTACAGCAAACCTTGTACTTCTAAAACCTTGATTATAATCAACCCAAAATACTGAAGTTTGGTATCTCAAACAGATTGCAGACAGCCCACTGATTACTTTTTGGGAAGACTGATTAAGACACTTTATTACAGAAAATGAATGCATCCAATGTCCCCAAATACATTTGTGACAAGAACAGACACACAGGAGACACAGACAATAGTTGCTACATCACAGGCCTTGTTCTTTCCAAAGGATAAAACATCATTCAAAAATGGGGTGACGGGGTTGGGAGAGAGGTGGTTGGAGAAAGCAGGTACCGTCCTTTTGATTAAAAAAAAAAAGTAATAGGTTGACATTGCAAGAAGCCTTAAGTGGTGACACCATCCACTTGTAACATCTCAGAGAAGCTACAGACCATCATACCATTGAGAGGAGCCACTTTGTGCTGGGGTGAAAACGTGGACCAAGTGGCCTTAGTTGGAATCTTTAGAACTAAATGCCTTAGTCAAAGATCACTCAGCACAAGGTGGGGGGGGCACAAAAGTGTCATCCCCTTCCATAGCTGGCCTGTCTAGCTACAACCAGATAGTCACCACCTAGCAAGTTAGCTCTCCTTTGGGATTACAAGTTGAGCTTCTCTTCCACGTTTGATGAGGTTGACCAGTTCCCAAATCTTAGCCTGGTACATTGTATGTCAGGAGGCAGCAGCTTTAGCCTACAATGCCAAGCCATGGCTAGAGGAAAGCGACAAGAGCATGGCTGAGGCAGGGGGGCAATCCTGGAACAAGTGCCTCTGGGCAAACCTCAGGACCAAGGGTTTTTCAATTAGTGGTCGTTTTCTAGAGGAGCTAGAAAAACACACTTAGGACAAATGGTTCTGATGTGAAAAGGAATGGCTATGAATACAGATTACAGTTTGGGCCAGTGACCATGACCGTGACATACCCATCCGGGACAGGACAGGGTGGGGAAGACACAGCCTGCAGAGGCATGCAAGTTTCCAAACAGTGAATTTTAAGAAAAAAGCTGCTTTCTCCTGAGTCATGTCACGAAAACACTCCCGAGTGCTTCACAGCCTCAAACATAACAGAGTATTCATGCTAGGTGATACTAATGCTCACCCACAATATAGTTTCCTCTATTGCCAATGGTGAAGATGAGTCAGCCCTCACAAGGGTTTTCCACACCACCACTAGCCACCGTGGCCATCGCATCACCCCCTTCCCCAACTTGGACAGAATGTTCCACCAGCCACCAACATGAAATAACCACTGAAACACAAACCGAGCTTCTCCCAGGTTAACAACATGTAACAACCACCTATGTTTGCAATCAATGAACGCCAATTGGGGGCAGGCCGTCCAACTTCACATGTGACGCGTGTGATGCTTAGAAACAACTGATCCTGGCAGCCTGCCTGCAGTTCAGGTGCCCCGAGATGGAGCCTGCAACGCCACCCGCAGCCAGCTTCCTTGGGCTGTTTCGTTCCTTGAAGAGGTAGGAAAACAAATGGATACAACTCCCTACCCCACCACCCTTCCCCCCACTGGGGTCCAGTAGACAGAAGCGGTAGCTGTGCAGGATGGTTGTTGTGGTTGTTGAGCAGAATGGTATTCTGCTACATGTCCTGGGGGCAGGAGCGATGAAAGAAGAAAGCCTAAACGATACACCATACCCTTAGGAGATTGTTTTTCGCTGTTTAGCAATGAATTTGGCCCACAGCATGGGGTGGGGGGGGGGCCCCGGGAGGGCAGTGGCAGGAGGCAAAAAAAAACAAAAGCCCTGCATAGTAGTCAGCCTCAATCCTAACCGCCCACCTTCCTGCACCTCTGAAGGCTGCTGCTAAAATTTGCCTGGGTCAAGTTATCTTGGCTTCTACATTCAGCAGTTCAGACTTCATCTTACGCCACTCAGACACAAACAAAATCATGCAATACCTTCAAGTAGCCTCTTCATCTCCATTCTAAGTAAGCTGGCCACATTCAGAGAAGATACCAGATGTGCAGGGAGGCTAGTCCCCAAATACAATGGAGGGGGTTGTTAGCTAAGACTGCTGGGAGTCAGAAATTTAGACTGTTATAGTAGAGAACAGTTTTAAAAATGTAATACTGTTTATTTAACTTCAAAAACATTTCGGCATTCTAAACATACAAAAAAATAACAGAACGTTGCAAATTGTGTTTAGTACAGAAGGTTCTTGAACTCTCATTGATGCAGTGGCTCTTCGCTTTGCTGACAATGAAGGGTTCTACGGTTTGTTTCAAAACAGTTTAAAACTACCGCACTTAACTAAAAAAGATCCAAACACTTCTCATGCCAGCTGACCCCCCCCTTTTCCACAGCTAAGAATGCCAGCAGAATGCTAGGTCACTATATACAGAAACAAGACAACCTGAAGCTAAACAGATGCCCACTGCAGTGTCCACAGGCCCAGCCTCACAGTGCACGCCCTGAGCTACAGCCCCTCCAAAAGGCATCTTCCCCACAGCCTCAAGCCACGCAAGGAGCATCAATCAAGATTTTGTCTCGGTTGTTCTGTCCTTTTTTTTTTTTTTTTTTTTTACAAACTATAGATATGTACAGTTGAGAACTCAGGATTTCTAGCCAATAACCATAGAGTTAACACCACCTTACAAATTCAAAAAAGAAAATGCCAGAAACATCTTTAAATGCCTTGTCACACCAACAGCAAAGTGCACAGAGTGAGGAGAACACGAGAGCCTTTTCATTTTAAAAATGTTTGGAAATATGTACAACTTTGATACAGTTTCAGGGTGCTCCAGACCCCCATGGCCGCTTCATGTAAACCACTGACAATTTCTAGAGCACTTTGAAGAGACTACAATATGACCATGACCCGATTGTGTAATTAAACCTAACGAGGGCAACAGACACGCCTCAAATAAGAGAGGTGTCAATGACGGCGCTCCCTACTCTAAGGTATTCACAAGGAGACAGATAAACAGTTTTTTTTATTCATCCTCCTCCTCCTCCTCCTCCTCCTCTTCTTCCTCCTCGTCTTCTTCATCTTCCTCTTCCACCTTTTTCCGGGCAACTTTTGCAGGACCCTTTGCGCCATCAAACTTTCCTTTAGACTTATAGTCAGCGACATCCTGGAAGGAACAGGGACACATTCCAAATGAACAGACAAGCTCTCCCGCAGCCGTTTTAGGCAATGATGGAAACATGTTGTCCCACCTCAGAGTAAGAAAGCAGGAATGGACAACACATACGACAGGGCAGCTATCTGAAGTAGGTTTTCAGATATATACAAATTTGGTTCTAAGGCGCTCAGATTTAAAAGTTAAGGGATGCTCAACAGCACTACCAAGTCCTCCACCCACGGCGGCCCATGTCATCAAAATTTTTAAGCCTGCCTGCAGTTGTCCCAAAGACCAGATTCTGTCAGAAGCATGAATGCCAGCACTCGCGGCCGATCTTGCAGGGAGATGGTCCCTCACGAGCTATGCTAACTACTCAGCCCACCAAAGCAACCTCACACGCCCCACCCACCCACACCCAGGGCGGCTGACTGCCCACCCGTCCAGCCTGGTAGCCCGGGGACAGCTGGTCCGCCTCACCTTCTCATACTTCTCCTTCAGCTTCGCTGCCTTGTTGTTGTAAGGCTGCTTTTCACTGTCACTTAAGTTATTCCACATCTCGCCCAGTTTCTTTGCCACATCTCCAATGGAGATACCAGGGTTTGTAGATTTGATCTTGGGGCGGAATTCTGAACAGAACAGGAAGAATCCAGACCTTGGGGGGAGAAAATTGTATACGTTGGATGAGAACCCACAAAAACGTGAGCTTAAGCCAAAAATCCCGTTCCTGAGCTCACATACTTCCTACCGCTTGGACACCCCCCTAATGTGTGATACCATATAGACAACGTGACCAAGTGGTAGCTTCCAGAAGGTTTAAAATGCTTCAAAAATACCTGGTGCTTTCTCAGTCTCTCAGTTACTGGGAAAAGGGGAGAAAACGTGCCTAAGGACCCTGATGCCCAGACGGGGCTGCCTCCTTCCCAACAGAAAGGCCAACAGGCAACCAGAAGCACACAGCTCACAAATACTCAGCCTTAACGGCGGACTTCCCTGGCCCAGCCTTGTTAGAGCCCCAAGTATAGAATACTTTGCAGTGTATCTCAACATTTTTTAGGTAATGTGTCTTCTTAAAATCTTTCAGGTAGAAGGAAAGCTCTTAACTGTTATCCTGAATCCTACAGTCACTTACGGTGGCCTTTTGGGGGCATTAGGGTCCTTCTTCTTCTTGCCTCCCTTAGCTGGTCCATAATCCTTCATTTCCCGATCATAGCGCACTTTGTCTGCCTTTGCCATTTCATCAAATTTAGACTTCTCTTTCCCAGACATTGTCTGCAAAGAACAGGAAAGATGAGTCCAAGAGGAAGAAAACAGCCCCATGGGGCTACTCTGGAAGTGAGTAACCCCCTGCATATGAAATCCAACTAAGACTACCTTGAAGGACACGAAAGAAAAGTACCTTCCACCTCTCAGAGCACTTCTTGGAAAATTCTGCAAAATTGACAGGGACCTCTGGATTTTTCTTCTTATGTTCTTCTCTGCACGTCTGCACAAAGAAGGCATAAGCAGACATCTTGCCCTTTGGTTTCTTGGGATCACCTTTAGCCATCCTGACTGTGATGAATGAAGGCAGAGAGACAAAGAAAAACAAATACAATGACTAAAACAGACCTAGGAGACATACCAAAGGCAGAGCAAAATTAAAATTAATGTTGCCATGAGGAAGCAGCCCCCCACCCAATGCCTGATGCCACTGGCAGCTGAAGGCAGAGTCGGGAGGAAATCAGCTTCACCGTCGCTTGTCATTTAACTTTTGACCAGCATGAAGCGCGCTGGTTTGCGAGTTACTTCTCCGAGAGCGATCAAGTTCTCCAAATGGAACCGACCCAAGTGGGGTGGCTGAGCGCTACATTCCGATTCAGAGCGACTGCTACGCTTTGAAAACTACAACCACAAACTGGGAAGGGCGTGGAGAGGACACCTTTGTAGGGGTGCGGGCGGATGCCAGAAGCTTGAGACCAATGACTTAAGACTAGCTGTCAGCTGTTTAACTCCTGTGTTACAGACAAAAATATGGTCACCGCTGCTACACGCGAGATCAAAGCAGAACTGTAAATAGGGAACATTTGAAATTTCACTATTGTTGACGCGTTTTTGGCTTATAAAAATGGCTTTTGCAAGAAAGGTGATCTGGCAAGTGAGCAGCTATCCCTGTACTAGTAGTTCAAATCCGTCACTTTGTCATTATCTAAAGGGGGAGGGGATGCCAAAAGGGCTAGTCTTGCTCATCTGTAAAGCGGAACGCATGTCCAGCCAGGAATACTTTCTCCAAAGTTTCCAAATAAAAATGCAGCTGTGGCGTGTCATCGTCCCTGTCCCACCCCCCCAGCTTCCCGCCATCTTTTCCTTTTCCCACACCCAAGGTCATCATGTAAAACTAAAGCGCTCCCCTTTGCAAGGACCGACCGAGGGGCTGCGTTAGAGCCCCGCAGTGGCTGTGCGGGTGGGGCGGGACGGGGCGCAGGGGAGCCCGGGGCTGGCAGCAGGCAGCCGGGCTCGGCCCCGTGCTGGGTCACCCGGACACCCATAATTCACCTTCCATTTTGTCAAAAGCTTCCTGATGAAAGAAACTGCCCCTGAAATCCCCCGCTGCCACCCCCGGGGGGCGAGCGGGGCCGGGGGCGGCGGTGGCAGCAGCGCGCCGAGGGCGCGGAGCCGGGCCGGCAACCGCGGCGGCGGCGGCGCCCGCCGTGCCTCCGAGCCCCGCTCGCTAAAATGGCTGAACCGCGCGCGGCCGGCGCAGGCGGCGGCGGCAGCGAACAAAGCGGTCCCGGCCCCGCTACCGCCGCCGCCGCCGCCGCCGCCCGCTCGCCGGCCCCCACCCCGCCCCGCCCCGCCCGGGCCGCCCGGGGGCGCGGGGCGGCGGGGGCCGCGGGCCGGACCCCCCACCCCCCCCGCCGGCGCGGGGCGCACTCCTCGGGATAACAAAGGCGCCCGTGCAGCCATGACGCTCGGCCGCGCCGGGGCCCGCGGCGGCGCCCCCGGCCCTCCACGCCGCCAGCCCCGGGCCCCGGGCCCCGGGGCCGAGGCCAGAGCCCGCTCTGGAGCCCCGCCCGCCCGTCCTCCCCTCGCCGGAGCCCAGCATCGCGCCAGCCATGTTAGCGGCGGCGGCGGCGGTGGCGGTGGCGGTGGCCGCCAGCGGGCAGGCGACGAGCGGGGGGCGGCCGGCCCGCGCACCCCCGGGCCGCCGGGCGCTCCCGCGACGGCCATGTTAATGCAGAAGCAGCAGTGCAGCCCGCGGGCCCGCGCGGCGCCCGGCCGAGCCCGGGAGCGAAGTTTGCCCGCGCCGCAGCCCCCGGCGGGCACCGGCCGCCCGTCCCCCGCCGAGTCCGTCCCGGGCCGGGGAGCACCCGGCCCCCTTCCCAGTGCCGCCGCCCCGCGCCGGGACGCGCGCCGCCCCAGCCCGCAGCCGCCCCCGGGCTCGCGCCGCCGCCGCAGCTGCCCCAACATCTGGCCTCTGGGGTCCTCGGTCCCTCGGCCGCTGCCCTGGGGGGCGGGGGCAGGGCGGCGGCCGAGGGCGGCTCCCCGAAGGGGGGCTCAGCCCCGACTGCGGGGAGCTGAGGATGAAGCATTGAAAAGTTGAAACACCTGAATTGCTTCTTCCTTCCCCGCCACCTAGCAAGAAGGAAGGAGAAGGGGCGGGAAGGGCGCGGGGACGACAGGCAGGGGGAGGCGGCGGCGGGGTGCGCTCGCGGCGGCGCGGGCCGGAAAGTTGTGCGGGCTCTGCGGCGGCGGCGGCGGCGACGGCAGCGGCGGCGGCGGCGGCGGCGGGCGCGGGCGGTGCGAAACGTACCTGTATTGTTCGCTAGTCTGGGCAGCGCAGGGCACGACGCGCGGCTCAGCGCTCCCCAGCCTCGCGCTAGCTGCCTCCACGAGAGCCGCCTGATTGGCCAGCGGGCTCCGCCGTTTAAAACAGCCTCCTCGCCCGGCCATTGGCCGCGGGCCTCATGCATATTAAACAGGCGCGGGCGCCCATTGGGCGCGACCGCTGGGATCATTCATTCAAACAGAACAACCCGCCGGCGCTGGCTGCTGAGGCAAAACAGAGGAATAATAATATTCTCGCTTTTCCACACCGCCCCCCGCCACCCCTTTGAACCGAGCTGGGATCTCAAAGGACTTTGGAGGGGTGGCCCCGCCATTCCCGGAGGCCTCGGCCTCTGTCGTGGGAAGACGAGGTCGAGTCCGGCTGCTCCAGCCTCTGCTCCCGCCCCTCTGCGGCCTGGGCGCCTCTGGCCCGGTCCCCTGGCCCCCGGGCAGCCCCTCAGCCCCGGAAAACCTCCAGGGACCGAGCGGCAAGGGTCGACGGTCCTCCACCTGTACCCAGTTTCGACACGGCTCCGCGGCGGGGACCCTGCCTCAGTTCGCTGGCTCCTCATTGCAGGTGGAAGACAGCAGCTCGCTCGCCAACACCTCGGGATATAGGCGCTAGGGCCATGCTGCCCCTCCCGAAGGGGACCGGACTGCGCTCCTACGGATCGCGCTCGGCTAGGCTCTCTGCACTAACTGCCAGAAAGTCGATTTGTGCCTGCATTCGCGGAAAGGGCGAACTAGGTGGGCTAGAGGAGGAAAACGGAGTTTGGCAAAAGCAGAGAAATTGTGAGACATTGTAGTTTTGTGGGCAGGGACCCCCTCTCAACTGCCTCAGTTCAGGCCCACATTCCCTCTGCTCTTCTGATAACACACCCTGGTGAAGAATAAAAGTTGTTGGAATAAATGAATGGGCTTTCACTTGGCCTTGGCTTTGCCACTAGCTGGTGATATGGCCTCCAGCAAGTCACTTCTTTGCGGGGGGAGGGGCCAGGCAATGGTTTTCAAAATGCAAGGGGTGTTTGGAAGTGCCCCATGACTGGGAGTCCTTGCTGGAATTTTATAAGAGAAGGGGATGGCCAGTGATGCTAAATGTTCTGCACTGCACATGACAGTCACACACAAGAAAGTCATTTCCCACTCCAAAAGCTAGTATCAGCCTTGTTGAGAAATATGAGGGCCCTTCCCTCTTTGAGGTACCACAAGCTTCCTGGAAAGAATGGAAGAAAAACGAAGGATGAGGAAAAGGAGCACATTTTAAGGGCTGAAGTTTGGAGAAAACAATGTAAGAGGAATCATGCGCTTTTCTATAGGAATTTCCCTTTCTAAAGCACTTGAGCCAAGATATCCAGCTATTTATAATTCACATATTTAGAAATGAGACCCACCAGAAGATGAGTGTTCTAAATGCCGTTTCCAGAAACTGTGTCTGAGTTTGAGGCGGGCAAGGGAGCTGACTTCGCAAGTCATGTTCCTTGCTACCCCCACCCAGCTCTTGCCAGCTCCTCTGAGCCCCCTGGGAAGGCCTGAGCCCTTGCATCTGGCACTGCTAGGCTTCCATCATTAGGGATCCAACTGAGACCAAAACACAAGGTAGTGCCACTTTTGACAAGAGCTGACAAGCAACAAGTCACTTCCCCAGGTCCCCAATTTAAAGACTCTCAGGAATGCAAACATCTTAAGGCCACCTGGTCCAATCCTTTGCCTTGTCTTGTTAGAGCTAGCTGAGTGGTTGCCTACCTTCTGCTTGTATATCTCCACTCCTGGGGAGCTTACCACCTCACTTTGGGGCTGTCTCTTCCATCTCAGGCAATCTCTGAGCCTTGGGGTCACCATCCTGCACATATCACAATTTCTTACCCTTCAGGGATTTCATGGCAGGCCAGGTGTCTTCTCCAGGCAAACGGCTCCAGGCTCTACCACGATGCGGTTCTCAGGGTCCAACCTGCCCAGACCACTCCCTCCTGCCCTGTCTCTGCCATTCCCAGAGGGGAGCAGGGCCTCCACATGTGATATGACCACTGTCTCCCCTCCTCCAGAGTGCCCTAGCCTCTCAAAGTCGTTAGGCCTTTCAAGGCCCGAGATGTGACTTGGGGTCTCAGGTGGGACAGGAGTCTCCTTCTGATCCAGCCACTGCCTGGTGTACTGGCCACATCGGGAAGCTGCACTTAGCAGATGGCAGGTACCAAGGTGGGGGAACCAGAGTGGTCAACCTTCAGAGCCCACAAGGCACTACCTGGGGGGCCCCTGGGTAGATAGTGAGGTTCACACTTATAAGCAGAGGCAACTCACAGACAGCACATGTATACACACTCCCACCAGGGCACACTGAGGGCATTCCCAAAGACAGCAGCCTGAAGGCCCCGTCTAAAAGAGACTGTACAGTAAGTGGTGCCCAGACACCACCCTCAAGACCCATTCTTTCCCACCCCCCTGCCACAGCCCTGCCCATTGGTCTCCTATTTCTGTGGACATACTTCGAATGATTAAGGGGTTCGTATTCTTCAAAGGAATGATTTCCATCTCTGCTCCTGAGAAAGTTCCTCCTTCTATCAAGCCGAAGCGCTTGTCCAGAAGCTAACGCCTATGGACACTGTCAGAACTTCACAGAACATGATTATGACATGGCTGAGTGAGTCAGAGATCTGAAGATGGTTGCCATGGTTTCCTGCTGGCCCCCCCCCAAAATGCACATATCACCCCAAGTCTCTATGTCCTACCTCAGCAGAAACTCATAATTCAGTTCCATGTTCAGAAGGGGGGTGAAGGGATGTGGGGGTGGGGCAGAGGCAAGGTCCTGGTTTGGGGTCTGTCAGTGACTTTGGGTTTGCTTTTAGCTATGTCACCTCACCTCTCTCAGCCTCAGTGTCATCTCTCAAAGGTGATCTGGCCCACCTATCCACCCTAGCCACTGTGCAGTCTGCTTGTGAGCGAGGTGCCTGAAGGTGGTCTGCTTGTCATCACCACCTGGGAAGGGCTAAAGAGCAATCTGGAAGTTGAAAAAAGTGACCAAAAGTCAGGGGTGCCCGGGCATGGCCTGGACTCATGGGGCCGGAGGCAGCCTGCCTCCTGTCTGCAGCAAAGCCCAGGGCCACGTGACTTGTAGCTCCAACTGGTCAAGGTGATGGAGGGCACTCTGGGCCTCTTTCTGCCCTGGCCGGCACTGGAAAGCACTTTAACCACATTAATCACCTCAGAGGCCCAGCACCAGGCCAACCCCATCCACAGAAGGGGAACCTCAAACCAGAATCCCCTAAGCTGCTTGGCTGCCTGGGAAAACCTTGAAAGTAAATAGGAAATAGGGAAAAGTGTGGCAAATGCTGTTTAACGGGGTTTTCAGTTCCTACCAACTCAAGGCCCCCAAAAGATTAAAGACAGTCCTCATCATTCAACAACAAAAATGAAAGCCTAGTCCCCTACCTTCTTCTCCACTCCTCCCCTACTGCACCACCCTACCCCCAGGTTTCCTGGGGTTGCCCAAGGCTTAAACGCGGCCTCTGCGAGGCTCAACCTGGGCAGCCTCCTTTCGAGAATTCATTCAAGTGCAGCCAGAGTGGATACGGGGTGGGGCCAAGTTTTAGAATCTTTTAAAATATGTTAAGGGTACTGCTGTGAAGATCCTACTGGAAGCCGACCCTTTCAGGAGGGGTCTAAGAGCCTTTGTAATTCAGATCTTCACAGGTAGGGAGTCTTTAACGGCAGGCTCCCAGGCCCTCCCTGGGGCCCTGCCCTACCCTGCTCACCTCCCCCCCCATCTGGTTCCGGGCCTGGAACCTCCCGTCTCCCCTCCCCCTCTGCTCTTCGGTGGGAACTGCATTCCAGCTGGACTTTTTTTTCCCTAGGGAGGAAGATGTTCTCAGAGGTGGTCAGGGTCTCTGGCTATTATAAGTTATTGTAAGTACACAGCTGGGCAGAACCTTCGGGGACCGCTAACCCAGCCTCCTCCTGACGCAGGGGACTGCACGGGAGTCCACAGGAGTCACGCCCGGCGCACCCTTAATAGCTCAGCCCCACCGTGGGCGCGCCGGCCACAGGCGAGCTGGCGGGGGGGCGGGGGGGGGGTACGGGAAGGGCAGCCGGCGGCCCCGGGAAGCAGGGGCTCCTGGCTCGGGAGGCCCGCCCTCGCTCTCCCGCCGCGACGCCACGCGCAGGTCTGGCCGCCGGGGCCTCCCGGGCCGCGGCGTGCGCGTCCCCGACCGGCGCGGCCGGGGTCTCGCCTTCCCCGGGCGTCTCCGGCCCCTGCGGCGGGAGCGCGCGCCTGGGCCACGACACCGGAGGCGGCAAGTGGGGCAGCAGCGGGAGGGTGGCTGGCCGCCGCCTCCCCGCCCGCCGCCTCGTGGGGACGCGGCCCTGGCCACCACGAGCCAGCGGCCCGGGCCTGCGGGCGAGACGGGCCTGGCACGCAGGGCCCCTGTGCCCTCCAGGCCCGTTCCCGCGAGCGCGCTCGGGGCCGGGGCTGGGGCTGGGGCGGGGACGGGCCGCGGCGCCCCGGCAGCCACGGGCCGGGCCGGCCCCGCGAGGTGGCCGCGCCGCGGGGTAGCAGTCAGCACAGCGCCCGCGGCTGCTCCCGCCTCCCCGCCCCCACCGACGTCGCGAGGCGTGGGAGACCGGCCCTTCGGTGCCTGGCCCGAGAGCTGCCGGGGCAGACTCTGACTCAAACTGAGCAGCTAATGGGCCGGGACCCCCTGTTCGGGGAAAGGTACGAGCTGTTTCTCTCCAGCCGGGCCGCAGGGATTCACGCTCCGAAGGGATTCCTGCGGGGGGGAGGGGGGGGAGGCGGGGAGCTGAAGACTGCCGCTCTGAAAAAATGCCACTGGAGTTGCTAGTTTCTGAAATGCACC
Source organism: Felis catus (assembly GCF_018350175.1). Taxonomy (NCBI): domain Eukaryota; kingdom Metazoa; phylum Chordata; class Mammalia; order Carnivora; family Felidae; genus Felis; species Felis catus. The sequence continues at coordinate 123,229,234 of NC_058386.1, read as the reverse complement.
CCGTTTCTTCTTTCCGGGCCTGTTTCCCATCACGAAAACGGGGGGCAGGGGCTGGCCCCTGGGGTCCCTTAGGGCATCAACGTGCTTAGGATTGCCGGTGAGGCCTCACAAAGGGAATGGTTTTCCTGTCTTCACTCGCTCCCTGGTCTCCCCCCCACCCGCTCCAAACTCAAACCCAAAAGGTGGTCCTCTGCATGCACCAGCCCCAAGTTAGGACTTTACAAACAGGCCCCATGGATGATGAAAGAAGCTGACTCTGAGGTGCATGGCCCTTGTACTGACCACACTTGTCCCCACCCCCTCAACTTCAGTCTGTAGTCAGAACAGCAGCTGGTGGGCTCTTGTTAAGTCAGACCCTGCTCCTCCTCTGCTCAGGACCCTCCAACCATTACCTTGTCTCCACAGTCTTCCCAGTGTCCTTCAGGGGCTTACACAAGCCACTTCCCAACACACACACCTCTGATTCTATCTCTCAGTTCTCTCCTCACCCTGCCCCCACCTCATTCATGAATAGCCGCCCCAGGACCTTGGCACTTGCTCTTTCTTCTGCCTGGGACGCTCTTCCCCCATAAAGATGCACAACTCTCACCCTCACTTTTTAGGTCTCTGCTCTAATGCCACCTTGCTGATTGATGGGCTCCCCACCTGGCAAGTGGCCACAAGAGGACAGAGACCTCTGTTCTCTTTGCAGTTTCCCCAGTATGTGTCGCAGAGCAGCCACTCCATTCAAATTTGTTAACCTACAAATGCATTTTCAATTGACCTTGATGCTCTAGGTAAGCCCCAGGGCAAAAGGACTTCCTTACATTCTTAAGACAAAGTCTCTGTCCTCAAGCAATGCGCAATCTAGAGAGTAGACACACCAAAAGCTATCAACAGTCCAGGATGAAATAAATGCCAAGACAGAGGGGCCAGCAAAGTAGAGCAAGTAAAGGCCAAGAAGCAGCCTTTATTCTGATTGTGAGTGCAGCCAAGTCTGGCAAGACTTTCTGACTAAGGGGGTCACTTTGAGCTGGGCACCAAGGGTTAGCGAGGTTTCCATGGACAGAGAAGAAGCAGATTACCCCGGGCTGTGGGGAAAGGAGAACACGTTAACCGAGGTGTGGATGTGTGTGATCTGGTGGGAGGACCCAAAAGCTAGAGTGGTCAGGGAGGGCCTCAGTGAAAGGGTGTCCCCGCAGACGTTCTCACCTGCACGTTCCCACAGGCCCAAGGCAATAGGGAGCCGCTGCAGGATTGGGGGCACATAGTGACCCAATCAAACTTCTGAGGAAGCTCTCCCTGTTGCTGAGGAGGGATGGGCCGGAGGGGGCAGAGGCAGAGGGCTGGGGACTTGGGTTTGGGATCTGGGCAGTGAAGGTGGGGAAAAGTAGGTGGATTTGTGCCCCACCCACCTCCCATCCAACCTCCAGCCAACAGTAAGTATGATCTTTTTTCAAAGTGTAAATCTGACCTTCTTGTCAGCCCACCAGTGCCCTCTCGTCCCATTGCAGTGAGGACAACATCCCTGCCAACACACGTTTCTGTAGCCTCCTGTACCTTGCCCTCCCCTTAACCGTTAACGCCAGTTCCCTCAGGGGGCCATCCCCACCTCACTACCAGAAGTGCAAATGTGTACCTGCTGTTCGGCTGCCTGGACCCAGTCCCCTTCTGGGGCCTGGGCAAGGCCTACCCACCCTGGAGACCTCAGCCCAGTTACTCCCCAGGGAGGCTCTTGAGGTCCCCCAGACCACACTTTCCTTTCTCTCTCTGGCACTTCTCCCAGCGCTCACTTGGCCACTGTTTGGGTGATTGCTTGTTAAACGTCTGTCTCTGCTGGGCTTCTGCCCAGCTAGCGCAGGGCCTGGGACCCAGGAAACACTCAGAAATGCTAGATGGAGGAATGAACTCCTGGGGAAGTGAAGGCCTGCCTGTGTTACTGGATGCTCGGTGCAGGGAGCACACCCTCTGTCTGGTTGGGGAAGAGGCCGATGAGAAAACTCAAGGACAAATGCCAACTCCAGAGAGGACTTAATTCAGCCAAGCAGGGAAGTCCCTCTGTGTGTACATCTGAGGGCAGTCCCCTCTGGGTGCCTGGTGCCACAGGGCAGCACTGGCGAACTGGAGGGGGCTGGGTCGATTTTCAGCACTAATCAGGACTTGTTTGCAAAGGGAGCCCCATAGTCCAGTTAGCACCACATAACTGTGTGACTCGGGCAGACAACTTCAGCTCTCCGTACCTTCATTTTGCCATTTGAAAAACGAGACCAGCAACAGGACCCACATCATAAGTTGCTGTGCGGATGCTATGAAGCACTTGGCGCAGTGCCTGACACCAAATGAGCGCTTGAGAAAGGTTCACTGTTGGAATGGTTCCCTTGGACTTCGCTCTTAATTCTTCAGACAGTGCAGAAGAGCAGCAGTTGGAGAACAATCCCAACATCTTCCCTAGCGAATCGCCTCTCTCTGGGCTATCTGTGACCTGAGCCGTAGGATCAAGGCAGGCTGGACCCATGTATCTGAATGCACGCACCTACACCCACATTAGCACTACCTTAATAAGCCTTCGTTATGGAAATCCATGGTGGGGTCCCAGTCTTGTGTACCTGATCCTGAACTAGCAGCCTAGGAGTGCGGGACGAGGCTGTGCTCTCTGCTGTCACAACTTCAGGGCACCTTGGAAAACCCCTGGACAAATCCCAGAGCCTCACTTGTCCTCAGTTTCCCCTTCTGTATACTCAGAGAGTAGCAGTAGTATCGAGCCACACTCAGGCCGCTGGAGCGTAAGCTCCCCAGGGCGTCGATTTCCCTTTCCATGGTCCCCACGTGCCTGGACAAGCACGAACACTGGCTGAGTGAATGCATGACGGTGCACCGCTTCTAAATGTCACAGTGAAGTGGAAAAGGTATCTTTGTCTTCATAAACAGGTGTCCTTTGTTTGCCAATCTTTTCAGATTTTTCTGGACAGCTTTTTAGATATGATGTGACTCTCAGATCAGCCAGATCAGCCTGCCTTGAGATGGTTCAAGTAAAAGCCTTTTTTTTTTTCTGCCCTCCATGATTTATCTGGCTTATCATCTCAACTTTCCACTTACCCTGGGATATGTTTGTGCCTGGCCTGCCCAATTCACCAGCTGTTGGAGAAAAGGACAATCAGATAAAATGATAAGGGTAAACATAAGCTACAAATGGCCCAAGTCAGATCAGAGAACATGATGATAATGATAGTGATGATAATAATAATGCTGCTGTTTTGTTCCGTAACAGTTTACAAAGTGCTTGCACGATCTGCTGTCTCACCTGTGCCCTACAAAGGTCCTGGGACAAATTTGGGCATATTTTGGAAAAATTGAAGCCCAGAAAAACATCTCCTGCCTCCCAGTGTCTTTCAGAGGCTTCACTGCCTGGTTGTTATTAGTGGGCAAACAAACAAAGAGACGGTGGACCCACGGAGCACATTTCCTGTGTCAGTGACCATCCAGGATTCTTCTGCCTGCCTACAGCCACACACAGGGTCAAAGGGCCTGTGGGCAATTGCTGAAGTCATCAGATGGATGACCTTCCAGGGCCTTGCCCCAGTGTGTCCCAAACCAAGCTCCCCAACCTTGGCCCCTCTCCCATATGCAGCCCCAAAGGGTGGCACCGCTACTGCCACCGCCCCCCCCCATCATCCTGCCTGGCTCCCCTCCCTCCCTCATCTCCCATATCCATGCTGTATTCAAATCCCGTCAATTAGATCTCCCAAATATCTTCCAAATCCAGATGTTTCTCCCCACCTCTCACTACTGACTCCACGATCGTTGGATCAAACCACAGAAAGATGCTTCAAGATCCAGTTCCAGACAGGTTCGTGCCACCAACAAGCACTACCCCCGAACACCTGGCCCCAGTCTCATACGTAGGGGTCCTGTGATGCACCTCAGCATGGTCACACTATTCCTAAGAGTCAGAATGCCGTGAGTGTTCTAGTTGGTTCTGCACCTGCCTGGCTCTTTCCACCAGACCTGGAACGCCCTCAGGGTCAGAACTGCCTCCCATAGCTCTCTAGAGGGCCTGCCGCCCTGCAAAGGGTTTGGTTCCAACTCAGATCTGGTATTCAAATTTGAATGAAATTGAAGTGGCTTGGCAGTGTCAAGAGATGAGGGCCAGCGTTGTTTGGTCATAAGAGGAGCAACCTAAAACCTATGAGAAAAAAAAACAAGAGTGAGGATAGCGCAAGACCCACACTGGCCTTCCTGCCGCTGGTGCTGCAGCGGCCTCTGGGAAATGTCTCCTGCTAGCTTCCTGCCTTTAATCTAAGAGCTGGGTGATGATAATGATGATGATAAGCTAGAGATCACACAGAAAGCCAGCTTCTGGAACACTTGATTGGGGGATCTAGAGAGAAGAGAGTATCAAATTATGCATCACCCTCTCTCTCCTAGATCTTGCTCCACAATGTGGCTTGTGATTATGTGATGAGCTCAGCATATGTTGCTAGCTAATTTAAATAGTTATGATGAATTTTCAAAGCACCTTTTAGCATGCCAGTGTTGACATTCTATAAATCATAGAACCTTACAGGTGAAAGGGCAATTAGCATCTCGTGTGAATTTGCCTTTTCTAGGTGGGGAACCAAGTAGTTCCAGAGACGGCCAGGAGCTGGCTCAAGGTCCCACCGGGCTTAGTGGCAGAGCTGAGCCTGGAACCAATGGCCCCTGGCTCACTGCCCTGAGCTCTGCCCACTGCACCACACTGCCCTCCTATCCCAGCAAAGTAGGGACTGGAAAGCTTCCTATGCTTTGCAAATGGAAGTGGGTCACATTTTTACTGCGCCAAAGGAACAAGAGGCACATAGTTATCTGGAAAAGAAAATGGATGTGGATGGTGAGACAGTTTAAGGCTGGGAAAAGTGCACATGACCTGTCCCTTACTCCCCAGTGGTGGCACCATTGCTATTGTCCTGACTGAATGAACTCGCCTTTGGAATATACCACACTGTTCCTGCTCCAAAGGGTTGGGGATGGGGAAAGAGTATCCCACCAACTAAAGTTCCCATTCAGGAACTCCAGATTGTACAGCAGCCTCAAAGAATGAGACTTTGAGCAGGACAGAATGTAAGTCAATCCTGGCAAGGATGCATAAGTATGCATCCTGGTGGGGATATTCCGTAGTTGGGTTATGTTCTGGTGAGCACGGAATCTTGTTGTCCTGTTGTTTTTGACAGTCTTGGATACCAAATTGCACTGAAGGTGTATGGTGGGTTCAGAGGTCAAGAGCATGGGCTTTGGAGTCAAGAGTACTTGGGTTCAAGTCTGAACTCTGTACCTTCCTAGCTGAGTGCCCTTGGGCTGATTGCTGCACCTCTCCATGCCTCAGTTTCCTTGTTGGTAAAATGGGTCTCAATGCCCACCTTATAGGGCAATTGTGAGGACCATGGGGTATAAAATATAAAGCACACCTAGGCTGGGTCCAGGCACATAGAAAGTGTTCGACCAATGTGATTGTCCTGGAAAGGCGGAATTATGAGTGATCCTTTATTCTATTTCTTTATAGTTTTTGACACTGATCAGAAATTACTTTTGGGGCACCTGGGTGGATCAATTGGTTAAACATCCAACTTCAGCTCAGGTCATGATCTCATGGTTCGTGGGTTCTAGTCCCACATTGGGCTGTCTGCTGTTAGCACAGAGCCCACTTTGGATCCTCTGTCCCTCCTCTACCCGTCCCCCGCTCACGCTCTCTCTCTCTTTCAAAAAAAAATAAATCAATCACTTAGAAAGGTGGGGGGGGATTATTCTTGCAGCAAAATATTTTTCAATCTACTCTTTCATGATGAAGGAATGAAGTTTGGTTCCCTATTCCCCAGTTGAACGAAAACAGTATTGTTGTACTTTTAGGTTCTTTAAGATGTGGGAATATAAGGAAAGGTACTGAGATGGGAACTGCGCAGGGGGTATTCCTAGAGTATTACTGTTCTGGTACACCTGGGTGACTCAGTTGGTCAAACATCCAACTCTTGGCTTCAGCTCAGGTCATGATCTCATGGTTTGTGGGTTCAAGCCCCACATCAGGCTCTGTGCTGACAGCTCAGAGCCTGCTTGGAAGTTTCTCTCTCCCTCTCTCTCTCTCTCTCTGCCCTTCCCCTGTTCGTCCTCGCTCTCTCTTTCTCTCTCTTGAGAGAAATAAACTTAAAAAGTACATATTAAAAAAATAGAATCGTGTTGTTCAAAAGCTATCCACAGCCTATTCATCAGAAACTCTGGATGTTAACTTATACATCAAAAAAAAAAAAAAAGTCGGGGTGCCTGGGTGGCTCAGTCAGTTAAGCCGACTTCAGCTCAGGTCATGATCTCACAGTCTGTGAGTTCGAGCCCTGCATCAGGCTCTGTGCTGACAGCTCAGAGCCTGGAGCCTGCTTCAAACTCTGAATCCCTCTCTCTCGGACCCTCCCCTGCTCACACTCTGTCTCTCTCTGTCTCAAAAATAAATAAAAAAAAACATTTTAAAAAATTAAAAAAAAAAAGTCTATGTTGATGTAGATGTAAGAAAGCTTAGGATATCAACATGGCGAGATGATCCTAGATTATCTGGATTGGCCCTAATGCAACTACATATAACCTTATAAGAGAGAGGCAGAGGAAGGATAGACACACAGAAAATAAGGCAATGTGAAGACAGAGCAGATAGAGATTTAAAGATGCAGGTTTTGAAGACTGGCGTAATTCAGCCACAAGCCAATGAACATCAGCAGCCACCAGAGGCTGGAAGAGACAAGGAATGAACTCTCCCTTAGAACACCTTGATTTCGAGCTAATGATACTAATTTTCAAGCTAACAACTGATTTGGGTGTTCAGGCCCTCAGAGCCAGGACGGAATACATTTTTGTTGTTTTGAGCCACCCAGTTGGTGGTAATTTGTTACGGCAGCCACAGGAAACCAGTACAGGGACCTCAGAGTTCATCTAGTCCAATGGCTTCCACACATTTTCAGCAGCAAAAGGAATGACTTTTCCAATGAAATCATATGCCACAGTCTATCAAGATGAAAACAGATGAAAGTGGAAGGGCAATGGTTAAAAACGGGGGGGGGGGTGGGGAAGGATTCTTACCTGCTAAGTCTCCTCCTATCTCCATGGTGGCTACTGAAGCACCTCCTAGAACCTTCCACCAACAGTGTGAAAATCTGCAACTAGTTCGAACCACCTCACTGTACAGATGGGTAAGTTGAGGCCCTGGGAGGCTGAGTGGTTGGCTGAAGGCCTCTTTTGGTGGGAGGCAAGGAATGTTTGCTTGGGAGACAGGGATTTACTCCAACCAGGAAAGAGAAGAAGAGAGAGCAGGCTCCTGTCTCCCAAGCAAATGATTAAGGATCCATTGGAGCCTCTAGATGAATTTTGTTTTTAGCACCAGTTTCTGTTCTGAACGAGGAATGCCAATTGTGTCAAGTGCGGCAAAGCTCTGATGAAATATATGTTCATGAAAAGCACAGACCTTGAGCAGGCTGTTAAAGCATCTTCTGAGATGAAAAACCACTGCTTGATTCCTCACCTGTGTTTGGAAATTTCGTCTCCCAGGTATGCCTGTAACAGTAGGAGTGAGGAGGTGGACAGGAATGAGTAGCAAAATCAAGCAGCTGTTGGGGTACCTGAAAATATGAATCCTTTAGTGGATCAAGAGAGCCTAGACAAGAAGACAGCTGAGCGCACGCCACAATCAGAGTTTTCCTGTTGTTGCTAGATTCAAAAATATTGAAGGTCAGTTCTGCTAAAAGGCCTTTGTGGGGAATAAAGAAAATGTTACAATAAAATATTACTCCCCTTTTCCCTCTGGCCTTGGTACTAATAGACAAAACGTTAAAAGTCAGGTTCTCTTTCCTCCCAAGCATAGCCAAGAAGGATGGCATTTTCTTTCTTTTTTTTTTTTTTAATTTTTTTAATGTTTATTTCTTTTTGAAGGAGAGACAGACAGAGTGTGAGTGGGGGAGGGGCAGAGAGAAAGAGAGAGACACACGCACACAGAATCTGAAGCAGGCTCCAGGCTCTGAGCTGTCGGCACAGAGCCTGACGCGGGGCTCAAACTCACGGACCGCGAGTTCCTGACCTGAGGCGAAGTCAGACGCTCAACCGACTGAGCCACCTAGGCGCCCCTGAAGGATGGCATTTTCAAGGGGAACTTTACAGGGAACTAGGAGAAATCCAAAGGGAAAGAAGCAAACAAGATCCAACCCCCTTCACCACGGGTCAACATGGTGGACTATTTTCCAAACTGATTCACGGTTCGTGATGACTTCTATGATTGTTTCCAGGGCCATTGGTCTCATTCTATTTTGCACTCCTGCTACTTGATCAAGTGGCATTAGAAGTATCTGGGAAAAGGGAGGCCGGGTGTGTTCCAAGAATGAAAACACCATGAGAGGTCTGAACCAAGACCAACGGGTGAGCCAACAATGTCAGCTGCCCGCTCAAGACTGCTGGGAGGCAGCACTCAGCACAGCAGATGGAAAACAACTGTCAGGCAACAGCAAATGGCATTCGTGTGGCTTTCTTTGTTCCTTGGTGTTGCTAAGGAGGGTGTCCTCCCTCCACTCTCGAGGCTACATGGTTCCTCCCTTCCCAAAGGGAAGGGTGAAGCTCCCTGGCTACCAGCCGCCACTGCTACAGATGATGGGGCAGTGTATCCTTATGTAAAATGCACCAAGGCGCTTCCAGAGTGGGGTAGCCTTCACTGGAAATGACCTGTCCGGGACTTGTTCTTCTCCTTTGTCTCTTTTGACCCTCAGGTAATGACATTCCTCAATTCTTGGCATCACCGTCATGGGTGTGTGAGGTTCCTCTCTGGCTGGATCCATCCATCCATCCATCCAGTCCTGGTAATGCCCACTTTCTGCTCCATTTCCCCTTCCCTCAGAGTATTTGCTCTGGCAAACGGGTAGGGTAGTGTGTGTGCGCACGTGTGTGTGTGTGTGCGTGCGCGTGCGTGTGCATGTGTGTGTTTCAATAAACACAAGTGATATTGTCCTGGAGAACTTGTTCCATTTCTTCCAGAGTGCTTTTCCACTCTGCCCTATGTGCGTGACCTCTCCATGCTGCTGTGTGTCCCTGAGTTGGTTGCTTGTAACCACATGGTTGCTTCTCCTTTCCCCCAGTGGTGGATACCTGGTTGCTTCCAATGCCCTGGTAGCACAAGTAATGCACGGCGAACTCCTTGTGCGGGTCCGAGAGCAGGCTCCCCCAATGATATCAGGTTCCATTCCCTGGACCCTGTGCAAGTTATCTTATATGGAAAGTGGGTCTTTGCAGGTGTGATTAAGTCAAGAATCTTGAGATGAAGAGATTATCTTGGATTATTTGGGCGGGTCCGAAGTGTAATCACGTGTTGAAGAAATTTCCTGGGGCTGCCATAACAAAGTATGAACAAACTGGGTGGCTTAAAACAAGAAAAATTTACTTCTTCATGGTTCTGGAGGCCAGAGGTCCAAAATCAAGCTGTCACCAGGGCACACTCCCTCCAAAGGCTCTTGGAAAGAATACTTCCTCCCCTGTTCCAGCTTCTGGTGGCTCCAGACTTGGCTTGTGGCCAAACCATCTCTCCGTCCTCACATGGCCTTCCCTGAGCTTTCCTGTATCCTTTCCTCTTTTTATAAGAGCATCAGTCATTGGATTAAGGGCCTCTCCTACTCCAGTAGGGCCTCATCTTAACTAATTACATCTGCAAAGACCCTATTTCCTAGCAAGGTCACTTTACGAGGTTCTGGGGGAATATGAATTTGGGGGAGACGATATTTAACCAGGACACATGTATTCTTATACAAGGGAGGCAAGGGAGACGTCACACACAGAAGAGAAGGGATGTGAAGGCACAATGGGGAGAGATGTGAAGGTGCTCAAAGATGTTCGAAGGTAGAAGCGAACATCTGCAGCCACCAGAAGCTGGAAGAGGTGGGCAAGGACCTTCTCTTAGAGCCTTTGGAGGGAGTGGGCCCTGCTGACAACTGGATTTCAGCCCAGTGACACTAATCTTGGACTTCTGGCCCCCAGAACTAGGAGATGACAAATTTCTGCTGCTTTAAGCCACCCAGTTTATGACACTTTGTTACAGCAGCCACAAGAAACTCATAGTCCCTTTGTGGGCCCGCAGGAGAATTCGTCAGGGGTTGTACCCAGAAGACGGATTGCTGGGTCAGTGTGGACATGTACACTTGATCCTGCCACATGCTGCCAGGTGGCTTTGCAAAGCAGCTGCATCCATCTAGCTGGACTCCCACCAGTAGCACACAATGGTTTCCCTTTCTCTTTATCCTAGCCAGCACTTGGCATCATTTAGCTGCTTTTTGCCAATCTGACATGTGTGTATCCTATCTCATTGTTTTAATTTGCATTTCTCTGATTACTAACGAATCTGAGCATCTCTTCGCATACTTACTTGCTAGCCTTTTGGGTTTCTCCTTCTGCGAATTGCCTATTCATATGCTTTGCTCATTTTCCTGTTGGGTCTTTTACTTGTTGGTTTGCAGAATATTCTTGTATATTTTATCTATTAATCCCTTGTTGGCTTTAAACAGCAAATATCTCCTCCCCATCTGTCGTCTGTCTGTTAACTATCTGTGGTGTCCTTCATGGAAAAAAAATTCTTCATCTTGCTGTAAGCAAATCTATCTAAAGCAAAGCTGCCAACAGAGGGGTGGACCGATCAGGGACTGTTGTGCAAACAGAGTAAGTGCGTGTGTGTGCATGTGCATGTGTGCTTGCAGGCGCATATATGCATGCAACACAGGCCACACGTGAGCATGTTGACCCCCAGAGATCGCACATTGCCACCATTTGGGATGAACTGCCCCCCTGCTTCCTCCACTAATACAAATGGTCTGGCATAGTGGTTCTCAGACTTCAGGGTGCACTACAATCACCCCACGGCTTGTTAAAACCAGATTCTTTGGCCTCACCCCAGAGTTTATGAGTCAATGAGTCTGTAGTGGGGCCTGATGGTTTATATTTCTTTTTTTTTTCTTTTTTTAGTTTACTTATTTTGGTGAGCCTGGGTGACTCAGGTGGTTGAGCGTCCAGCTCTTGGTTTCGGCACAGGCCATAATCCCACGGTTCACGGGTGTGAGCCGCACATAGGGCCCCCTGCTGAGAGCATGGAGCCTGCTTGGGATTCTCTCTCTTCCTCTTTCTCTGTCCAACCCCCGTTTGTGCACACATCATGAGGTCAGATCCGAGCTGAAACCAAGAGTGCCCCTTGAGGATTTGTGTTTCTGATAAGCTCCCAGGTGCTGCTGCTGCTGCTGCTGGCCCAGGGACCACCCTTGGAAAGCCACTCTACAGGGAAGGCCAGTGTGTGGGTCCAGAGGCCACACCACCTTGCACATAGCCAACCAGTAGTAGAAGTCTGGAGAGGACGGGGCAGCAGCTTATAATCAGCTTAGTTCCCGTGCTCAAAGGAGCCCCACAGGCCGCCCAGGCCAAACGATTTCACAGTGGAGGCAAATGAGACCCAAAAGGGTCAGTGATTTGACCACAGGCACACTGCAAGCCAAGTCCTGACTGCCCGCTCAGTGCTCTTTGTTTTGAGGCTACCATGTAGCATTTCCCACCCCACCCCCACCATCACAGTTGGTCCAGCACAAGGAAGCCAAGAAGTACCTAGAAAACACCCAGGGGACACAGCAGCCCTGCCATCATCCATTCTTCCCTTTCTCTGGCACTCAGGAGCAGTACTGGGACACCAGGTGTGTTTAGGAGGGGAACACGGGGGGTGGTAGACAAGGAGGTATAGACAGGGCCCCACCAGGAAGTTCCATCCCTGCTCACCTCTCCCAGCCCACAGCTGCCACCAGGCTTCCTGAGGCCTGGAGGGGTGCTCCTCCCTGCCTCTACCTTCCCGCCACTCTCTGTCCACACCCCCTGGCCTCTAAGGAAGGCAGGGAGACTCATGCCCAGCCTCCTCATCCACCTGGCAATGGAGAGAGGTGGCATGTTCCCTGGGCTGGCAGCAAAGAATGGAAGGAGCGGGAAAGGCTGAAGGCAGGTGAAGCCACCACAGCTCAGCGAGGAGAGGGTAGGGAGGACTCAAGGGAGAGTGCATGGGGAGGGAAGAGGTGGGGGAGGAGAAGAGAAGAGGAGAGGGCGGGAGAGGCAGAGGAGGGAGAGGAGGGCAAAGGGAACCACACCAGAGAGTAAATGGCCAGAGGCTGTTTATCCCAGCGAGCCTCCCTCAGGATATCTACGGGGAGGCACCTGGCAGAGGGGGCCGGGTGCAGGTGTCCCAGCCACCAACAGCCAGTGGGAGGCTGGCTGGCTGGGTGGCAGGCAGCGGTGGGTGGTGGGGAATAGGTGAGAAAGGCTTTGGAAAGGGTGACTGACGTGCTTTGGGGGAGGGGGAAGCAGCACAGCAGGATGGTCCTGACACCCTGGCCACCTCCCACTTTGCCCCTAGCGCCCCTCCCTATCCTGACGCTGCCCCACCTTGCATTCTCCTGCTTACTTTCAGTCCTGGAAGGCCAGCCTCCCCAGGTTCCTGTAAAAGGCCAGCCTGGCTGAGGAGAGTGGCAGGGCATTCAGAGACCCCAGGGACTTGGGATTCCCCCCACCATGCCCGTCCAATCTTACCACGGGGCCTTACGGCAAGTTGGGTGGGGGCGTCAGGCCAAGGAAAAGGGAGCAGGAGGACAAGGCCCAGAGTGACCCTTAAACTGCTTGGCCGGCCTGCCTCTTGTCTCCTGGTCCCCCTGGCTGTCCGTGGCCCCAATGGCTGCCACCACCACCTGCCCCTGAGTCTTGCCAGCCATCCCCAAAACCTCACAGGATCTCATGCAAATGGACTCCTGAGAACCTGTGAGGAATTTCTCTCTCTGTCTCTCTGTCTCTCTCTCTCTGTTTGTCTCTTCATTCATCCAAACACATTTTTTGAGTCCCCACCATTTGCCAGGCACGAGGGCCTTCTCCCCCTGGAGACAGGCACCTGTCATTCCAACAGTGTTCCAGCACTGCCCTGGGTTTCGCCAGTTTCCCCAAATCTCGTCTCCTCTGGCTCCCCTAGCACCCTTGGGCCAGGTTTCCCGGTGGCTGAGTCTGGACAGTCTCTCTCTTCCAACAAACTGTCAGGCCAGCAGGGCCTCTGGGCCTTCAGCACACATGCTCCAACCCCCCCAGCAATAACGGAGGGAACCGCCAGCACGGTGGCCAACTCAAATCATGTCATGCAAGCCCCGCAGCCTTGACAAAAGCCCTCCCTTGGACCCCATCCCCCACCCGTCCCTACCTACTGCACCACAGTGACCATCCTGTCCTGGGCCAGCCATCTAAAGCCACACACGCTGTCCACTTCCTCACCTCCTAGCACACCTTAAGCTCCTGCCCCAGCCCTGGCCGTGAGATAGCTCACTAACTAGCCCTCCCCAGCCAGCAGGTCCCCAGGACACTGCACACCCATGGTGTTCCTCCGCCCTTCCTGGCTGCTCCTCCTGGTCTTGTTCAGATTCCTCCTCCCTAACCTGCCCCTTACAAGTCAACACCCACAAATAACAGCTGTGGGTGAGGGTGTGGAGAAATTGGACCCCTCATTTACTGCTGGTGGGAATGTAAGCTGGTGCTGCCACCATGGAGATCGGCTTCGTCAGCCAGGCACATGCAGTTCCCCGTAGGAGCTAGCAATGCCGCACCCAGGTGTAGACCCAAGAGAACTGGAAACAGGGACTCAGAGATTGTGCACCAAAACAGGGAGTGTACATGAATGTCTGTGGCAGCATTATTCCCAGTGACCAAAAAGTGGAAACGGCTCAGATGTCTTTTCAACTGATGAATGATAAACAAAAATGACACGTGCTACAGTGTGGATGAACCCTGACAACAGGATGCCGAGTGAAAGATGTCAGACACGAAAGACCACATATGGTATGCTTCCACTCATAGGAATGATCCCAAGAGGTGAGTCCATAGGGACAGAAAGCTGATTAGTGTTTGCCGGGGGCTGGGGTTCGGGGAGAATGGGAGTGACTACTTAATGGGTACAGGCTTTCCTTTTGGCAGGATGAAAAGGTTCTAGAATTTTGTAGAGGTGATGGTTGCACAACACTGTGAATGTATTAAATGTCCCCGAATTCTCCACTTTAAAGTGGCTAATTTTATGTTTTGTGCTTTTTGCCGCGCGCCTGCACACGTCACCATCCATCATTTTGTGTATTTTGCTGCGTGCGTGCACACACATCGCCATCTATCCCTTTTTGTCCTTGGCCCTTTCCTCACTCACACTCTTACTCAGCCTTCACAATTCAGCTCAGTTGTTGGGTCCTTGTCATGCTCTGCACCCTTGCCTCCCACCCCCACCACGCTGAGGCTCTCTTTCCCCTCTGCTCTCCCAGGATCCCCTCTGTTCCCCGTGCCTGGACTAAGAGTGGAGTCCAGCAGGTGCGTATTTGGCCAACCAATGAATGAACCGATGAATCCAGTGCCACCCCTCATGCTCACATGGGGAAAGTGGGAGCCGTTGAGGGGAAGTGATTTACCCAAGGTTCCAGGGCTGGCCAGGTGCCTTTTATGTCCCAGCACGCCCTTCCTTCCCACTTCTCAGCATCTTTTCTGGCCCACCTGTCTTCACTGGCTATTTCTCATCCCCGGATGCCCCCAGGGGCTTGAATCAAATGGCCACTCCTAAGCCAGCACATCCTTGATGGGAAAACCAGTATGAACAGGTGGACCGGGGAGCCTGAGAGTGTCTGCTTCTGCCCTGGTGGAGGGGAAACCCTGCTGTATCTCTGTCAAGCTCACACAACACGACCGCACCGCTGTAACTGTGCACTTCTGACCTGGTTTGCAGAAAGGGCCACCGAGAGGCCCCGGGAGCAAAGCTGGCGTAACCTCACTTCTGCGTTTCTTCTTCTCTAGGGCCCACGGCACCCAGGTGTGCCCGGGCCTTGAGGAAGGTGCTCGGACTCAGGAGCTGGGTGCCTGGGCTCCTCGGGCAGCCTCTCCCCATCTCTGTGCCATGGAAGAGTGGCACGGCTTTCTGGGCTTCAGCTCACACATTAGGGAAAACAGGAAACGCCAGCAATGGATCCAAATTCAAGAGCTGCCTCTCACCCGGGCCCTTGTACCCAGGGCAGGAGAAGAGTGTCAAGAGACCATGGCTAATGTACTGGAGCTGCTTTGATGGCAGTTAGAGGAAGCCACGGGGTTTGAATGGCTCCTACGGGCCTCCCACAGACCTAAACTCCACCATGAGAGATGCGATCCTTTGACTTGAACTTGCCTTCTCCCTTCTTCCTCTGTTTAAATTCTCTAACTATACTTTGAACAATTCTTGACATTTATTTGTGTGACATTAGACACTCCTGCCTCACAGAGTCATTGCACTACTGCCAGGAGGAGGCAGGGTGGAACAGGGATTACAAATCTGATTCTATCACTGCAGACAGCAAAGTCCAGAGAGGGTGATCTATTTCCTGCAAGGAGCCCAGCTAGCCTAGTACTCTTGACCTTGAACTCATGTGTCTCTACTCCCTGTAGACCATAGCTGACTGTAACAGCTTCCCCCAATACAGGGACAAGTAAATAATTAAGTGCAAAACAAACCTTTGCTCAGGAGCCCAAAATCCACATGGAAGCCACTGGAGTTAGAGTTTAGAGTTCAAACTGCAGTTCATTCAGCTATCCCACAAGCATCTTTTTGGGAGGTCACCATGTGCTTTGCACACATCATAAACCCAAAGCTCACCATGTCCCCTTGCTGGATCCCGGGTTGAGATCTGGATTTCTTTTCTTTCTTTTTTTTTTTTTTTTTTAATTTACATCCAAATTAGTTAGCATCTAGTGCAACAATGATTTCAGGAGTAGGTCCCTTAATGCTCCTTACCCATTTAGCCCATGCCCCCTCCCACAACCCCTCCAGCAACCCTCTGCTTGTTCTCCATATTTAAGAGTCTCTTCTGTTTTGTCCCCCTCCCAGTTTTTATATTATTTTTGTTTCCCTTCCATTGTGTTCATCTGTTTTGTCTCTTAAAGTCCTCATATGAGTGAAGTCATATGATGTTTGTCTTTCTCTAATTTCACTTAGCATAATACCCTCCAGTTCCATCCACATAGTTGCAAATGGCAAGATTTCATTCTTTTTGGTCACCAAGTAATACTCTATTGTATATATATACTACATCTTCTTTATCCATTCATCCATCCATGGACATTTGGGCTCTTCCCATACTTTGGCTATTGTTGATAGTGCTGCATAAACATGGGGGTGCATGTGTCCCTTCGAAACAGCACACCTGTATCCCGTGCATAAATGCCCAGTAGTGCAATTGCTGGGTCATAGGGTAGTTCTATTTTTAGTTTTTTGAGGAACCTCCGTACTGTTTTCCAGAGTGGCTGTACCAGCTTACATTCCCAGAAATCTGGATTTCTTATAGCAGCTTCCTGGTCCTCCCCTCACACCTCCTAGCTCCCACTCAGGTTTCAAGATCACCATTGAATATAAAGGATGCAGAGGTTTCATGGGTTACCCTTCCCAGACATACTTGCCTGTTAATAGCTGCTAAATTCTCATTTAGCCTAATGGTTGGAATCCAAGTCCCTGAGATCATCTGTCATCATCAGCCCAGCTGAGGCAGGTGGTAGTCAAGGGCGATGGGGTAAGGACCTCACCTTCCCTTCCAGTCCTCCCTGGGTTGTTCAGTCTTGCTCCAGATGGAGAGAGGAAACCCAGATCGGGACTGACTTTGCCTGGTGTTCCCCCCATGCACCAGGCAGATACCTCTTTCCTCCCTGGAGTTCACTGCCAAAGTTTCTGTACATGTCTCCCATGGGGATAGTGTCTGTGGGTTATTCAAAGTCTCTATTAAATCACCCTAAGGAAAGGTCAGCTGCCCTGTGGAACTGACATAAAGACAACGAGATGCATCGCTCCCTCTTGGGCATTGCCTACCAGGAAACTCAGAACTGAACTTTATGTTCAATGACAATAACTGTCTTGCCATGGTTTACATTTCAAACATTTCTTTCTGCATCATAAGTGGCTTTGATATGCATGTATCTTTATTAGCAGCTGCTTTAATTCCTTTTGGGCAATAGTGGGATATAAATCAGAGACTGTAATCAGAGATTGGGCGGCCACATGGAGATTGGAACCCAGAGCCCCTGTGTGGATTTGAGCCCAGGAGATCCCCTACTGGGGGCCAGGGGCCAGGATTGGGCTCCAGTTGGGCCAGAACCTCCCACTGGCTGAAACCTGGGCAACCTTACCCCCACCACCCCATGCACACACACTATTGCTTGTGTGCCCCATTGGCCATTCCCTTCTGCCTGCCAGTTTGAGGCTGCAGCAAGGGAAAGAGGGGAGTCTAGGCTACGGGCCAGACAGCTTGTGTGTGATGCAGGGAGAAGTGGGGCCTTGGGCTGTTTGCCAGCCCCTTGCCTGGGAAAAGGAGCATGCTGAGGCAGGGCCCAAAGCTGGCACAGCAGGAGCTTCTGTGAACAGTCTCAGGGCTCTCTGTGCAGCCCAGTGGCCACGGCAGAGGTTGCTGATAGAACAGGAATCAGAATAATGGTTCAGTTTCCTGCTTCTTACCTTTTACCAAGCAGTTTGCAGGTATTATGTCTTTGGTGGTTTCTGTTATTATTCCCATTTTACAGAGGAGGAACCTGAGGCACAGAGAAGTTAGATAACTTCTCCAAGTTCTCACAATGAGGCAGGGAGAAGCTGCTTTTTCCCTGCAGAATGTACCAACCAGAAAACTGACAGGTGTGGGGGGAACCTGGGTGGCTCAGTTAGTTGAGTGTCCGACTTCGGCTCAGGTTGTGATCTCACAGTTCGTGAGTTCTGTGCTGACAGCTCGGAGCCTGGAGCCTACTTCTGATTCTGTGTGTCTCTCTCTCTCTGCCCCTCCCCCACTTGCTCTCCCTCTGTCTTTCTGTCTCTCTCTCTCTCTCAAAAATAAATAAGCATTTAAAAAATTTAGAAAGCTGACAGGCTATGTTTTCCCCACCAAGACGTCACCAACTTGGGCTGACTGGGGCAGTGGGAGTGAAAGAAACATCTCTAGCCACCTGAGGCCACTTGCACAGGGGCTCCCCAGAGGTCAGTCCCCTGGGCTCTCTCTATCCTCTTCCTTGAGGTCAAAAGACAGGCACCAGCCCCCCCACGAGCCTTTACTGGTCTTGGAAGGCCTTGATATCCCCTCTGCTGAGGGACATCTGGAAGCTGGGCAGACGAGAAATGTTCCCGGCCAGAGTGGCTGAGGGGATAGAAAGGCCAGTAGCTGAGCACCTGGCAGAAAGGAAGTGGAGAAGCAGGTAGCAGACCTTTTCACCTGGTGAAGGTGAGGTGAGAAGCAGGGAGAAGGAAGGGACACGAGGATGTCTTCTGTGTGGGGGATTTGGCCTTTTCACCAGCCTGGACAGTACTACCCAGGCAGTAGAGTGCAACCTAGGGGTCAAGAATATGGGTTCCGGGCCCAAAGGGACCTGGGCTCAACTCCCAGCTCCACTCCTCCCTAGAAGTATGACCTTGGGCAAAGCACTTCAGCTCTCTAAGTTTGCCTCCTCAGCCATAAGCCTAGAGTCCTCTGGCTTCTGCTACACGGGGGCTGCAGTGAAAATTCCAGATGTGAAACCCTTAGGGCGGTGCCTACCCTGTCGCAGGTGCTGTGTTAGGGTTAGCCGCCATCACCGTTTGGCCCTAACCTCCATCGCTGCAGTTGCTGAGTGATGGCCCCCGAAGATGTCCCAATCCCCAGGGCCGGTGAATACGTTACCTTGCAAGGCAACAGGAACTTCAATGATGTGATTAAACTAAGGATCTTGAAATGAGTAGATTATCTTCAATTCTCCAGGTGGGCTCAGTCTAATCACAAGGGAAGGAGGAGACAGGAGGGTCAGAGAGAAGATGTAACAACACAGAGGCTGGCGTGACACGAACAAGACCCAACGAGTGCAGGTGGCCTCCAGATGCTAGGAAAGGTAAGGAATGGATTGTCCCCGCGAGCCTCCAGAAGGAACACGGCTCTGCTGACCCCTTGATCCTAGTGCAGCGAGACCCTTGTCAGCCTTCCAACATCCATAATTAGAAGGTAATATATGTTTAAAGCCACCACATTTGTGGCGATTTGGTCCAGGAGCACCAGAAAGCTAATATAGCTGCTTTTTCTCGATACCTGTGAGCCTTTCCTGGCCAAACCCATTGCTTCCCAAAGCCAGTGTGCCCCCTCCCCCACTCCCCTTACAGACTTCTATCCCAGGGCCTGACACATTGGTGAGCCGGTGCAATGCTTGCTTGTTCAGTGTCCTCCCGGGACCAGCAGCAGCAGCAGCGTTGTCTGGAACACGTAAGAAATACAAGTGCTTGGGTGCCACCCCAGACCCCCGGACTCAGAAACTCCAGGCCGGGCCCAGAAATCTGTGCTGTAAGAAGCCCTCCAAGGGAAGCCGATGGACCCATAAGTTGGCCAAGCACAGGGCTCGTTTATTTGTGCATCTGCCGCTCCCCGTGGAGACCCAGCGGGGTTAATGCTGTCGGCTTCCCCTGGACAGGGAGGGGCCTCTCATTCATGTGTCCGTACAGCACCTCCGTCCCATCGGCTCTTGGGCCACACTGCCATTCTCCGCTTGTATGTCTTTCTACTAGACTGGGAGTTCTGCCGGGGCAGGGGCTATGTCTTCTTGTTCAAGGTTGTATGTATTCCTGACATCTGGCTTCTTAGTGGGCGCTTAGTCAATATTTAAGAGAATCTGGTGGCCTGACCAACTGAATGAACGAAGGCGCTTCCCTGCCTCTTGAGAGACACATGTGCCTAGCCCCTGTATTGCCTGTCACCTTGCAAGGAGGTCGACAGGCTTGGTCAAAGAAATACATATTTTTGAAAAGCTCTCCAGGAGTTTAAAAACAAAAATAAAAAGAACTCCTGCTCGTCTTTCAACCGAGGAACCAACCTTCCCTTCTCATGTCTGTGTGAAAGCCACCTTCTCCACCCAGAACTCTGGACCTGCTGGCTTCCTCAGCTCACAAGGACACCCAGGTGGGACCCAAGGACTGCCACAGGTGGGAGTGCCCGGAACGATAACTGGAATGAGTGAGCGCGTGTGGTGCGAGAGAACGTGTGCGAGGCCTTTCATGGCGGTGTGAGCACGCGTGTATGAGGGAGTATGTGTGGAGATGAGAGTGTGGCTGTGTGAGGGTATGCGGGTGTCTGAGTATACGAATGTATGTGGGTTTATGGGTATGTGCAGACATGGATGTAAGTGAGAGTGTGTGCGGGCATGTGCGAGTGTGAGAGAATGTGAGTGTGACCTGGGTGAGGGTGAGAGTGTGGGGGGTACGAGAGGGCATATGTGTGTGAGTGGGGGACATGTCTGTGAGGGAGTATGTGTGATAATGCGTTAGTTAGGACTTATATAAGGGGGGGGGGCGCCTGGGTGGCTCAGTTGGTTGAGCGTCTGACTTCGCCTCAGGTCACCATCTTGTGGTTTCAGAGTTCAAGCCTCCCTATAGGCTCTGTGCTGACAGCTCAGAGCCTGGAGCCTGCTTTGGATTCTCTGTCTCCCTCTCTCTCTGCCCCTCCTCTCTCTCACTCTCTCTCTGTCTGTCTCAAAAATAAATAAACATTTGGGGAATCTGGGTGGCTGTGTCAGTTAAGCATCTGACTTTGACTCAGGTCATGATCTCAAGGTTCACAAGTTTGACCTCCGCATCAGGCTTGTGCTGACAGTTCGGAGCCTGGAGCCTGCTTTGGATTCTGTGTCTCCCTCTCTCTCTCTGCCTGCTCCACCACTCATGCTCTTTCTCTGTCTTTGTCTCTCTCAAAAACAAATAAACATTAAAAAAAAGTCTGCCTGTGTGTGTGCGTGTGTGTGTGTGTGCGCATGTGAGGACATATGTGAGTGTGGGAGGCAGGTGGGGGGGCATGTATGTGAGGGAGTATGTGTATGTGTGTCTGTGAGGGCTTGTATGAGTCTGTGCACAGGAGGACACATGTGTGAGAGTGTATAGTGGGTACCCGAGGGCACGTGTGTGTGGACGTGTGTGTATTTGGGGTGGCAGTGTGCAGGGGTATCTAAGAGAGGGTGTGCATGAGTGTGATGGAGGGTGCAAGAGATGTGAATGCATGCGGGGGGGGGGATGCATGGTAACAGCAGGTGGCTGGCCACTGCTGCACAGGGAGGAGCCAGCCAGCAGCCCATGCGAAGTGCACTACGACACTGTGCGCCCCCGGGCTCTAAGCCCCCCGAGCTCACACACCCTACCTGGCCACTTGCAGGCCAGAGTACAGGAGGTCAGCAGAGCTGCGGCTTGCATTCCCGCAGCACTTGCCCAGGGCGTCTCACGGGGGGCCAGCCAGGAAATGTGGGTCGAATTGAATTGATCATTACATGACTGCCTTCAGTATAGGGTTTGCCCCCTCTGTCAGGCCCTTTCTCTGCTCCTCTCCTAAGGCCCAGGATCACCCTGAGCTCCGTGCCTGCAGATCAATGAATCGACTGCCCCAAGTCGGCTAAGTGGGATATGATATGGCTTTCGAAGTCAGCAACAAATAATCACTGACTGCTGACGGTCTATGAGGCATACACTTGTGTAGAAGCCAGATTCATCCAACAGGACCGAAGGCGGCTCAGTGCTTACAGGAAGCCACGTTGCAAGGCTGGCCTGTGAGCTCTGTTGCTGTGGGTCCGTTGCCGGGAAGGGAAGGCCTATATCACCTGCTACAGGACGAGCTTGGGTGCAACAAGAGAACCGTGGTCTAGGGGCCGCACCCTCCACTTGGGGTCCAGCCACTGAGGAATTAGGGGTGGACTCTCAGCTTTAGGGCAAGGAATGGGTGGGAAGAGTAGCCCAAAGTGCCAAGGAGTACCAGACTGAGTCCAGGCCTGTCACAGATTGTCACCTGTGCTACTGGGTGACATAACCACCCTCATTGTTGTCCATGTACACTATTACGTCACTTCTGAACTTGGCCCCATTCCCTTGTCACTGCCTAGACAGGGGATAGGCCGGAGCAGAGTCATCAATAATTGATTTCAGGCTCCTTTAGGGCTCCCCCTATAGGAAAACTGGGATGTGCAAACTGGGATTTTCCACCTAACAGGATATCAAGCCCATCTGGCTCTGGCCAACAGCTTTCCCAGGACAGCCCTGAAGTGGACATAAAGTGATCATTTTCTCCCCAACAAAGAGGCAGGAGATCAGGGCACCTTAAAGCTAAGGTGTTGAGAACCACCATCCAGTGATGCCAAAGGAGGATGATCCCTCTGAAACGATCAATGGGGGAAAGTAAGGTCTGAATTTTCAGATCCTCCTGCAAATCAAGGTCATCTACCTGGAGGAGAGGGTACTTAAAGACCATTTATGGAACCCACAGGGTTGAATGGGGCCCATATGGATGAGCCTGCCTTTGGGCGGCAGAGGGCAGGGATCTTTGGGCTGGGTGATCTTGCAGGTGATTGGAATGTTTGCTGGAGTTTAAGAACAAAGGCCACTCCAGAGGGCCAGAAGGATTCACACAGGCTCCTTCCTAGGGGGGGGGCTAGGTCAGGGCTTCAACAGAGGAGCCAGCTCACCCACGATGAGCTGCCATTCAGGGAGGGTGGCACTCTCTCCTGTCTCCCCTCCTTCCCTAATCTGTCCTTCTTTGTCCCATATTCCCACCACCCCACCTGCCCCAGTACTCAGGCCCAAGCCTTGGGGCCCCACACTGTCTGTCCCAGAAAAGCTCAGACTTTCTGGTGGCCTTGATAAGTTGTCCCCTGTAGAGTGCCTTTTCCACATTCTGTACCTTCATCTGCTTGCTGCAGAGGCCTCACTTTGAGGTCCCCCTTCCCCTCCCTCTGCCCTCCTCTCCCCCTGCGGCTCTTCCTCCCAATCTCCTGCAGCCTCACCATTTGAGGTGATCTCTAAGTGCCGCAGAAAGGAGAGATTTTCCCAGAACTTGGCCACCCTTGTTGCCTGTTTCCTTTTGCCACTGCCACTGCTTTAGTTCCTATTTGCACCCCCCTCCTTGGCCTCCTGCAACAGCCTCCTAACTGGTGTTTGCCTCCAGTCTTATCCCTCCCCCTACCTGCTCGCCCCTCACCTTCACTTACTCACAGGACTGCCGGAGCCTCTAAAGAAAATGTAAATTTGATCTGCCCACTCCAGTTCACACCGGACGAGGTCCCAATCCAAACTGTGAGCTCCAGTTTGAGAAACGCACGCGCCTCACCTTCTCATGAGCTTTAACCCCACCCAGTGCTCTGCTCATTGTTCAGAAGAGGCACGGACTTTTATTTACCTGCCACCCCCATTGCCTGGGTGAGATGGGAGCGAAGGGCGGGGCCCAGCATCACACAACAGGTGGGCGTCAGGTTCCGAAGTATCAGGCAGGTACGCCAGGCAAGCCCAGCAGAGCCACAGCTGAGACAGCCTCTGTGAACCAGAGAGTAACACTATGGGGGGAATTGAGCAAGCAAGGAAATATGTTGAGGATAATAAGGACCAGGTTTCTGGTTATCAAAACAGGGAAATTGCAAATATGGAAAAGTGGAGGGCAAGGATAAACTCGAGGCAATTTCAAATGATATAGATATAGATGCAGACGTGTGCGCACGCGCATGTGATTATACCCATATTTATTTCCTAGCTCTGTCCCCCGAGAGGGCCCAGAAGCAACAGTGTCCCAGTAGCAACAAGCACACCTAGCCCCCAGTTCTTGGTTTCTAAATAATTTTGTACCCTCAACAAAACAGACTCCTTGGAGTAATGGCTGATTCCCTGGGTGCAGTGAAGTTGCCAGACGAGCCTGGAACATCTTGTACATCTTGTACTGCCAAGAAGGTAAGTATGGGCCCAAAGAATGATGGGACATGTTAAAAAGACCTAGAAGCCAGTTTGAAGGTGCTCCTACTGCCCAAGTCTGGGACAATAGGAGCATCAAAGTAAAACACGTAGTAATGAATGATGCCTGTTGAAAAAAATAGGAATGCATGAGCCCATACTGATATAAACAAACAAAAAGTGTGAGAGGAAGGAAAAAAAATGAACGTAGAAGGAGTGATGGAATTAGAAAATCATCATCTGGCATCATCATCATCATAATTGATTCAAGCAAGAATTCTAAACGGATGCCAAAAGTTACAGGTGAAAGTTGAATGAGGAACAGACATTTATATCATCTCAAAGTATCTCTATACTATATAAAGTATAGAGTATCTCTATACTATATAAAGTATAGAGTATCTCTATACTATATTTTATAGTATATATATATATATATAGAGAGAGAGAGAGAGAGTATATAGAGTATATATATATACAGAGAGAGAGAGAGAGTATATATAGAGTATATATATCTCTATATACTCTATAGAGTATATATATAGAGTATATATAGATATATATAAAGTATCTCTATACTATATTTTATACTATAATTTATAAATTAATAAATATAAAATCCTTGCTAATTCACCTTACAGTGGAAAAGCCTGGCAAACAACACTTTAATCAAGTGATCAAAGTTAATGTTACCAGTAATAGGACAAATCAATCTCATAATCCACATGATATGATGTCCTGAGAACTCATCACTCCCCAGGTGTTCCTGAGGGAACATTGATCAAATCCAAATGGAGGACAATCTACAAAGTAACTGGCCTGTGCTTTTCAAAAGTATCAAGGTAATATAAACCAAGGAAAGGCTGAGAAGCTGTTCCAGATTGAGGGAGACTCTTTAAAGAGACATAACAACTAAATGCAACATATGATCTAGGATTGGATCTTGGACCAGGATGGGAACTGGAAAAAAGAAAGATGTTTTGTTGGCAGTTGTTATTGTTGGTGGCAAAGATGATTTTTATTTGTATGTTTGTTGTCTTTGCACTCATTATTTGGACAAGCATAGAAATTTGACAGGGGTCTATGGATTAGGTAGTAGTTTGCATGGCAATTTTCTAATTCTGATGTGTATATTATGGTTATGTAGGAGAGTGTCTTGGTATTTAGAAAATATACACTTAAGGATTTAGGCGTAATGAGCATCATGTCAGCAACTTACTTTCCAACAGTTTGGAAAAAATGAAAATGTGTGTGTGTGTGTGCGCACGTGCACGCGCACCTGTGCACGTGTGCACATGCATGCATGCGTTCACACAAGGCCTGGTCTCTCTGGAGCATTCTCAAGTGGCCTACTTGGGTGACATCCAGAGGGGCTGCTCAACTGAGGCCTTGTGGGGTGGACAGATAATCTCCCAAAGATGTCCACATCCTAATTCCAGAACCTTTAGATGTCTTACCTTCCATGGCAAAAGAAATTTAGCAGATGTCATTAAGCTAAGGATCTTGAGATGGGAAAATTATCCTGGATTATTTGGGTGAGCCCAATGTAATCCAGGGTCCTTATAACAGGGGGGCCAGGAGGGTCAGCGTCCAAGAAGGAAATGTGACCATGGAAGCAGAAGTGGGGGTAACATAGCCACAAGACAAGGAATGTGGGGGTCTCTAGACGCTGGAAAAGGCAAGCTGCCAGAAGAGATGGGACCCTGCCCACAACTTGACTTTAGTCCAGTGAGACCCATTTCAGACTTCTGATCTCCAGAAATTTAAGACAATAAATATGTGTTGTCTTAAGCCACTAAATTTTAGCAATTGGTTACAGCAGCCATAAGAAACTTACATAGTCCATTTCCTCTACTGTGGAGAATGTGGGGTTCTCTACAGCCTCAACTGCCTTTCTCACATCCATATCCCTTGTGAGGCCTCCTCACTAGGGGACACCTTGTGAGTGTCCCCTAGTAGGCACTCAGGAAAGGTCTGTTTGAATTCACTCATCCAGGGAAGGCAGTGAGGGCCAATGATGCTTGGCAAATGTGTGAGGCCCCTCTGAAGGAATCAGGGTTCCTATGGATGCTTACACTCTGCTCTGTTTGCACAAGATTGGTCATACCTCCAGCTGCAGGGATGGTAAGTGTGCCTATGAAGGTGAGGTCATTTTAATGCCTGGGAAAGGAGTCCCCGATCCAAGCACTCTGCCCAGGAAGCATCAGGCAGTAGGTCCAGGCAGTAGGCTCTAGACCTTCAGGTTCCCAGAGCTCCTCACTCATGGACCTTCGCCATGCCTGCCTCCCCGGGCACGGATAGTGTGGCAGAGCTGGCTTGAGAACCCAGGTGGTTGGTCCCTGGGTAACCGAGCTCTCATTCTCCAGAGCCAGGAAGGGGAAGGAAAGGGACATTGCACCTCTCTCTGGATGTGTCAGAATATGGAGGCAATGCAGAGTTTAATGTCCCCAAATGACGGTGATGATGGTTGCACATCTCTACAAATTTCCTAAAAAACACTGAATCGTACACCTACAATTTACAGTATCTACATTAAACCTCCATAAATCCGTAAATAACCAAAGGCATTATAACATCTCACTGGAAAACCCATAAAGAAATGTACGTTTTTGCCAGTATACACTACTGGAAGGGAAGGCTTCCATTAATATTGTTGCCCACTGAGGTGTGGGTTTAAAACCGTGGGGCCCCTTAGCAGCCCATCTACAACTACCCCTTCTCTGCCCTCAAGGAGCTCCCAGCAGGGAGGGAGATAAGGTGCAAAGAGAAGTATCAGGAATGCGGGGGCGGGGGTGGGGTGGGGAGGATATCCTGGAGTGACAGGTGCCAGGGACATGACAGAGGAGAGATGAACCGGCAAGAGACCAGAGGTCCTTGGGACTTGGTCTCCAGCCCCAGCCCTAGCCCCCCACCAAGTATGGCGAGTGCCAGCACTATATGAGCCCTCTCCAGCTGACCGCCTTGGGGGCCACGCAGCTGGACCCCCCCGCTTCCACTGCCGCTTTCCTTCTATCTCTCCTTCAGCTCAATCCATTACTTTCTGTTTACAGCCTCTTCAGACAGTTTTCCTTGGCTTGAGGCCAAGCCAATTTGAATTAATTTTCCAAGCATGACCCTGTGAGTCACTATATTAAATGCCTTCCAGATAGTTCTCATTGCTGCATACACACGGTGCATTTGGCCAGCCATCTGCAATCACAATGAGGTGCCCAGCCCAATGGCGCGGCACCCAGCGCCAGCAACAGCAGGCCCAAGAAGGATGCTCATACGGGCCAGGCACAGACGGACCCGTGGCACACGTTCTCCTGGGGTTTCTTGGAAATTTAAAGAGATAAGTCAGCTAACGAAGGGCCGTCCCATAATTGGCTTTCTTAAAAATCATTGCACAGCTTAAGTGGGTAAGTCTATTCAGAGGTATGTGCAACCATCCGCGTCATCCGTTTTAGAACATTGCTGTCACCCCAAAAGGCAACCAGTCTGGACTTTTCATATAATTGGAGTAGGCGGATTTGGATGGTCAGCTTCTCAAAATTAAATTACCCGAGGACTAAAGAGCAGGATTTGGGGGAGGAGGGTATGTCCTTAGGCCTTCACCCTGCCCGCCCCCACCCCCAGGTTGGCTTTCTGTGGGCAGTTGTCCCCGCAGGAGGAGACAAGGAGGGCTAGCTGTTTAATTCTCAGAAGGAGGCTGCGGGAGCCCTGTTCTGGTTGTACCCCACCAGGAGAGGCACACGTGCTCACGTGCTCACACGGGGCTCACACACGCAGGCAGCCAGCCCGCCCACCAGCAGCCTCTCTACCTACTCACAGAGTCCGGTCCCAAAAGGGGGCCTGCCAGCACGTGAATCTACTGTCAGCCTCCCCTCCTCCTCCTTGCTGGAGCGAATTGGCCTTTCTCCAGTTCACGAGAGCACTGCGGAGGACTTTGGCAGCCTCCCACGGAGTCGTCACCTGACTCCCCGTGTAATCCATAAAACCCGGGCTTCTCAAGGTTGCAGGCTTAGAGGTTGTCTGGCCCAGATCCCTGCGTGTGGGGTGAGCCACGCCACGCGCTCATCCAGGCTCTGCTTGCACACCTCCGGCGCCCCGCTCCTCACTACCTCCTGAGGCAGCGCACTGCCTCTTGGTGAAACCCTGTAGAAAAGTCTCCCCCGCCTCTTTCTAGGGCTCCTATCTTTCCTATTCAGGCATCAGGGAGAAAGTCTAACTGCTTCTCTCCTCAAGGGCCCTGAAGGCCCGTGGAGACAGACACCAGCCCCACCCCTTTGAGTCTTCCCTTGCCCAGGATGAGCGAAACAACCAGGCCATAAACACAATTACAACCGCACTGCCTACATTTATTGAGTTATCCCCTGAAACCCTCACATCTACCCTGCGAGGTGGCTATTATCAGATGCATTTTACCCGTGAGGAAACTGAGGCGTGGAGAGGGTCAGCAGATGACCCAAGGATGCTCGGGTAGAAAGGGAGGGATTCAAAACTTGAATCAAAGTCCCTCTGAGTCCAGAGCCCATGTTCTTGACCTTTGCACCCACCACATGATCTCAGTGCAGCTCTTGCAGTTTATTTTTATTGAGCTAGAACTCACAAACCATGACATTCATCCTTTTGAAGTGGACAATTCAGTAGTTTTTAGTGTATTCACAGGGTTGTGCAATGATCGCCACTATGTTATTCCAGAACATTTCATCACACCCAAATGAACTCTCGTACCCATTAAGCAGTCACTCCCCATTTCTCCCTCCCCCAGGTGCTGCTGGCAACCACTAATCTAATTTCTTTCTGTTATGGATTTTTCCATTCTGAACATTGCATATAAATAGAATCATAGAATACGTGGCCTTTTGAAACTGGTGTCTTTCACTTACTATGATGTCTTCATGGTCCATGTTGTAGCACGAAGCAGCACTTTTTTTTCCCTTTTGGTGGCCGAATAATATTCCATGGAATACACACACCACAATTTGTTTATCCATTCATCTTTTTTTAAAGCAAACTCTACACCCAATTTGGGGCTCATACTCATGACCCCAAGATCAGAAGTCACATGCTCCACTGATTGAGCCAGCCAGGCGCCCCATCCATTCATCTTTTGATGGATATTTAAGTTGTTTTTACCTTTTGGCTATTGTGAATAGTACCGCAGTGAGCATTTGCACACAACACATTTGTTGGAACACCTCTTTTCAATTCTCTTACATACATACCTAGAGGTAGAATCGCTGGGTCATGTTAATTCTACATTTAATTTGTTTTAGGAACTGCCAATCTGTTTTCCACCATTGCTGCGCCATTTAATATCCCCACCAGCAATATAGGAAGAGTAGAGTCTTTCAGTGACTAGTGTCCTTTGAAGCACCAAAAGGTTCACATTTTGATGACTTCCAATGTATCTACTTGGTTTTTGATAACTTGTGCTTTGGGTGTCATATCTAAGAAACCATTGCCAAATCCAAGGTCATACAGATTGACATCTATGTTTTCTTCTAAGATTTTTATACTTTTATTTATTTACTTATTTATTTATTTTTGAGAAAGAGAGAAAGGGCGCAAGTGAGCAAGGGGCAGAGAGAGAGAATTCCAGGAGGGGGCAGAGAGAGAGAGGGAGAGAGGGAGAGAGACAGAGAGACAGAGAGACAGAGAGACAGAGAGAGAGAAGCAGGGCTCACCCAAAGGGGGGCTTGTGTTTACCCAAAGCATGGCTCGAGCTCACCTGATGTGGGACTCAAGCTCACAAACTGTGAGATCATGACCTTGAGACAAAGTCAGATGCTTAAGGACTGAGCCACCCAGGTGCTCTCTATTTTTTTTTTAATTTTATTTTTAAATGTTTATTTATTTTTGACAGAGAGACAGAGCATGAGTGGGGGAGGGGCAGAGAGAGAGGGAGACACAGAATCAGAAGCAAGCTTTAGGCTCCAAGCTGTCAGCACAGAGCCCAACGCGGGGCTCGAACTCACAGACCGCGAGATCATGACCTGAGCCGAAGTCAGACGCTTAACCAACTGAACCACCCAGGCGCCCCTATTTTTATTTTTTTTTAAATAAGACTCAGGGCGCCTGGGTGGCTCGGTCGGTTAAGCATCCGACTTTGGCTCAGGTCATGATCTCACAGTCCGTGAGTTCGAGCCCCGCGTCGGGCTCTGTGCTGACAGCTCGGAGCCTGGAGCCTGTTTCAGATTCTGTGTCTCCCTCTCTCTGACCCTCCCCTGTTCATGCTCTCTCTCTGTCTCAAAAATAAATAAATGTTAAAAAATTTTTTAAAAAAAAGAAAAATAAATAAATAAATAAGACTTAGGTTTATTTACTTATTTTTTTATTTGAGGTTTATTTACTTATTTTTTTATTTGAGAGAGAGAGAGAGAGCATGAATGGAGGAGAAGGGCAGAGGGGGAGACAGACAGACAGACAGACAGAGAATCTCAAGCAGGCTCCATGCTTAGTGTGGAGCCTAAGATGGGGCTCGATTCCATGACCCTGCGACAATGATCTGAGTGGAAATCCAGTCGGACGCTCGACTTAGGGGCCATCCAGGCACCCCCTAAGATTTTTATACTTTTAGTTCTCATATTTATGGCTCAGGTTCATTTCGAGTTGCTTTTCACATATGGTAAGATATAGGGGGGTCCAAACTTACTCTTTTGCATGTGAGTATCCAGTTTTCCCACCACCATTTGTTGAAAAGACTATTCCTTCCCCATTGAATTGTTGTGACACAACTATAGAAAATCAATTGGCCATAAATGTGAGAGTTTATTTCTGGACTCTCAGCTCTATTCCATTGATCTATATGTCCATTCTTATGCCAGTACCATGCCTGTGCATTTTTTTTATTTGAGACTATTGAAACAATGGAACAGCAAGGAAGTATCCTCATCAGGATGTATCCTTGCCACGATGTATCCTTTGAAACGGAAATGTTTTTAATTTTGATGAAGTCCAATTTGTCTATTTTTTCTTGGGTGGCTTGTGCTTTTGGTGTCATATTCAGGAAACCATTGCCAAGGTCATGACAATTTAGCTCTATGTTTCCTTCTAAGAATTTTATGCTTTTACAGTTGTAGCTCTTATACTTAAGTCTTTGATGCATTTTGAGTTAATGGCAAGGATGACTGGTTTGCTTTATGTTCTGTCTAGCTCAAGGTTCATTCGCTAAATCTGTTGTTTCATTTTTAGCCTTCTGAAGGTAAAGCTTAGCCAGTGCTCGCTCTGCTATAACTTGATCAAGAGGCTTGGGGTATAAAGCAAGACTCCATCAGCAGCACCAGAGGAATCTCTCACCCCATCCTCACCCCTTTGGAGAAGGGGCTGAGTACAGGGATTTTTCACTACCCACCCCCCACCCCCCCCCCCCCGCCGCCGCCTCCTCTAGCTCCATTCCCCTTTCAAATGAAAAGACTTGGGCTCTGGAGGAGAGGTGGTTGGATGAAGGTCACACAGCCAACAGGTTCACAGCTGAATTGCAATTCATGTTTTTTTGACTCCAAATCCCATATTCTTTCTATTCTGTC